>NC_069079.1:60397676-61597676 GCF_025698485.1 Gossypium arboreum
AACTTAAACTAACAACTAAAACATGCATGCATCTCATGGAATATCATCAAACATACCTTAGTCTAGCAACCACCATAGCCGATTTTTCTCAAGTTCTTCCCCCTTCTTCCCTTTCTTCTATTCGGCCAAGACAACCAAAGGATGAACAACCACTTTTTTTTTTCTTTCTTTGTTTTTGTCACGGCAAAAAAGGGGCATCCACACATTTTATTTTTTTTGTTATCATCATTTTCTTTTTCCATTTCTTTAATACTAACTTTCTCATTTTATTGTTTCCTACATGCATCACTAGCCTAACATGTTGGAGACATGTTTCCACCCATAGCATGGCCGACCATCATGCTCAAATTTGGCTAATTTGACATGCAAGGACAAACACTTTTCCACATGTATTAATAGGCCATTTAAAATTAGCCTACCATATTTCACCATGTCTCACATTGATCCCTATTTAATAATTTCTCATACAATTGGTAAAATTAGAGAATGAAACTTCCACATGTGCATGTACACACACAATAAGCATAGAATATAACAATTAATTATTTTTATGACTCGGTTTTGTGGTCCCGAAACCACTTTCCGACTAGGGTCAATTTAGGGTTGTCACAGCCCATGTGATGAATGTGAAAGTGCATATATGTGATAAGGCCGAATGGCCAATGTGATGAATGTGAAAGTGTATATATGTGATAAGGCCGAGTGGCCAATGTGATGGATGTGAAAGTGTATAAATGTGATAAGTCCCGAAGGGCATTTGTGTCAGTACTATATCCGGGTTAAAACCCCGCAGGCTTTATGCGAGAATATTATCCTGATTAATGTCCGTAGGCTCCGTGCTCGTACTATATCCGAGCTCTAAAGACCCGATGACTACGTGTGGAGATTATGTCCGGGTAAGACCCGATGACCACGGGTGGAGATTTTGTCCGGGTAAGCCCCGAACTAAAGGTTTCGCTGAAGATTCGAGTAAAGTGTAAGATTATACGACTTCACAGTAACAATTGGTAATAAATACATTCAATGCGTTAAGTTGGTCAGGTATGTATTTTGAGATTATATTTAAGCTTGATTTGGACTAAATCACAAGGTCGTTATATGATGCATATGTGAGTAAAGTAATAAGACTGTTCTATGATTATTGTGCATTTGGTCGATGTGGAAAGTTAGGTGAAAATATGTAATGTACCTATGTTTACAAGAGATCACTATCAAGTGAGAATTTATCTGCCTATTATATATGATGAGATGTGCATATTCGGTAAAGGGATGGTATGCCCGAAGGAAGAGTGAAATAAAAATACGAACAACTATGTTTTAATTTGGTTGTTATCTGTTGACACTGCTTAAAACTTACTAAGCATTGTAATGCTTACTCCGTTTACTTTGTTTCCTCTGTTTTATAGATCTCATTTGGAAGCTACAGGCTCGGGCATCGTCAGCAACTAGTCACACTATCACTATCCACTGTTTGGTACTGCTATGTTTTGGATTATCTTATGGCATGTATAGAATAGACTAGTAGCGAGAGGATATTTTGGTTAATGTATATAAGCCATGCGAAAATGGCTTTAAGTATACTTTGATCATAGCATTATAATCATTTTGTATGTCGTCCGTCGAGAGGTATGGAAATGTTGGTAACGGTTAGTCATGGGAATGGTTATTCATGATCACTTTTGGTATATGTATGACAAACTCTAGTTGATCCATGGAGGATCATGAGATAGGTAAAGTTTACCTTAAAAAAATTGATGCCGGCAGCAGCAGTGATATGAATGTGAAAAATCTTTAAAAATATTAGGAATGGAATTAAATAGCAAATAAATTATGTAAACGAACCTTGACGAGTCTATTTTCATAGGAAAGTAACGAAATGATCATATGGATAGTATGTTAAGAGATATTTAAGTCTTCGTGAGACAGGGCCAAAACGGTTTCTGGAGTCCCTGTTCCGACTTTGGAAATTCATTATAAATTAACCAGAGACATTTAGAAGTCACGGCATATATGTATAGATTCTTTTTTGAGTCTAGTTTCTATAGAAACAAACACATCAGTATTGAAGCCCTGTACAGAGAGATATCTGAATCGTAATGCATGAAGGTCAGTGTAGTTGCACCCTGTAACAGGGGAGACTTTAACTAATAAACTGTACTAATTGGCCCAACCAAAAATCCTAGAAAAAATTCTGTAGATGGGCATATAAGTCTAGTTTTAGGAAAAAATTTACAAAACTGATTTTCGAGTTTTGGAACTCAAGATATGATTTTTAAAGTGACAGTGACGCAGTTAGCCAACTGCCTGGAAATATTTAAAATGGACTGTGAAAGCAAGTGATTCAAGTCTGCAAACCCCTCGTGTCCGACTCCGGCAACGGTCTCGGGTACGGGGTGTTACAGTATATGCATTAATAATTGCATAAAATGTATTCATGAAATTGTGGATAGTGATTTAATTGTGAATCCTATTATATGGAATTGTTAGACAATGAAATCGATAAGCGAAATTTCTCAATTAAACCTTAAATATAGATATGATGGTAATGAAATGTCATTAAGTTAATATATTGGCTTCGGGCCATGATATCGGCACTTTGGGTGCGACCAAATACCTTGATTCGGCTACGAGCCACAGTATAGGTATTTTCTAATGAGTTACTGTAACACCCCTCGCCCGCATCCGACGCCGGGACGGGGTTCGAGGTGCTACCTGACTTTTACTAACACTTCCATACTAAACAGGGCCATGAAATCTCAAATAATTAAAAAATTTTCTTTTCACATGCAATTTGTCCCTTATGCGAGCTTACGAGGCCCAATACATGCATTCGGGCGGTTCGGGACCCAATCGAGAACTCATGAAAACTTAGAAAAATCTCTTGCGTTAAGGCTTCACACGCCCATGTGCTCAGGCCGTGTGGCGAAATAGTCTAATTATCAAGCCTTTTGTCACTCTCACACCACATGCATAGATACATACTTATCCAATAACATACAACGTGGCATAAATGAGCTCTTAAACATCTACAAACATGATATGCTCAAGTTATTTTCTTATGTAATAAATATTATAGAATTTGCCCATATCATTACCACATACTAGACATAACTATCATTACATCACAAACCATTCATGAAACATTATTAACTATTTACCAATCACTTAATCCTGCATTAGTTACTAGCTCATCAATGAATCTCAATTCAATCTCTAGGCATACATGTTGTAAGCCACATCACAAGAAATAATAACATAAATGCATAAGAATAATCATATGGGCCCATAACATCATTAGCCGACATAGGCCAATTTACATGACTAATACTACCTTAATAACAAGCCAATGCCTTTGGCTAAATCATAATATTACATACTCACATTAAAACCCTATACATGCCATAGACTCGAATCACTTGAGTTTACTTACTCGATAACGTTAACTCGATAGGGTGATAATATCTCGTGACGGCCTCCAACCCGAGCTAACCTGGAACTCTAGAAAACATGGGAAAGAAGGGGTAAGCTTTAAGCTTAGTAAGTTCATATGAAAACAATAAGCAACTCATTAACTTGTTTTATCAATGTTTACAACATATTTTCAAGTTCACTACAAGCTGTCTTTCTGAGCAACGGTCACTAAATTATTTATATCTGGAGCTACGAAACTCCGAATTAAGTTCCGTTAATTTTCCTGAAACTAGACTTATTTTATTTTTTCCATAAAATTTCCAGAATTTTGGTTAAGCCAAATAGTACAGTTTATTAGTTAAAGTCTCCCTGTTTCAGGGTATGACCACTTTGACCCTGTACACTACAAACCGAATTTCTCCTGTACAAAATTCCAACAACCATGCCGTTTATTCCCCATAAAAATAGACTCAATAAGGAATCCATTCATGTAAGGTATAACTCTTAATAATTTTGTACAATTTTGGTGAATTTCTAAAGTTAGAACAGGGATCTCGAATTCATTCAGACCCTGTTTCACAAGAATTCAAATATCAAACAATATGGAATTATTTTTCTTCCTCTGTTTCTTTCATGTGAAAATAGACTCATTGAGATTTAATCCCATATTTTATTCTGCCTCTAACTCATTTTCCACTATTTTTAGTGTATTTTCAAAGTTACACTACTGCAGTAACTCAAATCTGTCAAGGCTAAATTACTCATTCATGATCATTGTTCATAATATTAATACAACACCATTTTATCCATCATGGTAAGAATACATATTATGCATCATAGATCATCACATATCAAGGCATTCTCATAGGATTAGTATACATACTTACACAACTCGTAACATAACTCGAGTGCATACTTACCAATGACTTACCTCATTGAGACCATCATTAACTCTTTCCTTGGATTGCCCGTTGAACACTTGGAATACTAATTAGATACTCGAGAAAAGCCTTTGCACATAAGTGCTTCAATTGTAGCTAAAGCTACCTCATATCTCATGACATTTCAATGCTCACTCTCGAGCTAGTCATCTAGACTCATAATTCCTAGTGACATGTCACTCGTATCCTATTCTATTCCTAAGGTTCAAACGGATTTTTCCTCGTCTATTAAGGCTTTGTCTTATCATATTTCTATTAATTACATACACATTAATATCTGTACAATTCATGTAATGATAACATTTAAATACATGTATAGCATGGTATTGTTTACATACTGAACTTACCTCGATACCACAAATGTGAAAAGAACATACTAGTCCATAAATCGATTTCTTTCCGTTCTAGGTCCAAGTCTCAATTTTCATCATCTATAACATCACATTTAGCCTACCAATCAGTCACAATATTCATATGGGTCTAAAAATCATATTTTTACAAATTTTCATTTTGACCCCTAAACTTTTGCATATTTTCACTTTTGCCCCAATGCTCGTAAATTAATTTTTATTCAATTTCTATAAGGTTTAAGACATGCTGAACATTTTTCTCTTCTATGGCAACTCCAAATTTTCACTAATTCACACACTTATGACCAATTTGTAACTTTCACAATTTAACCCCTTTTTGACATTTTTACCGAAATTCATTGAATAAAACTCATATTTAACACATCAAACATTCATTATCCACTATAAATCATCAAAGCACAACCATATCATGAATGGGTAAATTTTAAACTCTAATTTCTCTTCAATCAATTGGTAGAAATAGAAAATTTAAGCTTCGGGATCTCAAAATACGAAAATCATTAAAAGCGGGACAAAAACCATACCTATATAAGCCATAAAAGCTTGGCGAATGGAGCTCATCCATGGCTGCTATTTTTGTTCTTTCCACGGTTGAAGAAGAAAGAATGAAAAAAAATGATAGCTTTTATCATTTGTCTTATTAGATTATTTTAATTAATTTACAAAATTACCCTTTTATTTCAACCAAATTTCAAAAATACCAAACAAATATCCATTCACTAACTTATTAAAGGAATAATTGTCACATAAGGACTTTCAATTTAAAACTCATAACAATTAGGCACCTCATATATAAAGAACTCAACTTTTGCACTTTTTACAATTTAGTCCTTTTGACTAAATTGAGTGCTCAAACGTCAAAATTTTGAATAAAATTTTTACAAAATATTTTCATAAATTTATAGACTATAAAATATAATAAAATA
The DNA here is from genome assembly GCF_025698485.1 of Gossypium arboreum. Taxonomy (NCBI): domain Eukaryota; kingdom Viridiplantae; phylum Streptophyta; class Magnoliopsida; order Malvales; family Malvaceae; genus Gossypium; species Gossypium arboreum. The sequence continues at coordinate 60,403,326 of NC_069079.1, forward strand.
AATTTTTTTTTTCTTCGTCGGGTTTGTGGTCCCGAAACCATTTATTCGACTAGACCCAAAATCGGGCTATTACATTTCTTCCCCTTTAGGGATTTTCGTCCCGAAAATCTTACCAAAAAAAGTTGTTCTCTACTTTCACGAGTCACTTATATCTTTTTCTCACAACTTACAAAACAATTCCACACAAGCTCATACTCAAGATTTCCTATAGCTTTTCCATAGTTGAGGTATAAGCCTCGGAGCTCAATTTGAAACAATGGAGACTGACATTCTTGGAACTATAAACTTAGAAACATACAACTCAGTCACATCGGTTGAATAATATATCTGTACATACTAAAATAATCATGCAGACTTCCATCATCAATCTTTCACAATTCAACTTGCATCTCTCCTTTTTCCTGGAAATGAGAGACATCCCGATACGAAATTCATAACAGTCCTTTATCATTTTCTTCCCACTGTCATAATTGACAATAATAATCTCGAATACATTTGATATTCGGCTTTACCCTATAGACAATTCGACATCCTTTGAACGAATAAACAAGATACTGCTGTGAACTCTGTACTCAATTCTCTGTATACCCAGAGTTTCTCGATCTTGAAATCTTACTCAATTAATAGTAATAGAAACCAAATCAAATCCTCCTGCAATTCCAAATTAAAATTGAATCATCTTTGTACTTGTTTAATTTACCACTTATAGCCACATTTCTATACTCGATCATCAACTTTTTAGAAACTTTACTAACATGAATCAAATGATTCCAACTTCATAGATGTGGTCTTTTTATTAATCAGGATAACTATACTTATAACATCTCTCGAACAAGAGAAATCCAACTAATATGTTTCCATAACATACTTTCAAGAATAAAAACCCATCATCATGCGACTACTTACCAAAGAACACGTACGGTATTCTCGAACCAAAGAATAAACTTAAATGCACATAACTCAGATTTACTTTTGCAGAATAACCATTCTTTACCCCAGAAATTTTAAAGAAATCTCGACACTGAAATCCCCACACTTCTATGATCGAGCCAGAAGCTTAATCATAACAGATTCTAATATCGCAAGTCAAAGATTACTCGTAAAGATAAACCAAGCTTGATAATTCTCGAAACAAGAATGATAGAAAAGCCAATATAAGAAATTCCAAGATATAAAGATTATACCAGAAATCTGAGAATATAATCCAGAAGAAAATAATAAAGATGATCCAAAAAATCCCTCAGAGAAAACCAGAAGGAAACTACATGCGTATGCTTTAGAATTTCTCATAATAGAGATAATATAATTCTCGCATATATAAACCATAATCAATAGAACATCAGAATAATCTTACATAGATTTTTACTGTCAACTTCATTCCAATATATCAGAATAGAAATCTGAAGAGATGGGAAATGTAGATCATAACTAATCGGACCAATAGAACTTTTCATCTAATATCACGGTCTCCAAAGATCCTCACACGAGAATTCCCACTCGAAAGGGATAACTATCGTATTCCCGAATAGAGGAAAACATAGAATACTCGGAAGAGAAAGATAGCCATCACTTTTGTTTAATTGAATTCGTCATACTCGGACATCATGCAAGTCCGACATTATTCCTCTAACTAATTACATCTTCGCTAATCTCATACTATTCCATTTTGTACTCTTCGGTTTCACTTTTGCAAGCTTATGCAACATATCTCTCGAGAATCTCATCGTATAAATCTATTCTGGTAAGGGGCGAAGATTGTAAAGCCTCTAAACTTTTGACTCTCAAGCAAATACATATTCAACAACAGCATAGCTTTACGCATATTGATTCAAACATTTTAAATTTCCAACTTGTTATAAACATATTTTCACATATCTCAGTAATACATGTAACTTTATTTCATGCGAATATTAGCTAAACATAAGTGAATTTATCATAACTCAAACTTTCATTTCTTTTTCTCGAATTACCCTTAATGTTTTATCAAATTCCCATATTTAGTCTTAATCACTTGCCAATATTTATCAAATTGGAGAACGTCTTATGGTTTTGAGTACATCGCTTACTTGATGCCATAGTTCAACTATGGTCTTGTACTAGCTCTCATCCATCTGTGTCGATGCCGTGTCCCAGACAGGTCTTACACTGACACATGTAACCGTGCTGACGCATGTCCCATACATGTCTTACACTAGCACATCTCGTAGCCGACGCATGTCCCGACATGTCGACATCGGCTATCATCTCGAGGCCGATGCATGTCCCAGACATGTCTTACACTGGCTCTCATACTGTGGCTGATGCATGTCCCAGACATGTCTTACACTAGCCCTCGTCTCAATGCCGATGCCATGTCTCATACATGGTCTTACACTGGCACACAAATCTCATGTATTGCCATGGTCCAACCATAGTCTTTTCCGTCAATTCATTAGTGAACGATCGTACTCATTCCCTGCGTTCCACCCAATTTGATCTTTCATTACAACTTTCATGCTATTGTGACATTTATGATTATGCTGTAACTGAGATTATAAAGCATAACATTATTGCATATTGACTTCATCAATCTAGACATAAATGTCAACCTCATGTATATACTGATTATTAATCATGCAATAAAAGCATTCATACATACATTCTGTCATTTCAAGAAAATTTCTTTCTTTTCCTAAACACTTGGCCAAATCAAGTTGGACATTTAACATCGTATGAATACTAACATGCATAAAAGCATTTTTCACAACTTAACTGTGTTTTACTCCACTATTTCACATTCTTTAACTCAAGAGTATCACATAGTGAATACTAGTTCATATGAAAATCATGAATATCTTTTCATACCTTTCCCATTTTCAGCATGTCACAAGCATGATTCAATAATCTCAACTTTACTCTTATCTCTATCAAGATTTGCTCGGTTCGAACTCATTCATGTCTTAATCAACAGTTTTGTTAGGGCCGAGAGATATCACACTATCACGAGTAATACTATGGCATGTATAGCTAGACTCTCTTACGCTAGGTTAGTCCGAGAACCGACTAAACCATGCTCTGATACCACTAAATGTAACACCCCTCGCCCGCATCCGACGCCGGGACGGGGTTCGAGGTGCTACCTGACTTTTACTAACACTTCCATACTAAACAGGGCCATGAAATCTCAAATAATTAAAAAATTTTCTTTTCACATGCAATTTGTCCCTTATGCGAGCTTACGAGGCCCAATACATGCATTCAGGGCGGTTCGGGACCCAATCGAGAACTCATGAAAAACTTAGAAAAATCTCTTGCGTTAAGGCTTCACACGCCCATGTGCTCAGGCCGTGTGGCCAGAAATAGTCTAATTATCAAGCCTTTTGTCACTCTCACACCACATGCATAGATACATACTTATCCAATAACATACAACGTGGCATAAATGAGCTCTTAAACATCTACAAACATGATATGCTCAAGTTATTTTCTTATGTAATAAATATTATAGAATTTGCCCATATCATTACCACATACTAGACATAACTATCATTACATCACAAACCATTCATGAAACATTATTAACTATTTACCAATCACTTAATCCTGCATTAGTTACTAGCTCATCAATGAATCTCAATTCAATCTCTAGGCATACATGTTGTAAGCCACATCACAAGAAATAATAACATAAATGCATAAGAATAATCATATGGGCCCATAACATCATTAGCCGACATAGGCCAATTTACATGACTAATACTACCTTAATAACAAGCCAATGCCTTTGGCTAAATCATAATATTACATACTCACATTAAAACCCTATACATGCCATAGACTCGAATCACTTGAGTTTACTTACTCGATAACGTTAACTCGATAGGGTGATAATATCTCCGACGACCTCCAACCCGAGCTAACCTGGAACTCTAGAAAACATGGGAAAGAAGGGGTAAGCTTTAGCTTAGTAAGTTCATATGAAAACAATAAGCAACTCATTAACTTGTTTTATCAATGTTTACAACATATTTTCAAGTTCACTACAAGCTGTCTTTCTGAGCAACGGTCACTAAATTATTTATATCTGGAGCTACGAAACTCCGAATTAAGTTCCGTTAATTTTCCCTGAAACTAGACTTATTTTATTTTTTTCCATAAAATTTCCAGAATTTTTGGTTAAGCCAAATAGTACAGTTTATTAGTTAAAGTCTCCCCTGTTTCAGGGTATGACCACTTTGACCCCTGTACACTACAAACCGAATTTCTCCCTGTACAAAATTCCAACAACCATGCCGTTTATTCCCCATAAAAATAGACTCAATAAGGAATCCATTCATGTAAGGTATAACTCTTAATAATTTTTGTACAATTTTTGGTGAATTTCTAAAGTTAGAACAGGGGATCTCGAATTCATTCAGACCCTGTTTCACAAGAATTCAAATATCAAACAATATGGAATTATTTTTCTTCCTCTGTTTCTTTCATGTGAAAATAGACTCATTGAGATTTAATCCCATATTTTATTCTGCCTCTAACTCATTTTCCACTATTTTTAGTGTATTTTCAAAGTTACACTACTGCAGTAACTCAAATCTGTCAAGGCTAAATTACTCATTCATGATCATTGTTCATAATATTAATACAACACCATTTTATCCATCATGGTAAGAATACATATTATGCATCATAGATCATCACATATCAAGGCATTCTCATAGGATTAGTATACATACTTACACAACTCGTAACATAACTCGAGTGCATACTTACCAATGACTTACCTCATTGAGACCATCATTAACTCTTTCCTTGGATTGCCCGTTGAACACTTGGAATACTAATTAGATACTCAGAAAAGCCTTTGCACATAAGTGCTTCAATTGTAGCTAAAGCTACCTCATATCTCATGACATTTCAATGCTCACTCTCGAGCTAGTCATCTAGACTCATAATTCCTAGTGACATGTCACTCGTATCCTATTCTATTCCTAAGGTTCAAACGGGATTTTTCCTCGTCTATTAAGGCTTTGTCTTATCATATTTCTATTAATTACATACACATTAATATCTGTACAATTCATGTAATGATAACATTTAAATACATGTATAGCATGGTATTGTTTACATACTGAACTTACCTCGATACCACAAATGTGAAAAGAACATACTAGTCCATAAATCGATTTCTTTCCGTTCTAGGTCCAAGTCTCAATTTTCATCATCTATAACATCACATTTAGCCTACCAATCAGTCACAATATTCATATGGGTCTAAAATCATATTTTTACAAATTTTCATTTTGACCCCTAAACTTTTGCATATTTTCACTTTTGCCCCAATGCTCGTAAATTAATTTTTATTCAATTTCTATAAGGTTTAAGACATGCTGAACATTTTTCTCTTCTATGGCAACTCCAAATTTTCACTAATTCACACACTTATGACCAATTTGTAACTTTCACAATTTAACCCCTTTTTGACATTTTTACCGAAATTCATTGAATAAAACTCATATTTAACACATCAAACATTCATTATCCACTATAAATCATCAAAGCACAACCATATCATGAATGGGTAAATTTTTAAACTCTAATTTCTCTTCAATCAATTGGTAGAAATAGAAAATTTAAGCTTCGGGGATCTCAAAAATACGAAAATCATTAAAAACGGGACAAAACCATACCTATATAAGCCATAAAAGCTTGGCGAATGGAGCTCATCCATGGCTGCTATTTTTGTTCTTTCCACGGTTGAAGAAGAAAGAATGAAAAAAAATGATAGCTTTTATCATTTGTCTTATTAGATTATTTTAATTAATTTACAAAATTACCCTTTTATTTCAACCAAATTTCAAAATACCAAACAAATATCCATTCACTAACTTATTAAAGGAATAATTGTCACATAAGGACTTTCAATTTAAAACTCATAACAATTAGGCACCTCATATATAAAGAACTCAACTTTTGCACTTTTTACAATTTAGTCCTTTTGACTAAATTGAGTGCTCAAACGTCAAAATTTTCGAATAAAATTTTTACAAAATATTTTCATAAATTTATAGACTATAAAAATATAATAAAAATAAATTTTTTTTTCTTCGTCGGGTTTGTGGTCCCGAAACCACTGTTCCGACTAGACCCAAAATCGGGCTATTACAGTTACCTTGATTTGGCTCTGGGCCATGGTATAGGTACTCTGGGATAAGTTGTCTTGATTTGGTTACAAGCCATGGTATAGGTACTTATCGATTGTGATCGCTAAGCATTTGATTTTTTTTAAATGATCCAATGGGTAAAAGAATGACTTGTTTGAGAAAGAGGTTAGTATGAGGTGGTACAGGTATGTACGAAACCTATTTAAGCATTACAATGAGTAAGTTAAGTGAGATGTTAATGAATTATGTTTTGAGACATGATAGGAAGGTTTGTGTAAATGAGATATTGTTTTTGGTAATGTGTATATTATAGAATTGTATTTATTTGATGAATTGAATTACTTAACTACGAACTTACTAAGCTATGAAGCTTACTATGTGTTATTTACCTATGTTTTATAGATAGTCAAAGTTAGTTGGAACTCGGGGATTGTCAGGAGCATCATCACACTATCTAACATTTGTTGGTACTTTTGAAGCTTGAATATATGGTATATGGCATGTATAGGCTAGTGCCATTTTGTTATATTTTGAGCTATGATGTTAGTCAAGTGATTTGACTTGTTAATGATGTAAATGTTAGTGCGTTTTAGCTATTTAAGTTGGCTTAAGTTATATACTTGATAATTGATATATGTGGTGTTTATAATGCCTTATATATATGTTGGTTTGTTTTGGTATGTTTACTTTATTTACGGATATAGCTAAATGAATGTTGAATTGGCATGCTTTAGTTGCTTAATGACATATTGAAATGATGCTATTTTGGTTGCTATGTTTTCTTGAGATTAGGGTGGCAAATTTTCTTTGCAAATAGCCTATTTTTGTCCACATGGGTAGAGATACGGGCGTGTGTCTCAGCCATGGGTGACACACGGTCATGTTACACGGTCGTGTGTCCCCTGGGGTAGTCCTCCAAATTAAAGTCAGTCTCAAGCACGACCTAGACACACGGGCATGTCTGGTGGGCGTGTGAGGCACACAGCCTTAGCGCATGGGTATGTGTGGCCATGTCGAAGGGTACACGGGCGTGTGGTTAGCCGTGTGACATCAAGTTAGTTTCGACCACTGCCAAGGCACACGGACATCTCTCCGGCCGTATGGTGCAAGTCAGTATGTATGCCCTGTTTTCACATGACCTGTGACATGGGCATGTCTAGTAGCCGTGTTGAGCACACGGCCTGTTCACACGGACATGTGACCTTGAAATGTTTGAAATTTTCTATGTATCTCAAAGTTTACGAATGTTATCGGTTTAGTCCCGAACCACTTTTCAACTTGTTCTAAGGACTCGTAGAGCCTTATAAGGGACAATGTGAATGATTGAGGATGGTTTATGTTAGTGAATGCATAAATGCATGTTAATGTGGTGTATTCTTTGGTAATTCCTCGTAACCTTATTCAGGCAACGGATACGGGTTAGGGGTCTTACAAAGCTACTACTTCAGATGTTATTACGGGTAGTTTTTCTCTCTTTAATATTAATGTATATGCATTGATTGATCCTAGATCAACTCATTCGTATATATGCACTACATTAGCAGACAAAAAGAAATACCTGTTGAATTTACTAAATATACTGTCAAAGTTACAAATCCCTTGGGTCATTGTGTTCTAGTTAATCAGTTATATAGATCATGTCCACTAAAAAGTAGAGGTTACGTTATCCCCGCTAATTTGATGTTGTTATCCTTTGATTAGTTTGATGTGATTCTAGGTATGGACTGGTTGACTTTGCATGATGCTATTGTGAATTGTAGAAGAAAACATATTGTGCTAAAATGCCAGCATGGTAAACGGGTTCAAATTAAGTCAGAGAGATTGGATGATACATCTAATATAATCTCAACTATGACAGCACAAAAATATCTTAAAAGGGTTTTGAAGCATATCTCGCTTATATAGTTGATTCCAGGGTTTCAAAATTGAAACTAAAATCTATTCAGGTGGTATGCGAGTTCTCGCATGTGTTTCTAGAGGAGTTACTAGGGTTACCTCCGACCCAAGAAGTTGAGTTTGGTATTAAACTGGTGTCGGGAACATCCCCGACATCGATATCTCCATATAGAATGATCCCTATAGAATTGAAAGAGTTAAAAGCTATAACACCCCTAACCCGTATCCGTCGCCAGAATAGGGTTATAGAGCATTACCGAAGTTTTCAAATTAGACGAACATAAAATTTGAACTTTTTAACTCAAATTAATAAAATTATTAAAATCAGTTCAAAACATACATATTGTCCCTTATATGAGCCTTCAAGGCCCTAAATATGCATTAGAAACAAGTCAGGATTAAATTGGAAACTCATAGAATTTTTAAAAAAATAGTGAAAATTTTCAACACTGTAAGGGTCACACGGCCGTGTAACTCACATGGTCAAAAGACATGCCTGTGTCTCAGGTAATGTAGGCATTCAAAATAGCGACACACGACTGTGTCCCAGCCCTTGTTCGTGCCGTTGTAACTCACTGACTTGGCCACACGACCAAGCCACACACCCATGTACTAGGCTGTATACCCTTCGAAATAACCTCACACGCCCATGTGCCAAGTCGTATGCTAGGCTGTATAACAACCTGACTTGCAACCATTCGAAGGCAACAGGGGATGCACGATCGTGTCACCTGGCCATGTGTCACACATGGCTAAGACACACGTCCGTGTAGACAAAATTAGGCCATTTTACAAGCCATTTTTCTCACCCATCAAGGCATATACCTACAACTAAAAATGCACATATATACAAGCCACAACAAGGCACCAAAACCATGCAAAATAAAGCTTTAAGCATGTCATATACATAAGGTATAGTCACAAACAACCAATATGCCCTTAGGCACCTCAAATCACAACACGTAAGCATGTATAATCATGTAATCAATTTGGCCAAAATGATTAATTAACTTCCAATCAAGTTTGCATCAATTCAAGCTATTGAATTAACTTACCATAACCTATCAATTAGTACAAAAAATGCAATTTAAATAAAGTACCAATTCTCAACATTTCGAACATGTCACAAGCCATATATAATTTGCATATTCAACTATTATTTCATCTTCCATCATTGAACCATATTAAGTCATTCATCAACCATTATAAGGCTAATATTTACATGCCATAAACTAAGCTTATATCATCATCAAGTGTTAAATCATAAGCCAAGACAAATGACCAAAACATATGGCCAACATAGCCAAAATACCTAGACATGCCATTATAACCAAAATTAAAACAGCCAAATGTACCAAAAAACCTGATGGATAGTGTGATTTATCTCTAACAAATTTCCAACCTGAACGAGCTTCTGATTCACTATAAGACATAGAAAATAACACAGAGTAATCATATACGTTTAGTAAGTTCATATAACATAGAATAAAACTTACCATTTAGTCACATAATGGGTAAGTAAACATAGCACATCCTAACATAACTTGGCCAAAAGCCTAAGAACATATACATCAACCATGTTAGCCATGCAAATACATATATAAACCAATAATCATAGATGAGCACAACAATTGATTAAGTTTCATATACATGTATCATCAAATTCAATTTTTCATATACCATGTAACAATATTTCCATGTAATTCATATCTCCATGTAGTTCATATTGAACTCTTACCATTTCGTATCAGAATATTGCCCATTGAACAATTTAGAGTACCGTGAGACACCCATGATAGGTCACACATAGTGTGCTAACTCATATAATTGTAATGCATCAAATCCTATAGATGAATGCTCACACGAGCTGTAATTGGTAAGCTCTCACGAGCTATAATCAGTATGCTCTCACAAGCTATGGGTTGGAATGTAGCTACACAATGCTACTCACACTATCTGTGGAGTATACGCAACACATGGCAAACCTCAGCCATCAATAGGATGTTTAGGACCAGCACCTAAATCATGTAAACCCTAATGACATGTCATTTGTATCTTTCGAAATCATAAAGGTCAAACGAGGCTCGGTAATTGTCATACGTCGTTAAATATGCAATCAGTATATGTGTTTGACATTTCAAAACACATGTATAATTCAATTAAAACATATAGACATGATCTAATTACACGAATTTACCTCGACGAGTATACGTAGACACGAAGCAATTAATTTGAGACTTTCTTTTTGCCCTGATCTAAAGCCGTACGAGGTTTGTCTTGATATATACGGATAAATTTAGCTCAATTCAATATATATTTCATTCAATATAACCCAAAACCATATTTTGGAAAAATTACCAATTTTCTCCTAGACTTTTAGTTTCTTTACAATTTAGTCTCTAACTCATAAAAATGGAAATTCATGAAATTCGACCACAACCCACTATGGTTGAATATCAATTAGGTCCCTAGCATGCCTTATATTTAATTTATTTTACAATTTCACCATGTAAAATTTCTACATTTCAATTTAATCCCTAATTGATAATTTTATAAAAATCTATTTACAAAAGTTGTTTATCTAACAACCATCCATTTTCTATCATCAAACATCAAAACTCATGTATATTTAACAATGGAAAATCCCTAATAGTTTAATAGTTTTCCCCAAGCTAGCTAGATTAAGATACAACTATCCCGAAAACATAGAAATCATAAAAAACGAGATAAAAATGGAACACCCCTATCCCGTAACCGTCGCCGGAATAGGTAAGGGGTGTCACCGGACAGACATAGCATTTCTAAACAACACAGCTTCACAAATATCATATAACATTAATACATTTGCATATATCAACAATTGATCCATTAAAATGGCCTACGAGACCTAAAACATACATTTAGGGAAGGTCGAGACTAAACCGAACCCATTCAGAATTTTTAGAACTTAATCAAACTTTTCAAAACTGACAAAGTCACACGCCCGTGTGACTAGGCCATGTGACTCACACAGGCACAAGGCACGCCCATGTGCTCCAACCATGCCAAAAAGAGGTCATATGCTGACTTTTTAACACGGCCAACAAACACGGCCAACAAACACGGCCGTGTGCCATAACCATGTAAAATTTAGCTAGCTACTGACTTTTTCACACGATCACAAGGCAGGCTCGTGTTCCCTAGCCGTGTGGCACAATGCAGGCTTGGTTTAAGCCAATTTGCCACCCCATATGGTTCCAATCCTACAAGCATTAATATGCAACAATTATACCAACATTTCCAACCAATTCCATGTTCAAATATGACCAAAACACATTGGAACATGGTACATTACCACATACACCAAAACAATACACAAACATATCATTTGTTAGCCAATTCAAATGGCATAACTTTTATACAATTCAAAACATAATACATAGACATTCTAGCCTATACATGCCATACTTAGCAATATTTACACTTCAAGACTACCAAAATGAGTTCGATAGTGTGGTGACGATCCTCGACTATCCCCGAGCCTTCAATAGCTACGACAACTGAAATACAAACAAAAATCACACAGAGTAAGCTACGAAGAGCTTAGTAAGCCAAACACAAATGGTCTAATTACTAAAGCATATATATATGTAATTCAAAACAACAATAAGAATTCATAGCCATTTCTCAGAGTTGTTCATAAACTTAACCATGCTCATTTGCTTGTATGCATATCATATTCATTTCCATGATTCCGAACCTACTTAGTAGAAACATAGTCTTTCATATTCAGCAATTAAGTACGATACAAACATACCTGTATAGACTACACATTTCACATGTTCATTTTCATATCTCATACTTTGTCATCAGACGGTTCAGAAACGATAAAAATATTCATAAACGAGTATAATACCAACGTCCTAGACGTGGTCTTACATGTAATTCTATATCGATGCCTCTGTCCCAGACAAGGTCTTATACAAAATCAGATACGATGCCTGTGTCCCAGACACGGTCTTACACGAAAATTTCAAATCGATGCCAATGTCCCAGACACGGTCTTACACGAAAATTTAGATTAATACCAACATTCTTTTGTTAGGATTTCAAGGCTGTCCAATGTAGATAATAATTTATAAACACCGAATTTAATCAACTTAATATATAAGTGTAGTTTGACTTGCCTCGTATGGATTTCAGACAAAAATAAGTCGACTATTCGATTAATTTGGACTTCCCTCGATCTAAGTCCGATTTTCTTTTTTCTTGATCTAATATAATTCAAATTCAACCATTCAATGATATATTTCTTTCAAAATAGTTCATGAATACATATTTAGGGCACTTTACAATTTAGCCCCTATAATTTCAAATTTTGACACTTTGGTCCATTTTTCACAAATTCGCAAATATACCAAATTCACCAAGACTATAACTTGGCCAAATATACATGGCTTCCATATAAGCCCATACAACATATTTAATTCACAAATTAGTCCTTCAAAACCCCATTTTCACAAATTAGCCCAATTAGCTCATTTCATAAAAAATTCAAGAATAAAACATAAAACCCATCTAACAAGCCTTCATAATTCATCCAAAAACATCACAAAAATCATGATATCAACAATGGCATTTCATGAAATCTTTAACAGAAACATAAATTCGAACATGGGCTTTGAAGAACACAAAGCAACGATCACAGAAACGTAAAAATTATCAAAAACGGGCGAAAATTCATACCTTAATTTATCAATCAAAGTGCCGAATATACAAAAGCTTCAAACCTTTCTTTCATTTGCTAATTTTCGGTTGACATGCATGAGAATAAGGCCATCTTTGTTTTATTTTCATTTTTTTAATTAACATTATTAACCATTTCCCCATTTTGCCCTTGTTAATAAAACATAAATTTCCATCCACTAAAGCCCATAATTGTCTACCATTTAAACAAATGGTACAATTGACATGCAAGGACCTTTACTTTAAAAGCCAAGCTAAATAGGTGTTTTATCATCTAGCACTCAAGTTTTACACTTTTTGCGATTTAATCCTTTTTCGTAATTAACCACAGAAACAGACAAATTAAATCACAGAAATTTCACAGATGCAAATTCTCATATCATAGACACAGAAAATAATATTAAAATATTTTTTTCGGACTCGGATCTGTGGTCCCAAAACCATTATTCTGACTAGAGTCAAAACCAGTCTGTTACAAAAAATCACTTACAATGCAAGGAAACTAGGGTTGTCAAAACTTCAAGCTTCCATGGCTTCCTTTCTCACTTAATTTTCAGTTGAATAAAAAACTAAAAAATGATACCTTAATTCAGTTTTGTTTATTTTATCATTTAATTACTTAATTACTTAATTAACCTTTAAAATTAATCAAATTTACACAAATGCCAAGCCATGTTCATCCACTAGCACATTTATGGTTTAAGTATGATATAAGGACTCCTAATTTAAGGTTCTATAGCTATTTAATACTTTTAGCTATTAGAATTCAACTTTTGCACTTTACGCGATTCAGTCCTTTTTATTAATTTGAGTATGGAAACGGTAAAATTTCTTTACAAATTTTTTATACGATACTACTTATCATGATGTAGGAAATAAAATAATAATAAAATAAATTTTTTAATGTCAAATTTGTGGTCCCGAAACCACTGTTCTGATGTCACTGAAAACGAGTTGTCACAACTCTCCCCTCTAAAAGGATTTTCGTCCCTGAAAATCTTACCAAAAAAGAGGTTCGAATATTGCTTTCTTATAGCTTCCTCGGGTTACCAGGCGCCTTATTCTATTCCATGTCATTGCCATAGAACTTTTACTAAAGCTATGTTCTTGTTTCTCAATTGTTTCACTTCTCGTGTCAAAATTCTGATCGGTTCCTCACTGTATGACATATCAGGCTGAATCTCAACATCTGTCAAGGAGATAACATGTGAAGGGTCAGATTAGTACCATCATAACATAGACACATGAAAGACATTATGAATATTTTTTAATTCTAACAATAAAGCTAATTGATACGCAACAGAGCCGATTCTTTCAATAATCTCATACGGCCCAATAATCACGGACTTAGCTTTCCTTTGCAATCGAACCAAAGAACTTTCTTCTAGGGCAATACTTTCAAGATTATTTTGTCGCTGACTTGATATTCTATATCTTTATGTTTAAGATCCGTATAAGATTTCTGACGATCTGAAGCTGCTTTAAAACTATCTCGGATAACTTTTACATTCTCTTCAGTCTCTCAATCAAACCAACCTCGTGTATCATTTCTCACTGAGCTCAGTCCAATATAATGGAGTTCGGCATTTACGACCATACAAAGCTTCATACGATGTCATATTTATGCTCAATTGAAAACTATTGTTATACACAAATTCAACCAATGTAAATATTTTTCCTAGTTGCCTTCAAACTCTAACACACAACAACGAAGCATATCCTTGAGAATTTGTATTACTCACTCGGATTAACCATCTGTCTTAGGGTGAAATGCAGTGCTAAAATGCAACCGCGTACCTAGACCATCCTGCAACTTTCTCTAGAATCGTTATGTAAACTGCGGATCTCTGACCAAGATGATAGAAACTAGCACTCCGTGTAATCTGACAATCTCAGATATATATAACTTAGCTAATCAGTCAAGGGAGAAATTTGTACGTACCGGAATAAAAGGTGTTAATATTTTCAAACGATCAACAACAACCCAGATGACATCTTTCTTCTTCGGAGATAAGGGTAGACTGGATACAAAATCCATAATAACTCGATCTCATTTCCATCTGATATCATCCCTGACTGTAACAATCCAAAAAGTACCTGATATTCAACTTTAACTTGCTAGCATACTAAGCATCTAGATACAAAGTCAGAAATCTCGCGTTTCATTCCCCACCACCAGTACATCTATTTCAAGTCACTGTACATTTTATTACTTTCCGGATAAACAGATGAGCTTCCACTATGAGCTTCGTGCAAGATTCTCTGTATGAGCCTTCAGTAGACAAATTCTACCTCTGAACAATAAGCAACCATCGGGTCCTGTCTGAAATTTTGAATCAGAAGTTGACTCACTTTGTGCCCGTTTAGTTAACAACTCATCATCACACTTCTGAGCTTCACAGGTCTACTATAAAAACACTGGTCTAGCTTTCGATTTAGCTAATATTGAACCCTCGTCAGATAATGTTAGACGTGTATTCATTGCTCGCAAAAAAAATAAGGACTTTCTACTCAGAGCATCAACAACAACATTCACTTTACTTGGATGATAGTCAATGATTAACTCATAGTCTTTTAACAGTTTGAGCCATCTAGACTATCTCAGATTCAAATCTTTTTGTAACATTAGATTGTTCAAACTCTTATAATCGGTAAATATATAACAATTTTCACCGAATAAATGCTGTAGCCAAATTTTCAATGCAAACACAATAGTTGCCAACCCTAGGTCATGTGTCTGATAATTCTTTTCATGCAACTTTAATTGTCTAGAAGCATAAGCTTTTATTTGCCGTCCTAGATCAAAACACAGGCTAAGCCATTTAAATATGCATCATTGAAAATCACAAATTCTTTACCCGATTCAGGTTGAACCAGAACTGGTGCTTCGGTCAACAGTGCTTTCAACTAATTAAAACTTTGCTGACATTTCTTAGACCATTCAAATTCCACATCTTTCTGTAATAGTTACGTCATCGATGTAGCTATCATCGAGAACCCTTTTACGAATCTTTGGTAATAACTAGCTAATCCCAAAAAAGCTTCTAACTTCTAATACACTTCTCGGTGGTTTCCGATCAACAACTGCTGAAATCTTACTCGGATCCACTCTGATGCCTTCAGCCGATACTATATGTCCCAGAAAACCAACTTCTCGAAGCCAAACCTCATATTTGCTAAATTTAGCAAAAAGTTGTTTACCTCGCAGAGTTTGCAACACAATTCTCAAATGCTCGGCATGTTCAGACTCATCTCGGGAATATATCAAAATATTATCAATAAAAATCACTATGAATCTATCTAAATATGATATGAAGATTCTATTCATCAAATCCATAAATACTGCAGGTGCATTAGTTAAACCAAATGGCATTACAAGATATTCGTAGTGTCGATACCTGGTTCTGAATGCAATTTTCAGCCCATCCGAATCTTTAACTCGTGGCTAATAGTAGCGAGAACAAAGATCAATCTTCAAGAATATTATGGCACATTTCAACTGATCAAATAGATCGTCAATTCGAGGCAGTGGATATTTATTCTTGATTATAACCTTATTCTGCTAACGGTAGTCAATACACAATCTTATTGATCCATCATTTTTCTTGACGAACAAAACTGGTGCACCCCAAGGTGAAAAACTGGGTTGAGCAAAACTCCTATCTATGAAATCTTGCAACTATGCTTTCAGCTCTTTCAACTCAGTAGGAGCCATTCTGTAAGGTGTTATCGATAGCAGTGATGTTCCCAGTACAAGTTCAATAGCAAACTTAACCTCTCTGATCGGCAGTAATCCAGGTAACTCCTCTAGAAACAAATCAGGATACTCACAAACCATTGGCACTGATTCAAACTTCAATTAGACACTTTAGAGTCCAACACATAAGCAAGAAAAGCATTGCAACCTTTTCTCACATATTTTTGTGTTGCCATAGCTGATAATAGGCAACCCACTCGGATTATCTAATTCAATACGAAGTGTCTCATCGTTTTGACATTTCAATACAATAAGCTTTTGTCTATAGTTTACAATAGCGTCATGTACAGTTAGCCAATCCATGCTATTTCAAATTCATCAAACGATAATAACATCAAATCTTCCAAAAAAACTGTACCCCTGAGTCATCAAAGGGAAATCCTGGAAAACTTTATCAACTAGCACACACTGACCTAGGGGGTTCGACACTTTAACCATGAATTTAGTGGACTCAACATGTAAATTCTTACTAGATACTGATTTCATGCAAACATACGAATGGGTTGATCACAGATCAATCAAAGCAGTAACATTAGAATCAAAAATAGAGAAAGTACTAGTAATAACATTTGGCACAGAAGCATCCTCTCATGCATGAATAACATCAGCCCTAGCCGGTGCTCATGCTCATATCTCACAGCAAAATCTTTTGTTACACCACGGCTACCACTCATATTTTTGGGATTACGAGGTGGTCTACCAATCGCAGCAGTATTGCTCAGCCTCGTGGTCTCAGTTTTCTCTTTCTCAAATTTCTCAGGGAAATCTCTAAGATAGTGATCGAGGGGACCACACCTAAAACATGCTCCGTTCTTCAGTCGACACTAACCATAATGCGGTCTTTTACAGTGCTTGCACTCGGGCCAAACATCTCTAGCACTACCCACACTTGTTACAGATGTAGTTTGAGGTTTTGCACTCGAACTTCGGGTGCCTCTATCTCTACTAGAGTACCCCACTGAAGCTGTAGAACTAAATTGATGTTCCTTTGATCTCTTTGATGCTAACTGATATGACTTCCTAGTCGATTTCTTTCTCAAGTCTCTAGCTTCAAAATCAACATATCTTTTCTCTTTACTCAGCTCCTCAGCTTTTTGTACTCAATCGACCAGTACAACAAATTCTTTCAACTCAAGAAATCCAAGTAGAAGCTTAATATCAACATTTAACCCTTCTTTGAATCTTTTACACATAGCAGTCTCGGTCGAAATACATTCTCAGGCATATTTACTCAGTATGACAAATTCTCACTCGTACTCTGACACTGTCATACAGCTCTATTTGAGCTCAAGAAATTCTTTACATTTTTTATATAGAAATCTTTCACTAATGTATTTCTTTTAGAACTTAGTTTGGAAGAATACCCAAGTGATCCACTCTCTCAGCACAACAGAAATCAACGTATTCCACCATTAATAAGCTGGATCTTTCAATAATGAGACTGCACACTTAACAAATTTGGCCGGTGAATAGGATAGTTCGTCAAAAACCCTGATTATATTCACTAATCAGAATTTTGCTCTCTCAAGATCATCTTCAGTAGTAGCTCTGAAATCTTCAGCCTCGGACTTTTGAATCTTATCAAAAGTTGGCTTACTAACTCGTATAGGTTCCAAACCTTGAGAAATAACGAGAATGAGTTGGGGAGTAAGAGGGGGTGGATGTTGTTGAGCAGTTAGGTTTGTTCATACGAGCTCGGTAAACCATTCATTCATCATCTGGAAGATGGCTTCCTTAGCCTCTCTTCCCCAGCCCTTAGATGTGGGCCTTGTACCGTTCGATGCTACTCCATGAACGGAGGCTTGAGCGTTACTTTCTACTTCATCGGAGTTATCTTGGTTGGATGTCATTTCTATATGAAAACATGTTTTAAAACAGTCAGGAGATATCACACTATCACAAGTTATATAATGGCATGTATAGTTAGACTCACACACACTACATTCAGTCAAAGAATCGACTAAACCATAGCTTTGATACAAATAAATGTAACACCCCTGACCCGTATCTATCGCTGGAATAAGGTTACGGAGCATTACCGAAGTTTTCAAATCAAACGAATATAAATTTTAAACTTTTCAAATCAAATCAATAAACATATTAAAACCGATACAAAACATACATATTGTGTCTTATACGAGCCCTCGAAGCCCTAAATATGCACTAGAAACAAGTCAGGACTAAATTGGAAACTCAAAATTTTTTAAAAAATAGTGAAAATTTTCAACACTGCAGGGGTCACATGGCCGTGTGGCCAGGCTGTGTGACTCACATGGTCAAAAGACATGGCCATGTCTTAGGCCATGTAGGCATTCGAAATAGGGACACACGGTCATGTCCCAGCACGTGTCTATGCCCGTGTAACTCATGACTTGGTCACACAGCCAAGCCCACACGCCCGTGTACCAGGCCGTATACCCTTCAAAATAACCTCATACTTCTATGTGCTAGGCCGTGTGATAGGCCGTGTAACAGCCTGACTTGCAACCATTTGAAAGTTATAAGGAACACACTGTCGTGTGTCACACATGGTTGAGACACACGCTTATGTGGACAAAAATAGGCCAATTTACAAGCCATTTTTCTCACCCATCAAGGCATATACCTACAACAAAAAATACACATATATACAAGCCATAACAAGGCACCAAAACCATGCAAAATCAAGCTATAAAAAAGTCATCTACATATGGTATAACCACATATAACCAATATGCCCTTACACACCTTAAATCACAACATGTAAACATGTATAATCATGTAATCAATTTTGCCAAAAAAATTAACTAACTTCCAATCAAGTTTGCATCAATTCAAGCTATTAAATTAACTTACCATAACCTATCAATTAGTACCAAAAATTCCATTCATACAAAGTACCAATTCTCAACATTTCCAACATGTCATAAGCCATATATAATATGCATATTCAACTATTATTTCATCTTCCATCATTTAACCATATTAAGTCATTCATCAACCATTATAACGTAAATATTTACATGCCATAAACTAAGCTCATATCATCATCAAAATGTTAAATTACAAGCCAAGACAAATGACCAAAACATATGGTAACATAGCCAAAATACCTAGACATGCCATTATAACTAAAATTAAAACAATTTAATGTACCAAAAGAGCCGATTGATAGAGTGATTTATCTCCTACAAGCTTCCAACCCGAACGAGCTTCTGATTCACTATTAGACACAGAAAATAACACAGAGCAAGTATATAAGCTTAGTAAGTTCATATAACATAGAATAACACTTACCAGTTAGTCACATACTAGGGAAGTAAACATAGCACATCCCAACATAACTTGTCCAGAAGCCTAAGCACACATACATCAACCATGTTAGCCATGTAAATACATATATAAACCAATAATCATGGATGAGCACAACAGTTGATTAAGTTTCATATACATGTATCATCTAATTTAATTTTTCATATACCATGTAACAATATTTCCATGTAATTCAAATATATCCCTATAATAGTCCATATTGAACTCTTACCATTTCATATCAGAATATTGCCTGTTGAACCATTTACAATACTGTGGGATACCCGGGATAGCTCACACATGGTGTGCTAACTCATGTAACTATAATCCATCAAATCCTGTACAGGTATGCTCACACGAGCTGTAATCAGTATGCTCTCAGAATCTATAATCGGTATGCTCTCACGAGCTATAGGTCATAACGTAGCTACATGATGCTACTCACACGAGCTATGGAGTATTTGTAACACATGCCGTACCTCAACCATCGGTAGGACGTTCAGGACTAGCACCTAAATCATGTAAACCCTAATGACATGTCATTTGTATGCTTTGAATTCCTAAAGTTCAAACGGGGCTCGGTAATTATCATACATCGTTAGATATGGAATTGGTATATATGTATGACATTTCACAACAAATGTATAATTCAATTAAAACATATAAACACGATTTAATTGCACAAACTTACCTCGACGAGTATATGTAGATCCGGAGGCGTTTAATCCGAGACTTTCTCTTTTCCCTCATCTAAAGTCGTAAGAGGTCTATCTTGATCTATACGGATAAATTTAAATCAATTCAATATATATTTCATTCAAGTTAGCCCAAAATCAAATTTTGGAAAAAATTACTATTTTGCCCCTATACTTTTAATTTCTTTGCAATTTAGTCCCTAGCTCATAAAAATGGAAATTCATGAAATTCCAGCACAACCCAATATGATCGAATATCAATTAGGTCCCTGGCATGCCCTATATTTCATTTATTTTAGAATTTCACCATGTACAGTTTTCTATATTTCAATTTAATCTCTAATTGATAACTTCATCAAAAATCTCATTACAAAAGTTGTTTATCTAACAACAACTATCTATTTTCTATCATCAAACATCAAAACTCATGTGTATAGAAAAGTGGAAAAACCCTAACAGTTTAACAGTTTCGCAAATTAGTCCTCGGGCTAGCTAGATTAAGCTACAACGATCTCGAAAACATAGAAATAATAAAAAAATAGGACAAAAATCACTTACAATGCAAGGAAATTAGGGTTGCCCAAACTTCAGGCTTCCATGGCTTCCTTTCTCACTTAATTTTTGGTTGAATAAAGAAGTAAAAGGCGATACCTTAATTTGGTTTTGTTTATTTTATCATTTAATTACTTAATTACTTAATTAACCTTTAAGATTAATCAAATCTACACAAATGCAAAGCCATGCTCATCCAATAAACGTTTAGGGTCTAACTACTATATAATAACTCTTAATTTAAAATTCTATAGCTATTTAATACTTTTAGCTATAGAGCTGAGCTTTTGCACTTTATGCGATTCAGTCCTTTTTATCAAATTGAGCATGTAAATGGTAAAATTTCTTAATGAAATTTTTATACAGTACTACTATCATGCTATAGGTAATAAAATAATAATAAAATAAATTTTTTGACTTCAGATCTATGGTCTCAAAACCACTACACAGATTTTACTGAAAACGGGCTGTCACGGAAGTACAGTTGCAAGAGTTGACAGATAAGGGCTTTGCTCAGCCTAGCTTGTAACACCCCTAACCCATATCCGTCATCGGACTAGGGTTAAAGGTGTTACCAAAAAAATCAGAACATTTTACGAACAATTCATATACATCATTCACATTCATAGTCAAACATTATCATAGAGTCCCTTATATTAGTCATCGAGACCTTAGGCATGCATTAGAAATGGGTTGGGACTAAATCGAGCTCATACAATTTTTTTTTGAAAACATAAATATTTGTCAAAGTTGTACAAGTCACACGCCTCTGTGAACAGGCCATGTGCCTCACACGGCATTAGACACGCCCATGTGTCTAGGCCGTGGCAAAATAGGGCATACATACTGACTTATCCACACGGCCATAGGACACACCAGTGTGCCAAGCCGTGTGAAAATTAGGGAGGCTACTGACTTGGATCACACGACTAGCCACATGCCCATGTGTCTAGCCTGTGCTCGAAACTGACTTAGCCACACGGCTTAGCACACGCCTGTGTGTACGACCGTGTAGTCTGCCCAGGCTCATTTATTAATGGCCATTGAGCAACATGACTGAGACACACGCCCGTGTCCCTTCCCGTGTGGCAAAAATAGGTCATTTGTAAGGCCAAAATGCCACCCATCAAGGGTCCTCCATACAATCATCAAATAAGCATCTAAAGTATCATACTTTCAACTAATTTCAAACTCAAATCATACATCATTCATAAAATTTATTCATCAACCTATTTCATTCATAATTCTCAAATCAAAACATAACATTTATAAGCCAAAGACATACCAAAATATATGATCTGTAACATCAATTTACCTCATTCATTCTCATGCCAAAATTTACCAAATCCACGATCAAACATATACCAAAAACTTAAAAAATTGTCCAATTCTTTTGGCCAATCAAAAACACCTCATAATAGCAACTTTGCACCACATAAGTCATACCAAAAATACATTCACATACACAACCAAAACCAAGCCATATCACATGGCTAAATATATACATTACCAAACCTATTCACATGTTTCTAGCCTATACATGTCATATTTCAATAATTACACTTTTAAAAGGTACCAAGTAGAGTTTGATAGTGTGGTGATGATCCTCGATGATTCCCAAGCTCCCAATAGCTACAATAACTATAAAACAAAGCAAACACGCACAAAGTAAGCTTTCAAAAGCTTAGTAAGCTATATAAAAATAAACTTATAAAAAATCACAACTATAAACAAATCATTTATATGAATCATATCATAATTCAATGTCAAGTTCATATTTCTCATTTGGCTCAAATACTTAGAACCATTTGCTCACATGTACTTAACATTTCCATATAATACAAACATACTTCATATGTTTACACATATAAACATATACTTACTTTTCATTCTCAAGCTTAATATACATTTCATATGTACCTGAACCGGATACAAATCTCATTATAAGGATACGTGGATAACTCAGAAAGCCCGTACAATGCCAACATCCTAGACGTGGTCTTACATGTAATCAAATATCGATGCCACTGTCCCAGACAGGGTCTTACACGAAATCAAATACGATGCTGATGTCCCAGGCATGGTCTTACACGTAAATCATAAGTCGATGCCAACATCCTAGGCATGGTCTTACACAAAAACACATATCGGATTCTATGTCATGACATATGTATCCTAACTATTCCTAAGGCTCGTACGGGACTTTTCGGATGTCGGAACTTTGTTGATAGTTTTTCAGATGTCTCAAATTTCTCAACTCATATAGTAATTCAACATAGTTCAATAGCATATAATCGATAATAATTCAATTCAAAACATATTTATTTGTATATTGACTTACCTCGTACGAATTCGGACAAACGAATTCGATTATTCAACGACTTTCGATTTCCCCCGATCTAATTTCGTTTTCTTTGGTTCTTGATCTAAACACATTCAAATTTAACCCTTTGATTCACCAAATCATTCAATTTAATCGATATACACATATTTAGGGCATTTTACAAATTAGCCCTCATATTTGCACATTTTAACACTTTAGTCCCTATTTCATAAAATCATAAATTACACAAAATTTCCTTTTATACAAGCTTAGCCGAATATGCATAGAGTTCATATAAGTCCATATATTTCATTTATTTCACATTTTATCCCCTCAATTTACAAATTTCACAATTTAGCCTAAATTACTCAAATTCATCAAAAATTCAAAGATAAAACTTAGTAATCTAACACATATCGTTAATTTACTATCATCGAACTTCATAAATTTTACATTATCAACACTGGCATAACTCAAAATCATCAACAAAATCAGAAATTAGGGCATGGGTTTGATAGATTACTAAGCAACGATTACAAAAACGTAGAAATTATCGAAACCAATTAAAATTCATACCTTAATTAAGCCTTGTGTGTGCTGAAACCCTAAACTCCTTTTTCTTCTACTTTTTCTTTCAATTTCAGTTTTAATGGTGATAATATGAACTTATGTTCACGTTTGTTTTATTTATTGCATAATAATTCTTCATTTACAAATTTGCCCTTTATAAATTAACATATAATTCATGTTAATTAAGGCCATAAATGTCAACTCATATGTTGAATAGTAAAATAACAACGTAAGGACCTATCAATTATAAAGACAATTATAAAGACATAGCAAATAGGTACTTTAGCAAATAGAACACATCTTTTACATTTTACGCAATTAGGTCCTTTTATCAAATTGAGCACACAAACAATTAAATTTTCATACGAAATTTTCACGCATACTAATTCACATATAATAAGCACGGAAAATAATATTAAAATATTTTTTTGACTAAGATCTATGGTCCCAAAACCACTATTCTAACTAGGGTTTCAACTAAATTGTTATAACCCTCCCCCTTAGGGATTTTTGTCCCCAAAAATCTTACCGTTGAACAGATTCAGATATTGCTGTCTTATAGCATCTTTGGGCTCCCATGTAGCCTCTTCAACACTGTGCCGATGCCATAATACTTTAACTAACAGAATTTTTTTATTTCGCAATTCTTTAACCTCACAAGCCAAAATACGGTTTGGTTCTTCTTCATAGGTCATATCATACTAAATCTCAATCTAAGACGGAGGAATCACATGCGAAAGATCGAATCTATATCGCCGAAGCATCGATACATGAAACACATTATGAATCTTTTCTAACTCATGTGGCAATAATAACCTATATGCAATCGGCCCAATACGCTTGGTAATCTTACGCGGCTTGATGAATCTCAGACTCAACTTGCCTTTTCTACCGAATCGGAGTACTTTCTTCCACGGGGATATTTTCAAAAACATTTTGTCACCGATCTCAAATTCAATATCTCTTCGTTTCAAATCTGCGTAAGATTTCTAACGATCAGAAGCTACTTTCAAACTATCTCGAATCACTTTTCCTTTTTGTTCAGTCTCTTTTATCAAATCCACCCCAGGTATCTTATTCTCACTGAGCTCAGTCCAATACAAAGGTGTACGGCATTTTCTACCATATAAGGCTTCGTAGGTGCCATTTTAATGCTCAATTGAAAACTATTATTATAAGCAAATTCAATCAATGGCAAATAATATTCCCACGAACCTTCAAACTTAAGAATACAGCATCTCAACATATCCTTAAGTATTTGAATGATCTTCTCAGATTGACCATCCGTCTGCGGGTGAAAAGTAGTACTGAAATGCAACTTCGTACCTAAAGCCTCTTTCAGTTTCTTCCAAAATTGCGAAGTGAATCTTGGGTCTCTATTTGACACAATAGGCAATGGCACACCATGCAATCTCACAACATCAGAAATGTATAACTCAGTTAACTTATCAAGTGAGTAATCAAATCGTACCGAAATAAAATGAGCTGATTTCATGAATCGGTCAACTATAACCCAGATAGCATCTTTCCTTCATGGAGATAGAGGCAAACTCGAAACAAAATCCATCGTCACTCACAAAATCCATCTTCACTCTATCCCATTTCCATTCTGGAATCATAATTGGTTGTAACAAACCAGATTGCACCTGATGTTTAGCTTTAACTTGTTGACAGATCAAACATCTCGAAACAAAGTAATTTGATACAAGAAAAAGCTTCATACGGTTTATTTGATACAAGAAACAAAAGAAAAGGTTACAGTAATTTGAATTTTTTTTAAAGCAACTTCAGACCGAAAGAAATCTTATGCAGGTTTAAAAATAAAAGACATTGAATTTCAAGTCGGCGAAAAAGTGTTCTTGAAAGCCTCGCCCTGGAAGAAAGTTCTTCGATTCAATCGTAAAGGAAAGTGAAATCTACTGTTTATTGGGCCGCATGAGATTATTGAAAGAATTGGGCCAATAACTTATAGATTAACTTTGCTGTCAGAGTTAGAAAAGATTCACAACGTATTTCACGTATTTATGTTACGACAGTATCTATCAGACCCTTCACATGTGATATCACCTGTTGATGTTAAAATTCAGTTTGTTATGACGTATAGTGAGGAACCGATCAGAAGTTTAGCTCGAAAGGTTAAAGATTTAAGAAATAAAAGCCTAGCTTTAGTGAAAGTCCTTTGGCAACGACATGGTATAGACGAGGCCACTTGGGAACCGAAAGAAGCTATGAAAGTGCAATACTAGAACCTCATTTCTAGTATGATTTTTGGGGATGAAAATTCCTTTAAGGGGAGATTTCTAACAACTCGTTTTTAGTGAAATCGAAACAGTGGTTTTGGAACCACAAATATGACGTGAAAATATTAATTTTATTATTATTTTAATATATACAATATGTTAGCAGTGTTGAATAAATTTTTTGTTAACAAATTTTAACGTTTGCATGCTTAATTAAGTGAAGAGGACTAAATTAGAACAGATGCAAAAGTGGATTTCTAGTAGTTAAAGGTATTAAATGGCTATAGAACATTAATGTAAGAGTACTTAGGTGGTAATTAGACCATTTAAGTGATACTGGACATTTATAGGATTGGTTTTATTGAAATTTTTAATGTTTTAAAAGGTTTAAAGTGTAATTAAGTAAATAAAGGTTACTATAATAAAAACAGAAGAAAAAAAATCTATCATCTTCTTATCTTCATCCTTAGCCAAAATTCTCAAGAGAAACCATAGCTAGGGTTCGGTTGCTTTGTTTTGCTTGCATGGTGAGTATTTTGATCTGTAACACCCCTAACTCGTGACCGTCGCCGGTGTCGGACACGAGAGGTTAACGGCCAAATCCTCTCAAGGTACCAACCAATTTGTCATTTCCAGTCAGGCTGGAAAACTGCGTCACCGTCGCCTTAAAAATCATATCTCGAGTTTCAAAACTCGGAAACTGGTTTGGTAAATTTTACCTGAATTTAGACTCACATACCCATCCATGGATTTATTTCTAGAATTTTTGGTTGGGCCAATTGGTACAGTTTATTAGTTAAAGTCACCCATGTTACAGGGATCGACTGCTCTGACCTTTGCGCGTTACAACTTGAATATCTCTCTGTACAGGGCTTTAATACTGGTGCCGTTTGTTTCTAATGAAACTAGACTCAAAATTGAATCTGTACATATAAGGCATGGCTCCTAATTCTTTCTGGATAATTTATGGTAAATTTTCAAAGTCGCGTCAGGGGACCCAGAAACCGTTATGGCCCTGTCTCACGAGAACTTTAATATTTCTCAGTATACTGCTCATATGGTCGTTTCGTTTCATCCATATGAAAATAGATTCATCAAGGTTCAATTTCATAATTTACCCACTATTTAATTCTACTTCTACTATTTTTAGTGATTTTTCAATCTCATCTCACTGCTGCTGTCCGCAACAGTTACTGCAGTAGACTATGCCAATTTCATGAATCTTTCCTTGGCCTTAATCATCCATCATACATGACACAAATTGTGGCCACCTTATCAAAATTAGAGTTTCTAAGACTCGTGGCTATAGGTTCTAGCATCCCACTCGACGACCACATAGGCCATTTTCACATGGCTTAAAGTTTACAACCCACAATTCGACAAAATATAATAGCCTATACATGCCAAATGTTCTTCAACAACGAAAACAATACCACAAGATTTCAGCCGGTGTGATGACTTCAACGACGGTCCCGATCACGCAAGCAATACGAATCCGAGAGACCTAAAATGGGTGACAAGAAAAAACACGAGTGAGTTTACAACTCAGTAAGTCATAAGCATTCATCAATCCACCGACATCACTACAACATGTACAGCAAAGCGAGGCTAGGTACTCATCCATATCGAATCTATACCATAATACCTCGGACCTTTCGGTCCAATCTCGTACCAAGTCATACATCCACATTTCATATTCTACACAACAAGATAATCAAGCATTTTTACACATTAACTCATTTTCCAGCACAACCATACAATTTCAATCATCACATAGATTTAAGGCTTACCAATTCAACCCCAAGCATGAACGTATTCTCTATTCATCATGAGCTCGAGGTACTTACCCGATCCGCTGTCCGGATTAACTCGATAATGTCGCACACTCAGTGCCAATTGTAATACAAGAGCATATAGTGAATCCGCACACTTAGTGCTATATATTTTCAGCTCGCACACTTAGTGCTATATAATTTTCAGCTCGCACACTTAGTGCTATATAATCAAACTCGCACACTTAGTTCTGTACAATTTTAAACCCGCACACTTAGTGCCAATCTTGTCACCGTGTCCATTTATACCCGCACACTTAGTGCCGAGACCAATACCTTATGCATTTTGCTGCCTTTATACATTCAACAATGGCATCATTCCATACACATACATTTCCATTTACACATCAATTCATTTAAACACAATTGTGTATATATTATGGTCATTTACATCAACACCAAATATATGCTTAATGACTTACCTTATATTGGATGAAACGATTTCCAATCGACTACTCGATTATCTTTCCTTTGCCTTTGCTTGATTCTCCACCTCTAGCTTCTTGAGCTAAATTTAACAAATAAATTGGTTTTATCATTTGAGCATCGGAAGAGGAATTCAAGATGCCTAGCCAATATATAAATATCTACTCATTAGGCATCAAAGTCGCATATGTACAAAATCATGAATCGAACTCAACACCTTAGTTAGTATTCCTCTTAGCGAATTTTCTAAGCCAAGAATAGGCATCAATATGCTTGCCTCTAACCGAATGCATGCACACCAATTTCCCCTCATGTGGCCGAATATGCATGTCCATGTTGAGGCCGATTATGCACTTAATACCACACAAAAACAGCATGCATTTTACTAACTAACGCATTACATATTGTAGCTCAATACACATCTCTCATGTACTACATAACCGAAAACATCATCCCAAGCAAATATATACCTTGAAATAGTATATATGTCATACCAATTCATCATGTGCAAACACATATTCAAAGCTCAAATCTTACCTACCATGCAACATGCATGAATCATACTTGTGGATATACCATGACCGAATACATCACAACACCATCATTTTGGTCATGATTAAGCAAAGAACTTAATGTCTCACTCAAAAATACTAAAAAGAAAGTCCAAGAGCCATCAATCCCCCATCACGTACACCATTAACAAGCTTCATATTTAACATGCAATGGCATTAACACAAAATCCACCTTGGCCAAATACCATTTCCATGGCATAACAAGGATTTGAACCATGGCTAACATGCACATCAAGTTAGCAACCAAAACAAGCATGAATCTCATGACACAACCTCAAACATACCTTAATCTTGATGCAAGTATAGCCAAATCCCCTTCTAGTTCTCTTCTAAACCAAGCATGAAGCAAAAATCCTCCCTTTTTCCTTAGTATTTTCGGCCAAAGAAGAGAAAATGGATGAACAAAATTTTTCTTTTCTCTTCCACAATGCACGGCAAGGGGGGTTTCACTCACACACACACATTTTTTTCTTTCTTTATTACCCATACTCATTTGTTTATTGTTTCTCCTAGTGCACCAACAAAACATGTTTCATGACATGTTTAGCCCATGATTCCTTGTCATGGCGGCCACTTCATGTTAGGGGAAATTTGACATGCAAATCCCTTATTTTTGCATGTATTATCAACTAGTCATCCCACATTTCCCCATCATACTTTCAATGTTTACTACTAGGCCCTTTCTAGTGAAATTCACATTTATAACTCTAAATCGAAACATCAAAATGTCACACATGAATTAACACATATTATAGGCATCAAAATAAATTATAAATTATTTTTATGCCTCGGTTTTGTGGTCCCAAACCACATCCCGACTAGGGTCAATTTTGGGATGTCACAACTCTCCCCACTTAGAAATTTTCGTCCCGAAAATCTTACCGTAAATAGGCTCGGTATCGCTCTCTCATAGAGTCCTCAAGTTCCCAAGTGGCTTCTTCAATTCGTGTTTATGCCACAACACCTTCACTAATGGGATTTTCTTGTTTCGTAGCTCTTTTACTTCACGCATCGAATGCGAACCGCTCTTCTTCATAACTCAAATTAGGTGAACCTCGACCTCGGATGGAGTAATTACGTGCGTCGGGTCGACCTATATCGTCAAGCATCGAAACATGGAAAACGTTGTGAATCTTTTCGAGCTCGGGGGTAAAATTAATCGATGCGCTCTCGCCCAACTCGTTCAAGATACTTCATACGGACCGATGAACCTCGGACTCAATTTGCCCTTATGGCCAAATCTAAGCACCTTCTTCCAGGGTGAGACTTTGAGAAATACCTTGTCTCCAACCTGATATTCAATGTCTTTCCTTTTTCAAATCCGCATACGACTTTTGGCGATCCGTAGCAGCCTTCAAACTTTCACGAATCACTCGAACTTTTTGCTCGGCATCCTTAACCAAATCAACCCCGAAGAATTTACCTTCACTAAGTTCAGTCC
This sequence comes from Gossypium arboreum, assembly GCF_025698485.1. Classification (NCBI taxonomy): domain Eukaryota; kingdom Viridiplantae; phylum Streptophyta; class Magnoliopsida; order Malvales; family Malvaceae; genus Gossypium; species Gossypium arboreum. The sequence goes on from NC_069079.1 coordinate 60,433,786, forward strand.
AGAATAATAGGGTACGGCATTTACGACCGTATAAAGCCTCGTAAGGCGCCATCTTAATACTTGATTGAAAGCTATTGTTGTAAGCGAATTCAATCAAAGGCAGATACCGTTCCCATGAACCACTAAACTCAAGGATACAACATCTCAACATATCCTCGAGTATTTGAATTATCCGTTCGGATTGACCATCGGTTTGGGGGTGAAAGGCGGTGCTGAAATGCAACTTGGTACCCAAAGCTTCTTGAAATTTCTTCCAAAATCACGAGGTAAATCTCGGATCTCTATCCGACACAATAGAAATCGGTACCCGTGTAATCTCACAATCGAGAAACGTACAATTCGGCTAGTTTATCCAATGAAAATCCGTGCATACGAGGATAAAGTGAGCCGACTTAGTCGGTCTATCAACAACAACCCAAATCGCATCCTTCTTATTAGTGACAATGGCGGCCGGACACAAAGTCCATTGTGACTCGATCCCATTTCCACTCGGGTATCGTGATCGGTGAAGCAATCTCAAGGCACTTGATGTTCCGCTTTCACTTGTTGACATATTAAACATCTCGAAACAAAGTCGGAGATGTCCGTTTCATACCATGCCACCAAACCGACATTTCAAATCGTTGTACATCTTCGTACTCCCGGGTGGATTGCCATTCGGCTACAAAGGGCTTCGTTCAAAATTATTGGAATAAGTTCAATTCTTTGGGACACACAGACGACTTCTGAACCTCAAACAATCGTCATCATCGATTTGAAATTCGAGTCCTTGTTCGGAACACACTCATCCCGTTTTGCAACCAACTCATCGTCGACTTTCTGAGCTTCACGAATTTGACGTATCAATAATGGTTTGGCTTTCAATTCAGCTACTAACACATTGTCGGGTAGGATAGACAAGTGTACATTCATCGCTCGCAAAGCAAATAGTGATTTCCGGCTTAAGGCATCCGCAACCACATTAGCCCTTCCCGGGTGATAATCAATGACGAGCTCATAATCTTTTAACAACTCGAGCCATCGCCTTTGTCGCAAATTTAAGTCTCTTTGGGTCATCAAATATTTGAGACTTTTGTGATCCGAATACACATGGCACTTCTCACCAAATAAGTAATGTCGCCATATCTTTAAGGCGAATACGATGGCAGCCAATTCGAGATCATGGGTCGGATAATTTTTCTCATGTGGCTTTAATTGCCTCGACGCGCAGGCCACAACTCGCCTTCTTGCATCAATACGCAACCCAACCCAAGTAGGGATGCGTCACTATAAATGACAAACTCTTTGCCCGATTCGGGTTGCACTAGAATTGGGGCTTCATCAAATAAGCTTTCAGTTGATCGAAACTTTTCGACATTTCTCTCATCCATTCGAACTTAACATCCTTTTGGAGTAAGCCGTCATTGGCGTGGCTATCGTCGAGAAACCTTTACAAATCGTCGGTAATAACCGCAAGCCCCAAAAAGCTCCTAACTTCGGTAACATTCCTTGGTGGTTTCCAATCGACTATGGCGAATTTTGTTCGGGTCCACCACGATACCGATCACGGACACCACGTGCCCCAAAAAGCTAACCTCTTTCAACCAAAATTCACATTTATTGAACTTTGCGTATAATCGCTTATCTCGTAAGATTTGCAACACTAGCCTCAAGTGTTCAAGATGCTCGCCATCTCTCGAATAGACCAAAATGTCATCGATAAATACAACTACGAACCGATCCAAGTATGGCCTGAAAATTCTATTCATTAAATCCATAAACATCGCAGGGCATTAGTGAGCCCAAATGGCATCACCAAGAATTCGTAGTGACCGTACCTCGTTCTAAAAGCGGTTTTGGGTATGTCCGATTCTCGGACCTCAACCGATAGTACCCGACCTCAAATCTATCTTTGAAAACACCGAGGCTCCTTTAATTGATCAAACAAATCGTCAATTCGTGGCAATGGATATTTATTCTTTATCGTCACTTTATTGAGTTGACGATAGTCGATGCACAACCTCATGGTTCCGTCCTTCTTTTTCACAAACAATACAGGTGCGCCCCATGGAGAAAAACTCGATCGAGCGAAACCTCTATCCGTCAATTCTTGCAATTGAACCTTCAATTCCTTTAATTCCGTTAATGCCATACGATACGGGGCTATTGAAATCGGCGTAGTACCCGGTACAACTTCGATGCCGAATTCCACTTCTTGAACCGGTGGCAATCCCGGTAACTCCTCAGGAAAAACATCTGAATACTCACAAACCACCGTACCGATTCGAGTTTCCTTTCCGTCTCTTTACTTCCAAACACATACGCAAGGTATGTTTCACACTCCTTTTCACATACCTCCGAGCGGTCATAGAAGATATTATCGCGGCGCTCCTTTTAAATCGATGAGACTCGACTCGGACTACCTCATTATTTGCACTCCTCAAATCAATGGTTTTCCTTTGCGTCCACCATTGCATCATGTACGGTCACCAATCCATACCAAGAATAACATCGAATTCATTAAATGGTAGAAGCATCGGATCGGTAGGAAAAGCAGATTCTCGAATTATTAGGGGCATCTCTTGCACACTTTATCAACGAGTACGTGTCGACCCAAAGGGTTTGACACTCGAATTATGAACTCGATAGACTCAACGGTAGAGTCTTCTTGGATGCTAAGGTTTCACATACATATGAATGAGTAGAGCCGGGTCAATCAATGCAATCACACTAGTATCAAAGAGAGTAAAAGTACCAAGTGATAACGTCGGGAGGATGCCTCCTCTCGTGCGCGGATGGCATATGCTCTAGCAGAGTACGGGTCTCGGATCGGACAGCCGTATTAGAGGCTCCTCTCGATTACCACCCCTACCTCCAGAGATTCTCGGGGCCTACCTCCACCGTCGTTCCACTAGGTCTTGCACCTTGCGTCATATTCCTCTCATCTAGCTCCGTGCAATCTCTAATGAAGTGGTCCTTGAACCGCATCCATAACAGCCCTATTAATGACTTACCCCAACATTCACCTAGGTGTCGTCTTCCACATTGGGGGCATTCAGGTCTCTCTTGACGATTATTGCCCACACTAGCTACTGAAGTAGCTCGAGTCCGTCAATGGTCGGGCTCTAATGGAAATTCCCGATCGTCCTCGACTTACTGGTGTCCTCCCTGAACCTCTTTACAGCCGAGAACGGAGCTTTACTCGTCGATCTTTTACGGTAATCTCTTGCTTCAAATTCAGCCTTCTTCTTCTCCTTCCCAAGTTCTTCCGCCTTGCAGGCTCGTTCGACTAGTGTCACGAACTCCTTTATCTCCAAAATTCCCACTAGTAACTTTAACTCTTCATTCAATCCTTCTTCAAATCTTTTGCACATCGCAACCTCATCAGCCACACACTCCCGAGCATACCGACTAAGTCTTACGAACTCATGTTCGTATTCAGATACGGTCATACGGCCTTGCTTGAGTTCCAAGAACTCCTTACGCTTCTGATCAATGAACCGTTGACTAATATATTTCTTCCGAAATTCCGTTTGAAAGAAATCCCAAGTAACTTGTTCCTTTGGGACTATGGAAATCAAGGTCCTCCACCAATAGTAGGCTGAGTCTCGAACAAAGATATAGCACACTTAAGACATTCATCGGTGTGCATGACAATTCATCAAACACTCTAATGGTGTTATCAAGCGAACTCGGCCCTTTCGGCATCGCTTGTAACTATGGCCTTAAACTCCTCGGCCCCACGCTTCCTAATCAAGTCCACGGTGGTTTACTCAGCCTCACGGGATCGATGGCGATGGCATTACGGGCTCTTGGGGTGGAGTATTTAAATTCGGAATGGTTGGACAGCCGGGTCGGTTCGGGCATATTATGCGACCCACTCATTCATCATGGTGAAGAAGGCTTGTTTCTCCCCTTCATTTTGATTATTCGCGGATGACCGAGGCTCAACAGCGGTGTCCCTTGTCCGGAGCAGCCGCTAAACCTTCAACGTCATCCGCCAAGGGTCTCTATCCGGGTTCCATTGCTATTTAAAACAAAAATTTCAACCGTCAAGTCATCACATTATTCAGCACTAACAATTTATCATGTATAGCTAGACTCACACGCGCTATGGTAGTCCTAGAACCGACTAAACCATAGCTCGATACCAATAAAATTGTAACACCCTAACTCGTGACCGTCGCCGGTGTCGGACACGAGAGGTTAACGGCCAAATCCTCTCAAGGTACCAACCAATTTGTCATTTCCAGTCAGGCTGGAAAACTGCGTCACCATCGCCTTAAAAATCATATCTCCAGTTTCAAAACTCAGAAACTGGTTTCGTAAATTTTACCTGAATTTAGACTCACATACCCATCCATGGATTTATTTCTAGAATTTTTGGTTGGGCCAATTGGTACAGTTTATTAGTTAAAGTCACCCATGTTACAGGGATCGACTGCTCTGACCTTTGCGCGTTACAACTTGAATATCTCTCTGTACAGGGCTTTAATACTGGTGCCGTTTGTTTCTAATGAAACTAGACTCAAAATGGAATCTGTAAATATAAGGTATGACTCCTAATTCTTTCTGGATAATTTATGGTAAATTTTCAAAGTCGCGTCAGGGGACCCAGAAACCGTTCTGGCCCTGTCTCACGAGAACTTTAATATTTCTCAGTATACTGCTCATATGGTCGTTTCGTTTCATCCATATGAAAATAGATTCATCAAGGTTAAATTTCATAATTTACCCACTATTTAATTCTACTTCTACTATTTTTAGTGATTTTTCAATCTCATCTCACTGCTGCTGTCCGCAACAGTTACTGCAGTAGACTATGCCAATTTCATGAATCTTTCCTTGGCCTTAATCATCCATCATACATGACACAAATTGTGGCCACCTTATCAAAATTAGAGTTTCTAAGACTCGTGGCTATAGGTTCTAGCATCCCACTCGACGACCACATAGGCCATTTTCACATGGCTTAAAGTTTACAACCCACAATTCGACAAAATATAATAGCCTATACATGCCAAATGTTCTTCAACAACGAAAACAATACCACAAGATTTCAGCCGGTGTGATGACTTCAACGACGGTCCCGATCACGCAAGCAATACGAATCCGAGAGACCTAAAATGGGTGACAAGAAAAAACACGAGTGAGTTTACAACTCAGAAGTCATAAGCATTCATCAATCCACCGACATATCACTACAACATGTACAACAAACGAGGCTAGGTACTCATCCATATCGAATCTATACCATAATACCTCGGACCTTTCGGTCCAATCTCGCACCAAGTCATACATCCACATTTCATATTCTACACAACAAGATAATCAAGCATTTTTACACATTAACTCATTTTCCAGCACAACCATACAATTTCAATCATCACATAGATTTAAGGCTTACCAATTCAACCCCAAGCATGAACGTATTCTCTATTCATCATGAGCTCGAGGTACTTACCCGATCCGCTGTCCGGATTAACTCGATAATGTCGCACACTCAGTGCCAATTGTAATACAAGAGCATATAGTGAATCCGCACACTTAGTGCTATATATTTTCAGCTCGCACACTTAGTGCTATATAATTTTCAGCTCGCACACTTAGTGCTATATAATCAAACTCGCACACTTAGTGCTGTACAATTTTAAACCCGCACACTTAGTGCCAATCTTGTCACCGTGTCCATTTATACCCGCACACTTAGTGCCGAGACCAATACCTTATGCATTTTGCTGCCTTTATACATTCAACAATGGCATCATTCCATACACATACATTTCCATTTACACATCAATTCATTTAAACACAATTGTGTATATATTATGGTCATTTACATCAACACCAAATATATGCTTAATGACTTACCTTATATTGGATGAAACGATTTCCAATCGACTACTCGATTATCTTTCCTTTGCCTTTGCTTGATTCTCCACCTCTAGCTTCTTGAGCTAAATTTAACAAATAAATTGGTTTTATCATTTGAGCATCGGAAGAGGAATTCAAGATGCCTAGCCAATATATAAATATCTACTCATTAGGCATCAAAGTCGCATATGTACAAAATCATGAATCGAACTCAACACCTTAGTTAGTATTCCTCTTAGCGAATTTTCTAAGCCAAGAATAGGCATCAATATGCTTGCCTCTAACCGAATGCATGCACACCAATTTCCCTCATGTGGTAGAATATGCATGTCCATGTTGAGGCCGATTATGCACTTAATACCATACAAAAACAGCATGCATTTTACTAACTAACGCATTACATATTGTAGCTCAATACACATCTCTCATGTACTACATAACCGAAAACATCATCCCAAGCAAATATATACCTTGAAATAGTATATATGTCATACCAATTCATCATGTGCAAACACATATTCAAAGCTCAAATCTTACCTACCATGCAACATGCATGAATCATACTTGTGGATATACCATGACCGAATACATCACAACACCATCATTTTGGTCATGATTAAGCAAAGAACTTAATGTCTCACTCAAAAATACTAAAAAGAAAGTCCAAGAGCCATCAATCCCCATCACGTACACCATTAACAAGCTTCATATTTAACATGCAATGGCATTAACACAAAATCCACCTTGGCCAAATACCATTTCCATGGCATAACAAGGATTTGAACCATGGCTAACATGCACATCAAGTTAGCAACCAAAACAAGCATGAATCTCATGACACAACCTCAAACATACCTTAATCTTGATGCAAGTATAGCCAAATCCCTTCTAGTTCTCTTCTAAACCAAGCATGAAGCAAAAATCCTCCCTTTTTCCTTAGTATTTTCGGCCAAAGAAGAGAAAATGGATGAACAAAATTTTTCTTTTCTCTTCCACAATGCACGGCAAGGGGGGTTTCACTCACACACACACATTTTTTTTTCTTCTTTATTACCCATACTCATTTGTTTATTGTTTCTCCCTAGTGCACCAACAAAACATGTTTCATGACATGTTTAGCCCATGATTCCTTGTCATGGCCGGCCACTTCATGATAGGGGGGAAATTTGACATGCAAATCCCTTATTTTTGCATGTATTAACAACTAGTCATCCCACATTTCCCCATCATACTTTCAATGTTTACTACTAGGCCCTTTCTAGTGAAATTCACATTTATAACTCTAAATCGAAACATCAAAAATGTCACACATGAATTAACACATATTATAGGCATCAAAATAAATTATAAATTATTTTTATGCCTCAGTTTTGTGGTCCCGAAACCACATCCCGACTAGGGTCAATTTTGGGATGTCACATGATCTCATTTTTAATGATTTTTATGCTTTTGAGATCGTTGTAGCTTAATCTAGTTACCCCAGGGACTAATTTGTAAAATTGTTAAAGATTTAAGGCTTTTCCATGAATGTTATTATATGGTTCTTGGAGTTTGATGAAATATTATGAGTCTTTGTTGTTAAATAAACAACTTTTGTAAAGTGATTTTTGATGAAATTATCATTTAGGGACTTATTTGTAAAAATAGTAAAATATGTTGATGAAATTGTGAATTGATGATTTATATGGGTTCATATGAGTCCTTAGGTAAATCAGCAAGCATGATATGTGGATGAGATTGCATAGATATCATTTTACGATCTTAAGGACTAAACTGTGAAAACTTAAAATGTTAGGGGCAAAATTGTAATTATATTTAAATATGGATTATGGATTAAATTGAATGTTTGAGGTTGATTGAAATGTTTAATTAAATATAATTCTTTATTTAGATCAAGACAAATCTCAGTCGGACCTAAACCGAGGGAAGGCTAAAGTCACGAATTTGCTTGATCGTATTTTTTTCATCCTAGTTGTTAAGGTAAGTTCATAGCATTTCTAAATGTAGTTGAATTTCTACTTGTATGTTCACAATATAGTTATGTGATTACCTGTTTGTACTTCAGTACTCCTGAATTGTACATACATGCCCCTATTTGTACTTCGGTACCCCTAAATTGCACATATGTACATGTGTTTGTACTTCGGTACCTTTGAATTGCACATACGTGCCCTTATTTGTACTTTGGTACCCTTGAATTTCACATGCGTGTCCCTGTTTGTACTTCAATACCCCTGAATTTCATATACGTGCCGCTGTTTGTACTTTGGTACCCTTGAATTACAAATACGTGCCCTTTACACTCCGGTAATTTCAAATCGAGTAAAATAAGAGTTGCATTCAATTGTTGTTAAGTTAAAAGATTTACTATGTTCTTACTAAGCTCTATAAGCTTATATGTTTTTTTGAATTGTTTTGTAGATCATTATTGTTGACTTTTGGATGGATCGAATCTACGACTCATATTATCCATCGATGTTGGTAGTTCTTGTTCTCTGTAGGGTTGTGGTATGTACATATGGCTATATAGGTTTTTATGGTACATTAGGACAAAAATACTAAACTAAAATGTTAGGTACTTTATTAAGATTATAAATAGGTATCTTTTTAGTACAATTAGAAATGTATGGAATTGATCACTTGTGACTTGTTTTAGCTTGTGAATGAATGAGGGCTATGCTAGAAATGGATCAAGGTTTACATGTTTTAGTTGTTAGAGTTGGATATAATTTTGGTGTCTATGAATGGCATATTGGTTGGTTGTTTCTAGGATATTGGTATGGTATGTCATGTTGTCTTGTTTGTAATCTCAATTGTGATATGATTGAAGATGTCATTGAATTAGTTGTATATGTTTTAAGTATGGTAATGCATATGTTTAGGTAAGGTAGTTTAATGGTGATTGAGGTGCCTATAAGGCATATTGGTTGAAGGGATTTTTAGATAATTTGAATTGGTTAAATTAAGCATGTTTTGGCATGTTTTAATGTCTTGATCATATATGTAAATGGCTTGTAGGTACTTGTGGGAATGAGCGAAAGAAATGACTTCATTTTGGCCAATTTCTCGACCATACGACCAAAGACATAGGGGTGTGTCTCAGCCATGTATGACAAACGACAATGTGATACGGCTTTGTGTCCCTTATAGGTTTTTAAGGCATTCAAGTCAAGCAGTTAGACGGCCTGATACATAGGCTTGTGGCTTGGCCGTGTGACCCAAGTCAGAGAGTTACAGAGACGCAGACACAGATTGGGACACGATCGTGTATCCCTATTTCGATTGTTGCATGGCCTGAGACATGGGCGTGTGTCTCAGGTATGTGAGTCACACAACCGTGTGACCCCTGTAGCTAAAATTTTCTAACTTTTTCCTCAATGTTTCAAATATTCCTGATTCAGTCCCAATTCATTACTAAAGTGTTTCTATAGCCTTGAGGGCTCGAATAAGGGACGATATGCATGTATATTGTTAGGTTATGTTATGTTTTTTGAAATGATTGAAATGAATAATTTTAAATTACGTTTATTTAGTAATGCTCTGTAACCCTAATCTGACACCAAATACGGGTTAGGGGAGTTACACAAACCAGTCATGAATGAAAGTGTAAAAGAGGCAATACACTTTCTGGCCATAGAAGAGGAGGTGCCAACTGAAGAGGTCAAGGAGTTTGATTCATGCTCATTCAAAACCAAAGACAAGGCTCGAGCAACCAAATCCTCACACAATAGGAAGAGGATGAAGCTTGAGGTAATAATACCCCGAAAATCAATTTGGAGTTAGCTCGAATTTGGTACCAAATAGCTTGTAATGTGGATGTCGCATCAGTCAAAAATAAGGAACATCATTGGAATTGACTAAAGGGGCTAGTTCATATATATCGATAGCAAAACAAACATCAAATCAAAGTGTTGATAACCAGCTAAAATTTCTTCTATGGTGGCGAAATGAACCGTCCCAATTTTTAAAAGAACTTCTATTTCTTGTTTTAAATTTTGTTTCATTTTTTAGTTGTTCATCTTATTTTATTTACTAATTTTTTTTCTCTTTCATATCTTATTTCATAGTATTTTCTTGTAGGTACTTTTTTTCCCTTAGAGCAAATGAATCCTGATGTCAATATAATAACAAGGATTCAGCTTTCTCAGGGAAGTTTTATTGTTTATGCCTTAATCATTTTATAGTAAGGGTAATGTATGCTCTAAGGTGTGGGGGAAAGTACATTAAGACTCATTTATATTAGAAATTAATTTCCTTTAACATTTTTAAAAGTAAGACTTATACGTACCAAACACCTTGAAACTTGAAAAAAAGGGGGCTACAATAGAGTCAATGTCACTACATGGAATCTCTGTGTTACAACACTGATCATAGACTCAAGGAATCAAGAAATTCAGCTCGATGTCATGACACAACACCTTTGTGTCACGACATAGAAGACAATTTACTCCCAACTTAAAATTTCAAGCTGTGTCGCGATGTTGAGTTCCGAATGTCGCAATATCGGTAGTCTACCAAGGGTTTCATGACATGGAACCCTTATGTTGTGACATCGTGAAAATTTTCTGCAGGGTTGACCTGAGCCATCACACAACCCAGCAGCCTAACCCTAGTTTTAAACCATTCTTTTACTTAAAAAATAACCTAAAAACATATCTCATCTAATTAGATTGTACATCAGTCCTAAAAACTTCTCATTACACCTAAACCTTAAAATCTATTTCTACTCTATTTTCATTATTTTTCGCTGTAATCTTCTTTCTCTCTTTATATGTACCAAGTGTAGATTGAAAAGATCTACATCCACAAAGGAAATTGAAACAACCATCAAAAAGATAGATAAACTTTCAAATTAAGGTTAAACATTCCAATAAAAACTTTTCTATTGCATCAGAAATATATTGTTTGATATTAAGTTAGTCTCTACAGTTAAAAATTTTACCAAAATTGCTCCGAGAAAACCTAGGAGAACTAATGAGCCTGAAACATTGATGGCCACAAACCCCTAAAATTTTCTAAATCAAAACATCAATATTTTTTAAAACTTCAAAGAAAAACATTCTTCCAGGAATTGGGATTTGAAATGTCGATAATTCTTTAAAGACATATGGACACTGGTCTAATATCATAAATGTGAAGATTTTTGCATAACCCCTAAAGACATTATTGTGGTCCTCGTGATATGGTACTAGTACAAGGGAAAGATTTTGATCTGCTGTAATACGGTGTAACAGGTTAAAATAGTTTTTGCACTTTAGGAGCTTGAAAACAAGCATTATCATTAGGTTTTAATTATGTTTTTGTATGTTTAACTAAATTTAATAAAATGTGCAAATTGAGTCTTTTATTGACGTTAGGGGCTAAATATGGCCCAATGGTGAGCTAATGAATTTTGTAAGTGTGCAGGAGACCATTAGAAGGTGTGCTAAATTGATAATGGTCACTATGTCGCAACACAGAGGGTTCGATGTCGCAATACAGGGAGTAAAATGGAGAAATTTCAAGACTACCTTTGATGTCGTGATAGAGCCTAAGGGTAACACGACATGCCCCTGAAGACATCTTGTAGAGGAGTATATGACTTCTATGCCGCAACACAGGTTTTGATGTGTCACCAAATTGACTCTAGACGAGAATTAATACGAGCTAGGGGGTGTTTTAGTCTACACAAGTATCCCAGGCACTAGATCCCAACCTCTTACAATCAAGCTATCATGATCTCAGAGGCCAAAATGTGGATTCAATTTGTGTGCACAGGAATAGTCCCTACTTTAAATGTATCTATCGTTAATACCTTTCAAACAGTTTTACATTATGTTTTCTTGCAGAAAAAGTAGGTGTCTATTGGAAAATTGATCCATCAAAATATGAAGAGTTGTATTAGTGGCTAAAAAGTGGGAGTGTTCTTTCCCCATTTAATGACGCCCTTATGAAAAAGAGTAGGCATCCCCATGGCATCTACCCAGTAGTTGCTGAAACCATCTCGAAGTATTTTCAACGATACTTTGTTCCAAAAGTACGTAGAAATATGAGCCAAAAAAATAAAAGATTGGAACAAACAATAGGAAGAAGCGACAACTACACCAACTTCATCACAAGGGTTGGCACGAGCTCAACAAGAAGTTGATAAGAGTAGTCATCCTAAACTAGAATGGATAATACAGTGGATGCAAGAGTCGAGGTCAATATTTTAAGAATTTGTAAGGCAAAACAATATTAGAGTCCCTAATTTTACGCCAGACATGTTTGGGCCTACGCCATCTGGATAGGCAGAAAGAAGGCATGAAAGTGAAGAGAAAGGAAAAGGAGATGGAAGCGATGGATGGATGATGATGAGGATGATTATAACTTAATTTTGTTTTGGATTTTATTAAAATTTTGGATGATTTTAATTTGTTTTAGAAGTAGGAGTAGAAATAAAATTTTAGATATTTTCTTTTGCAGTTTCGTTTTGATTTTCTATATAGGAACCCCACATGAAGGAAACACAACCATTTACACTTTTAACGAGCAAAGGAGGAAGCACCCACCAATAGTGGTTGGAACAACCATGATCAATCAAGTAACTTCTTTCCTTATCTTTTTATGGGCTACACATTGAGAACAATGTGTTATCTAAAGTGTGGGGGGTAACATAGAAAATTTATCTAATTTTCAAGTTTTTCTTTCAATTTTTCTTGTTAATTGTGTGCTTGAACTTGTTGAAATACAAGTGATTGGTTAGGAGCATGTACATAGGCTGTTTGTGCTTACAAATAAGTTTGGCATGGTGATAGGTGATTTTAAATTTTTTATTATTAGACAACTAAATTCTATATGTTACACTGTAAATAGACATTAAGCAATCAACTGTACCAAATGATACAGAAAATACAAGGAAACGAGCATGCTAGTATAAATGATAAATGGCTGAATTTGAGTTTGTTTGGTTGACTGAATTTGTGCATATTGAGATAAATAAGGGATTACCTAAGACATTTTTTGGTAGATATCTAGAGCCAAAAATTTGACCTATATTTATTTACCTTTAGTACTAATTTTTGAGCCTGTAAACACTTCTTGATGAACCTTATTACAAAACACGAGCTTGAAACGTTAATTTGTATTTTCCCTTTTTCTTTAGTCCTGAACTGCAGAACTATAGGCATCTAGCCATACATATTGAGGGTTAAGTAGATACATGATAGTGAATTATGTAAAAATAGAGTGAAATAGGAACGATTGGTGTGATATAGGAACTATAGGTTGGCCTAAAGTGTAGAACAAAAGAAAAATTAAAAAAAGAAAATCAATACGAGTAGAAAAGGTTCTTGAAAAGAAAAAAACATTTGTGAGTGAGATGAATTGAAAAAGAAAGTGAAAAAGTTATGAAAATAAGAAAAATACTCATTCATTAGTGCACAAAAACTCATAGGTTGGTCATTGTTACTATGTTATGCTATGATTTCCTATGTGGAGAAACAAGGTGGTAAGCGTGTAAGGGTCGCTAAGGGCGAAGAATAAGGATCGATACGATGGTCAAACAATTTTCATGTTTGTAGCCCTTTTAATGTTTACTGTTTTTTGAATTCCATACCTATCCTAAGCCTCAAAATGTTACAAGCCAAAAAGTCCTATGTCACTTAAATATCCTTATGCTTAAATGAATATTATATTAAACAATCACATAAAATACTATTTGTATTATGCTAGGATAATCAAATTACTTGTTTGTTTTGTTGATGGATTCCTAGAGGTGAGGCCCTTAATGCTTGTATACTTTGTAATGCACTCAACTTAGATATTTGAGGTCAAAAGTGGTAAATCAATTATTCACGATGAAAATTTTTTTCATAAAGATGAAGTACCTAAGTCATGTGCTCCAAATTCAATACCGTTATCATATTTGCTCAAGGGTCATCTTTTCAATTTCTTATTTTTGTTTGTGTTACTTTAGGACAAGCAATATGTAACATCCTGATTTTGGGCCTAGTCGGAACAGTGGTTTTGGGACCATAAATCTGATGAGGAGAATTCATTTTTATTATATTTTTATGGTCTAAAATTTCACGGAATGATTTCGTGAAAATTTCATTCAAAAATTTCGACGTTTGGGCACTCAATTTAGTCAAAAGGACTAAATTGTAAAAAGTACAAAAGTTGAGTTCTACATGTTAAAAGTGTCTAATTGTTATGATTTTTTAAATTAAAGGTCCTTAAATGGTAATTATACCATTTTGAAGTTTTTGGACAAAATGGACATGGTATGATAGGTTTTTAAAAGTTTTTCATTAAGGGCATTTTAGTAAATTGGTAATTAAATGAATTAAAAATGCCAAAATAAACCAAATTTGCTCATCTTCTTCCTCATGGTAGAATATTTCATGAAAAACACCATGGCTAGGGTTTTCAAGATTTCCAAGCTCATTTGTAAGTGATTTCGAGCCCCGTTTTTAATGTTCTTTACATTTTTGAAGTGCCGGTAACATGTTCTAGCTATTTCTACCATTATTTTGAGCTAGGGTTTGTGTTTAAAAATTTATCCATGAATGATATGCATGTATTTTGATGTTTAATGGTAGAATATGAAGCTTGAAATTGTGTTAAACAACTTTTGCTAAGTGATTTTACGTGAAAATGAGTAAAACGACATAATCGGTAAAAATACCTAATGTTCATAAGTACATGTTAGAGTGAAAATTTGATGTTTCCATAAAAGGAAAAAATGATCAGCATGTCATAAAACATAATAAAATAGGATGAAGTTTAATTTCTTAACCTTGGGGCAAAAGTGCAAATATGCAAAAGTTTAGGGGTCAAAATGAAAATTTGTAAAAATATGATTTTTGGGCCCGTATGAATAATGTGACTAATTATTAGGCTAAATGTGATATTATAGATGAAGGAAATCGAGATTTAGGCTTAAATCGAGAAAATACAAGGTTATGGACTAAAATGGTAAATTGTCGTTTCTAGATCGAGGTAAGTTCGTGTGTTAATAATAATGCAATACCATGCATGAATTGTAATTCTTTATTGATATGGCATAAATTGTATGATTTAATATGTTTAAGAGAAGTTGATGGATGGTATGTATGATATGGAAAAATGTAATGCTTGTTGTGTCATGTGAAATTGAATGGCAAATTATTGTTACATGAATTGAGTGTTAAATTACTATTACCTGGGTTTATGAATTGCTACGCGATTGTACCTGATGAGATTTTGACAAGTTTGTACGTAAATAATTTATTGATTCTTTTTATTTTATTATATTTTGTTATCATATAAAATGTGGTTGCCTATAGAATGACTATTTGTTGTAAATTGCAAATTGAAAAATGACTATGAATAAATTTGTAACATGTTGGAAAGTGAGGAATTTCCCGGTTGAGCCTTCGGAATAGAAACAATACAATGATCTATTGTGAGGCCATGTGTGTAGTACTAAGTGCAAACTACTACGTGTACCGGATAATTGGTCGCATGTGTAGTACTAAGTGCAGGCTACTATGCGTACCTGATAACTTCTATCACGCGTGTAGTACTAAGTGCAGGATACTACGTGTAACGGATAATTGGTTGCATGTGTAGTAGTAAGTGCAGGCTACTATGCGTACTAGATAGCCTTGTCTACAATTGTGAAAATATGTGCAGGCAACTGCGTATCAGTTATTATTCCGAAGAGTTCAACGGGAAAATTGATTAAGTGAAAATACATGTGAACATGATTATATGATGAACAAGTGTAGGTATATGTTTATGAAAATTATGAGCAATGTGCTCGATATTTGAGTGAACTTCGATAAGACAAAATGGATTAAGTGAAATTATGTAAAAGTGAATTTTAGTAGTAAAATAGTGTTGGACAACAACAGTTCCGTAAATTTAAAAATTCACCAAAAATTGTGTAAGTTGAATTAAATTTTAAAAAAAATTATGGAATTAAATATTAATGAGTCTATTTTTATATAAAAGAAACAGGGGGAGCAACAGAGTTCTATATTATGTGATATTCTAATTTTTGTGAGACAGTGTCAGAATGAATTCAAGATCCCCTGTTCTGATTTTGAAAAATTGTTAAAAATTGTAAAAAGATAATTATGAGTTATAATTTATATGAATAGAATCTTTTAGGAGGAATGGATGGAAACATCATCTGAGTCCCGAAATATGAGATAAATAATTTTTAGTGAAGAGCAGTCAGAACTGTTGGACAGCAAAACAGGGAAAAATTTAATGAATAAACTGTACTAATTGGCTAAACGAAAAATTCTGGAAATTTTATGAGAGAAAGGTATATGTATCTAGTTTCAAGGAAAATTAAAGAAACTAAATTTGGAGTTTTTTAGCTTCAGATATGAATGATTTAGTAATTGTAACTCAGTAAAACATCTTAACCTGAACATGTGTAATTGTACAATTATAGTGTTTTATCTTGAGAAGCATGTTAGTAATTGCTTATTAATTTTATATGGACTTACTAAGTGTAAAGCTTACCCATCCTCTCCATTTCTTTAGTATTGGCAGGTCGGTTCGAGGTTGGAGATCGTCGGAGGCAAAATCACACTATCTAACTATCATTTTTGGGAGATTTAATTCAAATATTAGAAATATCAAGTGACTGGCATGTATAGGAAGTTGGTTTGTGATATGTATTATTATTATGATTTTGACCACACGTATCAATCTGCATTGAGTTATCATATATGATCATGAGATGTGGTCCTTATCCATTATGGTTTATAAGTTTAATTAATCATGCCATGTCTTATGTTTTGATGTGATGATATAGTTAGCTTTGTTTGTTATTCATGATTGGTAATACATCAAGTAAGTTAAATGCAGGCCAGTGGATCATGAATTAAATGGAAATGAGTAATGTTGCCTTGAATATGGATGTTTAATGGACAAATTGGTAACTACGTTATGATGGTATAAAATGAGAATAAGATTTAGCATGTCTAGTTCTAGTTAATATAAGAATGTATATTATATACAGGATGGTAAGCAAATATGTTTAAAGTGAAAGACATGTTATTGCATGGTTATGGATGTGTAAGTGCTCATTTATGCCATGTTATATGTCTTTAAATATGAGTCTATACATGTGTTCGAAAAGTTTTGAATTAAATGAAATTTTATGGCCCGATTTTCGTCTATGTGTATGGTTAAGTCTGGTAATGCCTCGTACTCTGTTCTAGCCTTGGATACCGGTAAGGGGTGTTATATTTGGTGGTATCAGAGCTATGGTTTAGTCTTTTCTCAGACTAACCTAGCATGTGTAAAAGTCCAGCTATACATGCCACCGATCCGTGATAGTGTGATGTCTCCCCGACGCATATGAGAGCCATTTTGTTTAAACAAAGGTACTCTCCGACCGAGCTATACCGACCATGTAGAATATGATGCTAAAATATTCGAGTAAAGTATAGTCATGACGAACTGAAACTTGGAAAGGTACGAATGAGGATTCATGAAATGTGTACATGGTGAAATGAGCTTATCTATGATTAATAGATAATTCTATGATGTAAATGGTTAATTTGGTTGAGAGAATGCATGTGTTTAGATAACTTACCAAAGATATTGATGGAATGAATATTCACTTACGCTTATACGAAAAATCATGGTTGATAAGCTCGAATGGCTTAAGTAAATGTGTTAAATTGCTTGGACTTATTCATATGATTGTAACGATATGTCTAAGTGATAGTGTACGAGGTAAAAGTATGGATTGTGATAAACTTATCTATGTTTTTTGGCCCATGTATGATATCATGTGCAAGAATTATATGATTAAATGAATAGATAAGTAAAGTTATCCAGAAAACATGGAATGCATGCATAATTATACTTGACTAAATGAGATAACTGGAAAGTGGGCATTTAATCAATATGAATGTTAGTTACTCAAAATGAATAACATGATTGAGATATGATTGCTATGATGAAAACTATGTTACATGTATATGTTTATGAGAGTTGAGTCAGAGGCCCTACGACCCCTTCCCCCTTACCAAAGTAGTGTTTTATAATGGAAGTTCTTGAGATTTATGTTGAATGAGTTCCCAAGTGAGAAACCAAAGTGTTCAATGATGGAATGGTTATAAGCATGATTAGAGATTGAGAATGGGTTGATAAGTACATACATGAGCTAGAAAGATATCAAATTAACCGAAAGATTGTTTAACTTTCGCAACATCGTAGTTAGTGAAAAAGTTAATTTTGGTAAAACGATCTATCTTGGTATGATGTGGAGAAATGTATTGATTGAAATTCCCCCATGAACTGGTTTTCTTAGTGAAGGGAATATTATGGAATTTGGGATGGTAGAAATAGTTAAAGGAATAATGTTTGAAATAAGGAAATGTTCCCTGATCTTAACGTTAGACGAATGTGTTGTTAGTCTAATTGGATTATAATCTGCATGGTTCTATTTTTCTCTAGTATTTTGTTATATTTTGCCTGTTGGGAATCGATGAGAAATTGTGTATGGTGCCATGATTCTATTTCTACCAATCATTGCTCTGATTGATTTTATATATATATATATGAGAAGCGTATAGTTCTGGTCGTATTTGTTGTCAGTGGTTTAGAATGATGTTATTTTGGATTTCTTTTCCATGAAAAACCATTAGGGTCTTTCATATTTTTATGAGTCTGGTTCTCGGTCTTCTGATGCACTGCTCTAAATTGGATTCTCGTATCATGGATTTCTTTATCTTGGATTTCTTTATTCTGGGCTTCTCTGTTTCATATTTCTCTATCTTGGTTTTTCTGAATATTTTATGTAATATCTCGAATTAGGGCCTAATCAGAATAGTGGTGTCGTGACCACAAATTCGAGGTAGAAAAATTTATTTTATTATCATTTTAAGGTCTATGGCATGATTGCATGATTGTGTGAAAATTTCGTTTAGAAATTTTATCGATAGAGGGTCCAATTTGATATTTAGGACTAAATTGCAAAAGTTGTAAAATGTGTGTTCTAGTTCACAAAGGTATTAAGTACTTGTGAGTAATGGGTTTTTAAAGTGGAGGTCCTTGGATAGTAATTAGACCATTATACTAGTTTGGACAAAAATACCTAAAGGAAGATAAAACACCATAGTTTTTAATTAAGGGCATTTTGGTCATTTAATTATTAAAATTAATTAAAAACAAAATTAAAAGCCAATTTTTGTCCACCTTCTTCATTAGGCCGAAATTTCAAGGGTTCTCCATAGCTAGGGTTTGTTTCAAGCTTCCAAGCTCCATAGTAAGTGATTCCAAGCCCCGTTTTTAATGTTCTTTACGTTTTTGGAATCCCGGTAGCTCGATTTAACTTATGCTAGCAATAATTCAACCTAGGGTTCATATTTGGAAAAATACCCATAGGTGAAATTTGTGTATTTTGGTGTTTTATGATAGAATACGATGTTTTAAATTATGTTAGACAACTTGTTCTACTCGGTTTTAAGTGAAAACGAGAAAAATGGCGTAATCGGTAAAAATACCTAATAGTCATAAGTACATGTTAGAGTGTGAATTTGATGTTTCCATAGAAGGGAAAAATGATCAGCATGTCATAAAACATAAGAAAATAGGATGAGGTTTAATTTACGAGCCTTGGGCCAAAAGTGCAAATATGTGAAAGTTTAGGGGCAAAATGGTAATTTTGCCAAAGTTCATACTAAGGGCTGTTTTGATTAATGTATGTATTAAATAAAATTAATTTGGCATTATAGATCAAGAGAAACGAGATTCAAGTCGTGATCGAGGGAAAAATAAAGTTTACGAGGAATAGGCTCGATTGCTAAAATTTTGTATCGAGGTAAGTTCATGTGTAAATAAGGTACCATAATTTTTATTTTAAGTGATTTAATGTTATTTATATTACATGATAGTTATTATCATGAAATATGATGTTTTGTAAATTATTATTTAGTGATATGCAAATTATGTGAACTTACTAAGCATTTATGCTTACTCCCTCCTTTTCATTCATTGTAGTTTTGACAAGTCGGCTAGAGTATCGGGATAGGTCGAAGGCTCTTCACACTATCCGAAGACCTAAATTGGTAAAATTGCTTGTATATTTTGAATATGGCATGTATAGCAATATACTCACTTTGTATAAATGATCATATGATATGGTTATGGTTTGGTAAGAAAAGGGTTTGTAAATGATTAGCTATTGGAATGGCTAATCAAGTTTATATATGATAACATGTATGCTTTATGTCTTAACTAAACCATGAAAATCCCTGGAATGGTAAAATTGGCCATAAAACAGAGTCATATAGCAGCAGTGATGTGAATTTGAAAAATCACTAAAAATAGTAGAAATGGAATTAAATGATGAATAAGTTATGAAATTGAAGCTTGATGAATATATTTTAATATGGATGGAACAAAACAGGTAATTGAGTTATATTTTATGAGATATTTAAGTTTTGGTGGAACAGGGTCATAGTGGTCTCTAAATCCCCTATTATGAATTTAAAAATTCACCAAAAATTGTAAAAAAATAATTAGAAGTTTTACTTTCTATGTACAGATTCCTTATTGAGTATAGTTTTATGAGAAATAAATTTCATAATCATTGAAACTCTGTACAGGGAGATATCTGATCTGTAATACACAGGGGTCAGAGTAGTCGAATCCTGAAATAGGGGAGACTTTAACTAATAAACTGTACTAATTGGCTCGACCAAAAATTCTAGAAAAAATTTAGTAGATAGATATATGAATCTATTTTCAGGAAAATTTTATGTATCTTAATTTAAAATTTTGGAACTCGAGATATAAATTTTTAAGCGACTGTGATGCAGTTAGCCAGCTTGTCTGGAAATTTTTAAAAATAAATTGTTTGAGCTGTTTAATTAATGAATTAAGTTTAGTAACACCTCAAGCTCGGCTCTGGCGACGGTCTCGGGCGTGAGGGCATTACATTTAGTTGTATCAGAGCAGGTTTAGTTGGTTCTCGGACTAACGTGTTGTATGTACGGGTTTTGCTATACATGCCATGCTATATATATATTGTGATAGTGTGATGACTTCTAACCTTTTAAATGATTTTTTATAGTAAATGCATCCCGATCCAGCTGTCATTGATGATGTAGAGAGTAATGCACCAGCTCCGGCTGAAGGGGCGATGCCGACTGAATATCCACCTACTACTGTTGGTCAAGGAGGAGGAGAAGGGGCTCGGGAAGCCTTTCTCCAGATGATGAATGCCTAGTATACTGAGTTCGTTTGTACGAACCCGAATGCACAACCTCCCCCACCTCCCCCGATTCCTCAACCTGTACCCCCGATGCCTCAAGGTGTAGATTTGATGAAATTTCACAGAACTCCAGTTGACAGAATCTGTAAACAAGGGGCCGAAGAATTCAGGGCAAATGTTGATGATGATGCCGAGAAAGCAGAGTTTTGGCTTGAGAATTCTATTCAGGTATTTGATGAATTATCTTGTACACCTAAGGAATGCTTGAAATGTGCTATATCATTGTTGAGGGATTCAGCCTATCATTGGTGGAAGACGTTGATTTCAGTAGTACCGAAAGAGAAAGTAACTTGGGAGTTCTTTCAAGAAGAATTTCGGAAGAAATACATCAGTGAAAGATTTGTTGATCAAAAGCGTAAAGAGTTTCTTGAATTGAAGCAGGGGAACATGACGATTCTTGAATCTGAAAGGAGTTCATCAAAGTTGAGTAAGTATGCTAGAGAATATATTCCTCAGAGGCTAAAATGTGTAGACGATTTGAAGACGGACTCAATGAAGACATTAAAGTATTTGTTGGGATTCTTGAATTAAATGAAATGGTAGTACTGGTTGATCGAGCTTGCAAGGCTGAAGAACTACTTAAGGAGAAGAAAAAAGTAGAGGCTGAAACTAGAAATCAGAAGAAAAGACCGACGAGTAGTTCATTCTCACAGTAATCTAGAAAATCTACAAATATGAATCCTCGTTCTCAGGTTTCAGCTAGACAATCATATGGAAATTCTAAGAAGCAACATGTGGGTTTTAAATCTTAGACTACTTCCACGGCTAGTGTAGGAAATTCGATATTTGTTAAGCCCGAGTGCTAGCGGTGTGGTAGAAATCACTTTGGCCCATGTAGAGTGAATGAATGTTTTCGGTATGGATATCTGGATCATTTTATTAAAGACTGCCCAGAGAGAGTTGAGAAAGAAAAATTTCAGAGTGTAAAAGCTAGTGGTGCAGACTCGAGGGGAAGATATTCAAGAAAAACTAAAAATGAAGCAAGCAGCAAGAATGTAGTCAAAGATTCAGCAGCTAAACCTAAAGCAAGGGCTCTAGCTAGAACTTATGCCATAAAGGTATGTGAAGATGCTTCATCACCTGACGTGATTACTGGTATATTTTCTCTTTATGATGTTAATGTTAATGCTTTGATTGATCCCAGTTCTATTCATTCATATGTGTGTATGAAATTGGTGTCTAGTATGAATATACCTGTTGAGTACACAGAATTTATGATTAGAGTGTCGAATCCATTAGGCAAATGTGTGATAGTTGATAAAGTATGCAAAAAATGTCCTTTAATGATTCGGGGTCATTACTTTTCGGCCTACTTGATGTTGTTGTCGTTTGATGAATTTGATGTTATTTTGGGTATGGATTGGTTGACATTGCATGATGCTATAGTAAATTGCAAAGAAAAGGTTATAGAATTAAAGTGTGAAAGTGGTAAAATTCTGCGGGTTGAATCAGGCAAATCAGAAGCATTATCTAGTGTGATTTCTTTGATGTCAGCTTAGAGATATTTGAGGAAGGGTTATGAAGCTTATTTGGAATATGTAATTAATACAAAAAAAAATTGAAAAGAAAGTTGAATCAGTGCCAATTGTGTGTGAATTTGCGGATGTATTTCCAGAAGAGTTGCCGGGTTTGCCTCTAGTCAGGGAAGTAGAATTTGGTATTGAGTTGATACCGGGAACAGCTCTGATCTCGATTGCTCCCAATTGCTCCGTATAGAATGGCACCAGCAGAGTTGAAAGAATTAAAGTCGCAATTGCAAGAGTTGACTGATAAAGGCTTTGTGAGACCGAGTTTTTCACCTTGGGGTACTCCTGTGTTATTTGTGAAAAAGAAAGATGGTTCTATGAGATTGTGTGTTGATTATCGGCAATTAAACAAGGTGACAATCAATAACAAGTATGCGTTATCGAGGATTGATGATTTGTTTGAACAGCTAAATGGAGCAACATGGTTTTCAAAGATTGACTTGAGATCTGGATCCTACCAACTGCGAGTAAAAGAGTCGGATGTACCTAAAATTGCTTTTAGAACAAGGTACGGTCATTATGAATTTTTAGTTATGCCATTTGGGTTAACATATGCTCCTGCTGTGTTTATGGATTTGATGAATTGCATATTTCGGCCATACTTGGAAAAATTTGTTGTGGTATTTATAGATGACATCTTAATTTATTTGAAAGATGAGACAGCGCATGCCGAGCACTTGAAAATAGTTTTGCAAACTTTGAGAAATAAGCAGTTATATGCCGAGTTTAGTAAAAGTGAATTTTGGCTTCGGGAATTTGGATTTTTGGGTCACATTGTTTCAAGTGATGGTATACGGGTTGATCCTAGTAAAATTTTGGCCATTGTTGATTGGAAACCACCGAAAAATGTAACCGAGGTTAGAAGTTTCTTGGGGCTAGCTGGGTATTATCAGCGGTTTGTAAATGGATTTTCTATAGTTGCTGCTCCTATGACTAGACTACTCCGAAAGGATGTTAAATTTCAGTGGACGGAAGAATGTCAATGAGTTTTGAAGAATTGAAAAGTTATTAATCAAGCACCAAGTGTTGGTACAACCCGAATCGTAAAGAATTTGTGGTGTATAGTGATGCTTCTCGAAATGGCTTAGGATGTGCACTTATGCAAGAAGGAAAAGTGGTGGCTTTGCTTCGAGGCAATTAAAATCTCACAAAAGGAATTATCCGACTCATGATTTGGAATTGGCTTCTATAGTGTTTGCTTTGAAGATTTGGTGACATTATCTGTGTGACATCCCAAAATTGACCCTAGTCGGGAAGTGGTTTCGGGACCGCTAAACCGAGTCACCGACATGTTCGAACGTAATATTTATTGTCTAGAATATGTGAAAATGCATGTGTGAATTTTGAATTCTTTGATTTAGTTAATTTGATTGTGAATTGAAAGAAAAAGGACTCATGTGAAAGGATTTAAAATATGTAGTTAATTTTAAGAGGTTAATAAAGGAATGAAGTAAAATAAATGGAGTTGCATGTCAAATACTCCATTTATTTTGGATGAGTGGCCGACCATGTCTAGATTATGGGCAAGGGACATGTTTCCAACATGTTTAGTTAGTGCATTATGTAGAAAGAATTAAGAAATGAAAAAAAAAAGAAAAAAAATGAGCATGGATGCCCCCATGGTGCCATAGCTAGAGAGAAGAAAAAAAAAAAAGTTGTTATTCACCCTTTCTTTGAGCAAAGACTAGGAAGAAAATACAAAGAGAAAAGAAAAGCTTCACCCTTTGGTTCTTTTTGGCCGGTTTGAAAAGAGAAAAGTTGAAGACATTCGCCATATTTGCATCTAAGTTAAGGTAAGTTTGATGTTGTGCCATGAGATTCAAGCATGTTTTAGTAGTTAGCTTGAGTTCTAAACTAGCCCATGGTTCAAATCTTCACTATATCATGGAGATAATGTTCGCTAAGGTGGATTTGTGGATGTTATTTGCATGCTAAAAGTAAAGCTTGTAATGATGCATGGTATGGTGTTGTATGGCATTCGCCATGGTAGGAAATAAAAGGAAACTATGTTCGTTGTTCATGTCATTTGAATGAGAAGTGCTAGTAAGGTGAAGTACAAATGTTAGTGTTGATTTACTAGTGTATATGTGCATATTAGCCTAGTTGTGAACTTGAAACAAATTGGTGTTTAGTCGATACAAGCGACCTTACTTGTAGAATGTATCAAGTGTGGAAATCGGCCTTAACATGGATGTGTATGTTCGGCCACATGAACGAATACATATGTTGATGTGTATATTCAGCCTTAGGTAGCCTATTGATGGCCTTAGCTTTCCTTGATGCTTGAATGAATTGTATTGAATTGCTTGATGTAATATAAAATGTGCATGACCATTGTGTATTCAAGCTAAAGGGTGGCCATATGACCATTTAAACTCCTTGTCATATTCGGCCATAAGCTAGCATAATGAGGTTTTAATAAGTTAAATTTGTGTGAATTAGCTCAAGAACTCAAAGGATCAAAGTTGGACAAGGGAAAGACAAAATAATTGAATAGTCATTGAAAACGCATGCGACAACATCCGAGGTAAGTCATTAAGCACATATGTTTGATATTGCTTAAATGATTGTAAAATCTATGCAATTGTGTTTAATGGGATGCTATATATATATAAATGAAATTGTATGTGTATGGAGTGATGACAATTGTTGAATGTAAAAGAAATAGTGAAATGTGTAGAAAGTTTGCTTTCGGCACTAAGTGTCTTGAACAATACGTGTGTACGGTGAGATTGGCACTAAGTGTGCGTGTTGGAAATATATGGCACTAAGTGTGCGTGCTGGAAATATATGGCACTGAGTGTGCATGCTGGAAATATGTGGCACTGAGTGTGCAAGCTGGAAATATACGGCACTGGGTGTGCGAGCTCGAAGGCTATGGCACTATGTGTGCGGGCTTAAATCGAATGGCACTAAGTGTGCGAAATCGAGTACTAAGCACTGTGTGTGCGTACTCTATATATATGGAGGGTGTGTCTCCATCGAGTTGAGTATGGACAGCGGATCGGGTAAGTACCTTGAGCTCACGACGAATAGGAAATACGTTCATGCTCGGGGTTGAGCTTGGTAAGCTTTAAATCTATGTGATGATTGAAATTGTATGGTTGTGGTGGAAATGAGTTAGTGTGTGAAAATGCCTTAAATATCTTGTTGTGTGGAATATGAAATGTGGATGTATGACTTGGTATGAGATTGAACCGAAAGGTTCGAGGAATTATGGTATAGCTTTGATATGGATGAGTACCCAGCCTCGTTTATTGTTTCATGTTGTGGTAACTTTATTAATGGATGGTTGTTGAATGCTTATGACTTCTCGAGTTATAAACTCACTCGGTGTTTTCTTGTCACCCATTTTAGGTCTCTTGGACTCGTATTGTTTGCGTGCTCGGAACCGTCGTTGAAGTCATCACACCGGCTGGAAATCTTTTGGTATTGTCTTCGTAGTTGAACTAGGAGAACATTTGGCATGTATAGGCTATTTTGTTTTGTTGAATTGTGGGTTGTAAACTTTAAGCCATGTGAAAATGGCCTATGTGGTCGTTGAGTGGGATGCTAGAACCTATAGCCACGAGTCTTAGAAACTTTAATTTTGATAAGGTGGCCATGATTTGTGTCATGTATAATGGATGATTAGTAAGGCCAAGGAAAGATTCATGAAATTGGCATAGTCTCTGCAGTAACTGTTGCGGACAGCAGCAGTGATATGAGATTGAAACATCACTAAAAATAGTAGAAGTAGAATTAAATAGTGAATAAATTATGAAATTGAACCTTGATGAACCTATTTTCATATGGACGAAACGAAACGACCGTATGAGCAGTATACTGAGAGATATTAAAGTTCTCGTGAGACAGGGCCAGAACGGTTTCTGGATCCCCTGTCTCGACTTTGAAAATTTACCATAAATTATCCAGAAGGAATTAGAAGTCGTGCATTATATGTGCAGATTCCCCTTTGAGTCTAGTTTCATTAGAAACAAACGACATGAGCATTGAAGCTCTGTATGAGAAGATATCCAGGTCGTAATACGCGAAGGTCAGTGTAGTCGACCCCTGTAACATGGGAGACTTTAACTAATAAACTGTACCAATTTGCCCGACCAAAAATTCTAGAAATAAATCCATGGATAGATATATGAGTCTAAATTCAGGGAAAATTTACGGAATCAGTTTCCGAGTTTTGAAACTCGAGATATGATTTTTAAGGCGACAGTGACGCAGTTAGCTAGCCTGCCTGGAACAGCAATCAAATATATCAAAGAGAGTAATAAGGGAAGTAAGACCGGTAACACCACGTGGTCAAATCCAGTGACGGTCATGGGTTTGGGGTGTTACAATCTGTATGGTGAAAAGTGTCGAGTATATACCGACCATAAAAGTTTTAAGTACTTGATGTCACAAAAAGACTTAAATTTGAGACAACGAAGATGGTTGCAGTTATTGAAAGATTACGAGCTTGTTATTGACTACTATCTGGGAAGAGCGAATGTGGTTGCCAATACTTTGAGCAGAAAGTTGCTAGTTGCTTTGAGAGCTACGAATACTCAGTTAAAGGTATCAGATGATGGTTCGATTCTAGCAAAGTTAAGAGCAAGACCGATGTTTTTACAAGGGATTTGTGAATCTCAGAAAAATCACCAAGCTTTGCAAGCCAGGAGAAAGCAGTGTGAAGCTGATGTGGGATCAGATTTCAGAATCGGTTCTGATGGTTGCTTGATGTTTAAAAACCAGATTTGTGTACCGAAAAATGATGAGTTGATTCAAAAGATTTTGCATGAAGCACATAATGGTTGTTTGGCGGTTCATCCGGGCAACACAGAAATGTATAATGACTTGAAGAAAATGTATTGGTGGAGTGGAATGAAAAGAGACATCTCCGAGTTTGTATCAAAGTGCTTAATTTGTCAACAAGTGAAAGTTGAACACCAAGTACCTTCGGGACTACTCCAGCCTATATGGTTCCTGAATGGAAATGGGATCGGATTATTATGGATTTTGTGTCAGGGTTGCCGTTAACTCCAGGGAAGAAAAATGCCATCTGGGTAATAGTTGACAGACTGGCTAAATTGGCTCATTTTATTCCGGTACATATGGATTATTCTCTTAATAAGTTGGCTGAATTGTATATCAGTGAGATTGTTAGACTTCATGGAATACCTTTGTCAATCATTTCGGATAGAGATCCGAGATTTACTTCGCAGTTTTGGCAAAAGTTGCAAGAGGCATTAGGTACGAAGTTAAATTTCGACATTACCTTTCATCCACAAACTGATGGACAATCAAAGAGAGTGATTCAAATTCTTGAAGACATGCTCAGATGTTGTGTATTGGAATTTCAAGGTAGTTGGGAAAGATATTTACCGTTGGTAGAATTTTCTTATAATAATAGTTATCAGACGAGTTGGAAGATGGCACCTTATGAAGCATTGTATGGTCGTAAATGTCGGACGCCATTGTATTGGAATGAACTCAAGGAAAATCAGATTTATGGAGTTGATCTAATAAAAGAAACCGAAGAAAAAGTGAATGTGATTCGAGATTGTTTGAAAGCTGCATCGGATAGACATAAATCTTATGCGGATTTGAAACGAAAGGAAATCGAATTTCAAGTTGGTGTTAAGGTATTTTTAAAAATGTCTTCATGGAAGAAAGTTCTTAGATTTGGACGGAAGGGCAAGTTAAGTCCGTGTTTTATTGGACCGTATGAAATAATTGAAAATGTTGGACCAGTAGCTTACCAGTTAGCATTGCCATCTGAATTACAGAAGATGCATGATGTGTTCCACATATCTATGATACATCGGTATCGTTCAGATCCTTCACATATAATTTCACCGAAAGAAATTGAGCTACGACCGGATATGACTTACGAAGAAGAACCGATTAAGATTTTAGCTTGAGAGGTCAAACAACTAAGAAATAAAAATGTCACTCTTGTGAAAGTATTGTGGCAAAAGCACGGGGTAGAAGAGACTACATGGGAACCTGAGAAAACTATGAGATATCAATACCTACAACTGTTTACCGGTAAGATTTTTGAGGACGAAAATCCTTAAAGAGGGGGAGAGTTGTTGTGACAGCCCTAATGTGACCCTAGTCGGAAAGTGGTTTTGGGACCACAAAATCGAGTCATAAAAATAATTAATTGCTATATTCTATGCTTATTATGTGTGTACATGAGTATGTGGAAGTTTCATTCTCTAATTTTGCCAATTGCATGAGAAATTATTAAATAGGGATCAATATGAGACATGGTGAAATATGATAGGCTAATTTTAAATGGCTTGTTAATGCATGATGACACAAGGGTGGACTTGCATGTCAAATTCCCCAATTCCTTTGTAGTGGCCGCCAAGATGGATTGTTGATGGGTAATATATATGTTAATTAGATATTATAATAAGAAATTGGGTTATTAGAGATAAAATATTGTTAGTAAAAGAAGGTAAAATGAAAAAATGAAGGAATGCTCATCTTTCTTCTCCATTGCCGTGACTTGAGGGAGGTAGAAGAAAGGAATTCTTTTGTTCATGATTCGCTTGGATGATGCTTAGGAAGAGGTAAGCACTTTGAAATTCTTGGAAATTTAGGTATAAATAAGGTGATTAGTTCAAGTTCTACTCATTCCATGGATTAAGTTTGGTTGTTTGGAGGTTCGATATTCACCAAGTAGTTTGAAGCTCTTGGTACATATACTTTTCTTGAAGGTTGAAATTGGTTTGTTCATAAGGGGGTATCGAATGTGGTCATTGAAGGGTCTTAATGAACAAAATGTGTGGCTTGGGTTTATGACATTCGGTTAAGGAATATTGTGTGCTAGCAAGGTTGGTTTAATAAATATATGTAAATCACTTTGTATTTGATGATTAGAAAAAATAGTGAAGGGCAAATTAAAACGATGTTGGATAAATTTTAGTATAGTTGTGCTTAAGCATTCGGTCATTGATGGGCATTGTTGTAACCTAATTGTAATTGCAACTCTTAATTTTGAGATGGAATTTGTACATATAAGTTAAGTGAATGGTTAGGGCGAATGAGGTGTATAAAATATTAAAGCATGCTAGAATTATACATTAGTAAGAATGTGTAATTGTACTAAATTCTCTATTTGAATTCGGTTAGGTATAGTCATGGTATGAGCTCATTAAGGGTGCTATCTTATAAGTGAATGTAGCTTTAGTTAACCTTATGTGCCATGCGTGTGCTAAAATAATTAATGAATTGGATGTTATTATAGGTGTATGGTTGGTCTTATTATTAAAAATAAGGGTTGAGTACCTTGAATTTCTCTTTGATATTCAAAATGATTAAATCAATTTAATTGTTAAATTAAACTCAAGAGCAAAGGGGAACTAAATCGGATAAAGGAAAGGAGAAAGCAATCGAATAGCCGAGTTGGAATTGTTCTACCCAGCACAAGGTAAGTCATTAAGCATATATTTGGTATTGATTTAAACGATCGTAATTCCTATGCAATTGTGTTTAATGAGGTGAAATGTATACAAATGTATATGTATGTAGAGATGAAATTGTCGAATGTAAAAAAAGAAGTGAAGCGTATAGAGTGGCTGGTTTTCGGCACTAAGTGTGCGGGCAATAAGTGTTCACGGTTGAGAGATTGGCACTGAGTGTGCGAGCTTGAAATGCATGGCACTAAGTGTGCGAGCTTGAAATGCATGGCACTAAGTGTGCGAGTTTAAAGTATATGGCACTAAGTGTGCGCGGCTGATTATTAAGCACTATGTGTGCGAACCCACTATGTATTTTCTATAGATTATTTACATTAAGGTGCGACCTTACCGAGTCGATTTTGGACAGCGGAAAGGGTAAGTACCTTGAGTTCATGGCTAATAGGTGCTATGTTTATATTTGGAGTTGAGCGTGGTAAGTTTTGAACCTATGTGATGATTATAATTGAAGTCACGTACATAAGGTTCATCGTGGAATAGGTGAAAGTTCGTTTAGTTGTATGATTGTAACGAAAATAAAATGATGTATGGAAATGCCTCAATTACTCTATTGAATAGCGTATGAAATGTCAATGTAGGACTTGGAATGAGATTGAATCGTAAGGTCTAAGAAACTATGGCATAGTTCGGTATGGATGGAGTACTTAGCCTCATTTCGTTGTTTCCTCTTGTGAAAATTTTATTAATGGATGGTAGTGTAATGCTTATGACATCTTGAGTTATATACTCATTCGGTGTTTGCTTGTCACCTATTTTAGGTTTCTTGGACTCGACTTTTTGCGTACTCGGACCATCATCAAGTCATCACACCGCTAGCAACTTTTGGTATCTTCTTTTAGTTGGTCTAGGAGAACATTTCGGCATGTATAGGCTATTATGTTTTGTTGAAATTTGGTATGTAAACTTTAGCCATGCGAAAATGGCATAATGTTCGGTTGGATTTGGTTCTATGATGTTTGGACACAAGTCTTGGTAATTCGGTTTTGGTTGAGTATTGGTTGAGGCCTACTCGATTATTATGCCATATGTCATGGCTGATTATTTTCGTGTTAAATTCATGATTTGGTAATAGTGTAGTAGGGAGATGCTCGGTGATGATTAACCTTTGGCATGGCTAGTCATGGTCATAATTTGTAATATGTATGATGAATTATTAGTTAGATCAAGGAAAAATCATGAAATAGGCATAGTTTGCTTTAGTAACAGATGCTGACAGCAGCAGTGATGTGAGATTGAAAAATCACTAAAAATAGTAGAAATGGAATTAAATAATGAATAAATTATGTAATCGAAGCTTGATGAGTCTATTGCCATATGGAAGCAACGAAACTACCATGTGAGCTGTAGGTTAGGAGATAATTAAATTCTTGTGAAAGAGGGCCAGAGTGATTTCTGGATCCCCTGTTTCGACTTAGAAAATTCACCGTAAATGTTATCGAGATAATTAGAGGTCGTGCCTTATATGTACAGATTCGTTATCGAGTCTAGTTTCATTAGAGACAAACGGAATAGGCATTGAAGCCCTTTACAGGGAGATATTTAAATCGTAAGGTACAGAGGTCAGTGTAGTCGAACCTTGAAACAGGGGAGACTTTAATGAATAAACTGTACTAATTGGCCCAACCAAAAATTCTACAAAAATTCCCACATATAGATATATGAGTCTAGTTTCGGAGAAAATTTACGGAATTGTATTTCAAGTTCCAGAACTCAAGATATGATTTTTAAAGCGACTACGATACAGTTAGCCAGCTTGCCTAGAACAAAAAAAAATAAATAGGGGGAAATAAATGAAGTAAGCTCGGTAACACCTCGTATTCGATTTCCGGTAACGGTCATGGGATTGGGGTGTTACATTTGATTGGTATCAGAGCTATGGTTTAGTTGGTTCTAGGACTACCATAGCACATATGAGTCTAGCTATACATGCCTTAATGTTAATGTTTAAATGTGTGATGACTTCTGACGGTTAAAATTTTTGTTTTGATTAGTAAATGGATCCCGGTGTAGAGAACCTTGGCGGATGACGTTGAAAGTGTAGCGGCTGCTCTGCGCAAGGGACGCCGCTGTTGAACCTCGGTCATCTGCGAATAATCAAGGTGAGGGCTAAACAAGCCTTCTTTACCATGATGAATGAGTGGGTCGCGCAATATGCCCGAACCAATCCGGCTGTCCAACAATTTTAATTTGAATAATCCACCCCAAGAGCCCGTAATGCCATCGATTCTTGATGATGCCGAAAGGCCGAGTTACGCTTGATAACACCATTCGGTGTTTGATGAACTATCATGCACACCGATGAATGTCTAAAGTGTGCTATATCCTTATTATGGGACTCGACCTACTATTGGTGGAGGACCTTGATTTCCATAGTCCCAAACGAACGAGTTACTTGGGATTTCTTTCAAACGGAATTTCGAAAGAAGTATATTAGTCAACGGTTCATCGATAAAAAACATAAGGAATTCTTGGAACTCAAGCAAGGCCGTATGACAGTATCTGAATATGAACATGAGTTCGTAAGACTCAGTCGGTATGCCCGGGAGTGTGTGTCCGATGAGGTTGCTATGTGCAAAAGATTTGAAGAAGGATTGAATAAAGATTTAAAGCTACTAGTGGGTATTTTGGAGATAAAGGAGTTCGTAACACTAGTCGAACGAGCCTGCAAGGCGGAAGAACTTGGAAAGGAGAAGAAGAAGGCTGAATTTGAAGCTAGAGACTATCGTAAAAGATCGACGGGTAAAGCTCCGTTCTCGGCTATAAAGAAGTTCAAGGAGGACACTAGTAAGTCGAGGACGACTGCGGGAATTTCCATCAGAGCACGACCATCGACGGACTCCCGAGCTACTTCGGTAGCTAGTGTGGGCAATAATCGTCAAGAGGAACCTGAATGCCCCCAATGTGGAAGACGACACCTAGGTGAATGTTGGGGTAAGTCTACTAACAGGGCCTGTTACGGATGCGGTTCGAAGGACCACTTCATTAGAGATTGCACGGAGCTTGATGAGAAGAATAAGATGCAAGGTGCAAGACCTAGTGGAGTCACAGCTAGAGGTAGACCACCGAGAATTTTAGGAGGTAGGGGTGGTAGTCAGAGAGGGGCTTCTGATACGGCTGTTCGAGCCAAGACCCGTACTCCTGCTAGAGCATATGCCATTCGCATGACGAGAGGAGGCATCCTCCCCACGTCATCACCGGTACTTTCACTCTCTTTGATACTAATGTGATTGCATTGATTGACCCTGGCTCTACTCATTCATATGTATGTGAAACCTTAGCATCCAGTAAGACTCTACCTGTTGAGCCTACTGAGTTCGTAATTCGAGTGTCAAACCCTTTGGGTCAATACGTACTTGTTGATAAAGTGTGTAAGAGATGCCCTCTAATAATCCGAGAATCCTGTTTTCTGGCCGATTTGATGCTTTTACCATTTGACGAATTTGATGTCATTCTTGGTATGGATTGGTTGACCGTACATGATGCAGTGGTGAATTGCAAAAGAAAAACCATCGATTTGAGGAGTGCACATGATGAGGTAGTCCGAGTTGAGTCTACCAATTTGAAGGGGGTGCCAGCGATAATATCTTCAATGACTGCTCAGAGATATGTGAAAAAGGGGTGTGAAACATACCTTGCGTATGTATTTGATAGCAAAGAGATGGAAAGGAAACTTGAATCAGTACCAGTGGTTTGTAAGTATTCAGATGTTTTTCCTGAGGAGTTACCGGGGTTGCCACCGGTTCGAGAGGTGGAATTCGGCATCGAGATTGTACCTGGTACCACACCAATCTCAATAGCCCCGTATCGTATGGAATTAACGGAATTAAAGGAATTGAAAGTTCAATTGCAAGAATTGATGGATAGAGGTTTCGCCGACGAAGTTTTTTCTCCATGGGGCGCACCCGTATTGTTTGTGAAAAGAAGGATGGAACCATGAGATTGTGCATCGACTATCGTCGTTGAATAAAGTGACCATAAAGAATAAATACCGTTGCCACGTATTGATGATTTGTTTGATCAATTAAAGGGAGCCTCAGTATTTTCTAAGATAGATTTGAGATCCGGTTATTATCGGTTGAGGTTCGAGACTCGGACATACCCAAAACCGCTTTTAGAACGAGGTACGGTCACTACGAATTCTTAGTGATGCCGTTTGGGCTCACTAATGCCCCTGCGGTATTTATGGATTTAATGAATCGAGTATTCAGGCTATACTTAGATCGATTTGTGGTTGTGTTTATTGATGATATTTTAGTTTATTCATAAGGTGAAGCCGAACACGCCGAGCATTTGAGGTTAGTATTACTGATTTTATGAGACAAGCGGTTATCGCAAAATTCAAGAAATGTGAATTTTGGTTGAAAGAGGTTAGCTTTTTGGGGCACGTGGTGTCCGCATCGGGTGTTAGAGTGGATCCGAACAAAATTTCGGCCATACTCGATTGGAAAACTCCGAGGAATGTTACTGAAGTTAGGAGCTTTTTGGGACTTGCCGGATACTACCGACGGTTTGTAAGGGGTTTCTCGATGATAGCTACACCGTTGACGAAACTACTCCAAAAAGAGGTTGAGTTTGAATGGACAGAAAACTGTCAGAAGAGTTTCGATCGACTAAAGACCTGTTTAACCAAAGCTCCAGTGTTAGTACAACCGGAGTCCGGCAAAGAGTTTGTCATTTATAGTGATGCATCCTTACTTGGGCTAGGTTGTGTGTTGATGCAAGAAGGTTGAGTTGTGGCTTACGCGTCAAGACAATTAAAGCCGCATGAGAGAAACTATCCGACCCATGATCTTGAATTGGCGGCCATAGTGTTCGCCCTGAAAATATGGCGGCATTACTTGTTTGAGGAAAGGTGTCATATTTATTCGGACCACAAAAGTCTTAAATATTTGATGACTCAAAGAGATCTAAATCTACGACAAAGACGTTGGCTTGAGTTGTTGAAAGACTATGAACTTGTCATTGATTATCACCCGGGAAAGGCTAACGTGGTGGCCGATGCTTTGAGTCGTAAAGCACTGTTTCCTTTAAGAGCGATGGATGCTCACCTATCCGTTTCGCCCGATGAGGTGCTAGTAGTTGAATTAAAGGCCAAACCATTATTGATTCATCAAATACTTGAATCCCAGAAAGTCGACGCTGAATTGGTCGCTAAACGAGCTGAATGTGCCTCAAATGAGGAATCGGAGTTTCGGATTGACAACAATGATTGCTTGACATTCAAGGGTCGATTATGTGTTCCAAGAAATTCGAAACTTATTTCGATGATTTTGAATGAGGCTCATAGTGGCCGAATGCCTATCCACCCGGGTAGTACTAAAATGTACAACGATCTGAAACGTCAATTTTGGTGGCCGGGTATGAAACGAGACATTTCTGAATTTGTTTCAAGGTGTTTGATATGTCAACAAGTAAAACCGAAACATCAAGTGCCATCGGGATTACTGCAGCCAATCATGATACCCGAATGGAAATGGGATCGAGTGACAATAGACTTTGTATCTGGGTTACCTTTGACTCAGAGTAAGAAAGACTCGGTCTGGGTTATTGTTGATAGATTGACCAAGTCGCTCATTTTATCCTCGTCTGCATGATTTTTCGCTCGATAAATTGGCGAAATTATACATCTCCCAAATTGTTCGATTGCATGGAGTACCTATTTCTATCGTGTCGGATAGAGACCCAAGATTTACATCGCGATTTTGGAAAAAGTTACAAGAAGCATTGGGTACTAAGATGCATTTTAGCACCGCATTTCATCCCCAGATCGATGGCCAATCTGAGCGAATAATTGAGATACTCGAGGATATGTTGAGATGTTGCGTCTTAGAGTTTTGTGGTTCATGGAAAGATATTTGCCTTTGATTGAATTCGCACAACAATAGCTTTCAATCAAGCATTAAGATGGCACCTTACGAGGCCTTATACGATTAGTAAATGCCGCACCTATTATTTTGGACCGAACTTAGTGAAAGTAAAATTTTGGGGTTGATTTGATTAAGGATCTTTGAGCGAAAGTTCGAGTAATTCGTGAAAGTTTGAAAGCCGCTCGGATCGTCAAAAGTCGTATATGGATTCGAAAAGAAAAGACATTGAATATCGGGTTGGAGACAAAGTATTTCTCAAAGTTTCACCCTGGAAGAAGGTGCTTAGATTTGGTCGTAAGGGCAAACTAAGTCCGAGGTTCATCGGTCCGTATGAAGTATCCGAACGAGTTGGGCGATCGCATACCGTTAATTTTACCCCGAGCTTGAAAAGATTCACAACGTTTTCCATGTCTCGATGCTTGACGATATAGGTCCGACTAAATCGCGTAATCACTCCATCCGAGATTGAGATTCACCTAACTTGAGTTATGAAGAAGAACCGATTCGTATTTTGATGCATGAAGTAAAAGAGTTGCGAAATAAGAAAATCCCATTAGTGAAGGTGTTGTGGCATAAACACGAAATTGAAGAAGCCACTTGGGAACTTGAGGACTCTATGAAGGATCGATATCCAAAATTGTTCACCGGTAAGATTTTCGGGGACGAAAATTTCTTATGTGGGGGAGAGTTGTGACAGCCCTAATGTGACCCTAGTTGGAAAGTGGTTTCGGGACCACAAAACCGAGTCATAAAAATAATTAATTGCTATATTCTATGCTTATTATGTGTGTACATGAGTATGTGGAAGTTTCATTCTCTAATTTTGCCAATTGCATGAGAAATTATTAAATAGGGATCAATATGAGACATGGTGAAATATGATAGGCTAATTTTAAATGGCTTGTTAATGCATGATGACACAAGGGTGGACTTGCATGTCAAATTCCCAATTCCTTTGTAGTGGCCGCCAAGATGGATTGTTGATGGGCAATATATATGTTAATTAGATATTATAATAAGAAATTGGGTTATTGGAGATAAAATATTGTTAGTAAAAGAAGGTAAAAATGAAAAAAATGAAGGAATGCTCATCTTTCTTCTCCATTGCCGTGACTTGAGGGAGGAAGAAGAAAGGAATTCTTTTGTTCATGATTCGGCTTGGATGATGCTTAGGAAGAGGTAAGCACTTTGAAATTCTTGGAAATTTAGGTATAAATAAGGTGATTAGTTCAAGTTCTATTCATTCCATGGATTAAATTTGGGTGTTTGGAGGCTTGGTATTTGGCCAAGTATCGGGACAGGTCGAAGGCTCGTTCACACTATCCGAAGACCTAAATTGGTAAAATGGCTTGTATATTTTGAGTTTGGCATGTATAGCAATATACTCACTTTGTATAAATGATCATATGATATGGTTATGGTTTGGTAAGAAAGGGTTTGTAAATGATTAGCTATTGGAATGGCTAATCAAGTTTATATATGATAACATGTATGCTTTATGTCTTAACTAAACCATGAAAATCCTTGGAATGGTAAAATTGGCCACAAAATAGAGTCATACAGTAGCAGTGATGTGAATTTGAAAAATCACTAAAAATAGTAGAAATGGAATTAAATGATGAATAAGTGATGAAATTGAAGCTTGATGAGTCTATTTTCATATGGATGGAACAAAATAGGTAAATGGGTTATATTTAATGAGATATTTAAGTTTTGGTGGAACAGGGTCATAGTGGTCTCTGAATCCCCTGTTCTGAATTTAAAAATTCACTAAATATTGTAAAAAAATAATTTGAAGTTGTACTTTATATGTACAGATTAATTATTGAGTATAATTTTATGAGAAACAAACAGCATAATCATTGAAACTTTGTACAGGGAGATATCTAATCCGTAATACATAGGGGTCAGAGTAGTCGAATCCTGAAACAAGGGAGACTTTAACTAATAAACTGTACTAATTGGCTTGACCAAAAATTTTAGAAAAAATTTAATAGATATATATATATGAATCTATTTTTAGGAAATATTTACGGATCTTAATTTCAAATTTTGGAACTTGAGATATAAATTTTTAAGCAACTGTGACGCAGTTAGCCAGCTTGTCTGGAAATTTTTAAAAATAAATTGTTTGAGCTGTTTAATTAATGAATTAAGTTTAGTAACGCTTCAAGCTCGACTCTAGCAATGGTCTCGGGCGTGAGGGCGTTACATTTTATCTTGTAACTTGTTGATCATGGCTTGCATTTAAAGCATGACCTTCAGCTTGTGATTGATGTATATAAAGAACAAATATGACTATACCTCTGAATTAATCCTGATAATATGGTGAAATTTCAAGTCCTAATGTGTATGGTGGATTTCCTTTCTCTAGTAAGTAAATCAGAGTTAATTTATTCAGTTGAGGTATCAATATTACTTATGCTAATGCATTTGTTATGGTCTTCGATTGGCATGATGAGTGTATTTGGATTGATGCATGTTGAATCGTTCTGTTGACTAGAAGTGAGAGTTTCTTGAAATATCAATTACAGATGAATAAGGTCGACTTGATTGTTCAATTTGTATGGAATATATGTTTAGAATCTAATTAAATGTTCATGCTTGAGAATAAGATTTTATTTCTTCACGGGTAAAAAGACAAATAGTCTAATTAAGAAGTGTATGTTTCCTAGAAGAATCGAATATGATAAGAAGATCTGATATTGATAACATGAAGATAATTTGGGTATTTAAAAATGTTGAAATGATCATTGTTTATCTTTGAGTACAAATTCTTGAAATGTTGAAAGTTTAAAGATGTATAGTAAGAATCATTAGAATTATTTTTGCCGTTTGGGAATTAGAATGGAAATAGAAAAGGTTAATATGGATTTTCTTGTCTGGATCGTTCCTGTCCTTGAAAGAGGAAATAATATGTAGTGTTGTCAAACGTTATGAGATATGCAAATTATGCTAGTATATCCAAATGTCTACTCACCAGATTCATAGAATTTCATGTCTTTATGAATGTTGGATATCATGGAATTTTAATATCCACAAATCGGATTGAGATCTGGGATTCATAGCATGATTTCTTAGGAAAGCCAGAGGAGGCTTTGAAATGAAAGGTAACTAAGAGTTGAATTAGACTGTGTGGAATTATAAAGAGTATGAGGCCGAGATAAACTGACTAGTTTCGCTATTTGAATCTGACAAGATTCGGGTGCGAATGTATATGTAACATGATGGTATGGATCAAACTTTTGAGTACATAAGATTTCTGGTACAGATTAAGTTTCGGTGAAAGTATTGTAAAGTGAATACCACTTACGATTTTTGTATGTGGAATTTAAAGAGATAGGCAGTAAAAGCACAGCTTGAGTGAAAGTTCTTTAACATCGATTATAGGATTGAGGAATCCAAGTGAAAAACCAAAACCACTTTCCTAGTAAG
This sequence comes from Gossypium arboreum, assembly GCF_025698485.1. Taxonomy (NCBI): domain Eukaryota; kingdom Viridiplantae; phylum Streptophyta; class Magnoliopsida; order Malvales; family Malvaceae; genus Gossypium; species Gossypium arboreum. The sequence goes on from NC_069079.1 coordinate 60,473,186, forward strand.
ATTTTCGAGGATGAAAATCCCTAAAGGGTTGATTGATCCTGGATCAACTCATTGGTATATTTGTATGAATTTAATGTTTAGTAAGAATTTATCTGTTGAATCTACCGAGTTTGTGATTAAAGTATCAAGCCCCTTAAGCAAGTATGTGCTAGTTGATAAAGTTTGCAAGAACTGTCCTTTAAGGACTCGAGGTTACTATTTTCCTGCAGATTTGATGCTTTTTCCATTTGATGAGTTTGATATAATTATGGGTATGGATTGGTTAACTCTGCATGATGCTGTTGTAAATTGTAGATGAAAGATTATTGAATTGAAATGTCAGAATAGTAACATTATTCAAATTGAATCAGATGAATTGAATGAATTGCCTGCTGTGATTTTGTCTATGTCAGCTCAGAGATGTGTAAGAAAAGGGTGTGAAGCTTATCTTGCTTATGTTTTAGATACAAAACTATCTGAATCAAAGATTGAATCAGTGTCGATAGTCTATGAGTTTCTGGATGTGTTTCCAGAAGAATTATCAGGGTTAGCACTGATCAAAGAGGTTGAATTTGCTATTGAGTGAGTACTAGAAACTTCACCGATATCTATAGCTCTGTATAGAATGGCTCCAACAGAATTGAAAGAGTTGAAATCTTAGTTGCAAGAGTTAACAGATAGAGGTTTTGCACAACCTAGTTTTTCACCTTAGGGTGCGCCAGTATTGTTTGTAAAGAAGAAAGATAGGTCATAAAAATGTTTATTGACTATTGACAGCTCAACAAGGTTACAATAAAGAACAAGTATTCATTGCTGAGAACAGATGATTTATTTGATCATTTGAAATGTGCAACTGTGTTTTTGAAATTGATTTGCGGTCTGGTTAGTATCAATTGCGAGTTAAATATTCAAATGTGCCAAAAACTGCTTTCAGAACGAGATACGGACATTATGAATTCCTTGTTATGCCTTTTAGATTAACTAATGCTCCTGTAATTTTTATGGATTTGATTAACCGGATTTTTAGACCGTATTTAGACAGATTCATTGTTGTGTTCATCATCGACATTCTAATCTATTCAAGAGATTAGTCTAAGCATGCCGAGCATTTGAGTATTGTGTTACGGACCTTGAGAGATAAGCAATTATTTGCTAAATTCTATAAATGTGAGTTTTGGCTCAGAGAAGTCAGATTTTTGGGGCACGTTGTTTCAGCAGAAGGTATACGAGTTGATCGAGCAAGATTTCAGCAGTTGTTGATTGGAAACCATCGAGGAATGTATCCAAAGTTAGAAGTTTTTTGGGGTTAGCTGGTTATTGTCGACATTTTCTTAAGGGTTTTTAGATAATTGCTACTCCGATGACCAAATTGCTACGAAATATGTAAAGTTTGTGTGGTCCGAAAAATGTCAACAGAGTTTTGATCAGTTGAAAGCATTGCTAACTGAGGCACCAGTGTTGGTTCAACCTGAGTCAAGTAAAGATTTTTTTATTTATAGCGATGCATCATTGAATGTTTGGGATGAGTTTTGATGCAAGAAGGAAACGTTATAGCTTATGCCTCCAGACAATTGAAACCACATGAAAAGAACTATCCAATGCATGATTTAGAGTAGGCCACTATTGTTTTCGCACTGAAAATTTGGCGTCATCATTTGTACAGTGAAAAATATCACATCTTTACTGATCGTAAGAGCTTGAAATATATAATGACTCAAAAAGATTTGAACTTGCGACTACGGAGATGGCTTGAGCTATTAAAAGATTGCGAGTTAGTAATTGATTATCATCCGGGGAAAGCAAATGTAGTCGTGGATGCTTTGAGTAAAAAATCTCTATTTGCTTTTAGAGCAATGAATACGATATTGACTTTGTCTGATGATGGTTCGGTTCTAGCAGATTTGAAAGCTAAACCAGTTTTTCTTCAACAAATTTGTAAACTCAAAAGTGTGATACTGAGTTACAAGCTAAAAGAGTGCAATGTGAGTCGAATAGTGATTCAGACTATCAGATCGGAGTCAATGATTGTTTAATGTTCCAAAATAGAATCTGTTTACCAAAGAATTCTGAACTCATTCAAAAAATTTTGCACAAAGCACATAGTAGTTGTCTATCTGTTCACCCGGGGAGTACCAAAATGTACAATGATTTGAAACAACTATATTGGTGGTCGGGAATGAAACAAGACATTTCAGAATATTTATCGAGATGTCTAGTTTGTCAACAAGTCAAAGCTGAACATCAAGTGCCTTCAGGATTGTTACAGTCTGTGAGAATACAAGAATGGAAATATGATAGAGTTACGATAGATATCCTATCAGGATTACCCCTGTCTCCAAAGAATAAAGATGGGTTGTTGTTGATCGACTGACGAGATCTTCACACTTCATTCCAGTACGTACAGATTATTCGCTTGATAAATTGGTTGAATTGTACATATTTGAGATTGTTAGATTGCGCGGGGTACCAGTTTTGATTATTTCAGATAGAGATCCGAGGTTTACATTGTAATTTTGGAAGAAACTACAGGAAACACTTGGTACGAGGTTGAATTTTAGTACAGCTTTTCATTCGGAAACCGACGGTTAGTCTGAGAGAGTAATACAGATTCTCAAAGATATGCTTCGTTGTTGTGTGTTAGAATTCGAAGGCAACTAGGAGAGATTTTTGCCGTTGGTTGAATTTGTGTATAATAACAGCTTTCAATCTGTGACATCCCTAAATTGACCCTAGTCGGAAAGTGGTTTCGGGACCACAAAACTGAGTCACAAAAATAATTAGGTGTTATATTCTGTGCTTATTGTATGTGGAATTTGTATGTGTGAATATTTCGTGCCTTAATTTTTATTAATTAGGTGCTAATTTATAAGAAAGGACCCATGTGATAAGACTTGAAAATGTGATAGGTGAAATTTTAAGTGGTCAAATAATGCATGAAGAAATGACATGAGGGATTTGCATGTCAATTTAGCCAAACCATAGGAAGTGGCCGGCCATGACAAGGAATTATGGGCAAAAATCATGTCATGAAACATGTTTGGTAAGTGGGTTATGTTGGAATAAATAAAATAAGGAGTATGGAATAAAAAAAAAATGTGGTGTGAAGGCTTCTTCCCCCCATTGCCGTGTAGGTAGGAAAGAAAACAAAAAAAATTTTTGTTCATCCATTTTCACTCTCTTTGGCCGAAAATACTAAGGATAAGAAAGGAATTTTGCTTCATGCTTGGTTTGGAAGAGGATTAGGAAGGGGTTTGGCTATACTTGCATCAAGATTAAGGTATGTTTGATGTTGTGCCATGAGATTCATGCATGTTTTTGGTTGCTAACTTGATGTTCATGTTAGCCATGGTTCAAACCTTTGTTATATCATGGGGATGGTATTTGGCCAAGGTGGATTTTGTGTTAATGCCATTGCATGTTAAATATGAAGCTTGTTAATGGTATATGTGATGGGGGATTGATGGCTCTTGGACTTTCTTTTTAGTATTTTTGAGTAAGACATTAAGTTCTTTGCTTAATCATGACCAAAATTATGGTGTTGTGATGTATTCGGTCATGGTATATCCATAAGTATGATTCATGCATGTTGCATGGTAGGTAAGATTTGAGCTTTGGATATGTGTTTATATTTGGATATAAACAACATGAGATTCAGCCCTTGCACCTACATGAATATGTGTTTGCACATGATGAATTGGTATGACATCTATATACTAATTCAAGGTGTATATTTGCTTGTGATGATGTTTCGGTTATGTAGTAAATGAGAGATGTATATTGAGCTACAATATGTAATGCGTTAGTTAGTAAAATGTATGCTGTTTTTTTTTGTGTGGTATTAAGTGTAAAATTGGCCTCAACATAGACATGCATATTCGGCCAAATGAAGTAGATTGGTGTGCATGTATTCGGTTAGAGGCAACCGTATTGAAGCCTTATCTTGGCTTAGATAATTGACTAAATGGGTAATAAGTGAGAATGGTTGCCGAATACACATACATACATATGCATGTGTAATTGAATTATGAATGTTTAGCAAGATGGTTAAACTAGTTGATTTATTGATTAAGCTCAAGGAGTTAAAGAAGGAGAATCAAGCAAGGGAAAGACGAAGGTCATCGAGTAGCCGACTTGGAACTATTTTACCCAACACGAGGTAAGTCTTTAAGCGTATAATTGGGGTTGATTTAAATGATCATAATATATATGCAAATGTGTTTAAATGAGTTGATGTGTAAATGGAAATGTATGTGTATGGAATGATGCCATTGTTGAATGTATAAAGGCAGCAAAATGCATAAGGTATTGGTCTCGGCACTAAGTGTGCGGGAATAAATGGACACGGTGACAAGATTGGCACTAAGTGTGCGGGTTTAAAATTGTACAGCACTAAGTGTGCGAGTTTGATTATATAGCACTAAGTGTGCGAGCTGAATATATATAGCACTAAGTGTGCGGATTCACTATATGCTCTTGCATTACAATTGGCACTGAGCGTGCGACATTATCGAGTTAATCCCGGACAGCGGATCAGGTAAATACCTTGAGCTCATGACGAATAGGCCATATGTTCATGCTCGGGGTTGAGCTTGGGAAGCTTTAAAACTATGTGATGATTGCAATTGTATGATTGTGGTGAAAATGAGTTGGTGTGTGAAAATGCCTCAAGTATCTTATTGTACGGAATATAAATGTGGATGAATGACTTGGTATGAGATTGAACCGAAAGGTCCGAGGAATTTTGGTATAGTTTTGATATGGATGGAGTACCTAGCCTCGTTTATCGTTTCATGTTGTGATAATTTTATTAATGAATGCTTATGACTTACTGAGTTATAAACTCACTCGGTGTATTCTTGTCACCCATTTTAGGTCTCTTGGACTCAGATCGTTTATGCTTTCGGGCTGTCGTTGAAGTCATCACACCGGCTGAAAATCTTTTGGTATTGTCTTCGTAGTTGAGCTAGGAGAACATTTGGCATGTATAGGCTATTTTGTTTTGTCGAATTGTGGGTTGTAAACTTTAAGCCATGCGAAAATGGCCTATGTGGTCGGTTGAGTGTGATTCTAAAACCTATAGTTACGAGCCTTAGAAACCTAAATTTTGATAAGGTGGCCATAGTTTGTATTATGTATAATGTAATAGTTGGCCATAGAAGATTTATGAAATAGTCATTGTTTGCTTTGGTAACAGATGCTGCCAGCAGCAGTGGGGTGAGATGGAAAAATCACTAAAAATAGTATAAGTAGAATTAAATAGTGAATAAATTATGAAATTGAACCTTGATGAATCTGTTTTCATATGGACGAAACGAAATGACCATATGAGCAGCATACTGAGAGATATTAAAGTTCTCGTGAGACAGGGCCAGAACGGTTTCTGGATCCCCTATCTTGAATTTGAAAATTTACCATAAATTATCCAGAAGGAATTAGAAGTCGTGCCTTATATGTACAGATTCCCTTTTGAGTCTAGTTTCATTAGAATCAAACGGCATGAGCATTGAAGCTCTGTACGAGAAGATATCCAGGTCGTAATGCACGAAGGTTAGTGTAGTTGACCCCTGTAGCATGGTTGACTTTAACTAATAAACTGTACTAATTGGCTAGACCAAAAATTCTAGAAAAAAATTTGTAGATTGTATTATGAGTCTAGTCTCAGGGAAAATTTACGGAACTGATTTTCAAATTGTGTAACTCGAGATATGATTTTTAAGGTGACAGTGACGCAGTTAGCTAGCCTGCCTGGAACAGAAATCAAATATTTCAAAGAGAGAAATAAGGGAAGTAAGCGCGGTAACACCACGTGTTCAAATCCGGTGACGGTCACGGGTTTGGGGTGTTACATTTTATTGGTATCAGAGCTATGGTTTAGTCGGTTCTGGGACTACCATAGAGAGTGTGAGTCTAGATATACATGCCAAATTGTTAGTGCTTAATAATGTGATGACTTCTGACGGTTGAAATTTTTGTTTTGATTAGCGATGGAACCCGGATAGAGAGACCCTTGGCGGATGACGTTGAAAGTGTAGCAGCTGCTCCGTGCAAGGGACACCGCTGTTGAGCCTCGATCATCCGCGAATAATCAAAATGAAGGGCGAAACAAACCTTCTTCACCATGATGAATGAGTGGGCAGCAATATGCCCGAACCAACCCGATTGTCCAACCATTCCCGAATTTAAATACTCCGCCCAAGAGTCCGCAATGCCTCCGATTCGATCCCGTGAGGCTAAGCAAACCACCAGAGACTTGATTAGGAAGCGCTGGGCTGAGGAGTTCAAGGCCATAGTCACCGATGATGCCGAAAGAGTGAATTTCGCTCGATAACACCATTCGAGTGTTAGATGAACTGTCATGCACACCGATGAATGTCTTAAGTGTGCTATATCCTTGTTAAGAGACTCACTTACTATTGGTGGAGGACTTTAATTTCCATAGTCCCAAATGAACGAGTTACTTGGGATTTCTTTCAATCCAATTTGAAAGAAATACATTAGTCAACGGTTCATCGATCGAAGCGTAAGGAATTCTTAGAACTCAAGCAAGGCGGATGATCAGATTCGAATACGAACATGAGTTCATAAGACTTAGTCGGTATGCTCGGGAGTGTGTGGCTGATGAGGTTGTTATGTGCAAAAGATTTGAAGAAGGATTGAATGAAGACTTAAAGCTGCTAGTGGGTATTTTGGAGATAAAGGAGTTCGTAACACTAGTCGAACGAGCCTGCAAGGCGGAAGAACTCGGAAGGGAAAAGAAGAAGGCTGAATTTGAAACAAGAGATTACCGTAAAAGATCAACGAGTAAAGCTCCGTTCTCGGCTGTAAAGAGGTTCAGGGAGGACACCAGTAAGTCGAGGGCGATCATGGGAATTTCTATTAGAGCCCGACCATCGACGGACTCCGAGCTACTTGGTAGCTAGTGTGGGCAATAATCGTCAAGAGAGACCTGAATGCCCCAATGTGGAAGACGACACCTAGGTGAATGTTGGGGTAAGTCTGCTTAATAGGGCTGTTATGGATGCGGTTCAAGGACCACTTCATTAGAGATTGCACGAGCTAGATGAGAAGAATAAGATGCAAGGTGCAAGACCTAGTGGAACAATGGCTAGAGGTAGGCCCCGAGAATTTCGGAGGTAGGGGTGGCAATCAGTGGAGCCTCGACACGGCTGTTCGATCCGAGGCCCATGCTCTCGCTAGAGCATATGCCATCCAGCATACGAGAGGAGGCATCCTCCCCGACGTTATCACCGGTACTTTCACTCTTTTCGATACTAATGTGATTGCATTGATTGACCCCGCTCTACTCATTCATATGTATGTGAAACCTTAGCATCCAAAGAAGACTCTACACGTTGAGTCTCATCGAGTTCGTAATTCGAGTGTCAAACCCTTTGTGTCAATACGTACTCGTTGATAAAGTGTGCAAGAGATGCCCCCTAATAATTCGAGAATCCTGTTTTCCGGTCGATCTGATGCTTCTACCATTTGATGAATTCGATGTTATTCTTGGTATGGATTGGCTGACCGTACATGATGCAGTGGTGGACTGCAAAAGGAAGACCATTGATTTAAGGAGTGCAAATAATGAGGTAGTCCGAGTCGAGTCTACTGATTTAAAAGGAGTGCCAGCGATAGTATCTTCTATGACCGCTCGGAGGTACATGAAAAAGGGGTGTGAAACATACCTTGCGTATGTGTTTGAAAGTAAAGAGACGGAAAGGAAACTCGAATCGGTACCAGTGGTTTGTGAGTATTCAGACGTTTTTCCCGAGGAGTTATCGGGATTGCCACCGGTTCGAGAAGTGGAATTCGCATCGGTTGTACCGGTACTACGCCGATCTCAAGAGCTCCGTGTCGTATGGCATTAACGAAATTAAAGGAATTGAAGGTTCAATTGCAAGAATTGATGGATAGAGGTTTCGCCGACCGAAGTTTTTCTCCATGGGGCGCACCAAGATTGTTTGTGAAGAAGAAGGATGGAACTATGAGATTGTGCATCGACTATCGCCGTTGAATAAAGTGACGATAAAGAACAAATATCCATTGCCACGAATTGACGATTTGTTTGATCAATTAAAGGGAGCCTCGGTGTTTTCAAAGATAGATTTGAGGTCGGGTACTATCGGTTGAGGGTCCGAGAATCGGACATACCCAAGACCGCTTTTAGAACGAGGTACGGTCACTACTGAATTCTTGGTAATGCCGTTTGGGCTTACTAATGCCCCTGCGGTATTTATGGATTTAATGAATAGAATTTTCAGGCCATACTTGGATCGGTTCGTAGTTGTATTTATCGATGACATTTTGGTCTATTCGAGAGATGAAACTGAACATGCTAAACACCTGAGGCTAGTGTTGCAAATCTTACGAGATAAGCAGTTATACGCAAGTTCAAGAAATGTGAATTTTGGTTGAATGAGGTTAGCTTTTGGGGCACGTGGTGTCCGTGACGGTGTCGTGGTGGACCCGAACAAAATTTCGGCCATAGTCGATTGGAAACCTCCAAGGAATGTTACCGAGGTTAGGAGCTTTTTGGGGCTTGCCGGATACTATCGACGATTTGTGAAAGGTTTTTCGATGATAGCTGCACCGATGACAAAACTACTTCAAAAAGATGTTAAGTTCGAGTGGTCGGAACGCTGTCAAGAAAGTTTCGATCGACTAAAAACCTGTTTAACCGAGGCCCCAATACTAGTACAGTGAGTCCAAGAAAGAGTTTGTCATATACAGTGACGCATCCTTGCTTGGGTTGGGTTGTGTGTTGATGCAAGAAGGTCGAGTTGTGGCTTACGCGTCGAGACAACTAAAGCCGTATGAGAGAAACTATCCGACTCATGACCTTGAACTAGCAGCCATAGTGTTCGCCTTGAAGATATGGCGGCATTACTTGTTTGGAGAAAGGTGTCACATTTATTCGGACTACAAGAGTCTAAAATATTTGATGACTCAGAGAGATTTAAACCTGCGACAAAGACGTTGGCTTGAGTTGTTGAAAGACTATGAACTCATCATTGATTATCACCCGGGAAAGGCCAACGTGGTGGCCGATGCTTTAAGTCGTAAAGCACTGTTTGCTTTGAGAGCGATGGATGCTCACCTATCCATTTCACCCGAGAAGGTGCTAGTAGTCGAATTAGAGGCCAAACCGTTGTTGATTCATCAAATACTTGAGTCTCAAAAGGTCGACGCTGAATTGGTCGCTAAGCGAGCCGAATGTGTTTCGAATGAAGAATCGGAATTTCAGATTGACGACAATGATTGCTTGACGTTCAAGGGTCGATTATGTATTCCAAGGAATTCGGAACTTATTTCGATGATTTTGAGCGAGGCTCATAGTAGTCGAATGGAAATCCACCCGGGGAGTACAAAAATGTACAATGACCTGAAACGCCAATTTTGGTGGCCCAGTATGAAACGAGACATTTCTGAATTTGTTTCAAGGTGTCTGATATGTCAACAAGTGAAAGCGGAACATCAAGTGCCATCGGATTACTTCACCGATCACGATACCCGAGTGGAAATGGGATCGAGTCACCATGGACTTTGTATCCGACCGCCATTGTCGTGAGTAAGAAGGATGCGATCTGGGTCATTGTTGATAGACTGACCAAGTCTGCTCATTTTATTCCTGTCCGCACGGATTTTTCGCTTGATAAATTGGCAGAGTTATACGTCTCCCAAATTATTCGATTGCATGGGGTGCCTATTTCTATCGTGTCGGATAGAGACCCAAGATTTACATCGCGATTTTGGAAGAAATTGCAAGAGGCTTTGGGTACCAAGCTGCATTTTAGCACTACTTTTCACCCCCAAACTGATGGTCAATCCGAACGGATAATTCAAATACTCGAGGACATGTTGAGATGTTGCATCCTTGAGTTTAGTGGTTCATGGGAACGGTATTTACCTTTGGTTGAATTCGCTTACAACAATAGCTTTCAATCAAGTATTCTGGACTGAACTTAGTGAAGGAAAAATCTTCGGGGTTGATTTGGTTAAGGATGCCGAGCAAAAAGTTCGAGTAATTCGTGAAAGTTTGAAGGTCGCCGGATCGCCAAAAGTCGTATGTGGATTTGAAAAGGAAAGACATTGAATATCGGGTTGGAGACAAGGTATTTCTCAAAGTCTCACCACGGAAGAAGGTGCTTAGATTTGGCGGTAAGGGAAAATTGAATCCGAGGTTCATCGGTCCGTATGAAGTATCCGAACGAATTGGACCATGAGCGCATCGATTAATTTTACCCCGAGCTTGAAAGGATCCACAACGTTTTCCATGTCTCGATGCTTCGACGATATAGGTCGATCCATCGCACGTAATCGCTCCGCCTGAGATTGAGATTCACCTAATTTGAGCTATGAAGAGGAACCGTTCGCATTCGATGCGTGAAGTAAAAGAGTTGCGCAATAAGAAAATCTCATTAGTGAAGGTGTTGTGGCATAAACACAGAATTGAAGAAGCCACTTGGGAACTCGAGGACTCTATGAAAGAGCGATACCCAAACCTATTTACCGGTAAGATTTTTGGGGACGAAAATTTCTTAAGTGGGGGAGAGTTGTGACATCCCTAAATTGACCCTAGTCGGAAAGTGGTTTCGGGACCACAAAACCGAGTCACAAAATAATTAGGTGTTATATTCTGTGCTTATTGTATGTGGAATTTGTATGTGTGAATATTTCGTGCCTTGATTTTTATTAATTAGGTGCTAATTTATAAGAAAGGACCCATGTGATAAGACTTAAAAATGTGATAGGTGAAATTTTAAGTGGTCAAATAATGCATGAAGAAATGACATGAGGGATTTGCATGTCAATTTAGCCAAACCATAGGAAGTGGCCGGCCATGACAAGGAATTATGGGCAAAAATCATGTCATGAAACATGTTTGGTAAGTGGGTTATGTTGGAATAAATAAAATAAGGAGTATGGAATAAAAAAAAAATGTGTGTGTTAAGGCTTCTCTTCCCCCCCCCCCATTGCCATGTAGGTAGGAAAGAAAACAAAAAAAAATTTTGTTCATCCATTTTCACTCTCTTTGGCCGAAAATACTAAGGATAAGGAAGGAGTTTTGCTTCACGCTTGGTTTGGAAGAGGATTAGGAAGGGGTTTGGCTATACTTGCATCAAGATTAAGGTATGTTTGATGTTGTGCCATGAGATTCATGCATGTTTTTGGTTGCTAACTTGATGTTCATGTTAGCCATGGTTCAAACCTTTGTTATATCATGGGGATGGTATTTGGCCAAGGTGGATTTTGTGTTAATGCCATTGCATGTTAAATATGAAGCTTGTTAATGGTATATGTGATGGGGGATTGATGGCTCTTGGACTTTCTTTTTAGTATTTTTGAGTAAGACATTAAGTTCTTTGCTTAATCATGACCAAAATTATGGTGTTGTGATGTATTCGGTCATGGTATATCCATAAGTATGATTCATGCATGTTGCATGGAAGGTAAGATTTGAGCTTTGGATATGTGTTTATATTTGGATATAAACAACTTGAGATTCGGCCCTTGCACCTACATGAAAATGTGTTTGCACATGATGAATTGGTATGACATCTATATACTAATTCAAGGTGTATATTTGCTTGTGATGATGTTTCGGTTATGTAGTAAATGAGAGATGTATATTGAGCTACAATATGTAATGCGTTAGTTAGTAAAATGTATGCTGTTTTTTTTTTGTGTGGTATTATGTAAAATTGGCCTCAACATAGACATGCATATTCGCCAAATGAAGTAGATTGGTGTGCATGTATTCGGTTAGAGGCAACCGTATTGAAGCCTTATCTTGGCTTAGATAATTGACTAAATGGGTAATAAGTGAGAATGGTTGCCGAATACACATACATACATATGCATGTGTAATTGAATTATGAATGTTTAGCAAGATGGTTAAACTAGTTGATTTATTGATTAAGCTCAAGGAGTTAAAGAAGGAGAATCAAGCAAGGGAAAGACGAAGGTCATCGAGTAGCCGACTTGGAGCTATTTTACCCAACACAAGGTAAGTCTTTAAGCGTATAATTGGGGTTGATTTAAATGATCATAATATATATGCCAATGTGTTTAAATGAGTTGATGTGTAAATGGAAATGTATGTGTATGGAATAATGCCATTGTTGAATGTATAAAGGCAGCAAAATGCATAAGGTATTGGTCTCAGCACTAAGTGTGCGGGTATAAATAGACACGGTGACAAGATTGGCACTAAGTGTGCGGGTTTAAAATTGTACAGCACTAAGTGTGCGAGTTTGATTATATAGCACTAAGTGTGCGAGCTGAATATATATATAGCACTAAGTGTGCGGATTCACTATATGCTCTTGCATTACAATTGGCACTGAGTGTGCGACATTATCGAGTTAATCCCGGACAGCAGATCAGGTAAATACCTTGAGCTCATGACGAATAGGCCATATGTTCATGCTCGGGGTTGAGCTTGGTAAGCTTTAAAACTATGTGATGATTGCAATTGTATGATTGTGGTGAAAATGAGTTGGTGTGTGAAAATGCCTCAAGTATCTTATTGTACGGAATATAAATGTGGATGAATGACTTGGTATGAGATTGAACCGAAAGGTCCGAGGAATTTTGGTATAGTTTTGATATGGATGGAGTACCTAGCCTCGTTTATCGTTTCATGTTGTGATAATTTTATTAATGAATGCTTATGACTTACTGAGTTATAAACTCACTCGGTGTTTTCTTGTCACCCATTTTAGGTCTCTTGGACTCGTATCGTTTATGCGTTTCGGAACCGTCGTTGAAGTCATCACACCGCTGAAAATCTTTTGGTATTGTCTTCGTAGTTGAGCTAGGAGAACATTTGGCATGTATAGGCTATTTTGTTTTGTCGAATTGTGGGTTGTAAACTTTAAGCCATGCGAAAATGGCCTATGTGGTCGGTTGAGTGTGATTCTAAAACCTATAGTTACGAGCCTTAGAAACCTAAATTTTGATAAGGTGGCCATAGTTTGTATTATGTATGATGTAATAGTTGGCCATAGAAGATTTATGAAATAGTCATTGTTTGCTTTGGTAACAGATGCTGGCAGCAGCAGTGGGGTGAGATGGAAAAATCACTAAAAATAGTAGAAGTAGAATTAAATAGTGAATAAATTATGAAATTGAACCTTGATGAATCTATTTTCATATGGATGAAACAAAACGACCATATGAGCAGTATACTGAGAGATATTAAAGTTCTCGTGAGACAGGGCCAGAACGGTTTCTGGATCCCCTGTCTTGAATTTGAAAATTTACCATAAATTATCCAGAAGGAATTAGAAGTCGTGCCTTATATGTACAGATTCCCTTTTTAGTCTAGTTTCATTAGAATCAAACAGAATGAGCATTGAAGCTCTGTACGAGAAGATATCTAGGTCGTAATGCACGAAGGTCAGTGTAGTTGACCCCTGTAGCATGGGTGACTTTAACTAATAAACTGTACTAATTGGCTAGACCAAAAATTCTACAAAAAAATTTGTAGATTGTATTATGAGTCTAGTCTCAGAGAAAATTTACGGAACTGATTTTTGAATTCTGTAACTCGAGATATGATTTTTAAGGTGACAGTGACGCAGTTAGCTAGCCTGCCTGGAACAGAAATCAAATATTTCAAAGAGAGAAATAAGGGAAGTAAGCCCGGTAACACCACGTGTTCAAATCCGGTGACGGTCACGGGTTTGGGGTGTTACACAATCGAGTATAAAAATGGCACCATATGAAGCTTTGTATGGTTGCAAATGCCAAACTTCATTGTATTGGACTGAGCTGAGTAATAAAAAGATTCACGGGGTTGATTTGATTCGAGACACTGAAGAAAAAGTGAAAGTAATTCGCGACAGTCTGAAAGCAACTTTAGATCTACAAAAATCGCACGCTGATTTAAAATGAAAAGATATTGAATTTCAAATTGGCGACAAAGTATTTCTGAAAGTATCGCCGTGGAAGAAAATTCTTTGATTTGGTCACAAAGGCAAATTGAGTCTGCGTTTCATCGGGCCGTATGAGATTGTTGAATGAATAGGGCCAGTGGCATATTGGCTAGCCTTACCGTTAGAGTTGGAAAAGATTCACAATGTGTTTCATGTATCGATGTTGCATTGATATAGATCAGATCCATCACATGTAATTTCTCCGGAATAGATTAAAATTCAACCTAATATGACGTACAATGAAGAGCTGATTAGAATTTTAGCTGGAGAGGTTAAATAGTTGGGAAATAAAAGCATAGCTTTAGTAAAAGTCTTGTAGCAATGTCACGAGGTTGAAGAGGATACGTGGGAGCCTGAGGAAGCTATGGGAAAATAGTACCGTAACCTATTCACTGGTAAGTGATCGCGTGATTTCGTGATAGGTTTTAAATATTTATAATTAATCATTCTTGAAACTAACTATTATCGCGATGTAGGCAAGTGTACCTATCGAACAGTAGTATAGTTTTAGCAAGACCGGATTGTCGAACCCAAAGGAACTAAAAGTACTAGTAAGGACTACCTTTTTATTATCTAGCCTAAGAATAAAGAGGTTTTTGTTTTAACTAACTAATTATCTAAACTAAGAATTCATAGAGAATGGAATTGGGGAATTGCTTTTGGAAAAATCGATTGAATTAAGACAATACCTAAGGAAAAATTCACCTAGACTATACTTGTTATTCTGGCTTCGAATCGGACGATTTATTCATTTAACTTGTTCTGTAGAGATCCCTAAGTTATGTTATTATCCCTATTCAAGACTAATAATGTCTAATCCCTAGATTGAATAATTGAGACCTTTCTCTAATTAACACCCTAGGGTTGCATTAACTAGATCTATGGATCCCCTTATTAGGTTTCACTCTAATCCAGCAAAATCTTGTCACCCTATGTCTAGGCGCACAAACAACTCCGCTTAATTATGACAAATGTACTCTTAGACAGGGTCTATTCCTCCTCTGAATAAGAGCTTATCTTGAATCAGTATCCTGGGATAGCAAAACAAGAATTAAGAACACATAATTAAGAACAATTTAAATATTTACCGTACAATTCAAAAAATAATAACAAGATTCGTCTTAGGTTTCATTCCCATTAGGTATTTAGGGGTTTTAGTTCATAACTAAATAAGAAAACATCTCAGAATAATAAAGAATACAAAACATTAAGAAAACCCAAAACTCCTGAAGGGGAACTTGAGGAGAGATCTTCAGTCTTGATGGTGAATCTGGCTTCTGAGATGGATCGTTCGGCTTCGTTGGAGTAATTCCTTACTACCTATTCTATGTGTCCCTTTTCTTCCTCCTCTAGGGTGTATTTATAGGCTTAAGAATGCCTAAGAGCCCTTAAAATTAGTCTTTTCCGAATTGGACTCAACTTGGGCTCGGCAGGGACACGCCCTTGTGAATCGTGCTTCGAAACTGCCAAATTGACACGGCCATGTGGTCTGCCCGTATGAGAAAGTCCAAGCTGTGTTGATTTCGTACTTTGGCCCATTTTCTCCATTTTGGCCCGTTTCTCGTTCCTTTCACTCTCCTATGCTCTCCTAAGTATAAAACATGAAATTAAAGCATTAGGAGCATCGAATTCACCAATTCTAATGGAAAATCATCCATAAAATGTGTTAAGCATGGGGTAAAAATATGTATAAATTACGGTTTATCAAATACCCCCACCCTTAAGCATTTGCTTTTCCTCAAGCAAAATTCCGAACTCATAATCAAAATAAATTATTCTCAACTTACAATTTCTATCGATAATATCTCAAAATAATCCATAGGTAATAATACATTGAGAATTCAACTAAAAGAACATAAAAGTTTCAAACATTCCAAGTTAAGTATTTAATCATGCAAACATAGGTGTCTCCCCTCATCTAAGTAATTACCTTTCATTCAGAATATCATAGAGTTTCATATCCTCACTAAAGATTCACTCAAATCACTCGAGGTGTTTAAGGACAATAAATGAAGCACTCAATAGTCAATAATGAAAAGTCATTACCATAGGCTTGCATGAGAATCAAATCTCCACCACTATAATTTAAAATGATACAACAATCAAAAGGTCTTTAGAGGGTTGTAATGAGGCTTGGTTAGGGGGTGTGGTCACAAGCTGAAAGAAAGGGTTAGAATCGAGATTGAGTTGAAAAATTACCTAACTAGAAAAATAACTAGTTATCAGTTGCATACAACAGAGCTTTTCTCAGAATATGGAATTTAACTTCTTTAGCTCAAAAGATTACTACTATTTGTATACACACTTTTTTTTTCAAAACAAGTTAAATTACAAAGTAGAATAAAACATAGCTAAGCAACTATTTCAATTCAAATCTCGACAAAAAATGGGGCTCAAATTAATTTAGGGGATTTCAACAATAATGGGTTAAAGGTTAATATTAAGGGTAATACAAGAAATGGCTTGTTAGGCTCAAGGGGGTTTACTAGGGGTTAATCGTGGAGGTAGGCTTTTCATGGCATGAGTGGGTTAATCCTAAGTGCCTTAATCATTTTGACATATCAAATCAAATGGTGTGGTCTCGACATGCATAATCAAGCAAGTTCTAGAATAACAGTTCAATAATGACGTACTCAAAGCAATAATAAAAGTAAGCATGAAAGATTTAAAAGATGCTCAAAAGGCTCAAAAATCTCACAAAAATTATGGCTTTTTAATGTTTAAAACTTGTGAATTCTATCTCAAAGTAATACCTAAACTTTGGGGAAACAACCTAAGATTTTAAATTCTTAAAAATCAACTTATCATGCTTGATTCTCTAATGTCTTAAAGTTTAAACAATCAATGCATAACTGCCTATGTTTTAATTCAAGATATATCAATTAAAATCATAAATCAATCAATATTTATCCTAAATATGATATGAGAGCTTTTCAAGAGAATAAGCCAGTCATTCAGGGATTTTTCTGATGATGAAATAAATACCCCCCACACTTAAGATGTACATTGCCCTCAATGTACAAAGAAAAACATTAAAATATAAAAATAAGATAGGGAGAGAAGTGAAACTTCCTGTATGATGAATTCCTCGAACTGGAGTTTTGGAGAGTAATCGGTTCAAGAGTGGAGGAGGATACTCCAGTGGTCGTAGAGGTTCATTAGTCCATAAGTCTTGTGCCAAAAGAATATTATATCTAGTAGTAGCTATGGTCGTGGTCGATCAGGACATGGCAGTCGTGAAGAACCTTTCCCGGTAGAGTTGTTAGTTCCTATGCAATGATGAGCTTAAGAGCTCTATATAATGTGATAAAATCAGAAACCTTTTTAGGGGATATTAGGAAGAAGAATTACTCATAAAGAAATAACCGAAATTGATAATTAAACATAAAATACTAAAATTCTTGGGCCGCGGTGCTGAGGAGCCCGAAGTGTCGAGCCAACCTAGTAACATAGGGGCCAATGGAGATGATCCCCTTCCTATGCCGTTCCGTCTGATGCTGAATCGTGAGGGTGATGAAATAGGCAAGGTCGATGACATGCCCATGCGACATACACCATAAAAACTAGGTGTTGTGAGTGTTGACGACACCAGTGCTCTCTCGCCTCCCTGTAATCATGTGAGCCAAAATGGCATGTAGGTAGAGCGGCTAGGATTGTAAAAGGCTGCACCAGGGACCAAAGTGTGCCAACACTTCAAGGGAGAGAATTGTATGTGGCGAGTGAGAGCATGTAGTTCGTTCTCCTCCTTGAATTCCTCCGTATATAAGCCCAGTGCAACACCGAACTCTGGGACGCTTAGCTGGCAGACTAACCCACCTAGGCAAAACTGGACCGTGTCGGGATCATCGTAGTTCATCATTACGGTCTGAAGATGGAACATTAAGCACAGTTCCATCATGAGCTCGAGGTATGTTGGTTCGATGATCCCAAAGAATAGCTCCCAAGGGTCGGTGGTTAGGAGGGCCTGAACTTGTTCTACGGTAGCCCAGTCAATGTAGCGGCCCGCAATTAAAGGTCGGGCCTGAAGGATTTGGATGAGTTCTTCCTGGGGCCCATGGGGGAACTACAGGAGAGGGTGACAAATTTTAGTGGTTGGACCCGCGGAAGATGACGCTCCCTTCAATTTCTTTGAAGCAGGTACGGTGGTTTTATTTCCTTGTGAAGATGACATGGTACCTGCAATCAAAACCATTAATTCATCTTGAGGAATTATCAAAGTAAAATGAAGATAAATTTTAAATAACAATCATAATTTCGGCAATTACTAAGACTAACAAGTTAATCAAAGTAATCAATTGTATGGCATAAAAATGGCAACGAATTTCATGGAATGCAACATGTGTGACGGATGAAAAATGTGAACACTAAAGGCATGAGTATGTATATTGTTTTAATCATGAATATTTACTTCTAACTAATCAAATAAAGTAGAGAAATCATATAAAGAGTAAGAATTTGAATATGGAAAAAATAATAATAACTTGTTCTATGAATAAAATGTGAGTGATAGAAAGATGAAAATAATCATGAAAAATGCATAGTACAATGATAACTAACATGAAAAATGAGTGCAATTAAAGGGAAAAAAGTAAACAAAAGCTAGAAAAGGGAGAATGAGCGGCAAAAATGGAGTTGGATGCGGCGCACGGGCATGGCGGGGAGGTCGTGTGGACTTGCAGCGGCTAGGGTTAGGGTTTTTGGGTGGGGAAGACAATGAATAGTGCAGGGTTTTTATAGATTTTGAGGTACACGTCCAGGTAACACGCCCGTGTTCCCCAATTTCAAGCCGTGTGATTCGCGAATTTTGAATTTAGGCGCGTCTGACATTTAGTACACGCCTGTGTTCCTTGGGCGTGTGGGTGCACATGGCCATGTCGCACGACCGTGTCTGGCATTTTTCGCTTCTCCCATGCCCTTGTATGAAAGCCCCACGCCTGTGTTAATTTGACAAGTTCGACCACAGGTGCTAGACACGGGCGTGTGACTATTTTAACAGGTTCACCCACGCGTGCCGTTTTGGCAAGCTCAACCACGGCCATGTCGCATGGCCGTGGTATTTTATCGCAGCCCGTGTTTGGGAAAAATTGTTGTCCTGTTTTAACACGGCCCTAAGCACGCTCGTGCTCATGGCCATGTCCCTGTGGAAAACCGATATTCAAGTGCTCTGTTAGTAAGTTAGATGTTGAAGACTAAATTTTAAAGAAGTTAATACAGTTAGTGCTCGGGTTGCCTCCCGAGAAGCGCTTATTTATAGTCTAAGCTCGACTTACCTCTCCGTTGAATGATCATGGTGGTTTGAGGAGTTTATACTCCTCATTCCTACTATTAATCTCATCAAAATAAGGTTTTAAACGGGTGTTATTTACCTTAAAAGTGCCAAACTTGGGATCACTCACCTCGACCGTACTGAATGGGAAAATGCTAAGTACTGTAAGAGGGATTTCTTCATTTGATGTTGTAGCGACAATGTGGGGATCTGCAGCATCTAATAAGACTCTATCTCTAACCTTAAGTTAATTTGGAAAGGGATTGAGCTCATTCTATTATAGATTCGGTTTGTCAGGTGTTCTCGATTTATGCGTCTGCCATTCATCTAGCTCCTCAATTTGTAGCCTTCGATCGTCATGAATGGGTCCTCTACTATTGCTTGAGAATGGTTCATGTACTTCCTTCAAACTCATTTCCTGCAAAGAAGGTTGCACCATATTGTCAGTTTTAGTAGAATGGTTTAGACGATCACCTTCAATTTTCATTGTGTTTCTAGAATTGCGAGCTTGAAGGGTGATTGTTTCGTCTCCCACAAGGAGTGTGAGTTCACCTGTGCCAAAATCAATAATTCTTTTAGCAGTTGCTAAAAAGGGCCTTCCTAGAATTAAAGGAGTGTTGCTATCCTCCTCTATGTCTAGAACAATGAAGTCAATGGGAAATATAAATTTATCAATTTTAACTAGCACATCTTCAATAATACCCCTAGGAAATCTTATAGTTTTATCTGCTAATTGAATGCTCATCCTAGTCTGTTTGGGTTTCCCAAGACCTAATTGCCTAAACATTTTGTAAGTCATAACGTTGATACTAGCCACTAAATCAGCTAATGCATTATTAACATCTAAACTACCAATTAAGCAAGGAATCGTAAAACTCCCTGTATCTTTTAGTTTGTTGGGTAGTTTATTTTGGAGAATGGCTGAGCAAACTGCGTTTAGCTTCACATGCGATGCCTCGTCCAACTTTCGCTTATTTGCTAAAAGCTCTTTTAAAAATTTCATTGCGTTTGGCATCTGCAATAGCGCTTCAATAAACGATAAGTTAATGTGTAATTTTTTTAAGAGTTTAAGGAATTTACCAAATTGTTCATCTGAGCGGTCTTTCCTTGTTGCGTTGGGGTATGGCACACGAGGTTTATATTCGACATTCACAAATTTATTTTTATTATGACCTACCTCATCTTGATCTTTGCTTACCACAGTTTCTTGCCTCGGTTCAGGCTCAGGCTCAACGACTCCTTCTTCATCTTGAACATTAATTGCGTTGAGTTGTTCCCTTGGGTTAGGTTCGGTATTACTTGGCAAACTACCTTGTGGTCGTTTGGAGATTAGTTTGGAATGCTGCCCTATCTAGGTTTCGAGCCCTTGGATCGACGCTTGTTGATTTTAAAGTGTTGTCTCGGTGTTTTGGAAAGAGTTTCTGTAACACCCCTAACCCGTATCTGACGCCGGAACAGGGTACGAGGTATTACCATACTTGAGTACTTGCAATCATTTAAAACCGAGACATAAAATTTCATCAATTTTAAACTTTTCAAACATATATAATTTGTCCCTTAAAAGGGCCTTCGAGTCCCAAAACAATCATTGAAATTGGTTCGGGAACAAACCGAAATCTTTCAGACACTTAGAAATAGGTTTACATAACTTTAACCATTATGAGCCAAATCTTATGGCTATATACAATGAAGCAAAAATGAGCCTATACATTTGGCTAAATCATAATATTATTTAATATCAATAACTAATTATCTATACATGCCACTTATTTGACAATAAATAAGAATTACCGTTATTCTAATTTGATAAACTAATAGTGTGATGATATTTCCGACGATCTCCAAACCCGGGCCAACCTGACAACACTAAGAGAAATGGGAAAATGGTGTAAGCTTAAAAGCTTAGTAAGTTGGCATATTAATACTAATATGAAATTTAATTAAAAATATTATCCCACTCCTCAATAAATATGCTAAAAAAAATAGAATCATTAATCACATGATTTCATCTTTTTACACAAGCTCAGCTAAGGCTGTTTTCCTGAATCATGGTCACTAATTTAATTATTTCTTAAGCTACAGAACTCAAAATTAAGTTTCGTAAATTTTTCTTGAAACTAGACTCATATAAATTTCTACCATAAAATTTTCAGAATTTGTGGTATTGCCAATCAATACCAGATTTTTCTTAAAGTTTCCTCTATTTCACTGTCTAACATTTCTGACCTCTCTATATAAAAACTCAGTTATCTCATTGTACAGAATTCAAATAATGTTTTTGATTATTCCAATCAAAAATATACTCATTAAGGTTTCTATATCAAAAATATACTCATTAAGGTTTCTAAGCATATAAACTATGCCCCATAATTATTTTTGTACAATTTATGATGATTTTACCAAGTTAGAACAGGGGATCACGTAATCATTCTGAACTACTCTCACAAACATATAAATATCTAAAAATATATAATTCCTTTGCTTTCTCTATTTCTTTTATATGAAAATAGACTCATTAAGCTTTAATTTCATATCTCATTCAGCCTCTAATTAAATTTATACTATTTTTGGTGATTTTTCAAAGTCACATCACTGCTGCTGTCCAAAACAGTTTTTATTACTAATTCACTCTTTCACACTTTCTTTGTATTAACCTCATTTTAACATACATATCACAAATCATTTTCACCACATTTCATACATCACAAGTATAGGCCCATGATTACAAGGTCACCATAAAATCATCCTCATGTATAACTTACTTGTTTATAACCTTACCACATCCCGGTCACTTAATGAACACATCATTCACATAACCAAGTTCCTGCACTTATTCATCACAAAACTCACAAAGCAGTACATCGTAAGTCTCCCGTTGAACACTTCGGATCAATCCTCGATACTTGGTGGTTTCAACACATAGCTCCACCCATCATATAGTTCGGCTCTCTTGTACACATGGTGAACACTTAGTACCACCCATGTGACCTAGCCAGTTTATCTCGTAGCTCTCTTGTCTACACGGTATCCTTCACCTGGAACCACACATGTAACCTAGCTACATATATCCCGTAGCTCTCTTGTCTACATGGTGTACACATAGTATCACCCATGCGACCTAGCTACATCATAATGTCTCGTAGCTCTCTTGTACACATGATGTGCACTCAGCACCATACATGTGACCTACCTACATATCATCTCAGATCATCCAATCTTTCCAAGGTTCAACAGGATTTCTCTCTTTTCCAACAATTTCACCAATCAAGTAATTATCAACAAACATATTTCCAATATTATTATAAAATATCATAATACAAGTAAAATTGATGTATTACTTACATATAAACTTACATCTCATTTAATATCAAGGCAATAACATTAAATTACATATTGCATTATTAAAATCATATGAACTTACAATTGCTCATAATATCCATAATCATAGAAATCACATTTATGTATGATAATTCAATGCACTTCATGTACCATGGACATATTTTTAAATCAATTCATAAACTTGGCACCATATCATTTAATTTAACATAATTCAATTAATTCACTAAATTTAACTTTCAAATATAAATTACAACATTATTGCAGTATTATTATCATACCAACTTACCTCAAATGCCGAAACGGCTAACTTTCCTGACTTAGCACACAACTTTGTTTTTCCCCGATCTTAATCCAAAATTTCATGTTTTCTTGATCTAATATGTCAAATAACACTTATTTAACACATTTTATCAGCACACTAACCAATTCAATTCATATATCAAGTTTTGGAAAATTTACAATTATGCCCCCTAACTTTTCAAAAATTACACTTTTACCCCTAGGCTCATAAAATAATTTTTATTCAATTTCTATAAGGTTTAAGACATACTGAACATTTTTCTCTTCTATGACAATGCCAAAATTTCACTAATTCACACCCTTATAACCAATTTATAACTTTTACAATTTAACCCCTTTTGACATTTTTACCGAAATTCATCGAATAAAACTCGTATTTAACACATCAAACATTCATTATCTACTATAAATCATCAAAACACAACCATATCATGAATGAGTAAATTTTTAAACTCTAATTTCTCTTCAATCAATTGGTAGAAATAGAAAATTTAAGCTTCGAGGATATCAAAAATACGAAAATCATTAAAAACGAGACAAAAATCGTACCTATATAAGCCATAGAAGCTTGGCCGAATGGAGCTCATCCATGGCTGCCATTTTTGATTCTTTCCCACGGTTGAAGAAGAAAGAATGAAAAAAAAAGATGATAGCTTTTATCATTTTTGTCTTATTAGGTCATTTTAATTAATTTACAAAATTACCCTTTTTATTTCAACCAAATTTCAAAAATACCAAACAAATATCTATCCACTAACTTACTAAAGGACTAATTATCACATAAGAACTTTCAGTTTAAAACTCATAACAATTAGAAACCTCATATATAAAGAACTCAACTTTTGCACTTTTTACAATTTAGTCCTTTTGACTAAATTGAGTGCCCAAACTTCAAAATTTTCGAACGAAATTTTTACGAAATATTTCCATAAATTTATAGACTATAAAAATATAATAAAAATAAAATTTTTCTCGTCGTGTTTGTGGTCCCGAAACCACTATTCCGACTAGACCCAATTTTGGGCTGTTATAGTTTCTAACACCGATATAAACTTTGAGAGCATCTCTTCAAGGTTCGGTTTCTTTTCTTGTTGGTAGGGTGGTTGTTGGTAGCCTGGAGGTCATTGTGGTCTTTGATTTCCTTGACCGCCCCACGAGAAATTGGGGTGGTTCCTCCAACCTGCATTGTAAGTGTTACCATATGGATTGTTTTGAGGTCAAGGATTATTACCCAGGTAATTTAATTGCTCGTTATCCATGTTGTGGCCATAAGGTTGGTATTCCAAATGGCTTGTTCCACCTCCACTTGCTTCGCACTGCATTGCTGGGTAAACCTGTGAAGAACTAAGAAAACAATCAATTTTCTTATTCAAGAGTTCAACCTGATTAGAGAGCATGGTGACTGAATCAACATTATAAATGCCGGCTGTTTTTGTTGGCTTTGTCCTCATGACTTGCCACTGATAGTTATTCAGTGACATCTCCTCTACAAACTCATAGGCATCTTCAAGTTTCTTATTATTGATGGTTCCGTCAGCAGCTGCGTCAACCACTTGTCGAGTCGAAGGATTCAGGCCATTATGGAAGTTTGAACCTGTAGCCAAAGCGGTAACCCATGGTGAGGGCACCTTCTCAAAAGTCCTTGTATCTCTCCCATGCACCGTAGATTGTTTCTAAATCCATCTGTACAAAAGAAGAGATATCATTACGTAATTTAGTCGTTTTAGCCGACAGAAAATATTTTAGTAAAAATTTTCGGTCGTTTGTTCCCAAGTAGTAATTGACCCTCGTGGTAACGAGTTCAACCACTGTTTAGCTTTGTTTCTTAATGAAAAGGGAAACAACCGAAGATGTATAGCATCATCAGAAATGCCATTGATTTTAAATGTATCGCAGAATTCCAAAAAGTTTGCTAAGTAAGCGTTGGGATCCTCATCCTGCAAACCGTCAAACTGAGTTGTATCGTTGAATAGTGTTAGGTTTCAGTTCAAAAGTAATTGCAGCTACAGCAGGTCTATCTATGCTTGATTCAGTTCTTGTTAAGGAAGGTTTAGCATAATCATACATAGTGCGTGGAGCAGGATTTTGATTAACCGCAATTGCATGAGGTAGCTGATTGTTTTGGTTTTCAGCCATCTCTTCGGTTGGGGGTTGAGTATCATCCTCTTGCTCGTTCTCTGTGTATCTAAGCTTCGCCTTATTTCTCTTTGGTTTCTGTGAACTGTGCTATTGATTTCTTCGTCAAAAAGTAGTGGTCCTGATGGGTTTCTTCTGGTCATAAACTATAAAAACCTGCCAAGAGAAGGAAAAAGTAAATTAATAAGTAATAATAATAATTAAATTAAATTAAATTGCAAGAAAAATAAATGGCTAAAGTAATAAAAATTGAGCGTTCCTAATATCTTAGTTCCCCAGCAACGGCGCCAAAAACTTGATCGCATGATTTCATAATAGGTTTTAAATATTTATAATTAATCGTTCTTGAAACTAACTATTATCGCGATGTAGGCAAATGTACCTATCGAACAATAGTATAGTTTTAGCAAGACTGGATTGTCGAACCCAAAGGAACTAAAAGTACTAGTAATGACTGTCTTTTTATTATCTAGCCTAAGAATAAAGAGGTTTCTGTTTTAACTAACTGATTATCTAAACTAAGAATTCACAAAGAATGGAATTGGGGAATTGCTTTTGGGAAAATCGATTGAATTAAGACAATACATAAGGAAAAATCCACCTAGACTGTACTTGTTATTCTGGCTCCGAATCGGACAATTTATTCATTTAACTTGTTCCGTAGAGATCCCTAAGTTATGTTATTATCCCTATTCAAGACTAATAACGTCTAATCCCTAGATTGAATAATTGAGACCTTTCTCTAATTAACACCCTAGGGTTGCATTAACTTGATCTATGGATCCCCTTATTAGGTGTCACCCTAATCCGATAAAATCTTGTCATCCTATGTCTAGGTGCGTAAACAACTCCGCTTAATTATGACAAATGTACTCTTAGAAAGGGTCTATTCCTCCTTTAAATAAGAGCTTATCTTGAATCAGTATCCTAGGATATCAAAACAAGAATTAAGAACACATAATTAAGAACAAGTTAAATATTTATCATATGATTCAGAAAATAATAACAAGATTTGTCTTAGATTTCATTCCCCTTAGGTTTTTCGGGGTTTTAGTTCATAACTAAATAAGAAAACATCTCAGAATAATAAATAATACAAAACATGAAGAAAACCCAAAACTCCTGAAGGGGAACTTGAGGAAAGATCTTCAGTCTTGATGGTGAATCCGGCTTCTAAGATGGATCAATTGGCTTCCTTGGAGTAATTCCTTACTCCCTATTCTGTGTGTCCTTTTTCTTCCTCCTCTAGGGTGTATTTATAGACTTAGGAATGCCTAAGAGCCCTCAAAATTAGCCTTTTCCGAATTGGACTCAACTTGGGCTCGGCAGGGACACGTCCGTGTGGCACACCCGTGTGAATCGTGCTTCAAAACTACCAAATTGACACAGTCGTGTGGTCTACCCGTGTGAGGAAGTCCAGGCCATGTTGATTTCGTACTTTGGCCCATTTTCTCCGTTTTTGGCCCGTTTCTCGTTCCTTTCGCTCTCCTATGCTCTCCTAAATATAAAACATGAAATTAAAGCATTAGGAGCATTGAATTTACCAATTCTAATGGAAACTCATCCTTAAAATGCATTAAGCATGGAGTAAAGATATGTATAAATTACTATTTGTCAGTAAGATTTTCGAGGATGAAAATCCCTAAAAGGGGAGGAGAGCTGTAACAGCCCATTTTTAGTTAAATAGAAACAGTGGTTTTGAGACCACAAATCCAAAGTCAAAATAATTATTTTATTATTCTTTTAATGTCTACAACATGAAAATATGTTTGTGTGAAATTTTCGTTAAGAAATTTTATCGTTTGATTAGTTAATTTTATAAAAAGAACTAAATCGCGTAAAATGCAAAAGTGATGTTCTAATAGTTAAAGGTGTCTAATAGCTATGGAATATTAAAGTGGAGGTCCTTATGTTGCAATTAGACCATGATTAGTGTGGTTGGACAAAGGTGGACATGATTAATGAATTTTAATGAATTAATAACAAGGTTAATTTGGTAATTTGCAAATATAAGTTAATTAAATAAAAAAAACATAATTTTAAGGCTTCCATCTTCTTCTAGCCGAATTTAAAGAAAGAAAAAGAAACCATTTTTGTGCTTTGAAGGTTCGGCCGTGGTACCTTGAGCATGTAAATGATTTTTTACTCTGTTTTCAATGATTTCTATGTTTTTGAGATTGTTGCAACTAGGTCTAGCTAGCCCAGGTACTAATTTGCAAAATTGTTAAAGGTTTAGGGTTTTTACATTGATGAATACATGTGTTTTTTGATGTTGGATGATAGATTATGAATGGTTTTTGATAGATAAACAAGTTTTGCTAAGTGATTTTTAGTGAAAATGCCAATTAGGGATTAAATTGTGAAATGTGGAAACTTTGTGGTTAAAATGTAAAATAAATGAAAAATCTGGGCTGCTAGGGACTTAATTGTAATTTAGCTAGCATAGGTTGTGGTTAAATTGCATGAATTTGTGTTTTAATGAAATAATGACTAAATTGTAAAAGTTGTGAAACATTAGGGTCAAATGTGAAAAAGTTCCTTAAAGTGAATTTTGGATTAAACTGAATAGAGAGATGATTAAATAAGTTAATTTTGATTACATATAGATCAAGAAAAGCGAAACTCGAATCTAGATCGAAGGAAAAACAAAGTTCTCGACTAATCGACTAGTTTAGCCGTTTTTACGTTCAAGGTAAGTTCGTATGTAATAAGCATTATTATAATTATGTTTTAAATGCTTTGATATTGCATAAATTGTGAATACTAGATTATAGACATATTCGAAAATGGTCCAACGATGACTCGATGTTAGAAATCCCGGTTGAACCTTAGGAATAGACTTGGATACTAGTGACATGTCATTAGGGGATTACTGTGATTATGTGATCCGGGTGTTGGTCCTGTACATCCTACCAGTGGCTGAGTATACCGGCATGTGTTGCGGTTACTTGACAGCTTGTTGGAGCAGCACCATGTAGCTACGTCTTGACCCACAGCTTGTGTGAGTAGGCCTGTTGATAGCTCTACTGTGAACAGTATATGTGATATGAGATTGAGATAGCTTCGGTTATATATGTGGCACTTCGGGTGCTAGATACATTGAGTTAGTTCGAGTCATGATATTGGCACTTTGGTGCGAGTTTCTCAAGTATCTGATAGTTTTTTGAATGGTTCAATGGGTAAATGAAAGACGTGGATGTGTATTGTAACACATCTTACCCGTATTCGATGCCGGAATAGGGTTTGAGGCATTACCAGACTTAAACACAAGCAAACATACAATCTCGGGTTATACATTTGCGTCCAAATTAAAAACATTCGTATTTAATCATAATGTCCCTAATACGGGCCAAAACATGCATTGGAAGTGGTTCAGGATTAAACCGAGAACTTTAAAAAAATTTTCACTAAACAGGGGTCACACGCCCGTGTGAGTGTGGGGCACGCGCATGTGGGTGGGCCGTGTAGTCACACACACCCGTTTCCCTAACCCGTGTAACTTTCAATTTGTCCCCTAAGAGCAAGTTGAAGTCACACAGCTAAGACACGCGCCTGTGTGCTTAGGCCGTGTGCTCGATACTGAGCATTCTGTTTTACAATAATTTAGGTGCAGGGGACACACGGCTGGATCACACGCCCATGGGATGACCGTGTGTCACACACGACCTAGACACACGCCCATGTGTCTACCCTTGTGGACAAAAACATGGCAATTTACCAAGCCATTTTGCCACCCTCATTTGCACACATCTACACAACATCACATGACACAATTTCAAGCATGTAAGAGCAACCAAACAATCACAATCACAACCATGACCATAACATGTCATTCTCATATCATTATTAATCATACTTAAAACATCAACCTTTCCACATCAATTTATGCAAATTTCCACATTCACTAATGACATTAATATAAATATACTCATAACCAACATTAGTCAACTTCCAAAGCTATATAAAAAATGAACCATGAACCATTATAAGCCGACTCATATGGCCAAAGACCAAGTCCCTATACATGGCATAAAATTAAAATACTTGAATTCATTTATACCCAAAATGATAGCTTGATAGTGTGATAGGATCGCCGGCGACCTCCAACCCGAGCTAGCTTAATAACCCTATAAGATATGGGAAAATAAGGAGGGGTAATCTATATAGCTTAGTAAGTCCGAAAGAAAATAGAAAGTAGCTCTTACCAATCTTTTATATCAAGTCCAACAATTTAAACATAAGATAATACAAATTGCTATGAATTTCACAGTTATAATTTTATTCAGCCACAATGTTTAGTCTATCAAGTTATAAACAAAATTTAACATATCTTGGCATTAGCCTAACAATCGTAATCTTTCCTTTGTAACATACTATAGCAATTAACAAATCATTTCAAACCTCATAGTAAACATGCACATTAATTATGGGTACTCATATTTCTAGGCATAGATCTTAATATCTTTCAATTGCTTAAACTTTTATCTTCCCTTACTTTCATAACCATTTTTAATAGGCAATTATGCCAATCTTTCCTTTTTCTCATATCCGATAAATCGCAATTTATGTGAATAAAACATGCTATTCAATTTGGCCCAAAATCCAACCACATGATCTTCAGCCGAATTTACCATGAATTTCATACATCACAAGTATATACCAATAATCACAAGGTTTTCACAAAACCATTCTCGTGGAAATCATGAACTCACAATTTCATGAAGTCAATGCTTATAAACTTTACATACATACCTGTACCATTACGTGATACTTACATACTCTTTCTCTTCTTTGACATACCTGTTGAATTTCCCGTTGAACCACTTCGAATACTATCAGATACCCAGAAAATCTTGCACATAAGTTGTAACACCCCAAACCCGTAACCGTCGCCGGAATAGGTTAAGAGGCATTACCAGACTTGTAACTCAGTTCAGAACAATCATTTATCAAATAATAACTCATTTCAGAAATTGTCAATCATTCACATTCAATATATATACTTAAACCAAGCATACAAAAATTTAATCATACATTCAGATCTAATTCGTATCATATAAAAATTCCAAGTACTTAGAAAATTTTCATAATTTCAATGGCCACACGGCCATGTGCCTAGACCGTGTGCCATACGCGGCCAATAGACACACCCACGTCTTAAACCGTGTGGAAATAGGGCATACATACTGACTTATCCATACAGCCACAAGACACGCCCGTGTGCCAGGCAGTGTGAAAATTAGGAAGGTTACTGACTTGGCCACACGGTTGACCGCACGCCCATGTGCTAGCCCGTGTGCCATTCACACGGTCAGTAAACACGCCCGTGTGTCTAAGCCATGCTTTAGACTGACTTAAATTCGTAAGGCTACCCAAGGGGACACACGGCCGTGCAACATGACCAAGTCTCACACACGACTGAGACACACGCTCGCGTGGACAAAAATAGGCTATTTGCAAAGCCATTTTGCCACCCTAAAAACACAAACATTCATAAACATAAATAACCACATTTCACAACCCAATTGGAAAACATCTCATAACCATTTCATATACAATATGTACCATGCATAATCCATTCTTCTAACAATACATATCAATACCTCAATTGCATACTTTTATTCAAACATTACCATACCAAAACATACCATCTTCAAACACATATATACAACCAAAATATGATACCAATAACCCAAATCACATGGCTTAGCTTATACACAAAACAGACCAAAATCAAGTTGTCAAGTATCACAACTAACATCATTTAAACTAGATTTTCACAAATTCAAAATACCAATCGGAATTTGGATAGTGTGACGAGCAACTCTGACTTGTGCGAAACAAGCAAGCAATGAGCCTCTATAAAACATAGAAAAAGAAACAGAGTAAGCTTATAGCTTACTAAGCCCATATAATTCAGAATTAAACATACCATTAATACAAAATCAAGCAATAATAAAATGCCAACAATTCAATTTAACAATCACCTATTCAACATAGTCATCACATGTTAGTCATTTAACATATACATAAATTCATACATAATACAATACTTTGTATCATTCTAAATTCACATGTCATACATATAACATTAATAGCATATATATAACCCATAACTTATCCGTATAAACAACATTTAAGCCTGTTGAACCTATTAGAACTTCAAAGGATACTCGAGTGAACAATGTCAATAATCCGTCAATTCATTATCATATATGCTCTTTCGAGCCATGATCAGTAAGCTTCTCTTGAGCTGATAGACAGTAGGCTCTAATGAGCTAAAACGGTAAACTCTAATGAGCTGAATAGTAAGCTCTTTCAAGCTGAAACGGTAAGCTCCAATGAGCTGAAACAGTAAGCTCTTACGAGCTGAATCGGTAAGCTCCAATGAGCTGAGTTGTGGTGAGTTTGCAACAAATGCAGCTCAACCAATACAGTAATCCCAGTAACATGTCGCTGTATCCAATGAATTCATATAGTTCAAACGGGACTCGATAACAATACAATATATCATTAAGACATTCATATTTCAAGTATTTCAAGTATTTCAAATATATACATTCAATTCAACAATTACAAGTATAGAAAAGTTCGATTCTAATTATACAAACTTACCTCGTCATTGCTCATATAACTTTCGTCTTGCAACGCCCCTAACCTGTATCCGTCATTGGACTAGGGTTAAGAGGCATTACCAGACATATCGGAACATTTCAAAATCATTTTATAGTTAAAAGTCATACATCATCATATCATAGTCAAATATCAACATAAAGTCCCTTTCTTAGGTCAACCAGACCTCAAAAAAACATGCATTAGAAAGAGGTTGGGACTAAACCGAACACATACAAAATTTTTTGAAACTTTACAAATTTTCTAAGTTACAAAGGTCACACACCCATGTGAACAGGCCGTGTGCCTCACACGGTATTAGACACGCCCGTGTTTCTAAACCGTGGCAAATAAGGCATACATACTGACTTGTCCACACGGCCACAAGACACGCCTGTGTGCCAGGCTGTTGAAAATTAGGGAGGCTACTGACTTGGGTCACATGGCCAGTCAGATGCCTATGTGTCTAGCCTGTGCTCGAAACTGACTTTGCCACACGGCCTGGCACACGCCCATGTGTGCAACTGTGTGGTCTACCCAGGTTCATTTTGAAATGGCCCTAGAGCAACATAGTAGAGACACATGCCTGTGTCCCTGCCCGTGTGGGCAAAAATAGGCCATTTACATGGCCAATGTGCCACCCATTATGAGTCTTCCTTACAAGCATCAAAACCAAATCATTTTATACCAAATATTTAAACATTTCATCACCAAAACATATTCAAGTCATGCCATACCATCATCAACTATTTTCATGCTTAAATCCATACATAATTCCAACTCAAACATAATAATTCCATCTAACTAATACATACCATGAACACATGATTCATATCACATTTATAACCATTTCAACCACAAAACTAACTTACCAAAAACACCATTTCACTAAGCCATATATAAACACCAGATTTACCATTTTTCCATCACACATCATACACCACAATCAAACCATAAGTTCAACCATAATCAAGCCATATCTTATGGCATGATATGCCCATCTCAAAAGATAACACGTAAATCCTACCTATACATGACATACTTTGATATATACATTTTCAAAAGGTACCAAAATAATATTTAATAGTGTGGTGATGATCCTCGACGATCCCTGAGCTTCCAGTAGCTTCGATCACAATGTAAACACACACAAAGTAAGCTTTCGAAAGCTTAGTAAGCCATATACAAATAAACTTATCATTTTAAGCATATAAGTATTATAAAATACATATACTCCATAGCCAATTACTATCACAAACCACATAGTTCATATACATTTCACCTATTCTCAATTTATTTGCACATATAGCATATTTTCTCATACCCATATCACATATCATCACTTGCACATATACTTACTTCTCAATAACAAATGTTAAACACATCTCCACGTACCAAAATAGGTTATTCATTCATATAATCATGCATTTCTTAGAATACCCGTTGAACCATACGAAATCAAATAGGGTACGTGAATAGCTCGGTAAGCTCGTACAATACCAACGTCCCAGACGTGGTCTTACATGTAATCAAAAATCGAAGCCACTATCCTAAACAGGGTCTTACACGAAATCAAATACGATGCCGATCTCCCATACATGGTCTTACACGTAAATCTCAAATCGATGCCAACGTCCCAAACATGGTCTTATACGAAATCACATAACGAAAATCCTATGTCATGACATATGTATCCTAACTATTCCTATGGTTCGTATGGGGCTTTTGAATGTTGTCACATAATCAAAACTTTCTCAATATCACATAAACACATTTATTTGTACATAGACTTACCTCGTACAGAAATGAAAGGAAACAAACGGCTATTCAACGATTTTCGACTTTCCTCGATCTAATTTCGTATTCTTTGGTTCTTGATCTAAACACATTCAAATTTAAATATTTTATTCAACAAATCATTCAATTCAATCCAAAAACATATAATTAGGGCATTTTACAATTTAGCCCTCATATTTTCACATTTTGACACTTTAATCCGTATTTAACAAAATCACAAAATTCACAAAATTTCCTTACACACATGCCTAGCCGAATTTTCATTTAGTTCATACAAGCCCACATATTTCATTCATTTCACATTTTAGCACCTCAATTTCTCATTTTCACAATTTAGTCCAAAATATTCAAATTCATCAAAAATCCCAATACAAAACATAATAATCTAACACATATCTTTCGTTTTCTATCAACAAACTTCATAAAACTTACATTATCAACAATGAGACATCTTAAAATCATCATCAAATTCAGAAATTGAGACATGGGCTTGATAAAATACAAAGAAACGATCACAAAAACATAGAAATTATCAAATACCGAGCAAAATACATACCTTAATCAACAATCACAAGTGTCGAACCCTAGCTTGATCTTTTCTTTTCTTTTTCTTTCAAATTTTAGCAAAATGAAATAAGAATGAACTAATTTCATGCTTTGTTTTATTAATCTAATAACATTAAAATACATTTTACTAAAATAGCCTTATTATTATCATTTAAAATCCACTAACCCTTGGCGTATAAGTCCTTTAATAAATTCAATGGTCTAATATCAACATAAGGACCTCTGCTTTATTAAGACATAGCACTTAAGTACTTTTAACAAATAGCTAGCCACTTTTACATTTTACATGATTCAGTCCTTTTATTAAATCGGGCGCACAAACGATAAAATTTTCACACGAAATTTTTCACAGATATCAATTCAGTTTTTATACGCACAAAAAATAATATTAAAATATTTTTTTAACTTGAATTTGTGGCCCCAAAACCACTATTCTGACTAGGGTCTAAACTGAACTGTTACAACTCTCCCTCTTAAGGATTTTCGTCCCCAAAATTCTTACCGGTGAACAAATTCGAATATTGTTGTCTCATAGCATCTTCGGGCTTCCACATATCCTCTTTAATACTGTGACAATGCCACATTACTTTTACTAGCGAAATTTTCTTATTTAGCAGTTCTTTAACCTCGCGAGCCAAGATACGGATAGGTTCTTCTTCATAAGTCATATTAGACTGAATTTCTATCTCGGATAGAGAAATCACATGCGAAGGATCGGATCTGTATCGTCAAAGCATCGATACATGAAATACAGTGTGGATCTTTTCTAGCTCAGATGGCAACAACAATCTATATGCAACCGGTCCAATACGCTCTATGATTTGATACGGCCTGATGAACCTCAGACTCAATTTACCTTTAGGGTCGAACCTAAGTACTTTCTTCCACGAAGACACTTTTAGAAATACTTTGTCGTCGATCTCAAATTCAATGTCATTTCATTTCAAATCTGCTTATGATTTCTGATGATCGGAAGTTGGTTTCGAACTTTCTAGAATTGTTTTTACTTTTTGTTCAGTCTCTTTAATCAAATCAATCCCATGTATCTTATTCTCACTTAGCTCAGTCCAATACCAAGGTGTACGGCATTTTCTACCATATAAGGCTTCGTACGGTGCCATTTTAATGCTCGATTGAAAACTATTATTATAAGTAAATTCAATCAACGGCAGATATTGTTCCCACATACCTTCAAACTCAAGAATACAACGTCTCAACATATCCTCAAGAATTTGAATAATCCACTCGGATTGACCATTCATTTGCGGGTGAAAAGCAGTACTGAAGTGTAATTTCATACCTAAACCTCTTGTAGTTTCTTCCAAAACCGCGAAGCGAATCTCGGGTCTCTATCTGACACAATAGACAATGGCACCTAATGTTCAACTTTAACTTGCTGACAGATCAAACATTTCGAAACAAATTTGGAGATATCTCTTTCATTTCGAACCACCAGTAATGTTGTTTCAAATCATTATACATTTTCTTACTACCTGGATGTATAGATAAATGACTTTTGTGAGCTTCGTTCAAAATCATCTTTATCAACTCTGGATTTCTCGAAACACAAATCCGATCTTGGAATCTCAGACATTCATCATTATCAATTTGATATTCAGAATTAGAATCCAAATCACGCTGAGCTCATTTTGCTATTATCTCATTATCAACTTTCTGAGCATCAATAATCTGTTGTAAAAACAACGGTCTCACTTTCAATTCGGCTAAAATCAAACCATCATCGGACAGAACTAAATGAGTATTCATCGCACGTAATGCAAACAATGATTTCCGACTCAAAGCATCAGCAACAACATTTGCTTTTCCCAAATGATAATCAATAACAAGTTCAAAATCTTTTAGCAGTTTTAGCCATCTTCTTTGTTGCAAATTCAAATCTTTCTGAGTCATCAGATATTTCAAACTTTTATGATCAGAATAAACATCACATTTCTCACCAAATAGATAGTTGAGCCAAATCTTCAAAGCAAACATAATAGCTGCCAAATCCAGATAATGTGTCAGATAATTCTTTTCGTGCGGCTTTAACTATCTCGAGGCATAAGCTATAACCTTGCCTTCCTGCATCAAGACACAGCCCAGACCATTCAACGATGCATCACTATATATTACAAATTCTTTACCCAATTCTGGTTGTATTATCACCGGAGCTTCTGTCATAGGGCTTTCAACTGATCAAAGCTTTTCTGACACTTTTCAAACGATTCAAATTTCACATCTTTCTGAAGCAATTTCGTCAACAGAGTAGCAACCATAGAAAAGCCTTTCATAAATCGTCTATAATAACCAGCAAGTCCCAGAAAACTGTAGACTTCAAAAACATTTCTCGGAGGCTTCCAATATAAGATAGCTAAAATTTTACTCGGATCAACTTGGATACCTGATGCTAACACAATATGTCCCAAAAAACCAACCTCGCATAACCAAAATTCACATTTACTGAACTTCACAAATAACTTCTTCTCACGTAAAGTCTGTAGCACATTCTCAGATGTTCGGCATACTCAGATTCATTATGAGAATACATCAAAATGTCATCAATGAATACGACAACATATCGATCTAAATATGATCTAAAAATTATGTTCATCAAATCCATAAAAATAGCAGGTGCATTCGTTAATCCGAAAGGCATAACTAAAAACTCATAGTGTCCGTACCTTGTTCGAAAAATAATTTTCGAAATGTCTGAATCTTTTACTCATAACTGATAATAGCCTAATCTCAGATCTATCTTTGAAAACACAGTAGCTCCTTTCAATTGATCAAACAAATCGTCAATTCGGGGCAGAGGAATTTGCTCTTAATAGTCACTTTATTCAACTGATGATAATCAATGCACATTCTCATAGTACCATCTTTCTTTTTTCACAAACAGAAAAGGAGCAACCCAAGGTGAGAAACTTGGCCTTGCAAATCCTCTATCAGTCAACTCTTACAACTGAGATTTTACTTCTTTTAACTCGGTCGGAGCCATTTTATATGGAGCTATCGAAATTGGAATAGTCCCTGGCACTAATTCAATGTCAAACTCAACTTATTGAATTAGAGGTAATCCCGAAAGCTATTCATGAAACACATTAGGGAATTCACAGACAACAGGCACTGGTTTAATTTTCTTTTCTGTCACTTTCGAATCTATCACATAGGCAAAATAGGCTTCACAACCCTTTCTCACATATTTTTAAGCTAACATCAAAGAAATCACTATCGGTAAACCATTCAAATCACTAGGCTCAATCCGAATAATCTCATCATTCTGACATCGCAAATCAATAGTCTTCTGTTTGTAGTTTACAATTGCATCATGCAAAGTTAACTTATATCAAATTCATCGAATGGTAATAACATCAAATCAGCTGAAAAACATGAATCTTGAATCATCAACGGACAATTCTTACACACTTTGTCAACCAAAACACACCGGCCTAAGGGGTTCAATACTCTAATTACAAATTCAGTAGACTCTATAGGCAAAGTCTTACTGCTCACTAAATTCATGCATATATAAAAATGCGTTGATCCGGGA
This sequence comes from Gossypium arboreum, assembly GCF_025698485.1. NCBI lineage: Eukaryota > Viridiplantae > Streptophyta > Magnoliopsida > Malvales > Malvaceae > Gossypium > Gossypium arboreum. The sequence continues at coordinate 60,510,672 of NC_069079.1, forward strand.
TCTATCAATGCAATCACAGAAGTATCGTAAAGTGTAAATGTACCAGTTATAACATCGGGAGACAGAGCTTCCTCACGAGCCCGAATGGCGTAGGCTCTGGCAAGTGATTGAGCCTCAGATCTAACAGTCGTATCTTTAGTTCCCCTCTGGCTATCACTCACATTACCCGTATTTCTGGGTGGTTTACCTCTAGCTGTATTGCCACTCGGCCTCGAATTTTGCACAATCTCTTGTTCTACAGACTCAAGACATTCATGGATAAAGTGATCTAAGGATCCATATCTAAAGCAAGCTCGATCATTCAATCTACAACTTCTCGGATATCTTTTACCATAATGTCTACACTCGGGTTGATCAGATCGGACATCTTCAAAACTTGCAACAAAAGTAGCTGGGGCTCTGAAACTCGAATGCAATTTAGTATAATCTCTACTCAAATGTCCCACATTAGCCTTTGAATGGCTAAAATCATCTTAGAATTTCTTTGATGTCGAATGAAATGACTTGCTCGATGATCTTTTTTGCACCTCTCTACTTTTTGAGTCGGCTTTTCTTTTTTCTTTCCCGAGTTCTTCAGCTTTACATGCTCGTTCAACAAGCACAACAAACTCTTTTATCTCCAAAATCCCAACTAACAACTTGATGTCTTCATTCAAGCCATCTTCAAACCTTTTACACATTATTGCTTCAGTCCAGACACATTGTCATACATATTAGCTCAATCTCACAAATTCTTGCCTATTTCTGTAATTGACATACAACCCTGTTTCAACTCAAGAAATTCTTTGTGTTTTTGATCGATAAATCTCTGACTGATGTACTTCTTTTGGAATTCAGATTGAAAGAAATCCCAGGTGACTCATTCTCTCAGAACCACTGATATCAAAGTCTTCCAGCAATGATATGCTGTATCTCTAAGAAGTGACATGGCATATTTAAGATATTCTTCTGGAGTACATAGCAATTCATCGAACACTTGTATCGTATTTTCTAGCCAGAATTCAGCTCTCTTAGCAACATCATTAGTAGTAGCACAAAACTCTTCAGCATCATATTTTCTAATTTTATCAACAGGTGGCTTACTCAACTGAATCAGATTAGCTTGTGGCATGATAGGAACTTGTGGAGAATTTAGCAAGGGTAAAGGTTGTGGAACAGTCGGATTAGTTCTCATATACTGAGTGAACCAATCATTTATCATTTGGTAAGAGGCTTGCTTAGCCTCTCCCTCGTGGCTACTAGTAGTAGGTCTAGAATCAGATAGCGCTATCCCATGAGTGGGAATAGGTGCATTATTTTCAACATTGTCAGCTACGGCTCGTTCGAGATCCATTTACTGTATAAAAACACATTTTCATTGTCAGGAATCATCACAGTATCACAATTCATATATATGGCATGTATAGTTAGACTCACATATGATATGTTATCCTAGAATCGACTAAACTGTAGCTCTGATACCAACAAAATGTAACACCCTTAACTCGTATCCGTCGCCGGACTAGGGCTAAGAGGCATTACCGGATATATCAGAATATTTTGAAATCATTTCATAGTCAAAAGTCATACATCATCATATCATAGTCAAAATATCATCATAAAGTCCCTTTCTTAGGTCAACGAGACCTTAAACATGCATTAGAAAGAGGTCGGGACTAAACCGAACACATACAAAATTTTTCAAAACTTTACAAATTTTTTAAGTTACAAAGGTCACATGCCCGTGTGAACAGGCCATGTGCCTCACACGGTATTAGACACATCCGTGTGTCTAAGCCGTGGCAAAACAGGGCATACATAGTGATTTGTCCACACGGCCACACGACATGCTCGTGTGCCAAGCCGTGTGAAAATTAGGGAGGCTATTGGCTTAGGTCACACGACCAGTCCCACGCCTATGTGTCTAGCCCGTACTCGAAACTGACTTGGCCACACGGCCTGGCACACGCCCGTGTGAGCAACTGTGTGGTCTACCCAGGTTCATTTTGAAATGGCCCTAGAGCAACACGGTAGAGACACACGCCCATGTCCTTGCCCGTGTGGGCAAAAAAAGGCCATTTACAAGGCCAATGTGCCACCCATTATGGGTCTTCCCTACAAGTATCAAAACCAAATCATATTATACCAAATTTTTAAACATTTCATCCTCAAAGCATACACAATTCGTGCAATGCTATTATCAACTATTTTTATGCTTAAATCCATACATAATTCCAATTCAAACATAATAGTTCCATCTAACTAATTCATACCATGAACACATGATTCATATCACATTTATAACCATTTCAACCACAAAACTAACTTACCAAAAAAACCATTTCACTAGGCCATATATACATACCAAATTTACCATTTTTGCATCGCACATTATATACCACAATTAAACCATAAGTTCAACCATAATCAAGCCATATCTCATGGCATGATATACCCATCTCAAAACATAACAGATAAATCCTAGCCTATACATGCCATACTTTGATATATACATTTTCAAAAGGTACCAAAATAATATTTGATAGTGTGGTGATGATCCTCGACGATCCCTGACTTCTAGTAGCTTCAATATCTATAACATAATGCAAACACACACAAAGTAAGCTTTCAAAAGCTTAGTAAGCCATATACAAATAAACTTATCATTTTAAGCATATAAGCTTTATAAAATACATATGCTCCATAGCCAATTACTATCACAAACCACATAGTTCATATACATTTCACCTATTCCCAATTTATTTTCACATATAGCATATTTTCTCATACTTATATCACATATCATCACTTGCACATATACTTACTTCTCACTAACAAATGTTGAACACATCTTCACATACCTGAATCGGTTATTCATTCATACAATCACGTATTTCTCAGAATGCCCATTGAACCGTATAGAATCAATTAGGATATGCGTATAGCTCAGTAAGCTCGTACAATGCCAATGTCCCAGACGTGGTCTTACATGTAATCAAATATCGATGCCACTATCCCAGACAGGGTCTTACATGAAATCAAATACGATGCCTGTAACAGCCCGATTTTGGGCCTAGTCGGAACAGCTATTTTGGGACCACTAATCCGAGGATAGAGAAATTATTTTTAATATTATTTTATGTGTTTTGGAATGATTATATGAGAGTATGAAAATTTTGGTGAATTAATTTTAGCGATTTCATGCTTAATTGTGAAAAAAGCACTAAATCGCATAAAGTGCAAAAGTCCTATTTTGATAGCTAAGGGTGTCAAATAGCTAGAGAACCTAAACTAGGGGTCTTTAAATGGAAATTAGACCCTTAAAAGACAAGCTAGCCGACCATAGAGACATGAGGAGTCAAAAAGTTAAAAGATGACTAGGGTTGGTAATTGATGACATTAGCAAATTGAATATTAAAATAAAATCAAAAGGGTCATCTTTCTTCTCCATTTTTTTCCATCGAATACAGCAGCCATTAGAGGGGTTTTCAAAGCTTGAAATTTTAGCCACTTAGTCTCTCTACAAGTAAGTGATCTTGATGGTTTTTCCTGATGATTTTTGTACTTTTAAAACCCTTGTAGCATGAGCTTTCAAATAAGGGGACTATTTTGCAAAATGGTTGAAAGCCTAGGGTTTTACAATGAGAGTGTTCATTTTGTTTTCTAAAATTATATGGAAGAAAATGAATCATGGTAGTAAAATAAACAACTTTTTGAAGTAGTTTTCATGGAAACCCTAACTAAGGACCATTTTGCATAAGTTGTAAAATAGTTGATAAATGTGTGAAATAATGAGAATTGTGGGCTGCTCCTAGTATAAAAAGTATTTGGCTAGGCTTGATTAAAAAGGAAATGTGATAAAAATTGATTTTTGGGGCTAGGGGTAATTTTGTGAAAGTCTAAGGGCAAAATGGTCATTTTGCCCAATTATGAATTGTTGAGTACCTAGATCAATAAAATGATTAAATTTGTGAATTTTTATCATTATAGATCAAGAATTACAAAATTCGGGCCTAGATCGGGGAAAAGCAAAACAAGTGGACTAAATCGAACTAGTCGTCTACATTTTGTAATCTGAGGTAAGTAGTATGTAAATAATACAACTACATTGTTATTATATGTGTTTGAATTGATATTTCATAAATTTCTTGTTTGTGGAAATGATTATGTATGATGAATACTGAGATAGTAGAACTCTCGTTTGAACTTTAGGAAATAAATTGGATATTCATGCCATGACATTCGGGTTATTTTTGTGCTAGTGTAAGACATGTCTGGGACATGCATCGGCCACATTATGAGATCCAATGTAAGATCATGTCTGGGACATGGCATCGCCATTGAGACGAGAGCTAGTGTGAGACATGTCTAGGACATGCATCGGTCTCGAGATGTAAGCCAGTGTAAGACATGTCTGGGACATGCATTGGCTACGAGATGTGTCAGTGTAAGACCATGTCTGGGACATGGCATCAGCATGTATAGAGGTGTCAATGTAAGACCACGTCTGGGACAGGGCATCGGCATGGATATCTGAGAGCTAGTGTAAGACCATGTCTAGGACATGGCATCGACCTCGGTTTCGATAGTCAGTGTAAGACCATGTCTGGGACATGGCATCGACTTGATGGATGAGCCAGTGTAAGACCATGCCTGGGACATGGCATCGGCACTATACCCTATGTTTGAGGCTTAGTCAATATTCGATAGTATTCCAAATGGTTCAACGGTGAGAGTTACAGTTTAAGTTAAACGAGAAAAGTATAACTGTGTTGTGAGTGGTACAGGTACCTATTTGAAATGTATAAGATGTGAGCTCAATATATGCTATGTGAATTGAATTGGATAGTGATGAGTAAGTTGTGCTTATGCCTACTTTTGTATTAGAAGCATGATGATGAATGATAAAGTTGTTGTTATATCTATTTGCATGTAACTTACTAAGCTTTATGCTTACTCCCTCTCCTTATTATTTTCTTATAGTGCCGCCTAATTAGCTCGAGGATCATCGGATGTCGGAGGCATCGAGCACACTATCAACCAAAGCACTTGGTATAGTTGGTTTTATTATTTTGAATATGGCATGTATAGGGCTTAGACTTTTGAGTTTTCTGTCAATATTAATTTGGCCAAATGTGTTGGCTTGGGATGAATCCCTTCATTTTGTATAAAGCTTTGGATAATGGCTAATGTTCGTCATTGATAAATGCAAATGATGATATTTTCATAGATGAGTAAATTGCATGAAAGAGATAATGCCTTGTGTGGCTGATTAGACCTTGTATTGTTGTGTGGATTTTTCATGTTTGATGTTATATAGGGTAGTGCAAGTAAGGGTCGCAAAAAGGCTTGGTAAATAGCCTTATTTTGTCCACACGGGTAGACACACGAACGTGTGTCTAGGTCGTGTGTGACACATGGTCAGCCCCATGGGCGTGTAGCTTGGTCGTTTGTCCCTTACACGTAAAATTTGCAAGTCAATATGCATGTTAGTAAACACACGGGCAGAGACATGGTCGTGTGTCTTAGCCATGTGAAGAACACGGCCTATGGCCACGGGCGTCTGCCCTAAATTGGACGCTGACGTCAAAAACAGAATATCAAGGTTTTTAGACATGGGCTAGGACATGAGGTGTCATGGCCATGTGAGGGACACGGGCCATAGACACAGGCATGTGTCAAGCCGTTTTAAAACCCTTGTAAGTTTGAATTTAGAATTTAATTCACACAGGCATGGGACATGAGCGTGTCCCTAGATGCTTAGGCCATGTGCCATCAGCACGACCGTGTTATAATGACCACACGGGCGTGTTTCCCTTCCACACAGGCATGTGCCCTGTTTTAAGAGTTATTTTTCTAAGGTTAGTTAAAGGACCCGGATTGGTCCCGAATGGTTTTCCAATGGATGTTTGGGGCCTCGTAGGCCCATATTCAGGAGTTCATACAAAGTTCAAAAAAGTTTTTAATTTGACCGAGTTTTCATGACATCGAAATGATTGTATGCATGTGATTAAGTGTGGTAACGCCTTGTATTTTGTCCCGGTGTAGGGCTCGAGTGTGGGGTGTTACAATGCCGATGTCCCAGACATGGTCTTACACATAAATCTCAAATCAATGCCAACGTCCCAGACGTGGTCTTACACGAAATCACATATCGGAAATCCTATGTCATGATATATGTATCCTAACTATTCCTATGGTTCGTACGGGGCTTTTGGATGTTGTCACGTTATCGAAACTTTCTCAATATCACATATTCAGCTTCTATATCATTTCATTATAATTCAATATCATATAAACATGAATAAATCAATTCAAACACATTTATTTGTATATAGACTAACCTCGTACAGAAATGAACGGAAACAAATGGCTATTCAATGATTTTCGACTTTCCTCGATCTAATTCCGTTTTCTTTGGTTCTTGATCTAAGCACATTCAAATTTAACTTTTTTATTCAACAAATCATTCAATTCAATCCAAAAACATATAGTTAGGGTATTTTACAATTTAGCCCTCATATTTTCACATTTTGACCCTTTAGTCCCTATTTAACAAAATCACAAAATACACAAAATTTCCTTACATACATGCCTAGCTGAATTTCATTTAGTTCATACAAGTCCACATATTTCATTTATTTTACATTTTAGCCCCCCAATTTCTCATTTTCACAATTTAGTCCAAAATACTCAAATTCATCAAAATCCCAATACAAAACATAATAATCTAACACATATCTTTCATTTTCTATCAAACAACTTCATAAAACTCACATTATCAACAATGGCACATCTTAAAATCATCATCAAATTCAGAAATTGAGACATAGGCTAGAATACAAAGTAACGATCACAAAAACGTAGAAATTATCAAATACCGAGCAAAATACATACCTTAATCAACAATCACAAATGTCGAACCCTAGCTTGATCTTTTCTTTTCTTTTTATTTCAAATTTTAGCAAAATGAAATAAGAATGAACTAATTTCATGCTTTGTTTTATTAATCTAATAACATTAATATACATTTTACTAAAATAGCCTTATTATTATCATTTAAAATCCACTAACCCTTGGCATATAAGTCCTTTCATAAATTCAATAATATAATATTTTCAGAACCATTTAATGCAATTCACATATATTTGGAAAATTACACATTTGCCCCTATACTTTTGACTACTTTGCAATTTAGTCCTTTTTACATAAAATGGCAAATTTATACAATTTACCCTTAAACAATGTATAGTCGAATTTCACATAATCTCATAGTAGCCCATATTTTCATTTTATTCACATTTTTAACCACAACATTTTTATCTTTCACAATTTAATCCCTAATTCTCATTTTTGTCAAAAATCACTTTATAAAACTTGTATATACATTAACAACCATCAATAATCTAACAAGAAACTTCAAAAAACCCATGTATTAAATAATGGCATATCTCAAAATCTATAATAGTTTCAAAAATGAAGGTACGAGCTAGCTAGATTAAGCTGCAACGAGCTCAAAAACGTAGAAATAATTAAAAAAATCGAGTTAAAATGGACTTACAATTTGATCCTGCAATGGACGAATGTTTTCAAGCTCTCCCAAACCCTATTTTCTCTTTTACAATCAGTTAAATGAAGAAGATGACACCAAATTAAGTTTTTTTTATTGATTTTAACATTAATTACCTATTTACAATTTTAACCTTTAAAACATTTAATAATTTCAAAAATACCAATCCAACCACTTCCACTATGTCATTAAAGGACTAATTACCATGCAAGTACTCCCATATTTCTGTCCATACAATACTTTTATCAACTAGAACCCTAATTTTACACTTTACGCGATTTAGTCCTTTTTACCGAATTAAGCATTTAAACGGCAAAATTTCTTTACGAAACTTTCACATAATTAATCTATCATGCTGTAAACCTTATTAAAATAATAAAATAAATATTTTGACTTTAGATTTGTGGTCCCGAAACCACTATTCTGATTTGACCTAGGACTGTTACATAAGTGCCACATATGTAGCCAATTCTACCTCATATCTCATAACACATATAAGCTCGCTCTTGAGCTATCCACAAGCCTGCTCACACAAGCTGTCAGTCGAGACATAACTACGCAGTGCTACTCACACAAGCTCTTAGGTATCTGCAACTCATGCCAGACTACCCTGCCACTGGTAGGACGTACAAGACCAGCACACGGAATCACGTAAATCATATAATCTCATAGTTTCCTAGTGACATGTCACTAGTATCCTAATATATTCCTAAGGTTCAACTGGAATTTTTTTCTCGCTTATTGAAACTTTTTCGAATGCGTCCATAGAGTCAAACATACATTTCGTGCAATAATAAAGCATTTAAAATACAACGTAACATTGCATCATTAACATATGAACTTACCTAGGCATAAAAATGGCGGAAAGGGCCTAACCGTCAAATATTTGTTTTTCCCCCATTCCAATTCCGAACCTCATTTTTCTTTATCTATAATATCACATTTAACTTATCTAATCTTTATAATAATCAAATCAACCCAAAACAACATTATGGCAAAAATTACATTTTTGCCCCTAAAGTTTGACATTTTTACATTTTAGTCCCTAGGCTCGTAAAATGAAATGTACTCAATTTATTCAATACCCGTGCGTAGCCGCACCATACATGCTTATAGCAGCCCATATTTTCTACTTAATCACACTTTTACTACTTATTTTATAACTTTTACAAATAGGTCTTTTTTTACATTTTTACCAAAAATCACTTAGAAAAAGTTGTTTATGTAACACCAAACATGCATTTTCTACCATTAGGCATCAAAATACACAAATATCTATCATGGGTAAAATTTTAAACTTTCACAATACTTCAAAATAGTCCTTGGAAATGCTAGATTAGGTTACAGGGATCTCAAAAACATGAAAATCATTAAAAACGGAGCTAGAACGGACTTACAAACGAGCTTGTAAGTTGAAAAAACCCTAGCTATGGCTTCCTGGTATATTCGGCCATGGAGGAAGAAGATGGACAAATTTTGGCTTTATTTTGGCTTTTTAATCCATTTAATTACCAAATTACTAAAATATCATTAATGAAAAACTTTAGAAACATACATAACCATGTCCATTTTTGTCCACCAACTTAACCAATGGTCTAATTATCATTTAAGGACCTCCAATTTCAAATTTCATAAGAATTAGACACCTTTAACCTATAGAACTCACATTTTGCACTTATTAAAATTTAGTCATTTTAACCAAACTGAATGCTCAAACGTCAAAATTTTTGAACGAAATTTTCATTCACGAAATTATTCCATAAAACTGTAGACCATAAAAATATAATAAAAATAAGTATTTTTTGCATCGGATTTGTGGTCCATAAACCACTGTTCCTACTAGACCCAAAATTGAGCTATTACATGTATGAGATTGACACGAGATGGTACAGGTATGTACATGAATTGTATAAGCTTAAATCGAAGAAGTTGTGAAGTTCATATATAAGATTATCGTTGAAAATGTGAAAGGTTTGTGAGTTAAATGAATTACAAGTTGATATGTTTAAATTGATGATTTGTAAATTCATGTTAAGATTGAGTTATTTCATACAAGCTTACTAAGCTATAAAGCTTACTTTGTTTATTTTTCCATGTTTTATAGTGACTTCAAAACTAGCTCAGACTTGGGGATCATCGGAGAAATTACCACCCTATCCAACTATCAATTTGGTACTTTTGAGCTTATGTCTTAAGTATATGGCATGTATAAGGACTTTGGTCATTTTGGTTATATATTGGTGATGGATTTAATCATTTGAATTGGCTTGTAAATGTAAATGTTTTGGTTTGTATATATATAGCCATGAGTGACAACTCATTATGGGTTATTTTGGTATGTTTGAATCATGTATATATATATGTGTTTATGTTTTGTGAAATATGTTGGATGATGGTTGTGTGATGCTTGATGGTAATAGGTATGATGAGTGTCAAATGGTTGAATTATGAGTAATGGTATGCTCGTGGAATTACGCTAAATATTGCATATTTGAGTTGGGTCATTTTTTATGTTTGAGTAAGTGAAATTTGGTATAAACTGGAAGGCATATTGAGATATAGTGTGTCTTGTATTTGTTGGTATTGAAATGGTAAGAATGATGTTTGATTGGGATTGTTTAAATGCTCATATATGTTATGTACTGGTGCCTTTGAATTTGATGTAGGTGTGCACAAGTTTGGGTGGCAAAATGGCTTAGTAGATAGCCTATTTTTGTTCACACGGACAGAGACACGAGTTTGTGTCTCAGCTGTATGTGACACACAGTTATGTTACACGGCCGTGTGTCCCTTGGTGTTGAAATTAAAATCAAGTCAGCATGCCCCACACGGCCTCACACACGGGCGTGTGACTTGGCCATGTGACATAAGTCAGTATACCCTATAGGTTTGGTATAGCCTAGCACACGGTCTGGCACACGGGCATGTATGGCCATTTTTAGGGCACACGAGCGTGTGTGTTGGCCGTGTGACCCAAGTCAGAGAGTTGCACAGGGTCAGACACAGGCTAGGACACAGCTATGTGCTTCCATTTTGAATGTCCACACAACCTGTGACACGGTGTCTTTGGCCGTTTGAGAGACCCAGCCGGGCCACACGGGCATGTGTCCCTTGTTTTTTAGAAAAAATTTTAAGTGTTCTAAAAGTTTCCAAAGTTATTGGTTTAGTCCTGAACCCCTCCCAATGCATGTTTAGGGCCTCGTATGCTCTTATTAGGGACGAAATGTTTGGTTGTGAATAAATTGTATATGAATAGATTTATTTATATGTGAAATGTATGTTTAAATGTGTTGTAAGTCCGGTAATGCTCCGTAACCCTATTCTGGCATTGAATACGGGTGAGGTGTGTTGCATCTCATCTCATGAATGAATTAGAATATCATCAATAAAAACACCATGAACCTATCTAAATACGGTCTAAAGATTCTGTTCATCAAATCCATAAATACTGTAGGTGCATTAGTTATGTAACATCCTGAATTAGGGCCTAGACAGAACAATGGTTTCGGGACCACAAATTTGATGTAAGAAATTTTATTTTTATTATATTTTTATGGTCTACAATTTCACAGGATGATTTCTTGAAAACTTCGCTAAAACATTTCGGCGTTTGGGCACTCAATTTGGTCAAAATGACTAAATTGTAAAAAGTGCAAAAGTTGAGTTCTACATGTTAGAGGTGTCCAATTGTTATGAAATTTTAAATTGGATCTCCTTAAATGGTAATTAGACCATTGGTTAATATGTTGGACAAAAATGGACATGAAATGGGTGAAATAGAATATTTTTAAGTTAGGGAAATTTTGGTCTTTTGGTAATTAAAATAATAAAAAGGGAAAATAAGCCAAAATTATCCATATTCTTCCCCATTCAGCCGAAATTTTCATGGAAGCCATGGCTAGGGTTTGGTGCAAGCTTTCAAGCTCATTTGTAAGTGATCCCGAGCCTCGTTTTTAATATTCTTTACATTTTTGAAGTCCCGGTAACTCATTTACCTATTTCTACCATTATTTTGAGCTAGGATTCATGTTTAAAAATTTAAACATGAGTGATATGCATGTGTTTTGATTTCTAATGGTAGAAAATGAATGTTGGGTGTTAAATAAATGATTTTTGCTAAGTGATTTTCGGTGAAAATGCTTGAAATGACCGTTTTGCAAAAGTTATAAAATTTGTCATAAAAGTGTGATTTAGTGGAAATTGGGGGCTACAATAGTTATGAAAATGATTCAGATAGGCTTAAAATGCAAGGAAATTGAATAAAAATCATTTTACAAGCATAGGGGCCAAAGTGCAAATATGTGAAAGTTTAAGGGTCAAAATGTAAATTTAAAAAGTATGAATTATGGACCCATTTGAATAATGTGAGTAATAAATAAGTTATATTTGAAATGTCAGATCAAGGAAACAAGATTCGGGCTTAGAACGAGGTTGAACGAGGTTAAGTACTAATTCAAAATAAATAGTCATACTCGAACCCGAGGTAAGTTCGTATGGTAATAATAATGCAATATCATGCTTGAATTGTAATTCTCTATTATTATGGCATAAAGTGTATGATTTAATATATTAGAAGAATTTATGGATGATGAATATGATGTGGAAAATGTGATTAATGTTAAATTACTATTACATGAGTTGTGTGAATTGCTACACAGTTGTACCCGACGAGGATTCGACAAGTAAGTTTGTGTAACTTGAATGTATACTTTTAATTCTTATAATGTATGCTCTTTGATGTTATGAGATTTTGACAGTCATGGTATAATAATTCATGTTATATGAATGAAATGATGAAAAGAGGACTAAAAGTCCTAGTTGAATGAAAAAGGATGTCCGATGGATTTTCCTAAAAAGGAATTGACGGTAAAAAGGATCTAACTCGGACGGGTGTTCCTTATGTGATCTAGCCTTCCGAAGAATATGTGTTTAAATGTATTTAGCCCAGACAGGTAATCTAAATTAGGATCTGAATTTAGCTGGACTGGTAATTCAGATCCGAGCTCATTTGAGTAATTGCCGTTGCAGAGGATTTAGCCTGGACTGGTAATCCCGCCGTAGGGATTGACGTTCACGGGAGTGCAGTCATTGAAAAGGTCACTAACATGAATTAACGATAAATGATTTAGTATGCTATAAGTGTACTAAGGAATATCCATCGAGAATCTGAGAAATTCTACGAGATTAATATGAGAAATGGAATTGGAATGCTTGTAATGATAAGATCATCTAAAACCATTATTATCATCTATTATTATGTGACTAACTTGTATGATTAAGTATGCCATGAGAATTAACGGTTCATATTAAACTCTATTGTGTAATTAAGTATGGGATCCATGAAATGGTGAGTTCATGGTTAGTTGAAAATGATCTTATGATAGTGATGATTATATTGCACTAAAATAGTTTTGGACAACAGGAGTCGTCCGACTTTGAAAATTCACCAAAATTAATGGAAATTGAATTAGAGGTTGAATTAAATATGAAATTAAATCTTATTGAGTCTAGTTTCAAATAATGGAAACTTTGTAAACAAAAAAAAATTCATATCATGAGATATTTTAATTTTTTTGAGATAGAGTCAAAATGAGTTCGGAATCCCCTGTTAATGTAACACCTCACACCCGAGTCCTACGCTGACGTGTGTGGCTTGGCCGTGTGGTTAAATTTTGTTTGCTGACGTCATAGTCAGAGAGTTACACGCCTGAGGACACGGGCGTGTCCCTGTGTCCACACGAGTGTGTAACCCTGTTTCATGAAAATTTTCCTAAGTTTTCCCAAAACTTTCCAAAGTTTTAGTCCCAAACCGCCTTTAGTGAATGTTTAGAGCCTCGGTAGCTCGTACAAGGGACATTATTCATGTGATTGAATGTTTTTAATTTAAATGAATTTTTTATGGCCTGGTTATATGAAATGGTGTACATTCAAGTCTGGTAACGCCTCGAACCCTGTCTCGGCATCGGATACGGGTAAGAGGTGTTACAAGTTAATCTAAATGGCATCACAACAAATTCATAATGTCTGTATCTATTTCTGAATGAAGTTTTAGGCACATCCGAATCTTTAACTCATAGCTGATAGTAGCCAGAACAAGGATCAATTTTCGAGAATATTATTGTACCTTTTAACTTATCAAACAAATTGTAACACCCCAAACCCGGCCTAGATGTTATGACCGGATCCGGTGCGCCACATCGATGCGTTCAAAACGTTCCGTTTTACTTAGTTTGGAAAACTTAGTTGGGGTTGTAAAGATACTTTTTAAAGCGGTTAAGGTGAATAGAAGTCATGCACCGGTAGGAAACCAGAAGAAGAGGATGTGAGTCCGTCGGATCGCTAAGTACCAAGCTCCCTTCGGATCCAATCCTAGACATGCACACCACCATTGCCACACCTTAACGACTCGTATAATTTGAGAAAACCATTTGGTTAAGTCCATCTTAATAACGTGATTAGGTTTGAAAACGTTTGCTTAGCGGAAGTCTTACTTGTGATCGAGTTATTTTAAAATCACTTAATGTTTTTGAAAACGAACCCTAGATCTAGCCCATTTTGATAGTTAATATAATTTAAGATCATAATGATAAGTTATAGATCCAAACCCAATTAAAAATAATCATAAGCGGCCTTATTACATAACAAAACCCAAATCATCAAAGTAAAGAAAATTGAAGTCCAAATCACCAGAAGAAATCCATATTGCAGAACGAGTGGCCACTTCGAATCCCTCGCAGCTCCAAGCCCACTATGGTTGGGGATTACCTGCATGGATGAAAATAGGGGATGAGTTTGGGGAAACTCAGTGTGTAAAATTAACCCAACCATAGCCCATATCAGCTCAAACCACAGAGTTAAAACAAGTTGGCCTCAGCCCAGAACAGATTTTAGAATAAAGCCCATAGGCCCAGAACAGATCAGAATAGATATATCATGCTTATGTAGAAACCCAACCATATCCAACCACATACACCCCCATACCATCCTTTCACCATGTGGGGAGACTACTCGACCCACCCAACCGCTACATCACGAAATATGCAGCATGGTCGCGGATCTGAAAATGTGACAGAGTCACCAGATACAGGATATTTTGTGGCGGTGCCACCGAAACAGATAATTTGTGGCGGGGCCACCAGAATAGATAATTTGTGGCATAGCCACCGGACGCTTCCTCCATAATATAACCCATGTCCCCATGCAACCAGATATACATTCATGGCATACATCATACTGATTTAATTCATCATGCTTTTCGACAAAATTAACCCTAGGGGTATAAAGGTCATTTTGCATACATAGGGGTATAATGGTAATTTTGCATACATAGGGGTATTCTAGTAAATCTAACTATTTCTAAGGTTTTCATGCATATCGTAGCTATTACGTTTAGCCAAAAACACTTACCGAGCGTTCTTACCGAATTGGGCTCGTTGGCCCATTAACCCAGTTTTGACCCATTAAGCCCAAAATATCAGAACGCACGAAATCGCGCGTACTGCAGTTTTATCACTTCCGATTACCAGTAGTAATTACCCATACGTCTCACGAGCATTCGCACACTCGCAAGCACCCAAAATACCAGTTTTTCGGTATTTCGGCTTTTCGGCTTTTGCCGATCTAGCCTATGAAAGGGTGTTAGTTACACACCTGTTTTTGGGATTTCCTCGATGAGATCTACACACGAACTGCCTACAATCGAATCACTTAATATTACTCCAAATATCGAAATAAAATTGAGTATATAGTCCCTTACCACATTCGGCCAAACATTCCTAAAACCCTTATTGCTCTTACCTTACTGCCGAACTATGGTTAACTCCCAAGATCCGATCGTTCCACCTATCCAAGCCCTTGATCAACTGCCTCTAACTCACGCTATTACCAAAACAAAATAGTTATTACGACCCCTCAGGGTTACAAGTCCAAATCGACAATCTCCCTAACTTTTAGGGATTTCGGCTTTTCCTAAAATATGTAAGAAGACTAAGTTTTGGAGAAGACTTACCACCGATTCCTTAGTGAATGATTCCAATGAGTTTCCCACTCGATCCCGATGTAGATCTAAGCCCTCAGATGATAACAAAAGTTGGGCTTTTAGTGACTTCAGTATTCGGCCAAGTCCCTTTTAATGTGGGGTTTTCGGCTTTTTGCAACTTGTGTTTAGAAAGGTAAAACGAGAAGGTTTTGCTATGGTCTTGTCGTCAAAACTTGAGGTTTTAGAGGGCTGGTGAATCGGCCACAAATGGTGAAGAGAAGAGATGTGGTTTTGGTTAAAAGAAATCGGTACAAAAAGAATCAAGCTTTCGGGATTTCGGCTTTTGTATATAAGGCTTAAGAACAATGATAAGAACGTGGAGATGAATAGAATAATGGAAGGATTCAGCTATGGGGAAAGAAGAAGGAAGATAGATGAAGAGAAAAAAGAAAAGAAAAGAAAGGAAGAGAAGGAAGAATGGTCAGAAAAGAAAAAAAACGGCACAACACTTCCAAATGCCGAATTTATACCTAGCTTTTGACCTAGCCGAAATTTTCCCCCTAAAGAAACCCTTGGCCGGCCAACTCTTGCTCCTCAAGAGTCCACTATTCGGCCAACACCATCCTCCTTGATCAGCTCCTAAATCCTCTCCCTTATACCCTCCTTACTCAATCTCCTGAGCAATTCAAACTCCTCCTGACAGACTTTTACTTCAGTTCCATTACTTACCTTTTGCATTCATAAAATTAATCCCTTGTTTTTGCTACCAATGTGACTTGAACACAGGTCCTCCCGGCTTCCACACGCCACTACATCCTTCCCAGTGGCGTCACATGCCACTTACCACTTGCTTCCTTGTGATCCATTTTTCACAAATAATTCCTAAAAGCCCAATTTATCGAACCCTTTCTCTTATAGAATTAAATTTAATTAAAACTCTGGGTTTTATCCTAAGCTTGGGCCTTCTAGAGGCCCACCAACATGATTAATCCTACACATAACAAATGAACACGAAATTTTAAATTTTACAACTTTTACAGAATTCCTCGAAAATTGGGGCGTTACAACTCTACCCTCCTTAAAGAAATTTCGTCCTCGAAATTTACCTGATCCGAACAGATGAGGGTATTGTTGTTGCATTGCCTCCTCTGGCTCCCAAGTAGCTTCATCTCTGCCATGGTTACACCAAAGCACTTTCACTAATGGTACCGATTTCCTCCTCAGAATCTTAACGTCTCGATCCAATATTTGTACAGGCTCCTCCTCAAAGGTCAAATCAGTTCGCGCCTCAATTTCTGCAACCGGAACGACATGAGTAGGGTCAGAACGATAACGCCTTAACATGGAGACGTGAAAAACATCGTGAATCCTGTCTAGCTCTGGAGGCAATTCCAACTGATAAGCCACTGGGCCTACTCGCTTCAAAACCCGATAAGGCCTAATGAACCGCGGACTCAACTTGCCCTTCTTGCCAAACCTTAGTATCTTCTTCCAAGGTGAAACCTTCAAGAAGACCATATCGCCCGCTGAGTATTCAATCTCCTTACGCTTCAGATCTGCATACGACTTTTGCCTATTAGACACTTCCTTTAACCGATCTCTAATTAACTTGACCTTATCCTCAGTATCTACCACCAACTCAGGTCCAAGAACTTGTCGCTCCCTCAGTTCAGTCCAACAACTAGGTGTTCGACACCTTCGCCCATACAGTGCTTCATAAGGTGCCATTCGAATACTCGACTGATAACTATTGTTGTATGCAAACTCTGCCAAAGGCAAGTAATCCTCCCAACTACCTCGGAAATCAATAACACATCCCCTCAACATGTCTTCCAGAATCGAATAACTCTTTCCGATTGACCATCGGTTTGGGGATGGAAAGTCAGACTAAAGTTCAATCGCGTTCCCAACGCCTCATGCAACTTTTGCCAAAACTGAGATGTGAATCTAGGATCCCGATCAGAGATAATCGAAACCGAAACTCCATGCAGTCACACAATCTCCGCCATGAACAACTTGGCTAACTTCTGAAGAGAAAAGTCTGTTCGAACAGGTATAAAATGAGTCGACTTGGTCAACCTATCCACAATCACCCATATCGAGTCTTTCTTCGATGGTGACAAGGGTAGCCCACTCACAAAATCCATGGTTACCCTCTCCCACTTCCAAAGTGGTATTTTTACTGGCTGCAATAATCCAGAAGGTAACTGATGCTCAGCTTTTACTTGCTGGCATGTCAGACATTTCCCCACAAATTCGATTACCTCTCGCTAAGTCCGAGCCACCAATACAGCTTCTCGCAAGTCATGGTACAACTTATTCACTCCAGGATGCATGGCACAAAGTCCCCCATGAGCTTCCTTCAAAATTGCCTGTCTCAAGTCAGAGTCCTTCGGAACACAAATTCTTCCTCGGAAACACAGAACCCCTTCATCATTTATCCTAAACTCGAAGTTTCCTTCCTTAACTTGTTGAAAACGAGGACCAAAGACTCATCTTTCAACCGCTTCTCTTTAATCTGATCCACCAGGTTGGCCTTACTTGCAATTCACCAATGACTTCCATCGTCAAATGACTTGGATGAGCAAACATTGCTCTCGGATCGACATGACTCTGTGACTTTGAGCTTCGGCCACTACATTAGCCTTGCCTGGGTGATATTCGATTGAACAATCATAATCGTTAAGCAACTCGATCCATCTCCTTTGCCTAAGGTTCAGTTCCTTCTGAGTCAGCAAATACTTGAGACTCTTATGATCTGTGTATATAATACACCTTTCCCCATACAAGTAGTGTCTCCAGATTTTAAGCGCAAAGATCACTACTGCTAACTCCAAATCATGAGTAGGATAGTTCCCTTCGTGAGGCTTAAGTTGTCGAGACGCATAAGCAACCACCTTACCCTCTTGCATCAACACACAACCCAAACCTACGTGTGATACATCACTGTACACAGTAAAATCTTTTCCAGACTCTGGTTGAATTAACACAAGTGCTTCAGTCAGAACTTTCTTCAACCTCTCGAAAGCTTCTTACTGCTTCTCTGTCCAAACAAACGGTACTCCTTTCCTTATAAGTTTTGTGAGAGGTGCGGCCATCACAGAAAAACCTTCCACAAACCTTCTGTAATAACCTGCCAATCCTAGGAAACTTCGAATTTCTGAAACCGACCTAGGTGGCTTCCATTCCAAAATTGCTTCAATTTTTCGAGGATCCACTCTAATCCCCTCTGCAGAGACCACATGCCCCAAAAAGGCTACCTCCCTCAACCAGAACTCACACTTGCTGAACTTCGCATAAAGTTCCTTCTCCCTTAACACTTGTAACATAGTGCAGAGATGCTCATCATGTTTTGCTTCGGTCTCAGAATATACCAGAATATCGTCAATAAAGACGACCACGAAACGATCCAGAAATGGTTGGAACACACGATTCATCAGATCCATAAACGCTGCAGGAGCGTTTGTTAGTCCAAATGGCATAACCAGAAACTCATAATGACCATAACGAGTCCTAATGCTGTCTTATGAATATCTGCCTCCTTGACCCTTAACTGATGATACCCAGATCGAAGATCGATCTTGGAAAATACAGAAGCTCCTTTAAGCTAGTCGAACAGATCGTCAATCCTTGGCAGAGGGTACTTATTCTTAATCGTCAGTTTGTTCAACTGGCGATAGTCAATGCACATGCGCATCGTCCCATCCTTCTTCTTCACGAATAGCACCGGTGCTCCCCATGGAGATACACTTGGCCTAATAAAGCCCCTATCCAACAATTCTTGAATTTGCGCCTTTAGCTCCACTAACTCCTTTGGTGCCATCCTATATGGTGCAATGGACACTGGTGCTGTCCCAGGCAATAGGTCGATTCCAAATTCGACTTCCCGATTTGGAGGCAATCCCGGAAGCTCCTCCGGAAAGACATCTTGGAACTCTTTTACAGTTCTAACCTTATCCACTGTCATCCTCTCTACATCTATTTGACTTACAAATGCCAAATAGGCCTCACACCCTTTTCGAATCCACTTTTCCACCCTCAATGCCGATATTACATTAGACAAATAGTCCCTTCGCTCACCTATCACCATAACCTCATCCCCTTCCGTGGTCCTTAGCACCATTCGCTTAGCAACACAGTCTAGAGTCGCCTTATGCTTAACAAGCCAGTCCATTCCTAGAATGAGATCAAACTCTCCAAACGGAAACTCTATTGATCGCCAGGAAAGATCCTACCTTGAGTTTCTAAGGGTACATCCTTATACAGCTTGTCTACCCTAACCGATTGACCCAAGGGACTTAGCACAGATACCCCACTCACTATCTTCTCAGAATGCACTCCCAAAGACCCAAATATGGCATACGCAACATAAGAATGAGTAGATCCAATATCCACCAAGGCAGTATACGGCATATTAGAAACTAAGAACGTGCAGTTATGACATCAAAAGTCGCCCTCCTCTCGACGACAGCTGCATACACCAACACCGGTCGTCGAGCCTCAAGATTTCGGCTCCCGCGCAGCGCCCTCGACCTCGACCATTTCTATTCCCATTTTCGCCCCTACCTTGTCCACATCCTCTCGGTGGTTGTGGTCCACCTCTCATGGGTTGAACAACCCTCAGACAATAATTTGAGCTCGATCACTCTCGTGGGCCCTTAACTCAGGCTCCATAGATCCGCATCGAAAACAAGCACCGAACGCTTCCTACACTCACCCGGTGTACCTTACCACAGTCCCCACAGATTGGCGGTCTAACCACATTCATCGGAACGGCTCGAATCGCTCCTCCACTCTCGCCTTTTGGCATTCTTGTTTGCTCCACCAAGGTCCGAATCCTCCTAAACGGTTCGATCTTTCCCACGGTTACGCCTCTCGAGACGCTTTACCTCCTCGTGATCTTAGCTTTTTCCACCGAATCTGCGAAGTCACGCTCCTCTGCGGAGCAATCAGCACCTTGAGGTCATCTCGAGTCCATCCTCAAAGCGAACGCTACGCTCATACTCCGTAGCAACTATTCCCACAAAGATACCTACTCACCTCGAAATTCACCTCGTGACTCAAAGAACAGTTTTGCCTCCTTGGACCAGATTCAGGAATTCTTTCCTACGGGCATCCACATAACTTTCCCCGACGTACTTTCCTTTAAAGGCTGTCTTAAACAGCTCCCAAGTAACCCTATCAGATGGGGTTCCATCCCTCACGGTGAGCCACCACTGATAAGCCTCATCTCGCAGCAACGATACGACCCCCTTCAGCTTCTGCTCCACAGAACAGCCCGAGTCATCCATAATTCGTTCCATGGCCTCCAACCAATATTCCGCCACATTCGGGGCTACACCAGATACGCCCCTAAAGATCTCCGCTCCATTAGCCCGGAGTCGTTCAGAAATCGACCTTCGAATTTCATTGCCCGAACTTGCCCTGGCAACCCTTTCTAGAACTCGAAGCATTACCTGCGACAGGGCGTCATCCCGGGCACCATGATCATGAGATTCCACTTCTGTTTCTGAAGGTACCGGTGCTTCTGCCGCTGGCATATGTCCTAAAGACGAAGATCCCGCTCGAGCTCTTCCTCGGCCTCGTCCAAGGCCTCTACCTCGAGCTACTCGCGTACTCATATCGTATAATCTGATTACGAATTTTATGCATTAATTTTAGCATTCCAGTGATTATTACAGATGTTTTATGATTCAAATAGTAATTCAGATATGGTTTTCGTAGAATCAACGTCTAACTACAGTTTCAGTCTTTTAGCAACCTTTTCTAAGGTTTCAGTAGCATCCTATCTAGAGTATTCTAGTAAAGTTTCAGTACAGACAGATAATTCATAATATATTCAGAAAAATTTAGAATACTTACAGGCTTGGGCCGGAGATTCGAAATGCCACCTTCAGGAGTCCAGATTTTAAAAACCGATTTTTTTTTTAAGATCTTCGTTTTTGTAAACCCATTCCACAGCCGAGTTGTTACAACTTGGCTCTGATACCACTAAATGTAACACCCCAAACCCGGCCTAGACGTTATGACCAGATCCGGTGCGCCACATTGATGCGTTCAAATGTTCCGTTTTACTTAGTTTGGAAAACTTAGTTGGGGTTGTAAAAGATACTTTTTAAAGTAGGTTAAGGTGAATAGAAGCTGTGCACCAGGTAGGAAACCAGGAAGAAGAGGAGGTGAGTCCGTCGGACTACTTAAGTACCAAGCTCCCTTCGGATCCAATCTTAGACATGTACACCACCATTGCCACACCTTAACGACTCGTATAATTTGAGAAAACCATTTGGTTAAGTCCATCTTAATAACGTGATTAGGTTTGAAAACGTTTGCTTAGCGGAAGTCTTACTTGTGATCGAGTTATTTTAAAATCACTTAATGTTTTTGAAAACGAACCCTAGATCTAGCCCATTTTGATAGTTAATATAATTTAAGATCATCATGATAAGTTATAGATCCAAACCCAATTAAAAATAATCATAAGCGGCCTTATTACATAACAAAACCCAAATCATCAAAGTAAAGAAAATTGAAGTCCAAATCACCAGAAGAAATCTATATTGCAGAACGAGTGGCCACTCCGAATCCCTCGCAGCTCCAAGCCCACTATGGTTGGGGATTACCGCATGGATGAAAATAGGGATGAGTTTGGGGAAACTCGGTGTGTAAAATTAACCCAACCATAGCCCATATCACTCAAACCACGTAATTAAAACAAGTTGGCCTCAGCCCAGAACATATTTCAGAATAAAGCCCATAGGCCCAAAACAGATCAGAACAGATATATCATGCTTATGCAGAAACCCAACCATATCCAACCACATACACCCCCATACCATCCTTTCGCCATGTGGGGAGACTACTCGACCCACCCAACCGCTACACGCCATAGAAATATGCAAGATGGTCGCCAGATACAAAAAATGTGACAGAGTCACCAGATACAGATATTTTGTGGCAGTGCCATCAGAACAGATAATTTGTGGCATAGCCACCAGGACGCTTCCTCCATAATATAACCCATGTCCCCATGCAACAGATATACATTCATAGCATACATCATACAGATTTAATTTATCATGCTTTTCAGACAAAATTAACCCTAGGGGTATAAAGATCATTTTGCATACATAGGGGTATAATGGTAATTTTGCATACATAGGGGTATTCTAGTAAATCTAACTATTTCTAAGGTTTTCATGCATATCGTAGCTATTACGTTTAGCCAAAAACACTTACCGAAGCGTTTATCAATTGGGCCGTTGGCCCATTAACCCGCTTTTGGCCCATTAAGCCCAAAATATCAGAATGCACAAAATCGCACGTACTGCAGTTTTATCACTTCCGATTACCAGTAATAATTACCCATACGTCTCACGAGCATTCGCACACTTGCAAGCGCCCAAAATACCAGTTTTTTGGTATTTCGGCTTTTTGGCTTTTGCCGATCTAGCCTATGAAAGGGTGTTAATTACACACCTGTTTTTGGGATTTCCTCGATGAGATCTACACACGAACTGCCTACAATCGAATCACTTAATACTACTCCAAATATCGAAATAAAATTGAGTATATAGTCCCTTACCACATTCAGCCAAACATGCCTAAAACCCTTATTGCTCTTACCTTACTACCGAACTATGGTTAACTCCCAAGATCCGATCGTTCCACCTGTCCAAGCCCTTGATCAACCGCCTCTAACTCACGCTATTACCAAAACAAAATAGTTATTACGACCCCTCAGGGTTACAAGTCCAAATCGACAATCTCCCTAACTTTTAGGGATTTCGGCTTTTCCTAAAATATGTAAGAAGACTAAGTTTTGGAGAAGACTTACCACCGATTCCTTAGTGAATGATTCCAATGAGTTTCCCACTCGATCCCAATGTAGATCTAAGCCCTCAGATGATAACAAAAGTGGGGCTTTTAGTGACTTCAGTATTCGGCCAAGTCCCTTTTAATGTGGGGTTTTCGACTTTTTGCAACTTGTGTTTAGAAAGGTAAAACGAGAGGGTTTTGCTATGGTCTTGTCATCAAAACTTGAGGTTTTAGAGGGCTGGTGAATCGGCCACAAATGGTGAAGAGAAGAGATGTGGTTTTGGTTAAAAGAAATCGCACAAAAAGAATCAAGCTTTTGGGATTTCGGCTTTTGTATATAAGGCTTAAGAACAATGATAAGAACGTGGAGATGAATAGAATAATGGAAGGATTCGGCTATGGGGAAAGAAGAAGGAAGATAGATGGAGAGAAAAAAGAAAAGAAAAGAAAGGAAGAGAAGGAAGAATGGTCAGAAAAGAAAAAAAAACGGCACAACACTTCAAAATGCCGAATTTATACCTAGCTTTTGACCTAGCCGAAAATTTCCCCCCTAAAGAAACCCTTGGCCGGCCAACTCTTGCTCCTCAAGAGTCCACTATTCGGCCAACACCATCCTCCTTGATCAGCTCCTAGATCCTCTCCCTTATCCCCTCCTTACTCAATCTCCTGAGCAATTCAAACTCCTCCTGACAGACTTTTACTTCAGTTCCATTACTTACCTTTTCTGTTCATAAAAATTAATCCCTTGTTTTTGCTATCAATGTGACTTGAACCTGGGTCCTCCCCAGCTTCCACACGCCACTACATCCTTCCCAGTGGCGTCACATGCCACTTTACCACTTGCTTCCTTGTCTCTGCCCGTGTGTTTACTACCATGCATACTGACTTGTGAAATTTACGTGCAGGGGATACACGGCAATGTAACATGCCTATGAGGCTGACCGTGTGTCACACACTGCCTAGACACATACCCGTGTGCCTACCTGTGTGAACAATATAAGGCTATTTACCAACCCTTATGTCACTCTGAAACAAAATTCAATACCAACCAACATATCAAATTCTAACTTAATATGATTTCTCAACCAACAACCATAGCTAAGGCCTATATACATTTCATATATTTAAGAAAAACTATCTTGCATTCATATAATAACTTTCAATATTAGCCATTTTCATGGCTTTATACAAAATGGGTCAAATACTAAAACAAGCCAACACATTTAGCCCCAAAACAATGTGACACCAAAACAAATTCAAAAGTTCCTATACATGCTATATTCCAAATGATAAAACTAGCTATACCATGTGCTCCGAGGATAGTGTGACTGGCTTCCCCGACGTAGTCAATGATTCTTGAGTTACTTTGGCGCACTATAAGAAAAGGGAAAGGAAAGAGGGTAACCATGGAAGCTTAGTAAGTACGTGTATGCAAATAAGTGTGATTAGAAACACATTCGTCAAACAATGGCTTATTATACTTATCTTGGACTTCACTTCTTTTATGCATACTTACTACATTTCATCACATACTAAGACCTTATTCGAGAGTTTAGTATACATACTTGTAATTACCCTTAAAATACTTAAGTTCATTCTCTCTACTGACATACCTCATTGGAAGTATCACCAACCCATTCATCGAGTTACCTATTGAACACTCAGAAATACCAGTGGATACATGGATGGTTTACTCCTAAGAGCTATACAAGTAGCCAAGGCTACCTTATACTTTGTAATACTTGCATAATTGAGCTACTAACGGGTCTTTTTTACCAAGTTAATACCCGGACCCTATAGCTCTGTCATGTAATGCCCGCTCATTTAGCTACTCGGGTCTGCACACAAAGTTAGTACCCGGACCCACATTACATATTTCACTTATCTCATGAACTTGACTCAACTCATGAGTTCAGACCATTCAATTTCTCATGACTTACCTTTTTGTATCCTATATTATTTCCGAGGTTCAACAGGATTTCGTATCGAACCTGATGTTGGCGCACTTGTTCATAATGTAAGTTACTCTTATATCACATTATTTATACTTTCATGGTATTGAGTAAGATTATGATACCCGATAAAAATAAAACATTTAAAAGTAAGCTACAATGACACATTATTTACATATGTACTTACCTCGGTGCAAAATGATAGCAATAAGCTTAATCCTCTTAAACTTTGTTCTTTTCCCAATCAAGACCTGAATCACATTTCTCTTGATCTAAAATGTCAAAAATTAGCCTATTTAATGTAAAAATCATTTAATTCAACCTAAGACTCATACTTTGGTAAATCGTTTTGCCCCTAGAATTTGACAAAATGTCCATTTTACCCTTGGACCCGAAAATCGAGTTTTATCACATTTTCTCATTAACCATGCCTAGAAAAATACTTTTTATACTAGGAGTAGCCCAAAATTCTCATTATATCACACATTTATCACCTATTTTACAACTTATGCAAAATGGCCCTTTTTAAGGTTTTCATGGAAAATCTTTTCACAAAAGTTGTTTATTTCACAATCATGATTCATTTTCTTCCATAAAATTTCAGAAAGCATCATGAACTCTTTCATGGTAAAACCTTAGACTTTCAACCATTTTGCAAAATAGTCCTCTCATTTGAAAGCTCGTGCTACAAGGGTTCTAAAAGTACAAAAATCATCAAGAAAGACCATCAAAATCACTTACTTGAGAGGGTTACAAGTTGCTGAAATTTTGAAGCTCAAAACCCCTAAAATGGCTGAAATTTCAGAGGTGTAGAGAAGAAGAGAAAAAAGATGACAACTTTTCTTTATTTTACTCAAATAGCTCATGTCATCAAATACCAACCTTACTACATTTTTGACTTTTTGACTCTTATTGTCTCTATCGCCGGCCATGCCATAAATAAGGGCTTATTTTCTCCTTAAAAACCCTTAATTTTGGTTCTCTAGCTATTCGGTATGTCTATCAAGTGAAATTAAACTTTTACCCTTTATACGATTTAGTCCTTTTTTGCAATTAAGCTTTCAAATGCTAAAATTTATTCAACAAATTTTCCATGCACCTTTATAAACACGTCATCGCACATAAAATAATATTAAAATAATTTCTCCAGCTTTGAAATAGTGGTTCTGAAACCACTATTCCGACTAGGCCCAAAATCGGGCTGTTACAATACACAATCACATTAATCCGTCCTTTATCTTAACAAACCGAACAGGTGCACCCCAAGGTGAGAAACTAGGTCGAGCAAAACCCCTATCTGTCAAGTCTTGCAACTGTGTTTTCAACTTTTTCAACTCAATAGGAGCCATTATGTACGATGCTATTGATATTGGTGATGTCCCCAATACTAATTCAATAGCAAACTTAACCTCTCTAATCTGTGGTAATCCAGGTAACTCCTCTAGAAACACATCAGGATATTCACAAACCACTAGCATTGATTCAAGCTTCGACTTAGTTACTTTATAATCCAATAAATATGCAAGATAAGCATCACAACCTTTTCTTACATATTTCTATGTCGACATAGCTGAAATAACAATAAGCAACCCACTCAAACTGTCTGATTCAATCCAGAGTGTCTCACCATTCTGACATTTCAATACAATAAGTTTTCATCTATAGTTCACAATAGCATCATCTGGATTTAGTCAACCCATGCCAAAAATCACATCAAACTCATCAAATGGAAATAGCATCAAATCAGCCGAAAAATGTAACCCCGAGTCATCAAGGGACAGTTTTTGCAAACTTTATCAACTAATATGTATTGACCTAGGGGGTTCGACACTTTAACCATGAATTCAGTGGACTCAATAGGAAATTTCTTACTAGATACTAAATTCGTGCATACATGCGAATGATTTCATCCCGGATCAATCAGAGCAGTAACATTAGTATCAAAAATAGAGAAAGTACCGTTAATAACATCTAGCATAGAAGCTTTCTCTCGTGCACGAATAGCAAAAGCCTTAGCTAGTACTCGTGCCTCAGATCTCACAGCAGAGTTTTTTGTTACACCATAACTACCACTTCCATTTCTAGGATTACGAGGTGGTCTACCTCTCGCAGCAGTGTTGTTCAGTGTCATAGTCTGATCTGTTTCTTTCTCAGACTTTTCTTGGCAATATCTAAGATAGTGTTTGAAGGAACCACACTTGAAACATGCTCTGTTCTGCAATCTACATTCACTATAATGTGGTCTATTACAATGCTCGCACTCAGGCCTATTATCTCTTACACTACCCACACTCGCTACAGATGTAGCCTGAGGCTTTGGACTCAAACGTTGGTTACCTCTGTCTCTATTGGAATACCCCACTGAAGTTGTGGAATGGTTGTGATGTTCTTTTCATCTCTTCGATGATGACTGATACGACTTCCAGACAATCTTTTTCTTGAGTCTCTAGCATCAAAATTAGCTTCTTTTTTTCTCCTTATTAAGCTCATTGGCTTTATTTGCCTGATCAACTAAGACAACAAACTCTTACAACTTAAGAATCCCGACTAGAAGCTTTATATCTTCATTTAACCCTCCCTCAAATCTTTTACACATGGCAATTTCGGTTGGAATGCATTCCCGGGCATATTTACTCAGTCTAACGAACTCTCGTTCATATTCTAACACAAACATACAACCCTATTTGAGCTCAACAAATTCTTTACTTTTCTGATCCAAAAATCTCTGACTAATGTATTTCTTTCAAAACTCATTTTGGAAGAATTCCCAGGTTATCCACTCTCTCAGTACGACTGAAATCAACCTGTTTCACCACTAGTAAGCTAAGTCTTTCAACAAATATATCGCACACTTAACATATTTAGCCGATGAACAAGATAGTTTGTTCAAAGCCCTGATTGTATTCTCTAACCAGAATCCTACTCTCTCAGGATTATCTTCAGTAGTGGCTCTAAATTCTTCAGCCTCGTATTTATGAATCTTATCAACAGGCAGCTTATTAACTCATAAAGGTTCCAAACCTTGAGGAATAATGTGGACTAGTTGGGGAATAGGAGGGGGTAGAGGTTGTTGACCAATCGGGTTCATTCATACGAACTCGGTAAACCATTCTTTTATCATTTGGATGACAGCCTCCTTAGCCTCTCCTCTCCCACCCTCAAATACAGGCCTTTTACCACTCTATGCTACTCCGTGAATAGAGGTTTGAGCATTACTCTCAACTTCATCGAAGTCAACTCGGTTGGATGTCATTGTTATAAGAAAACATATTTTAAAACGGTCAGTAGATATCACACTATCACAAGTTATATAATGGCACGTATTGTCAGACTCATATACGCTACGTTCAGTCTGAGAATTGACTAAATCATAGCTCTAATACCAATACATGTAACACCCCTAACCTGCATCTGTCGCCAGAATAGGTTATGGAGCATTACCAGATTTTCATTTCAAAACGAACAATAATTATTAATATTTCAATTCATATCATTAATCATATCAAAACCAATCCATAACATGCATATCATTCTTTATACGAGCCCTCAAGGCTTTAAAAACACATTAGAAACAAGTCGGGACTAAATCAAAAACATATAAAATTTTTCAGAAAATAATGAAAATTTTCAAAACTGTAGGGGTCACACGGCTATGTGGCCAAGGCGTGCAGGCATTCAAAGTAGGGACACACAGTCGTGTCTCAGCCAGTGTCCGTGCCCATTTAACTCACTGACTTGGGTCACACAACCAAGCCATACACCTGTTATCCTTCATAATGACCTCACTCACTCATGTGACAGGCCGTGTGCTAGGTTGTGTAACAATTGGACTTTAATCCTTTTGAAAGCTATAGGGGACACACGGCCGTGTCGCCTGGCCATGTATCACACATATCTTAGACACACGTTCGTGTCTTTGCCCATGTAAATGAAAAATAGGCCACTTCCAAGCCATTTGTCTCACCCCAAACATGCATCCACATACAACCAATTTGCCACATATAAAGAAGCACTCCAAAGTGCACCAAACCATTCAAATAACAAGCTATACAAATACGATACATTTTCATACAACCAATATGCCCATAGGGCACCTTAATTTCAACAACTACACATACATAATCACATACTCAATTTTGCCAAAAGTTCACTAATTTCAAACTAAGTTTACATAAAAAAATACCATTTGATTTACCCATCCAATTCACACCAAATGAGACCAAATGTGCCATTCATCAACTAGCATCAATAGCCATATAAGTTATTTATAGCAAAGGTACCAAATCACCACATTCAAACATATCACAAGACATTTTTTAACATGCACTTTAACCACCATTCCATTTTTAATCATTCAAGCATCAAGAACCAAGATATCAACCACTGTAAAGCGAAATATTTACATACCAAAACTAGTCCATATCATTCCCCAAAATACCATAAACACAAGCCAAAAAAATGGCTACTTCAACAACCAAAATACCTATACATGCCATTATAACCAAAACTTAAAACACCGACAAGCTTCCAACTCAAACAAGCTTTCAATTCACTATAAAACACGGAAAACAACATAAAGTAAGCACAAATTCTTAGCAATTTCGTATAATTTACAAAAGAACTTACCATTTCAACACATAATAAGTAAGTTAAACTGTAATATCTTGAATTAGGGCTTAATCAGAATAGTGGTTTTGTGACCACAAATCCGAAATAGAAATAATTATTTTACAATGATTTTGATGTTTATGATATGATTGCATGATTGTGTGAAAATTTCGTGATGAAATTCTATGCCTAAAGTGCTTAAATTGAAAGTAGGGACTAAATCGAATAAGTTGCAAAACTTGCATTCTAGAAGTTTTTAGTATGAAATTGTTTTGGAATATTAATGAGGTCTTAAATAGCAATTTGACCAATTTTAAGTTCATGGACAAAATTAGGACATGGAAGGAATTTTTGGAAAGTTTAGTAGTAAGGGTATTTTGGTCATTTAGTTATTAAAATGAATTAAAAACAAAATTAAAAGCCAATTTTTGTCCATCTTCTTCATTAGGCCGAAATTTCAAGGGTTCTCCATAGCTAGGGTCTGTTTCAAGCTTCCAAGCTCCATAGTAAGTGATTCCAAGCCCGCTTTTAATGTTCTTTACGTTTTGGAATCCTAAGCTCGATTAAGCTTATGCTAGCAATAATTCAACCTAGGGTTTATATTTGGAAAAATACCCATAGGTGAAATTTGTGTATTTTGATGTTTTATGATAGAATATGGGGTTTTAAATTATGTTAGACAACTTGTGCTACTCGATTTTTAGTGAAAACGAGTAAAAGGGCTTAATCGGCAAAAAAATACCTAATAGTCACAAGTATATGTTAGAGAGAGAATTTGATGTTGCCATAGAAGGAAAAGTGATCAGCATGTTATAAAACATAAGAATAAGGAATAAAGTTTAATTCTCGAGCCAGGGCAAAAGTGTAATTATGCAAAAGTTTAGGGCAAAAGTGTAATTTTTTAAAGTTCAGTATTAAATGCTGTTTTGATGAATGTATGTATTAAATAAGATTAATTTGGTATTATAGATCAAGAAAATGAGATTCAAGTCGTGATCGAGGAAAAGAAAAGATTGTGGACTAAATTGCAAAATCTTTATATTTTGGTACCAAGGTAAGTTCATGTGTAAATAATGTAGCATAAATGTTATTTTTAAGTTATTAATGTTAATTATATGATATGCTGATTTTTAATCGTGAAATATTATGCTTTGTGGTTAATGTTGAGTAATATGCAAATTATGTTTACTACTTGATAAATATGAATTGCTACCGAGTATCGGTTTCGATATTCCATGGAAGACGGTAAATGTGAGATCGAGGAAAAAAGCCCGTTTGAACCTTAGGAATAGATTAGGATACAAGTGACATGTCACTAGGATGGTTGAGCATCCGAACTCGTTGAGTTGAGTCCGAGTTCACTTATGGATGCGAATGTCCTAACTCATTGAGTTGAGTCCGAGTTCGTGAAATGTAACTAGGCATCCGAACTCGTTGAGTTGAGTCTGAGTTCACTTATGGATGCGAACGCTCGAGCTCGTTGAGTTGAGTCCGAGTTCACTTATGGGCGAGTTACATGGTAGCTTGATTACATATGAGGCACTTATGTGCAAATTATCCGTATCCGAGCCAGTATTCGATGTGTTCAACGGTGAAATTTCTAGTGAAATGGAAGAACACTTAAGATGCAAGCGACGCTTTGGTAAGTGTTTTGAAATGGACACTTTGGACAGGTATGTTCTTAACCCTCGGGTTGAAAATAGATACAACAACGATAAGGTGGTAAGATGATGAATGATGTTTAGAAATGTGATATATGTTTTGGTGATACCATGCTAAAGTTGTTTGGTATATTTGTATTGTTATGTTACTTGTTATTTACATATGAACTTCCTAAGCATTTATGCTTACTCCCTCCTCTTTATTTACTGTAGTTTTGAACAAGCCAACTCGGGAATCGAGATGGGTCGAAGGTTCGATCACACTATCCAAAGGACTTTCATCTGGGTAAATGGCTTGTAAAACTTAAGTATGGCATGTATAGCAATATACCTATTTTGTGTAAATAATTTTATGATATGGCCATGTTTGGTTGAGAAAATGTTTGATATTGATAAGTCATGGTGATGGCTAATTTAGATCATGTTTGATATCATGGAAGTTTAACAGGTTATCTAGTTCATAAAAATTCATGGAAAGATGAAACTTGCCTTAAAACAGAATATTGCTGCAGCAATGATATGAATTTGAAAAATCACTAAAAATAGTATAAATGGAACTAAATGATTAGTAAGTTATGAAATTGAATCTTAATGAGTCTATTTTCATGTGGATTGAAAAAAACAGGCATATAAATTATATTTTATGAGATATTTAAACTTTTGTGAAACAGGGCCAGAGTGATTTCT
This sequence comes from Gossypium arboreum, assembly GCF_025698485.1. Taxonomy (NCBI): domain Eukaryota; kingdom Viridiplantae; phylum Streptophyta; class Magnoliopsida; order Malvales; family Malvaceae; genus Gossypium; species Gossypium arboreum. Next base: position 60,542,922 of record NC_069079.1, read on the forward strand.
GGATCCCCTATTGTGACTTTAAAAATTCATAATAAATTTTAAAAAAATAATTAGAAGTTTTTCTTTATATGTACAGGTTCTTTATTGAGTCTAGTTTTAATAGAAACAAACCTCATAGTCATTTAATTTCTGTATAGAGAAATATCTGATTCGTAATACACAGAGGTCAGAGCAGTCGAACCCTGAAACAGGGGAGACTTTAACTAATAAACTGTACTAATTGGCCCAACCAAAAATTCTAGAAAAAATTAGTAAATATATATATGAGTCTAGATTTAGGGAAAATTTACGGATCTAGATTTCGAGTTTTGTAACTCGAGATATGATTTTTCTTGTAACTGTGACGCGGGTAGTTAGAAAGCTGTGAATGTAGAAATAAATGATTTGAAGTTCTTAATTTGATAAATATTGTTCGGTAACCCCTCAAGCTCGACTCCGGCGATGGTCTCAGGCGTGGGGGCGTTACATAAACATGGCACAAACCAACCACAACTTGGCTAAAGCCTAAGTACGTACACCAAACCTGTTAGCCATTTACTTATAACATAGGCAATATAATCATGGATGAGCACAACATTTAATCCTGTATCATATGCATATATTATCCACTTCAAATCTCAATATATCATGTACCACCATTTCAATGAAATTCACATGTGTCTGAGTCTTAGTTTGTATCAAACTCTTACCATTTCTTTTTTGAATAATGCTCGTTAAACCATTTAGAATATCGTTGAATACCCAGGATAGCTCACACATAGTGTGCTAACTCATATAACCATATTTCGTCAATTCCTGTACATGTATGCTCACACGAGCTGTAATCAGAATGCTCACACGAGCTGTGAATTAAAAACTTTATTCGAAACTTACCTCGACGACTAAAAGTAGATACGGAGGCAACTAATTTGAAACTTTGTCTTTAGCCTAATCTAAAGTTGTATGAGGTTTTTCTTGATCTAAATAGATAAATTTAGCTTAATTCAATAATTATTCTATTCAATTTAATCCAATCTCATATTAATAAAATTATAATTTTTCCCTATACTTTTGATTTCTTTTCAATTTACTCCCTAGCTCATAAAAATGGAAATTCATGCAATTTTCCCAAAATCCATCATAGCCTAATTCCATATAGGTCCCTAGCAAGTCCTATATTTCATTTATTTCACAATTTCACCATGTAAAATTTTTTAATTTTCAATTTAATCCTTATTTGACAATTTCACCAAAAATCATTTAACAAAAGTTGTTTATCTATCAACAACTAACCATTTTCTTTCATAAACCATCAAAAATCATACACATTCATTCATGGAAAAACTCTAATATTTTAACATTTTCACAAATTAGTCCCCAAGCTAGCTAGATTAAGCTACAACAATCCCGAAAATATAAAAATTATTAAAAACAGAATGAAAATCACTTACATGCTTGCACTTGTACTAGCTGAATGTAAAAAACCCTAAAATGGTGTTTTTTCCTTGAAGAATTGATGGAGAAGATGATGTTTTGTTTTCTTTAATTTTAACCTTTAATTACTTAATTACCAACACAACCTTAAAAATTATTCCAAATTTCAATAATGCCAAGCCATGTACATCCACTATCTTCATTAAAGGTCTAATTACCACATAAGTACTCATACTTTAAGGCTCTATAGCTATTTAATACCTTAAGCTACTAGAATTCAACTTTTTCCCTTTACATGATTTAGACCTTTTTATTCAATTAAGCATATAAACAGTAAAATTTCTTAACAAAATTTTTATACAATACTACTATCATGCTATAGAAAATAAAATAAATATTTCAACATCAGATTTGTGCTCCCAAAACTACTGTTTCAATTTTCACTAAAAATGGGTTGTTACATCCAAGCTTAAGATTATACCATAAACTTTCAAGAACATTTCAAATTCATCCATGGCACATTCTAGAACATTTGATAATTTGAAAAACAAAGGTATGGTTTAGCTGGGTCTAATTGCAACGATCTCAAAAATATAAAAATCATTAAAAAAAGGGTACAAAATGGACTTATATGCATAAATTGAAGCATGGCCGAACCTAACTTCTCCTTGACTATGGCTTTCAGTTGAAACAAAGAAAACTAAAGGTTGAAGATGGCCACTTTTACTTTATTTTACTTAGTTTAAGTTATTTATTTTCTAATTTACTAATTTATTCTTTAAAAACTAACATAATTTCATGCATTTATTCACCAAAGCCATCCACTATAAACTTAATTGGTATAATTACCATTTAATGGAGGTTTAATTGCATAATTGGTCCTTCAATTAAATTAAATTCCAACTAAATAAACTTATTTAAAATTTAATCCTAAACTAATTAGGACTAAAAGAGAAAATAGATCAAAAGCTAGTGGATTTCATCATGTCAGCATCGCTTGGACTTCTTGACCATGGTTTAAGTCCTATTTTGGTCCTTTTTGCATTTTACATCTATAGCGATTAACTTTTGAATCCTTTACAATTTAGTCCTTTTTCCTTAATTAACTATCCAAACATTAAAATTTCTTAACCAAATTTCAATACAACTTTAATAACATCTTGTAAATATTTAATAAAATATTTACAACTCGGTTTATAGGAACGAGGTCCCGATACCTCAATTTCTAAAACCACTTGACTTTAGGGTCATACCACTTGAGCCTAATTATTCATTTGAATAGCATAAATTGCCCTATTTAAAATTATCAAAGTGTAAAATAACTTCAACAATTTCAAAGTAAAAGCTTTAAATTTTAAGAAAAATTGTAAAATAACGCAGTTTTTCAGACGTAAGACCATGGTTGGACCATGGCAGTGTATATATATGTAAGACCATAGTTGAGCTATGACATTCTAATGATAAGACCATAATCGGGTTATGGCACTTATGGCACTATAAGCGTAAGACCATGGCAAAGCCATGGCAGTGCACATGTAAGACCATAGTCAGACTATGGCACAATATGAAACATGTACCGGGGTTTTAATCGTCTTTACAGTGTTCATCGAATATGAAAAGGGATGGATTCGACCATCGATTAAGGGATGGTTTGGACCATTGTTTAGCACATTTGTGTGACAGCCCTAAATTGACCCTAGTCGGAAAGTGGTTTCGGGACCACTAAACCGAGTCATAAAAATAATTAATTGTTATATTCTATGCTTACTATGTGTGTGCATGCATATGTGGAAGTTTCATTCTCTAATTTTACCAATTTTATGAGAAATTATTAAATAGGGATCAATGTGAAACATGGTGAAATATGATAGGCTAATTTTAAATGGCTTATTAGTGCATGTTAACACAAAGGTGGAGTTGCATGTCAAATAACCCATTTCCTAAGGTTAGTGGCCGGCCATGACATGATGATGGGCAAAGAAAACATGTCCTAGATATGTTGGCCTAGTGCATTATGGAAGGAAAATAAAGAAATGAAAAAAAGGAAAATGATGAAAAAAAGAGTGTGGATGCCCCTCCCTTGTTGCCGTGAGTTGAGGAAAAGAAAGGAGAAAAATTTTGTTGTTCATCCTTTCTCATTTTGTTACAATTGCCATGACTTGAGAAGAAGAAAAAAAAGTGTCCATTCTCTCATTTTTCTTTGCATGGCCGAATGTACTAAGAAGAAAGGGGGGGAAGCTTGAGAAAATCAGCCATGGGAGCTTACTAGACTAAGGTGTTTTGATACAAGAAGGTATGTTTTATGCCACTCTTGAAAATGCATGCATAGTTTGGAGGATTGGTTCAAATTTTTCCTTGAATCTTGGATCGAAACTAAGTTGTTAGGTGAGTTAAATTTCGGCCAAGAATGTTGTATTTCCTAATTAGTGTTTTGATGTTGTTGTGATGAAAGCATGGAGATGAGTGAGTTCGAATGTTTAACAAAAAGGAGATTTTTGTGCCATTGAGTTCTTGTTGTTATGTGTGTATGTGCATGAGTATTCGGCCATGCTATAAATGCTTAATGTGATATATAATAGTACTTGTGAATGAGCTTGAGAGCACCTAAATTATTAGTTGGAAGTGCCGAATGTAGTCTTGGATGAATTTTAAAGAACAAAGAAATTTTGGGTGACTAGAGGTCAAGGACATTCGGCCAAAGGCTTGTGTGCTAGCAAAATTTGGCCTAGATGGGGTAAATGTTAAGTGTTAAATGCAATGGAAATGCTAGATTAATGTTGCACATTCGGCTATAGTTAGGCATGTTTATGATCTCATTTAGACGATTAGACATAAAAAGGGTGGTAATGAGGCTGAAAATTGTTGAATGGCTAGTTGGGTAATGAATGTAGCATTCGCCATATGGGGTAAAAATGGGTCAAATGTTCGTGAAATAAAACTTTGTGAATTGATGAATTAATGATGATAGTATTGTTGATGTCATGTATATATGTATAAATATTTGGCAAGACGGTTAAACTAGTTAATTTATTGATTAGCTCAAGAAGCTAGAGGGGGAGAATCAAGCAAAAGCAAAGGAAAGAACACCGAATAGCCGAGTTGGAACCATTTTACCCAACACAAAGTAAGTCATTAAGCGTATATTTGGTGTTGATTTAAATGATCATAATATATATGCAAATGTGTTTAAATGAGTTGATGTGTAAATGGAAATGTATGTGTATGGAATGATGCCATTGTTGAATGTATAAAGGCAGCAAAATACATAAGGTATTGGTCTCGGCACTAAGTGTGCGGGTATAAATGGACACGGTGACAAGATTGGCACTAAGTGTGCGGGTTTAAAATTGTACAGCACTAAGTGTGCGAGTTTGATTATATAGCACTAAGTGTGCGAGTTGAATACATATAGCACTAAGTGTGCGGATTCACTATATGCTCTTGCATTACAATTGGCACTGAGTGTGCGACATTATCGAGCTAATCCCGCATAATGGATCGGGTAAGTACCTTGAGCTCGTGATTTAATAGGCAATATGTTCATGCTCGGGGTTGAGCTCGGTAAGCTTTAAATCTATGTGATGATTGAAATTGTATGATTGTGGTGGAAATGAGTTAGTGTGTGAAAATGCCTCAAATATCTTGTTGTGTAGAATATGAAATGTGGATGTATGAGATTGAACCGAAAGGTCCGAGGAATTATGGTATAGATTCGATATGGATGAGTACCTAGCCTCGTTTATTGTTTCATGTTGTGGTAACTTTATCAATGGATTGATGAATGCTTATGACTTCTCGAGTTATAAACTCACTCGGTGTTTTCTTGTCACCCTTTTAGGTCTCTTGGACTCGTATTGTTTATGTGCTTCGGAACCGTCGTTGAAGTCATCACACCGCTGAAAATCTTTTGGTATTGTCTTCGTAGTTGAACTAGGAGAACATTTGGCATGTATAGGCTATTATGTTTTGTTGAATTATGGGTTGTAAACTTTAAGCCATGTGAAAATGGCCTATGTGGTCGTTGAGTGGGATGCTAGAACCTATAGCCACGAGTCTTAGAAACTTTAATTTTGATAAGGTGGCCATAATTTGTGTCATGTATGATGGATGATTAGTAAGGTCAAGGAAAGATTCATGAAATTGGCATAGTCTACTGCAGTAACTGTTGCGGACAGCAGCAGTGATATGAGATTGAAAAATAACTAAAAATAGTAGAAGTAGAATTAAATAGTAAATAAATTATGAAATTTAACCTTGATGAATCTATTTTCATATGGATGAAACGAAACGACCATATGAGCAGTATACTGAGAGATATTAGAGTTCTCGTGAGACAGGGCCAGAACGGTTTCTGGATCCCCTGTCTCGACTTTGAAAATTTACTATAAATTATCCAGAAAGAATTAGAAGTCATTCCTTATATGTGCAGATTCCATTTTGAGTCTAGTTTCATTAGAAACAAACGACACCAGTATTAAAGCCCTGTACAGAGAGATATTCAAGTTGTAACGTGCGAAGGTCAGTGTAGTCGACCCCTGTAGCATGGGTGACTTTAACTAATAAACTGTACCAATTGGCCTGGCCAAAAATTCTAGAAATAAATCCATGGATGGATATATGAGTATATTTTCAGGGAAAATTTACGGAATTGGTTTTCGAGTTCTGGAACTCGAGATATGATTTTTAAGGTAACAGTGATGCAGTTAGCTAGCCTGCCTGATACAAAAAACTTCATAATTTCCAAGAGGGAAATAAGGGAAGTAAGCCCGGTAACACCTCATGGTCGAATCCGGTGACGGTCACGGGTTTGGGGTGTTACATTTAATTGGTATCAGAGCTATGGTTTAGTTGGTTCTAGGACTACCATGGCGCGTGTGAGTCTAGCTATACATGCCAAATCGTTAGTGCTTAATAATGTGATGACTTCGACGGTTGAAATTTTGTTTTGATTAGCAATGGAACCCGGGTAGAGACCCTTGGCGGATGACGTTGAAAGTGTAGCGGCTGCTCCTGCGCAAGGGACACCGCCTGTTGAGCCTCAGTCATCCGCGAATAATCAAAATGAAGGGGCGAAACAAGCCTTCTTCACCATGATGAATGAGTAGGTCGCGCAATATGCCCGAACCAATCCGACTGTCCAACCATTCCCGAATTTAAATAATCCACCCCAAGAGCCCGTAATGCCATCAGTTACTGATCCTGTGAGGCTGAGTAAACCACCTGTGGACTTGATTAGGAAGCGTGGGGCCGAGGAGTTTAAGGCCATAGTTACCGATGATGCCGAAAGGGCCGAGTTCGCTTGATAACACCATTAGAGTGTTTGATGAACTCATGCACACCGATGAATGTCTTAAGTGTGCTATATCTTTGTTCTGAGACTCACCTACTATTGGTGGAGGACCTTGATTTCCATAGTCCCAAAGGAACAAGTTACTTGGGATTTCTTTCAAACGAATTTCGGAAGAAATATATTAGTCAACGGTTCATCGATCAGAAGCGTAAGGAATTTTTGGAGCTCAAGCAAGGCCGTATGACAGTATCTGAATACGAACATGAGTTCGTAAGACTTAGTCGGTATGCTCGGGAGTGTGTGGCTGATGAGGTTGCTATGTGCAAAAGATTTGAAGAAGGATTGAATGAAGATTTAAAGCTGCTAGTGGGTATTTTGGAGATAAAGGAGTTCGTAACACTAGTCGAACGAGCCTGCAAGGTGGAAGAACTTGGAAAGGAGAAGAAGAAGGCTGAATTTGAAGCAAGAGATTATCGTAAAAGATCGGCGAGTAAAGCTTTGTTCTCGACCGTAAAGAAATTCAGGGAGGGCACTAGTAAGTCGAGGGCGACTGCGGGAATTTCCATCAGAGCCCGACCATCGACGGACTCCCGAGCTACTTCGGTAGCTAGTGTGGGCAATAATCGTCAAGAGAAACCTGAATGCCCCCAATGTGGAAGACGACACCTAGGTGAATGTTGGGGTAAGTCTGTTAATAGGGCCTGTTACGGATGTGGTTCGAAGGACCACTTCATTAGAGATTGCACAGAGCTAGATGAGAAGAATAAGATGCAAGGTGCAAGATCTAGTGGGGCGACGGCTAGAGGTAGACCCCCGAGGATTTCAGGAGGTAGGGGTGGTAATCAGAGAGGAGCCACTGATACGGCTGTTCGATCCGAGACCCGTGCTCCTGCTAGAGCATATGCCATTCACGCACGAGAGGAGGCATCCTCCCCGACGTTATCACCGGTACTTTTACTCTCTTTGATACTAGTGTGATTGCATTGATTGACCCCGCTCTACTCATTCATATGTATGTGAAACTTTAGCACCCAAGAAGACTCTACCGTTGAGTCTCATCGAGTTCGTAATTCAGTGTCAAACCCTTTGGGTCAATACGTACTGTTGATAAAGTGTGCAAGAGATGCCCCTAATAATTCGAGAATCCAGTTTTCCGATCCGATGCTTCTACCATTTGATGAATTCGATGTTATTCTTGGTATGGATTGGTGATCGTACATGATGCAAAGGTGGATCGCAAAAGGAAAACCATTGATTTGAGGAGTGCAAATAATGAGGTAGTCCGAGTCGAGTCTCATCGATTTAAAAGGAGTGCCGCGATAATATCTTCTATGACCGCTCGGAGATATGTGAAAAGGGTGTGAAACATACCTTGCGTATGTGTTTGAAAGTAAAGAGACGGAAAAGAAACTCAAATCGGTACCGATGGTTTGTGAGTATTCGATGTTTTCCGGAGGAGTTACCGGATTGCCACCGGTTCGAGAAGTGGAATTCGCATCGGTTGTACCGTGTACTACGCCGATTTCAATAGCCCCGTATAGTATGGCATTAATGGAATTAAAGGAATTGAAGGTTCAATTGCAAGAATTGACGGATAGAGGTTTCGCTCGACCGAGCTTTTCTCCATGGGGCGCACCTGTATTGTTTGTGAAAAAGAAGGACGGAACCATGAGGTTGTGCATCGACTATCGTCAACTCAATAAAGTGACGATAAAGAATAAATATCCATTGCCACGAATTGACGATTTGTTTGATCAATTAAAGGGAGCCTCAGTGTTTTCAAAGATAGATTTGAGGTCGGGGTACTATCAGTTGAGGGTCCGAGAATCGGACATACCCAAAACCGCTTTTAGAACGAGGTACGGTCACTACGGATTCTTGGTGATGCCGTTTGGGCTTACTAATGTCCCTGCGGTATTTATGGATTTAATGAATAGAATTTTCAGGCCATACTTGGATCGGTTCGTACTTGTATTTATCGATGACATTTTGGTCTATTCGAGAGATGAAACCGAACATGCTGAGCACCTGAGGCTAATGTTGCAAATTTTACGAGATAAGCAGTTATACGCAAAGTTCAAGAATGTGAATTTTGGTTGAAAGAGGTTAGCTTTTGGGGCACGTGGTGTCCGCATCGGTGTCGTGGTAGACCCGAACAAAATTTCGACCATAGTCGATTGGAAACCTCAAGGAATGTTATCGAGGTTAGGAGCTTTTTGGGGCTTGCGGATACTATCGACGATTTGTGAAAGGTTTTTCGATGATAGTTGCACCGATGACAAAACTACTTCAAAAGATGTTAAGTTCGAGTGGTCGAACGCCACAAGAAAGTTTTGATCGACTAAAACCTGTTTAATCGAGGCCCCAGACTAGTACAACCGAGTCCGATAAAGAGTTTGTCATATCTGATGACGCATCCTTGCTTAGGTTAGGTTGTGTGTTGATGCAAGAAGGTCGAGTTGTGGCTTACGCGTCGAGACAACTAAAGCCGCATGAGAGAAACTATCGACCCATGACCTTGAACTAGCAGACCATAGTGTTCGCCTTGAAGATATGGCGGCATTACTTGTTTGGAGAAAGTCATCACATTTATTCGCACCACAAGAGTCTAAAATATTTGATGACTCGAGAGATTTAAACCTGCGACAAAGACGTTGGCTTGAGTTGTTGAAAGACTATGAACTCATCATTGATTATCACCCGGAAAGGCCAACGTGGTGGCCGATGCTTTAAGTCGCAAGGCACCGCTTGCTTTGAGAGCAATGGATGCTCATCTATCCGCTTTCACCCGATGAGGTGCTAGTAGTCGAATTAGAGACCAAACCGTTATTGATTCATCAAGTACTTGAATCTCGGAAGGTCGACGCCGAATTGGTCGCTAAGCGAAATGAATGTGTTTCAAGGAGGAATCGAATTTCGGAAGACCATGATTGCTTGACGCTCAAGGGTCGATTATGTATTCCAAGGAATTGAACTTGTTTCGATGATTTTGAACGAGGCTCACGAGAGTCGAATGTCAATCCACCCGTAATACTAAAATGTACAATGACCAAACGTCGGTTTTGGGTGGCATGGTATGAAACGAGACATCTCGACTTTGTTTGAGATGTTTAATATGTCAACAAGTGAAAGCGAGCATCAAGTGCCATCGGGATTACTTCACCGATCACGATACCCGAGTGGAAATGGGATCGAGTCACCATGGACCTTGTATCCGACCGCCATTGTCGTGAGTAAGAAGGATGCGATTTGGGTCATTGTTGATAGATGACCAAGTCTACTCATTTTATTCTGTCCGCACGGATTTTTCGCTGATAAATTGGCGAATTATACGCCTCCCAAATTATTCGATTGCATGGGGTGCCTATTTCTATCGTGGTGGGATAGAGACCCAAGATTTACATCGCAATTTTGGAAGAAATTGCAAGAGGCTTTGGGTACCAAGCTGCATTTTAGCACTTTTCACCCCCAAACCGATGGTCAATCCGAACGGATAATTCAAATACTCGAGGATATGTTGAGATGTTGCATCCTTGAGTTTAGTGGTTCATGGGAACGGTATTTACCTTTGGTTGAATTCGCCACAACAATAGCTTTCAATCAAGTATCAAGATGGCGCCTTACGAGGCTTTATACTGGTCGTAAATGCCGTACCCCATTATTCGGACTGAACTTCTTCAAGGTAAAATCTTGAGGTTGATTTGATTAAGGATGCCGAGCAGAAAGTTCGAGTAATTCGTGAAAGTTTGAAGGCTGCTTCGGATCGCCAAAAGTCGTATGCGGATTTGAAAAGGAAAGACATTGAATATCAGGTTGGAGACAAGGTATTTCTCAAAGTCTCACCCTGGAAGAAGGTGCTTAGATTTGGCTGTAAGGGAAAATTGAGTCCGAGGTTCATCGGTCCGTATGAAGTATCCAAACGAGTTGGACCAGTAGCGTACAAATTAATGTTACCCCTTGAGCTTGAAAGGATTCACAACGTTTTCCATGTCTCGATGCTTCGACGATATAGGTCTAACCCGACACACGTAATTACTCCATCTGAGGTCGAGGTTCAGCCTAATTTGAGTTATGAAGAAAAGCCGGTTCGCATTCTGATGCGCGAAGTAAAAGAGTTGCGCAATAAGAAAATCCCATTAGTGAAGGTGTTGTGGCATAAACACGTAATTGAAGAAGCCACTTGGGAACTTGAGGACTCTATGAGAGAGCGATACCGAGCCTATTTACTCTAAGAAGATTTTCTGGACGAAAATTTCTTAAGTGGGAGAGAGTTGTGACACCCAAAATTGACCCTAGTCAGAAAGTGGTTTCGGGACCACTAAACCGAGTCATAAAAATAATTAACTGTTATATTCTATGCTTTCTATGTGTGTGCATGCATATGTGGAAGTTTCATTCTCTAATTTTACCAATTTTATGAGAAATTATTAAATAGGGATCAATGTGAAACATGGTGAAATATGATAGGCTAATTTTAAATGGCTTATTAGTGCATGTTAACACAAAGGTGGAGTTGCATGTCAAATAACCCATTTCTTAAGGTTAGTGGCCGGCCATGACATGATGATGGGCAAAGAAAACATGTCCTAGATATGTTGGCCTAGTGCATTATGGAAGGAAAATAAAGAAATGAAAAAAAAGGGAAAATGATGAAAAAAAAAGAGTGTGGATGCTCCCCCTTGTTGCCGTGAGTTGAGGAAAAAGAAAGGAGAAAAATTTTGTTGTTCATCCTTTCTCATTTTGTTGCAATTGCCATGACTTGAGAAGAAGAAAAAAAAAAAGTGTCCATTCTCTCATTTTTCTTTGCATGGCCGAATGTACTAAGAAGAAAGGGGGGGGAAGCTTGAGAAAATCAGCCATGGGAGCTTACTAGACTAAGGTGTTTTGATACAAGAAGGTATGTTTTATGCCACTCTTGAAAATGCATGCATAGTTTGGAGGATTGGTTCAAATTTTTCCTTGAATCTTGGATCGAAACTAAGTTGTTAGGTGAGTTAAATTTCGGCCAAGAATGTTGTATTTCCTAATTAGTGTTTTGATGTTGTTGTGATGAAAGCATGGAGATGAGTGAGTTCGAATGTTTAACAAAAAGGAGATTTTTGTGCCATTGAGTTCTTGTTGTTATGTGTGTATGTGCATGAGTATTCGGCCATGCTATAAAAAAAATGTTGCAAAATGATTTAATGCTTAATGTGATATATAATAGTACTTGTGAATGAGCTTGAGAGCACCTAAATTATTAGTTGGAAGTGCCGAATGTAGTCTTGGATGAATTTTAAAGAACAAAGAAATTTTGGGTGACTAGAGGTCAAGGACATTCGGCCAAAGGCTTGTGTGCTAGCAAAATTTGGCCTAGATGGGGTAAATGTTAAGTGTTAAATGCAATGGAAATGCTAGATTAATGTTGCACATTCGGCTATAGTTAGGCATGTTTATGATCTCATTTAGAGGATTAGACATAAAAAGGGTGGTAATGAGGCTGAAAATTGTTGAATGGCTAGTTGGGTAATGAATGTAGCATTCGGCCATATGGGGTAAAAATGGGTCAAATGTTCGTGAAATAAAACTTTGTGAATTGATGAATTAATGATGATAGTATTGTTGATGTCATGTATATATGTATAAATATTTGGCAAGACGGTTAAACTAGTTAATTTATTGATTAGCTCAAGAAGCTAGAGGGGGAGAATCAAGCAAAAGCAAAGGAAAGAACACTGAATAGCCGAGTTGGAACCATTTTACCCAACACAAAGTAAGTCATTAAGCGTATATTTGGTGTTGATTTAAATGATCATAATATATATGCAAATGTGTTTAAATGAGTTGATGTGTAAATGGAAATGTATGTGTATGGAATGATGCCATTGTTGAATGTATAAAGGCAGCAAAATACATAAGGTATTGGTCTCGGCACTAAGTGTGCGGGTATAAATGGACACGGTGACAAGATTGGCACTAAGTGTGGGTTTAAAATTGTACAGCACTAAGTGTGCGAGTTTGATTATATAGCACTAAGTGTGCGAGTTGAATACATATAGCACTAAGTGTGCGGATTCACTATATGCTCTTGCATTACAATTGGCACTGAGTGTGCGACATTATCGAGCTAATCCCGGACAGCGGATCGGGTAAGTACCTTGAGCTCGTGACGAATAGGCAATATGTTCATGCTCGGGGTTGAGCTCAGTAAGCTTTAAATCTATGTGATGATTGAAATTGTATGATTGTGGTGGAAATGAGTTAGTGTGTGAAAATGCCTCAAATATCTTGTTGTGTAGAATATGAAATGTGGATGTATGAGATTGTTCCGAAAGGTCCGAGGAATTATGGTATAGATTCGATATGGATGAGTACCTAGCCTCGTTTATTGTTTCATGTTGTGGTAACTTTATCAATGGATTGATGAATGCTTATGACTTACTGAGTTATAAACTCACTCGGTGTTTTCTTGTCACCCCTTTTAGTTCTCTTGGACTCGTATTGTTTATGCGTGCTCGGAACCGTCGTTGAAGTCATCACACCGCTGGAAATCTTTTGGTATTGTCTTCGTAGTTGAACTAGGAGAACATTTGGCATGTATAGGCTATTATGTTTTGTTGAATTATGGGTTGTAAACTTTAAGCCATGTGAAAATGGCCTATGTGGTCGTTGAGTGGGATGCTAGAACCTATAGCCACGAGTCTTAGAAACTTTAATTTTGATAAGGTGGCCATAATTTGTGTCATGTATGATGGATGATTAGTAAGGTCAAGGAAAGATTCATGAAATTGGCATAGTCTACTGCAGTAACTGTTGCGGACAGCAGCAGTGATATGAGATTGAAAAATCACTAAAAATAGTAGAAGTAGAATTAAATAGTAAATAAATTATGAAATTTAACCTTGATGAATCTATTTTCATATGGACGAAACGAAACGACCATATGAGCAGTATACTGAGAGATATTAGAGTTCTCGTGAGACAGGGCCAGAACGGTTTCTGGATCCCCTGTCTCGACTTTGAAAATTTACTATAAACTATCCAGAAATAATTAGAAGCCATGCCTTATATGTGAAGATTCCATTTTGAGTCTAGTTTCATTAGAAACAAACGGCACCAGTATTAAAGCCCTGTACAGAGAGATATTCAAGTTGTAACGCGCGAAGGTCATTGTTGTCGACCCCTGTAGCATGGGTGACTTTAACTAATAAACTGTACCAATTGGCCCGACCAAAAATTCTAGAAATAAATCCATGGATGGATATATGAGTATAGTTTCAGGGAAAATTTACAGAATTGGTTTTCAAGTTCTGGAACTCGAGATATGATTTTTAAGGTAACAGTGATGCAGTTAGCTAGCCTGCCTGAAACAAAAAACTTCATAATTTCCAAGAGGGAAATAAGGGAAGTAAGCCCGGTAACACCTCATGGTCGAATCCGGTGACGGTCACGGGTTTGGGGTGTTACAATTTGTGTGAGCTCCGGTAATTTCTTATGCAATGGTTGACTATGTAGTTGATTATAGACGAGCTATGTTTAAATGTACTAGTTTGTAGTCATGGTTGATATTATGTGTATATCTTTGTGTTATGCATATGAAACGGGTAAGGAGGGGTAATGAAACGGTCAATTCATAGTTGAAATGAAATTTGATGAAAAGGGAGTATTGAGTTTGAATGATGTACTATATGTGAGAAATTTACGTATGCTACTGATGAATATACCTATATCATGGATAAATACACTAAGGCAAGAATTGATAATGTTGTTTAGGCTTATGAGAAGCATTGGGAACGGAATGAAAAGAAAGTAGATTGAAAAGTGTATAATCTTATAGAAAAGTTGATGATTATCTATTAAGTCCTATAAAATCCTATCATTTAATGAATGATAAATGTATGTGACATTAATGAACTTACTCATTTGTGAGTTGATGATCATATTGATTTACGAATCTTATGGCATTGGCATAGATTTATGTTTATTCTATAAAGTTTATTATTGAAATAGATTATTATGCTTAAAGTTTATACGGACTTACTAAGCATACATTGCTTACATAGGTATTTTCCTTTACTTTACAGATTATCGAAAGCTCGATCGGGTTGGAAGCTAGTCGAAGATCCATCACACTATCCATCGAATTTATCAGTAGATTTTGGTGTTTTTAAGTCATGGTTATAATGGCATGTATAGGTGTTTTGTGTTTGATGATATGGCCATTATATTTGGCTTGTAAATATGGTTTATGATTGATGAGATTTTGGTATTTTTGGGCTTGATGGCTAATGTTGAAATGGTTTAGTGATGATATAATTTGAATGGCCAAATTGGTATGCTTGTGTAAGATATTGGCATGAAATGCTGCTTTGAATTTGTGAAACTTAGGTTATTTTGATGACTTGATGGTTGGTGTGCTTTCGACACTTTGATGCTAATGGTTGGTGCTTGTATAATCACATTGATGCATAGTTTTATGGTCAAAGTGGTATGTATTGGCATATTATCAAAACGATCATTCAAGGCACATTTTGGTATGTATATGTAACATCTCGAATTAGGGTCTAGTCAGAACAGTGGTTTTGAGACCAAAAATCTAAAATAGAAATAATTATTTTATGATTATTTGATAGTCCATGATATGATGGCATGTTTGTGTGAAATTTTCATGAAGAAATTCTATGCCAAGGTGTCCAATTTGGCTTTAGGGACTAAATTGAATAAGTTGCAAAATATCTGTTCTAGAAGCTTTTAGTATGAAATAGCTTTGGATTATTAATTAAAGGTCCTAAAATAGCAAATTACTCAATTTCTATTTTTATGGACAAAAACGGGCATGCATGGATAAAATTTGAAAGTTTAGTAAAAAGGGCATTTTGGTCATTTGGTTAATAAAATAAAAAAAAGGGAAAAATAAAGCAAAATTTACCCATCTTTTCCATGCCATAGCCGAAATTCTCAAGCTCTCCATAGCTAGGGTTTCTCAGTTTTCAAGCTTGAAAGTAAGTAAATCCTAGTCCCATTTTTTATGTCCTTTACATTTTTGAAGTCCTTGAAACATGATCTATTCATTTTGGTCATATTTTAAGCTAGGGTTCATGTATGAAATTTGACCCATGTGTGACATGTTTGTATTTTGATGTTTAATGGAGGAATATGAAAGTTTGATGCATGATAAACATCTTTTACTAAGTGGTTTTTCATGAAAACACCTAAAAAGGACCTTTTTGTAAAAGTTCCAAAAAAGTGGTTAAAAATCTAATTTGAAAGAAAATGTGGGTTGGTATGAGTATGATATAAGTTTGGCTAGGCTTGTGTATCAAAGAAAATGAACACATTTCATTTTACGAGCATAGGGGCTAAGTTGTAATTACGTAAAAGTTTAGGGCCAAAAGTGTAATTTTTCCAAAGTATGATTTATGGACTATTTTGAACAATGTGATGATTGAATGAGCTAAATTTTCTGTTATGGATCAATAAAAATAGAGTGCAGACCTAGACCGAGGAAAGAACAAGATTTTGGACTAAATCAAATTAATTGTATGTAACACCCCGTACCTGAGACCGTCGCCGGAGTCGGACACGAGGGGTTAACGGGCTTAATCCACTCACTTGCACAGTTCATTTTAAAAATTTCCAGACAGTTGGCTAACTGTGTCACTGTCACCTTAAAAATCATATCTTGAGTTCCACAACTCGAAAATCAGTTTCGTGATTTTTCCCTGAAACTAGACTCATATATACATCTACAAATTTTTTTCTATAATTTTTGGTCGGGCCAATTAGTACAGTTTATTAGTTAAAGTCTCCCATGTTACAGGGATCGACTACACTGACCTTTGCGCATTACGGCTTGGATATCTCCCTGTACAGGGCTTCAATACTGATGCCGTTTGTTTCTACAGAAACTAGACTCGAAAAGGAATCTGTACATATATGTTGTGACTTCTAATTATCTCTGGTCAATTTATAATGAATTTCTAAAGTCGGAACAGGGACTCCAGAAACCGTTCTGGCCCTGTCTCACAAAAACTTAAATATCTCTTAACATACTGTTCATATTATCGTTTCATTACTTTCCTATGAAAATAGATTCATCAAGGTTCGTTTACATAATTTATTCACTATTTAATTCCATTCCTACTATTTTTAGTGATTTTTCAAATCTACATCACTGCTGCTGTCAGCATCTGCCTTTAAGGTAGACTTTACCTACTTCATAGTTTCCATGATTCAACTAGCCCTTTTAGCATAAATAGCACAATTTATGATAGTGATTAACCATTCCAATGGCCATTCCTTGCCAAGCATATCCACACCTCTCAATAACCATATCCATACCATATGATTATAACATTATGCTCAAAACATATATAAGCCATTTTCGCATGGCTATCCAAAATTATACAAATCCAAAGGGGTCCATGACCCACAACAAAAAGGGTAGTCCTATACATGCCATTTCAAAGTTCAGCCAAAAGTATACCAAAAAGAGCTTTGATAGTGTGGGCGACTTCGACTTCAAAATCCCGAGTCCGATAGCTGACGAACCAAAATCTATAAAATAGAGAATCAAGAAACGGAGTAAGCATTAAATGCTTAGTAAGTTTGAGTCATGAATTTAGACACAACCAAAGTATAGCATTCATGTAGCTAAACAGATAATTTCATATGCACAAATTCTCAATATCATACTTACTTCACATTACCAACCCTTATATTCATACACAAAGATCAACTTAGCCAAAGGCCGGTAGCTCATTTATCAACTGAGCGAATATTATTCGAAGGGAATCAACTATTCCAAAGCACATACGAAACATACCTCATTGTTGAGATTTTACAAGTGTAATAACTGAAATTTTTACAGCAAGATCATTCATTCCTGAATCACGTACCTTCGGAATTTAACCGGATATAGCTACTCGTTCAAACGCCTTCGGGACATAGCTCGGTTATAGCAACTCGCATAAACGCCTTCGGGACTTAACCCGGATTTAGTAACTCGCATAAATGCCTTTGGGACTTAACCCGGATTTAGTAACTCGCACAAATGCCTTCGGATCCTAGTCCGGATATAGTCACTTAGCACAAAGCCTTCGGGACTTAGCCCGGACATCATTTGAATAACCATGCACATTTATCAATAAATCATGACACATCCGTATTTCATTTTCATTAGCAAAGCTCAAACACAAGACACTTATCACACTTGCAATTTCGGCTCAATAGCCACATATAAAGAGCATGATTTTGATTTGCTTAAAACATGATCTAATCAAATCATAATCTAAGTTCCAATACTCGAAAACTTACCTCGGATGTGGTCGAACGTTTTCGGCGGCTATTCGATAACTTTTTCCTTTCCCTTATCCAACTGTGGTCCTCTAAGCTCTTGAGCTAATTCAAACAAATTTAACTTATTAAAGTCTCGTTATGCTAGCTTATGGCCGAATATGACAAGGAGTTTGATAGGTCATATGGCCACCTTCTAGCTTCACTACACAATGGTCAAATGCATTTTTAATCACATCAAGCAATTTAATACAATTCATTCGAACATTAAAAAGGAAACCTCAAGGTACTTAGCCCATATATACTTTAGGCATTAGAGTCACATAAATATATATGGAATCCCGAATCAAACTTAACATTTTAGCTAATATTCCCCCTTGGCCGAATTTTTCTAAGCCAAGATAAAAGCATCAATATGCTTGCCTCTAACCGAATACATGCAACCCCAATCTTCTTCCTATGGCCGAATATGCATGTCTATGTTGAGGCCGATTATATACTTAATACCACACATAAATGGCATACATTTTACTAACTAATGCATTACATATTATAACTCAATACGCATCCATCATTTACTCCATAACCGAAACACCATCACATGAAAATATATACCTTGAGATAATATATAGGTCATACCAAAACATCGTGTGCAATCATATATATATATATATATATGCAAGAGCCGAATCACAAAGTTGATTATAACCAAATATAAACATATATCCAAAACATAAATCTTACCTACCATGCAATAAGCATAAGTCATACTTATGGATATACCATGGCCGATACTTCCAACAACACCAAATAAAAAAAATATACTTCATGGATCTAAGGTAGAACCAAGAAAGGAACTCATAATCAACAAGATGTAAGCAAACTACCATTGTTCATCTAGATTTAGCATGAAACACGACCATCACCCTTATTAATCTCCATAGCCGAAAACCTTACTTATTCCAAAATCACAATTTCAACATGGGTTTACAAAAATCACTTGATATCAACTAAAATTTCAAGAGCTAGTACAATCTTCCTTACCTTAATAGTGACCTAAGATGACCGATTGATTCACTCCTTCTTCTTCCTTTCAATTCGCCAAGAAAACCAAAGAACACAACTTGTTTTTCTCTCTTCCTTAGAACATTCGGCCAAGAGCTATGAAGAAAGATGGACACTTTTTTTTGTTTTCTTTCTTACCCTCACGGCAATGGGGAGGGGGAGAAACAATCTCTCCATTCTTTTCCTTTTTCCATTTCTTTATTACCCATACACATTATTTTATTGTTCCTAACATACATCACTACATAACATGTTTGTGACATGTTTCCACTCATAGCATGGCCGGCCATTAGCTCAAATATTGGGCAATTTGACATGCAAACCCACCATTTTTATAACATGCATTATTAGGAGGCCACTTTACATTTGCCTAGCACATTTCTAATTCTTCTCACATAAGTCCTATGTACTCCATTCACATGCAATTAACTAAATCGAAGCTTAAAAGTTTTCGCACATTCACATTCACATATTTTAGACCATAAATATCACATTCAAATAATTTGGTGACTCGGTTTAGCGGTCCCGAAACCGCTTTCCGACTAGGGTCACTTTAGGGCTGTCACATTGTCCATCTTTTTTACCGAGGTAAGTTCATGTGTAAATAATGCAATGTTGTATCATTTTTTAATGCTTACTTAATGTATGAATTTATATTTTAATTGTTACAACGGGTGTATGAATGATACTATGGTCAATGAGAATGACATTACGAACGATTTTGACGAAAATGTGGCATTGAGAAAATCACGTTTGAACCTTAGGAATAGTTTAGGATTCAAGTGACATGTCACTAGGAATTATGTGATTATGAGCTCATGAGATTATGTGTATATGTGACTATATGAATCTGGGTGCTAATCTTGTACATTCTACCGGTGGCTGGGTAGCCCAGCATGTGTTGTGGGTACCTATCAGCTTGTGTGCGCAGCCTGAGTAGTTACATCTTGACTGTCAGCTTGTGTGAATAGGCCCGTGATTAGCTCGAGAGCGAGCAATGTGTGATTATGATGTGAGGTAGCATGTGGCTACATTTGAAGCACTATGTACAAGTTTTCTGAGTATCCGATAGTATTCTGAGTGTTCAACAGGTAAACCTGTGAGTTATTCAATAAGTAAGTCAGGGACGTGGATACATGACAATGTGTTATAAGTTGGTACAGGTATGTACGATAAACTCATATGAATGAGCTCGATATGTGATGAACTTTTGGTAAGATTGAAATTGTGTAAGTTATGTCTACAAATTAAGTTATACCTATGGAGTTATGATAACACATAAGTAAACTATGTTAAGTCAATGGTATTTATACATATGATTATGTTGCTATTTATTTGCTTGTGAACTTACTAACCTTTATGCTTACTCCTTCTCTTTCTTATTTTCTTATAGTATTGCTAAGCTAGCTCGAGGATCGAAAGACGTCGGAGGCTCAATCACACTATCAACTGGACATTTCGGTCTAGTTAGTCTCAATATTTTGAGTATGGCATGTATAGGGGCTTGGTCTTTTTGTTATATGTCATATTGGTTTAGCCAAATGTATTGGTTCATGGTAATATTTGATTCATGTTGTATATGGCTATGTGATATAGTTTACATTGATCATTTGGGTTGTAACCCTAATCGATTATGCATGCATGCAATGCATTATGCTTGATGTGATTGTTTGTGGATGAGATGTGTGATGAATGACACACGTGCTAAATGAATGATCATGACTAATAAGTATGGCCAAAACTATGATATAATTAAGCAAATTGAATGTAGGTTTAGCATGACGAATGAATATGAAATTCGTCTGGAATGCCATATGAAAGCATGATGGTTTGGGTAGGAGATATGTTGACATTACAAAGACATGGATTAATCATGTTTAGGAGTGTTTGAGTGATTAAATATACCATGTTGCATGCCATCAAAGATGAATGAGTGAATAAGCATTTAAAGGTGACTAATGGCTTGGAAAATAGCCTCAAGTTGTCCACACAGGTAGACATACGGGCGTTTGTCTAAGCCGTGTGTGACACACGGTCTGCCCCACGGGCGTGTGGTTCGGTCGTGTGTCCCCTACACCCTAGTTTTACAAGTCAGTATGCATGGTAGTAATCACATGGGCAGAGACATGACCGTGTGTCTTGAGATTTTAATTTGCCACACGATCTAAGCACACGGGCTTGTGACTTGGCCGTGTGACCTTATTTGATAGATGATGTCATAGTCAGAGAGTTATACGGGCTGAGGACACGAGCGTGTCCCAAGCCACATGGGCGTGTGTGACCACATAGCCTATCCACACGGGCGCGCGACTCTCCAAAGGAAGAAAATTTTCTAAGTGTCAAAAAGGTTCCGGAAGTCCTCGGTTTAGTCCCAAACCTCTCCTGATGTATGTTTTGGACCTCATAGGCCCTTATAAGGGACAATTTGCATGAAATTAAAAATTTTTTAAGTTGAACGAAATTTTATGGCATCAACTTTATATGGTTGTTTATGTTTTAGTTCGGTAATACCTCGTACCCTATTCTGGCGTCAGATACAAGTCAGGGGTGTTACATTTAGTGGTATCAGAGCTATGGTTTAGTCAATTCTCGAACTAACGTACGTTTGTATGAGTCTAGTTATACATGCCATAAATATATTATGATAGTGTGACGACTCTTAACAATTTTAAAATGTGTTTTCATATAGTAAATCGATCCTGACAGAGCAGTGGCAGATGATGTTCAAAGTAACACGTCTGCACCCACTGAAGGGGCAGTGCCGTCTGAGAGTAGACCCCTTACAGTTAGTAGAGGAGAAGGAGGAAGGGAAGCCTTTGTTTATATGATGGATGTTTGGTACACAGAGTTCATTCGAACGAACCCGAGCGCTCAACCCCCTACACCCCTACCTATTCATCAACCTAACCCTATAGCACCCTAAGGTATGGACTTTGTGAGACTGAATAGACCTCCAGTTGGTAAGATTCGTAAACAATGAACCGAAAAGTTTTGAGCTAGTAAAGACGATGACGCTAAAAGGGTAGCGTTTTGGCTCGAGAATACTATTAGGGTGTTTGATAAGTTATCATGCACACCGGAGGAATGCATGAAGTGTGTTGTGTCTCTTCTGAGGGACTCGGCCTATTAGTGGTGGAACACCCTTGTGTTGGTGGTACCAAGGGAGAGAGTTAATTGGGAATTCTTCTAAGAAGAATTATGTAAGAAGTACATTAGCCAAAGATTTATCGATTAGAACATGAAGGAATTCCTTGAGCTAAAACAAGGCCGAATAACGGTAGCGGAATATGAGCGTGAATTTGTGAGACTAAGTAAATACACTTGAGAATGTGTATCAACTGAAACCATCATGTGCCAAATAAATGAAGATGGATTGAACGAAGACATCTGATTGTTAGCGGGTGTCCTTGAACTGAGAGAATTTGTTGTGCTCGTAGAGAGAGGTTGTAAAAATGAGGAATTGGCTAAAGAGAAGAAAAATGCTGAGATAGAATCTCGAGATTTGAAGAAACGACAGATGGGTAAATCATTTCAGTCATCAACTAAGAAACCGAGAGAGTTTAATACTCGATCGAGTGTTTCAGCTGGGTTCTCGATTAGGAACCATGGGAAACAGTATTCGGGTCATCAGGCTCAAACTACGTCTATAGCGAGTGTGGGTAACGCTCAACCTAATAGACCTAAGTGCCAACATTGTTGCAGACGTCACCCCGATGAATGCTGGATGAATAGCTGGGCGTGCTTCAAGTGTGGTTCACATGATCATTTCATCAAGGATTGTCCTAAGACAGTTGAAAAAGAAAAATTTCAGAGCGCAAGGTCGGGTAATGCTACTTCTAGAGGAAGACCACAAAAGAATCTGGAAGCTGGAATGAGTAGTATGAGTACACCCAAGGAACTAGCTGTAAGACCCAAGGGTAGAGCACTTGTGAGGACTTAAGCCATTTGTGCTCATGAATAGGCTTCATCTACTGATGTGATTACGGGTATTTTTTCTCTCTATGATACTTCTATTGTTGCCTTGATTGATTTAGGATCTACCCATTCGTATGTTTGTGTGAAATTGGTGTCTAGTATGAATATGTCTGTTGCGTCTACAGAATTTATGATAAAAGTGTCAAACCCTCTAGGAAAGCATGTGATAGTTGACAAAGTATGTAAGAACTGCCCTTTAATGATTAGGGGACATTGTTTTCCGACTAATCTCATGCCTTTTCCGTTTGATGAATTTGATATAATACTTGGTATGGATTGGTTGACCATGCATGATATAGCAATAAATTGTGGAAGGAAAATCATTGAACTGAAATGTGAATGTGGTGATATCCTTCGGGTTGAATCAGATGAATCGGATAACTTGCCTGTAGTGATTTCTTCTATACCTTCTTAGAAATGGATAAGAAAGGGTTATGAACTTAACTTGCCTTTGTGTTGAATACAAAAGAGTCTGAATTGAAAATTGAATTAGTGCCAATAGTATATGAGTATCCAGATGTCTTCTTGAAAGAGTTGCCCAGATTGCCTCCAATTAGGGAAGTTGAGTTTGGCATCGAATTAGCTTTGGGAACTACACCTATTTCAATCGCTCCATATAGGATGGCTCCAACGGAGTTAAGGGAGTTGAAATTTCAATTACAAGAGTTGGCGGATAAAGGTTTCGCGAGACCTATTTAATCTCCGTGGGGTGTAAGGTGCTATTTGTGAAAAAGAAAGATGGTTCGATGAGATTGTGCATTAACTACCAACAGCTCAATAAGGTAACCATAAAGAACAAGTACCCCTTACCAAGAATTGATGACTTGTTTGGCCAATTGAAGGGAGCCACAGTATTTTCAAAGATAGACTTGAGGTCCGTTTTCTACCAATTAAGACTTAAAGATTCAGACGTACCGAAGCCTGCATTTCGAACAAGGTATGGTCACTATGAATTTTTGGTTATACCTTTTGGTTTAACAAATGGACTTGCTATATTTATGGACTTAATAAACCGTATTTTTCGACCATGCCTAGATAAATTTGTGGTTGTTTTTATTGATGATATTCTGATTTATTCTAATGATGAGACTGAGCATGACGAGCACTTAAGAACGGTTTTGCAAACTTTGAGACATAAGAAATTATATGCTAAGTTCAGTAAAAGCAAATTTTGGCTTTGAGAAGTCGGGTTTTGGGGCCACATTATTTTGGGTGATGGTATTAGAGTTGACCCGAGTAGGATTTCGGCTATTGTTGATTGGAAACTGCTGAGGAATGTAACGGAGGTCAGAAGCTTCTTGGGTTTGGCTAGTTATTACAGACGGTTTGTAAAAGGATTCTCAATGATTGCTACTCTGATGACAAGATTATTACAGAAAGATGTTAAGTTCGAATAGACGGAAAAATACCTAGATTTTTGAGAAAATAAAGGTATTATTGATTGAGGCTCTGATTTTAGTACAACCTGAACCAGAAAAAGAATTTGTGGTTTATAGTGATGCGTCTTTGAACGGACTGGGTTGTGTGCTTATACAGGAAGGCAAGGTGATCGCTTATGCCACGAGGCAACTGAAACCGCATGAGAGAATTATCCAACACACGATTTGGAATTGCCTGCCATTGTGTTCTCGTTGAACATTTGGAGACATCATTTGTATGGTGAGAAATGTCATGTGTATACTGACCATAAAAGTCTAAAGTACTTGATCACTCAAAAGGACTTGACCCTACGACAACGGAGATGGTTAGAGTTGATAAAAGATTATGAGCTGGTGATTGATTATCACCCGGGAAAGGCGAATGTTGTGGGCGATGCCTTGAGTAGGAAATCCTTTTTTTGCATTGAGGGCTATGAACACTCAGTTGGCCTTGTTAGATGATGGTTCGATTCTAGTTGAGCTAAGAGCTAGACTAATATTTCTTCAAGAGTTTTGTAAAGCTCAGCAAAGTGACGGTGATTTGCAAGCCAAAAGATTCCAATGTGAATCGAGTAAGGAATTAGACTTTTGTATTACTCCCGATGGTTGATTAATATTCAGAGATAGGATATGTATTCTAAGGATACCAAGTTGATTCAGAAGATTTTGCTTGAGGCCCATAGTGGATATTTGTCTATGCATTCGGGTAGTACGAAAATGTACAATGATTTGAAGAAATTGTATTGGTGGCCGAGTATGAAAAGAGATATTTCTGAGTTCATTTCAAGATGCCTGATTTGTCAACAATTGAAGGTTGAACACCAAGTACCTTCAGGCTTACTTCAGCCTGTAATGGTTCCCAAGTGGAAATGGAACCACATTACTATGTATTTTGTAACGGCCGTGCTTTAACATCGAGAAAGAAAGATATAATATAGGTTGTTGTTGATCGACTGACAATGTTGACTCATTTTATACTCGTACGTATCGACTATTCACTTGACAAGTTAGCCGAGTTGTATATTTCTGAAATAGTGAGGTTGCATGGAGTGCCTTTATTAATTATATCGGATAGAGATCCGAGGTTTACTTCACAATTTTGGAAAAAGTTCTAGGAGGCTTTAGGTACAAAGTTGAATTTTAGTACCGTTTTCCATCTGCAGACTGACGGTCAGTTTGAGCAAGTAATTCAAATTCTGGAAGATATGTTTTGGTGTTGTGTTCTTGAGTTCCAAGGTAATTGGGAAAAATATCTACCATTGGTAGAATTTGCCTATAACAATAGTTTTCAGTCGAGTTTGAAAATGCGCCTTATGAGGCATTGTATGGGCGTAAGTGTCGAACGCCTTTGTATTGGACCGAACTCAGAGAGAATCAAATTCACGGAGTTGATTTGATTAAAGAAACCGAAGTAAAGGTAAAAGTGATTCAAGATTGCCTGAAAGCCGCTTCAAATAGATAGAAATCACATGCGAATTTGAAATGGAAAGAGATTGAGTTTCAGGTCGGTGATAAAGTATTTTTGAAAGTGTCTCCATGGAAAAAAGTATTGAGATTTGGTAGGAAAGGAAAATTAAGTCCACGCTTTATTGGACCGTATGAGATTACCGAAAGAGTAGGGCCAGTTGCCTATCAATTAGCCTTACCATCCGAATTGGAAAAGATCCATGATGTATTACATGTGTCTATGTTGCGCCGATACCGATCTGATCCTTCGCATGTGATTTCACCGATAGAGGTCGAGATCTGACCTAATATTACTTATGGCGAAGAGCCAATCAAGATTTTGGCCCGAGAAGTCAAACAATTGATAATTAAAAGTATTTCCCTTGTGAAAGTTATATGGCAAAGACATAGGGTTGAAGAGGCTACATGGGAGACCGAGGAAAACATGAGAAACCAATACCCAAATCTTTCACCGGTAAGATTTTTGGGGACGAAAATCCCTAAGAGGGAGAATTATAACATCCCGAATTAGGGTCTAGTCAGAACAGTGGTTTCGAGACCATAAATTCAAAATAAAAATAATTATTTTATGATTATTTGATAGTCCATGATATGATAGAATGTTTGTGTGAAATTTTCATGAAGAAATTCTATGCCTAAGGTGTCTAATTTGACTTTAGGGACTAAATTGAATAAGTTGCAAAATATGTTTTCTAAAAGCTTTTAGTATGAAATAGCTTTGGATTATTAATTAGAGGTCATTAAATAGAAAATTACCCAATTTCTATTTTTATGGACAAAAATGAGCATGCATGGATAAAATTTGAAAGTTTAGTAAAAAGGGCATTTTGGTCATTTGGTTAATAAAATAATAAAAAGGGAAAAATCAAGCAAAATTTACTCATCTTCTCCATGCCATGGTTGAAATTCTCAAGCTTTCCATAGCTAGGGTTTCTAAACTTTTCAAGCTTGAAAGTAAGTCAATCCTAGCCTCATTTTTTATATTCTTTACATTTTTGAGTTCCTTGAAACATGATCTATTCATTTTTGGTCATATTTTAAGCTAGGGTTCATTTGACCTATCTGTAACATGTTTGTATTTTGATGTTAATGGAGGAATATGAAAGTTTGATGCATGATAAACATCTTTTACTAAGTGGTTTTTCATGAAAACACCTAAAAAGGACCTTTTTGTAAAAGTTATGAAATTAGTGGTTAAAATATGATTTGAACAAAAATTTGGGCTGATATGAGTATGGTATAAGTTTGGCTAGGCTTGGGTATCAAATGAAATGAACACATTTCATTTTACGAGCCTAGGGGCTAAGTTGTAATTACGTGAAAGTTTAAAGGCAAATGTGTAATTTTGCCAAAGTATGATTTATGGACTATTTTGAACAATGTGATGATTGAAAGAGCTAAATTTGCTATTATAGATCAAGAAAAATGGAGTGCGGTCCTAGACCGGGGAAAGAACCAAATTTTGGACTAAATCAAATTAATTGTCCATCTTTTGTACCTAGGTAAGTTCATGTGTAAATAATGCAATGTTGTATCATGTTTTAATACTTAATTAATATATGAATTTCTAGTTTAATTGTTACAATGAGTGTATGAATGATACTATGGTCAATGAGAATGATATTGTGAACGAGTTTGACAAAAATGTGGCATTGAGAAAATCCTGTTTGAACCTTAGGAATAGTTTAGGATACAAGTGACATGTCACTAGGAACTATGTGATTATGAGCTCATGAGATTATGTGTATATGTGACTATGTGAATCCGGGTGCTAGTCTTGTACGTTCTACAAGTGGATAGGTAGCCTGGCATGTATTGCGGGTACATATCAGCTTGTGTGAGAAGCCCGAGTAGTTACGTCTTGACTGTCAGCTTGTGTGAGCAGGCCCGTGATTAGCTCGAGAGTGAGCAATGTGTGATTATGATGTGAGGTAGCATGTGGCTCTGTTTGAAGCACTATGTGCAAGTTTTCCGAGAATCCAATAGTATTCCGAGTGTTCAACGAGTGAACCTGTGAGTTATTCGATAAGTAAGTCAATGATGTGGATACATGAGTTGGTACAGGTATGTACGATAAACTCATACGAATGAGCTCAATATGTGATGAATGTAACACCCCAAACCCGTGACCGTCACCGGATTTGACCACGTGGTGTTACCGGCTTACTTCCTTATTTCTCTCTTGAAATATTTAATTTCATTCTGTGCAAAGCTAGCTAACTGCGTCACTGTCACCTTAGAAATCATATCTTGAGTTCCAGAACTCGAAAATCAGTTCTGTAAATTTTCCCTGAAACTAGACTCATAATCCTATCTACACATTTGTTTCTAGAATTTTTTGTCAAGCCAATTAGTACAGTTTATTAGTTAAAGTTTCCCCTGTTTCAGGGTTCGACTACACTGACCTTTGTGCACTACAACTTAGATATCTTCCTGTAAAGGGCTCCAACACTTATTCCGTTTGTTTCTAGGGAAACTAGACTCACAACGGAATCTGTACATATAGAGCATGACTTCTAATTCTCTCTGGTTAATTTATAGTGAATTTTCAAAGTTGGAGCAGGGGATCCAGAAACTGTTCTGGCCCTGTTTCGCGAAAACCTGAATATCTCTTAAAATACAGCTTATATGGTCGTTTTGTTTCATCCATATGAAAAAAGATTCATCAAGGTTCAATTTCATAATTTATTCATTATTTAATTCTACTTCTACTATTTTTAGTGATTTTTTCCATCTCACCTCACTGCTGCTGGCAGCATCTGTTATTAAAGCAAGCAATGACTATTTCATAATTCTTCCATGGCCAACTATTTCATCATACATAATACAAACTATGGCCACCTTATCAAAATTAAGGTTTCTAAGGCTCGTGACTATAGGTTTTAGAATCACACTCAACCGATTTATAGGCCATTTTCGCATGGCTTAAAGTTTACAACCCAAAACTCAACAAAACAAAATAGCCTATACATGCCAAATGTTCTCCTAGTTCAACTACGAAGACAATACCAAAAGATTTCCAGCCGGTGTGATGACTTCAACGACGGTTCCGAGCACGCAAATGGCGCGGATCCAAAGGACCTAAAATGGGTGACAAGAAAACACAGAGTGAGTTTATAACTCAGTAAGTCCTAAGCATTCGACAATCATCCATCAATAAAATTATCACAACATGAAACAATAAACGAGGTTAGGTACTCCATCCATGACGAAACTATACCATAATTCCTCAGACCTTTCGGTTCAATCTCATACCAAGTCATACATCCACATTTCATATTCTATTCAATAAGATATTTGAGGCATTTTTACACACCAACTCATTTTCACCACAATCATACAATTGCAATCATCACATAGATTTAAAGCTTACCAAGCTCATCCCCGAACCTAAACATAGCATCTATTAGCCATGAACTCAAGGTGCTTACTCTTTCCGCTGTCCATACTCAACTCGATAAAATCACATCTCCATATAAATATTCAATCGATAGAACATACATATTAAATTCGCACACATAGTGCTTAATAAACGATCTCGCACACTTAGTGCCATGCGATTTAAGCTCGCACACATAGTGCCATATAATTTAAGTTTGCACACTTAGTGCCATATAATTTAAGTTCACACACTTAGTGCCATATAATTTAGGTTCGCACACTTAGTGCCATATAATTTAAGTTTGCACACTTAGTGCCAATCTTGTCACCGTGCCCATTTATTGCCCGCACACTTAGTGCCGAGACCAAACGCTCTACGCAAGTTACTACTTTTATACATTCAGCAATGTCATCATTCCATACACATACATTTTATATACACACCATCTCATTAAACACAATTTGCATGGATATTATGACCATTTAAATCAATACCAAATACATGCTTAATGACTTACCTTGTGTTGGGCAAATAATTCCAAGTCGGCTACTCGTTGACCTTCGATTTCCCTTTGTTGGACGCCTCTCCTTTAGGATCTTGAGCTTAAACAAATAAATCAACTCATTCAATCGCTTGGGTACATATGTTGGTATCCACATTCTAATGATCATATAACATGCGGAACGACATGGTAAAATTTTTATCTTGCTACCTTATGTTCTTGGCTATTCGGCCAATAGCCTTATGCAATTTACTATTCTATCAATAATCCAATCGCACATACACGTATACATATTCGTATATTAGATAACCACCCTTACTAACCACCCATTTTAGTTGATTTCATACAATCAAAGGCAATATCATAATTGGGTATACTTATATAGCCGAATGTGCTAAAATTGATCTAACATCACCTATACCCTTGATTGAATGGTCAATACTTATACTAGCAATTATAGTATCGATTTTATTCTTTCAAACACATAGTCCCATTCGCCCTAACCATTTACTTAACGTATGTGTACAAATTCCATCTCAAGATTAGGAGTTGCAACTACAACTAGGTTACAACAATGCTCATCAATGACCGAATGCCTAAGCACAACTTTACTAAAATTTATCCAACATCATTAACTTTGCCTTTCACTATTTTTTTTCTAAACATCAAATACAAAGTAACTTACATATATATATTAAACCAACCTTGCTAGCACAATATCCCTTAACCGAATATCATAAACCCAAGCCACATATATAGTTCATCAAGGCCTTTCATTGGCCACATTCGCACCCCTTCCCATGAACAACCAAATTTCAACCTCCATTTAAAAGTATATGTACCAAGAGCTTCAACTACTTGGCCAAATACCAAGCCTCCAAACACCCAAATTTAATCCATGGAATGAATAGAACTTGAACTAATCACCTCGCTTATATCTAAATTTCCAAGGATTTCAAAGTGCTTACCTCTTCCTAAGCATCAACCAAGCGAATCATGCACAAAAGAAATCCTTCTTCTTCCTCCTTCAAGTCACGGCAATGGAGAATAGAATGAGCAAAATTTTTTTTTTGTTTTCCTTGTTCAATACACGGCAATGGGGAGGGGTAACCACACACACATTTTTTTTTTTTGTTTCTCTTCCTACTAACACCAATATAATAACAATTCTAACATCAACCATTAGCAAAACATGTTGGAAACATGTTCCCTTGCCCATAACCTTGTCATGGCCGGCCACTCACCTTAGGAAGTGGGTTATTTGACATGCAAGGACAACCATTTTCCCACATGTATTAATAGGCCACCTTACATTTGCCTAGCACATTTCTAAATTTTCTCACATAAGTCCTATTTGATAAAATTCACTTACAATTAACAAAATCCAAACATTCAATTTTTACACAAGCATATGTACATATAATGAGCATCAACTATGACGGTTAATTATTTTTATAACCCGGTTTAGTGGTCCCGAAACCACTTTCCGACTAGGGTCAATTTAGGGCTGTCACAACTCTCCCCCACTTAAGAAATTTTCGTCCCGAAAATCTTACCGGTAAATAGGCTCGGGTATCTCTCTTTCATAGAGTCCTCAAGTTCCTAAGTGGCTTCTTCAATTCCGTGTTTATGCCACAACACCTTCACTAATGGGATTTTCTTATTGTGCAGCTCTTTTACTTCGCGCATCAGAATGCGAACCGGCTCTTCTTCATAACTCAAATTAGGCTGAACCTCGACCTCGGATGGAGTAATTACGTGTGTCGGTCGACCTATATCGTCAAGCATCGAGACATGGAAAACGTTGAATCTTTTCAAGTTCGGGGTAAAATTAATCGATGCGCCATCGCCCTACTCGTTCGGATACTTCATACGGACCGATGAACCTCGGACTCAATTTGCCCTTACGGCCAAATCTGTAACACCCCAAACCCGGCCTGGATGTTATGACCGGATCTGATGCGCCACATTGGTGCGTTCAAAACACTTAGTTTGGAAAAGCTGAGTTGGTGTTGTAAAGATACTTTTAAAAGAAGGTTAAAGTGAATGGAAGTCATGCACCGTAGGAAACCGGAAAAGAGGAGGTGAGTCCGTCGGACCGCTTAAGTACCAAGCTCTCTTGGATCCAATCCTAGACATGCACACCGCCATTGCCACACTCTAACATCTTGTATAATTTTGAGAAAACCGTTTGATTATGACCAGCTTAAGAAAATGATTAAGGTTGCAAATCGTTTGCTTAAAATATTTATTTTCTTGGGAAAACATTTACTTTATGGAAACTTTATGCGTCATCGTGATCTTTTAAAAACAAGTAGATTTTATAAAACGAACCCTAGTGCTAGCCAGTTTAATAATCCCCACAATAAAAGTAATTAAAAATAGCGGCCTTATTACAACTTTAAGCATAATAAAAAAATAAAAAAATAAAATAACCCAAATTAAAGGCTAAACTTCTTTAAAATCGGCAATTAATCTTTATGGCCACTCTGAATCCCGACTCCAAGTCCACCAATTCTAGGGCTCACCGCAAGGATGGAAGAGGAAGGGGTGAGTTTGGGAAAACTCGGTGTATCTGTAAACCCATCCAAAGCCCAAATCAACTCGAGCCCATTGGGCCTAAGCCCTATTCAGATAACAAGACACAGAGGTCAAGCCCTTTTCGAATCACAAGAGCAAGGCCTTAGCCCTTTTTACATAACAGTGTGGCCCATAGGCCCGGCTCAAGAGCATGAGTAACAACAAGTAATAATGAATGCAAGCCCATCCGGGAGACTACTCAACCCACCAACCGCTACACCGCCTGCACCAACCCTACACACCATGTGGGGAATATCTCAACCCACCCAAATTTACACACCACAGTTGCGAAAGAACGCAGCTCAAATTCAATCGATTGAGGCAAAGCCTCCAAGACGTGGATGAACCACTTTCAAGATTTCCTCCATTAATACCCCAATCCCATGCAACAGATATTAATAAATGCATATCATGCAAAATACAAGAGTAATCAATCAAGCGCTTCACCAATGAGGTATATCGGTAATTTTGCTCTTTAGGGTAATTTGGTAATTTTGCTCTTTAGGGTAATTTCGTGATCTACGCCATCGCACAAGCTAATTCAGAATTTTATCGGTTTTATGCAATTTGATTCCACCATCTACCTAATGAGCTAATTTGCCCATCTCTTACCCATATTGGTCCGTAAGCCCATTGGGCCCAGTTTTGGCCCGTCGAGCCCCCTTTTTCCGAAATACGCCAAAACATCACGCGAACGTGCTTACCACCTTGCGGTGCCAGATCTAACAATTACTCTATGACTTGAGAGCATTCACATACTTACATGACCATGAAATGCCGGAATTTCGGCATTTCGTCATTTCGGCTTTTGCCGAATTGAACTAAGAAAGGGTGTTCGGTACACACCTGATTCGCGACGACTGCTACTGAGATCACTTCCGATGTCCTACAATTGATTAGCATAGTTCTTATTTACAAACCATAATCACTAAACCCCCAAAAACTTACTTATCTATGATCGAACTATATCCCTAAAAACCTTTGAAACCTTACCTTCTTTGCCAAAAACGATAGCTAGCTCCGAATCCGATTGCTCCAACAACCCACGCCTTTAATCCAACACTTAAGAAGACACTAATCATTGATAGAAAACGTCAGTTAAAAACCTTTAGAGCCACATGCCCAATTCGACAGCCTCTCTATATTTTAGGGACTTCGGCTTTTCCTAACTTTGTAAAATATAACCAGATCTGAGATGATGAACACTTACCCCTTACTCCTTTTTGATCTCCACGCAATCTGGTGCAGATTTATCTTTCAAACGATGGTAAAACTCGACTCTCGGAGTTCGAAGTTTCACTATAAGCCCCAATTCTATGGTTTTTCGCTTTTGTGTGATGAAGGAGATGATAATGCGGGCTACAACCTTGAAGTAGAATTGCGGTCGAATCCAGATTAAGAAAAGATAATTTGTAAATTAATAAAAGTAAAAGAATATAGGAGAACCCGGCTTTGAAGAAATCGGCACAAGTAATGATCACAGATTTCGGCTTTTATGGATTCGGCAAGAAGATTGATGAATAGTAGGTATGATGAATAGTTTGAAGAAGAAAAATAGAAGAAGAAGAGTAGGGAGGTGGTAGTTTCAGCTAGAGAGGAAAAGAGAGAAAAGAACAATCCTAAGGTGTAAAAGCGAAGAAAACGGCACCAACAATACCCTAAGTGCCAAATACTACCCTCATAATCCCCCCCGATTTTCCCTCTTCAATTCCCCATTCGGCTAACTCCTAGCCTCATCCCAATCCCTTAAATCTCTCCCTTATCACTCCTTAATCCAAGCAGTTAAACCGATCCAACTCTCCTCTAGCGTAATCCACCAACTCCAACACTTACCCTCCCGCACTAAAAAAATAAATGCACCTATTTGCCAACAAAGGAATCGAACCTGTGTCTTCCCCAAAGACTTACACGCCACCTTCATAGCTCCCTAGTGGCGTCACTTAGCCACTTTACCAAAGGCTCATTTGTGTCATAACTTACGCAGTTCTTCTTAAAAGCCCACTTAACCAAATCTCCTATTCACTTAAAAATCCCACCTTGATATTTTACCGTGTTTAGCTTAGTCTTGGGCCTTCTAAAGGTCTACTAACACATTTAAACATAATTCCAATATTTAGAACATGAAAATTTCAAGATTTACTAAAAATCACAAAACCCAAAAAAATCCCAAAATCGTATGCTACAACTAATATTTTTTTTCCTTTCCAATAATAATAATAATTTTATAAATATATCTAATAATAAAATTTCAAATATCAATAATACAAGAAATAATAATCATTTTCATAAAAATTTTCAAACATACATATAGTAATATTTTTCTAATAATAATAATTTTATCTCATAATACTAATTAAAATTTCATAAAATTTAAAATATCCGTAATAATAAATACAAGAAAATTTTCTAGTGGTAATTTAATAAAATAATTTTTTTCTAAACGATAATATTTAAAACTTCCTAATTATTCAGTTTTCTTCTATTCAATCCTGGACTCAAAACCCAACTCTTCTAGGCCCCAAATTTAAGATGTTACAAAATCTAAGCACCTTCTTCCAGGGTGAGACTTTGAGAAATACCTTGTCTCCAACCTGATATTTAATGTCTTTTCTTCTCAAATCCATAGGACTTTTGGCGATCCGGCGACTTTCAAACTTTCACGAATTACTCGAACTTTCGCTTCGGCATCCTTAATCAAATCAACCCAAGATTTTACTTTCACTAAGTTCATCCAGAATAATGGGGTACGGCATTTACGACCGTATAAAGCCTCGTAAGGCGCCATCTTAATACTTGATTGAAAACTATTGTTATAGGCGAATTCAATCAAAGGTAAATACCGTTCCCATGAACCACTAAACTCAAGGATGCAACATCTCAACATATCCTCGAGTATTTGAATTATCCGTTCGAATTGACCATCGGTTTGAGGATGAAAAGCGGTGCTAAAATGCAGCTTGGTACCCAAAGCCTCTTGCAATTTTTTCCAAAATCGCGACGTAAATCTTGGGTCTCTATCCGACACGATAGAAATAGGCACCCCATGCAATCGAACAATTTGGGAGATGTATAATTCTGCCAATTTATCGAGCGAAAAATCCGTGCGGACGGGGATAAAATGACCCGACTTAGTCAATCTATCAACAACAACCCAAATCGCATCCTTCTTACTCGCTGACAATGGCAGTCCGGATACAAAGTCCATGGTGACTTGATCCCATTTCCACTCGGGTATCGTGATCGGCTGAAGTAATCTCGATGGCACTTGATGTTCTGCTTTCACTTGTTGACAAATCAGACACCTTGAAACAAATTCAGAAATGTCTCGTTTCATACCGGGCCACCAAAATTGGCGTTTCAGGTCATTGTACATTTTAGTACTACCCGGTGGATTGACATTCGACTCTCGTGAGCCTCGTTCAAAATCATCGAAACAAGTTCCGAATTCCTTGGAATACATAATCGACCCTTGAACGTCAAGCAATCATGGTCGTCAATCTGAAATTTCGATTCCTCATTCGAAACACATTCGGCTCGCTTAGCGACCAATTCGGCGTCGACCTTCTGAGATTCAAGTACTTGATGAATCAATAACGGTTTGGCCTCTAGTTCGACTACTAGCACCTCATCGGGTGAAACGGATAGGTGAGCATCCATCGCTCTCAAGGCAAACAGTGCCTTGCGACTTAGAGCATCGGCCACCACGTTGGCCTTTCCCGGGTGATACTCAATGATGAGTTCATAGTCTTTCAACAACTCAAGCCAACGTCTTTGTCGCAGGTTTAAATCTCTTTGAGTCATCAAATATTTGAGACTCTTGTGGTCCGAATAAATATGACACCTTTCTCCAAACAAGTAATGCCGCCATATTTTCAAGGCGAACACTATGGCTGCTAGTTCAAGGTCATGGGTCGGATAGTTTCTCTCATGCGGCTTTAGTTGTCTCGACGCGTAAGCCACAACTCGACCTTCTTGCATCAACACACAACCTAACCCAAGCAAGGATGCGTCCATCAGATATGACAAACTCTTTACCGGACTCGATGTACTAGTACGGGGCCTCGGTTAAACAGGTTTTAGTCGATCGAAACTTTCTTGACAGCGTTCACCACTCGAACTTAACATCTTTTGGAGTAGTTTCGTCATCGGTGCAGCTATCATCGAAAAACCTTTCACAAATCGTCGATAGTATCCGACAAGCCCCAAAAAGCTCCTAACTTCGGTAACATTCCTTGGAGGTTTCCAATCGACTATAGCCAAAATTTTGTTCGGGTCCACCCTGACACCGTCACGGACACCACGTGCCCCGAAAGCTAACCTCTCTCAACCAAAATTCACATTTATTGAACTTTGCGTATAATCGCTTATCTCGTAAAATTTGCAACACTAGCCTCGGTGTTCAAGATGTTCGTTTCATCTCTCGAATAGACCAAAATGTCATCGATAAATACAACTACGAACCGGTCCAAGTATGGCCTGAAAATTCTATTCATTAAATCCATAAATATCACAGGGGCATTAGTGAGCCCAAACGGCATCACCAAGAATTCGTAATGACCATACCTCGTTCTAAAAGCAGTTTTGGGTATGTCCGATTCTCGGACCCTCAACTGATAGTACCCCGACCTCAAATCTATCTTTGAAAACACTGAGGCTCCCTTTAATTGATCAAACAAATCGTCAATTCGTGGCAACGGATATTTATTCTTTATCGTTACTTTATTCAACTGACGATAGTCAATGCACAATCTCATAGTTCCATCCTTCTTCTTCACAAACAATACTGGTGCGCCCCATGGAGAAAAACTCGGTCGAGCGAAACCTCTATCCGTCAATTCTTGCAATTGAACCTTCAATTCCTTTAATTCCGTTAATGCCATACGATACGGGGCTATTGAGATTGGCGTAGTACCCGGTACAACTTCGATGCCGAATTCTACTTCTCGAACCGGTGGCAATCCCAGTAACTCCTCAAGAAAAACATCTGAATACTCACAAACCACTGGTACCGATTCGAGTTTCCTTTCCATCTCTTTACTTTCAAACACATACGCAAGGTATGTTTCACACCCCTTTTTCACATATCTCCGAGAGGTCATAGAAGATATTATCGCTGGCACTCCTTTTAAATCAGTAGACTCGACTCGGACTACCTCATTATTTACACTCCTCAAATCAATGGTTTTCCTTTTGCAGTCCACCACTGCATCATGTACAGTCAGCCAATCCATACCAAGAATAACATCGAATTCATCAAATGGTAGAAGCATCAGATCGGCCGAAAAATAGGATTCTCGAATTATTAGAGGGCATCTCTTGCACACTTTATCAACGAGTACGTATTGACCCAAAGGGTTCGACACTCAAATTACGAACTCAGTAGACTCAACAGGTAGAGCCTTACTGGATGCTAAGGTTTCACATACATATGAATGAGTAGAGCCGGGGTCAATCAATGCAATCACACTAGTATCAAAGAGAGTAAAAGTACCGGTGATAACGTCAGGGAGGATGCCTCCTCTCGTCGCGGATGGCATATGCTCTAGCAGAGCACGGGTCTCGGATCGAATGCCGTCGGAGGCTCCTCTCGATTACCACCCCTACCTCCGAAATTCTGGGGCCTACCTCTAGCCGTCGTTCCACTAGGTCTTGCACCTTGCATCTTATTCTTCTCATCTAGCTCGTGCAATCTCTAATGAAGTGGTCCTTCGAACCGCATCCATAATACAGCCCTATTAATGAATTACCCCAACATTCACCTAGGTGTCGTCTTCCACATTGGGGGCATTCAGGTTTCTCTTGATGATTATTGCCCACACTAGCTATCAAGTAGCTCGAGTCCGTCAATGGTCGGGCTCGATGGAAATTCCCGCATCGCCTCGACTTATTAGTGTCCTCCACGAACTTCTTTACGCGAGAATGGAACTTTACTCGTCGATCTTTTACGATAATCTCTTGCTTCAAATTCAGCCTTCTTCTTCTCCTTTCCAAGTTCTTCCGCCTTGCGTGCTCGTTCGACTAGTGTTACGAACTCCTTTATCTCCAAAATACCCACTAGTAGCTTTAACTCTTCATTCAATCCTTCTTCAAATCTTTTGCACATAGCAACCTCATCAGCCACACACTCCCGAGCATACCGACTAAGTCTTACGAACTCATGTTCGTATTCAGTAATCTTGTCATACTACCTTGCTTGAGTTCCAAGAATTCCTTACGCTTCGATCGATGAACTGTTGACTAATGTATTTCTTTCGAAATTCTGATTGAAAGAAATCCCAAGTAACTCGTTCGTTTGGGACTATGGAAATTAAAGTCCTCCACCAATAGTAAGCTAAGTCTCGAAACAAGGATATAGCACACTTAAGACATTCATCGAGTGTGCATGATAGTTCATCAAACACTCGAATGGTGTTATCAAGCGAACTCGGCCCTCTCGGCATCATCAAGAACTATGGCCTTAAACTCCTCGGCCCACGCTTCCTAATCAAGTCCACGGTGGTTTACTCACCTCACGGATCGATGAATCGAGGCATTATGGGCTCTTGGGCGGAGTATTTAAATTTGGGAATGGTTGGACACCGGGTTGGTTCGGGCATATTCGCGACCCACTCATTCATCATGGTGAAGAAGGCTTGTTTTGCCCTTCATTTTGATTATTCGCGGATGACCGAGGCTCAACAGGCGGTGTCCCTTGCGCGGAGCAGCCGCTACACTTTCAACGTCATCCGCCAAGGGTCTCTATCCGGGTTCCATTTGCTAATCAAAACAAAAATTTCAACCGTCAAGTCATCACATTATTAAGCACTAACAATTTGGCATGTATAGCTACACTCACACGCGCTATGGTAGTCCTAGAACAGACTAAACCATAGCTCTGATACCAATAAAATGTAACACCCCAAACCCGTGACCGTCACCGGATTTGACCACGTGGTGTTACCGGGCTTACTTCCCTTATTTCTCTCTTGAAATATTTAATTTCTGCTCGAGCAAAGCTAGCTAACTGCGTCACTGTCACCTTAAAAATCATATCTCGAGTTCCAGAACTCGAAAATCAGTTCTGTAAATTTTCCCTGAAACTAGACTCATAATCCTATCTACATGTTTTTCTAGAATTTTTGGTCGAGCCAATTAGTACAGTTTATTATTTAAAGTCTCCCCTGTTTCAGGGTTTGACTACACTGACCTTTGTGCACTACAACTTGGATATCATCCTGTACAGGGCTCCAAAACTTATGCCGTTTGTTTCTAGGGAAACTAGACTCACAAGGGAATCTTTACATATAGAGCATGACTTCTAATTATCTCTGGTTAATTTATAGTGAATTTTCAAAGTCGGAGCAGGGGATCCAGAAACCATTCTCGCCCTGTTTCGTAAAAACCTGAATATCTCTTAAAATACAGCTCATATGGTCGTTTTGTTTCGTCCATATGAAAATAAATTCATCAAGGTTCAATTTCATAATTTATTCATTATTTAATTCTACTTCTACTATTTTTAGTGATTTTTTCCATCTCACCTCACCGCTTTGGCAACATCTCATTATTAAAGCAAACAATGACTATTTCATAATTCTTCCATGGCCAACTATTTCATCATACATAATACAAACTATGGCCACCTTATCAAAATTAAGGTTTCTAAGGCTCGTGACTATAGGTTTTAGAATCACACTCAACCGACCACATAGGCCATTTTCGCATGGCTTAAAGTTTACAACCCAAAACTCAACAAAACAAAATAGCCTATACATGCCAAATGTTCTCCTAGTTCAACTACGAAGACAATACCAAAAGATTTCCAGCCGGTGTGATGACTTCAACAACGGTTCCGAGCACGCAAACGGCACGGATCCAAAGGACCTAAAATGGGTGACAAGAAAACACAGGGTGAGTTTATAACTCAGTAAGTCCTAAGCATTCGACAATCATCCATCAATAAAATTATCACAACATGAAACAATAAACGAGGTTAGGTACTCCATCCATGACGAAACTATACCATAATTCCTCGGACCTTTCGGTTCAATCTCATACCAAGTCATACATCCACATTTCATATTCTATTCAATAAGATATTTGAGGCATTTTACACACCAACTCATTTTCACCACAATCATACAATTGCAATCATCACATAGATTTAAAGCTTACCAAGCTCATCCCCTAACTCGAACATAGCATCTATTAGCCATGAACTCAAGGTGCTTACTCTTTCCGCTGTCCATACTCAACTCGATAAAATCACATCTCCATATAAATATTCAATCGATAGAACATACATATTAAATTCGCACACGTAGTGCTTAATAAACGATCTCACACACTTAGTGCCATGCGATTTAAGCTCGCACACATAGTGCCATATAATTTAAGTTTGCACACTTAGTGCCATATAATTTAAGTTCGCACACTTAGTGCCATATAATTTAAGTTCGCACACTTAGTGCCAATCTTGTCACTGTGCCCATTTATTGCCCGAACACTTAGTGCCGAGACCAAATGCTCTACGCAAGTTACTACTTTTATACATTCAGCAATGTCATCATTCCATACACATACATTTTATATACACACCATCTCATTAAACACAATTTGCATGGATATTATGACCATTTAAATCAATACCAAATACATGCTTAATGACTTACCTTGTGTTGGGCAAATAATTCCAAGTCGGCTACTCGTTGACCTTCGATTTCCCTTTGTTGGACGCCTCTCCTTTAGGATCTTGAGTTTAAACAAATAAATCAACTCATTCAATCGCTTGGGTACATATGTTGGTATCCACATTCTAATGATCATATAACATGCGGAACGACATGGTAAAATTTTTATCTTGCTACCTTATGTTCTTGGCTATTCTACCAATAGCCTTATGCAATTTACTATTCTATCAATAATCCAATCGCACATACACGTATACATATTCGTATATTAGATAACCACCCTTACTAACCACCCATTTTAGTTGATTTCATACAATCAAAGGCAATATCATAATTGGGTATACTTATATAGCCGAATGTGCTAAAATTGATCTAACATCACCTATACCCTTGATTGAATGGCCGAATACTTATACTAGCAATTATAGTATCGATTTTATTCTTTCAAACACATAGTCCCATTCGACCCTAACCATTTACTTAACGTATGTGTACAAATTCCATCTCAAGATTAGGAGTTGCAACTACAACTAGGTTACAACAATGCTCATCAATGACCGAATGCCTAAGCACAACTCTACTAAAAATTTATCCAACATCATTAACTTTGCCTTTCACTATTTTTTTTTTCTAAACATCAAATACAAAGTAACTTACATGTATATATTAAACCAACCTTGCTAGCATAATATCCCTTAACCGAATATCATAAACCCAAGCCACATATATAGTTCATCAAGGCCTTTCATTGGCCACATTCGGCACCCCCTCCCCCATGAACAACCAAATTTCAACCTCCATTTAAAAGTATATGTACCAAAAGCTTCAACTACTTGGCCAAATACCAAGCCTCCAAACACCCAAATTTAATCCATGGAATGAATAGAACTTGAACTAATCACCTCGTTTATATCTAAATTTCCAAGGATTTCAAAGTGCTTACCTCTTCCTAAACATCAACCAAGCCGAATCCTGCACAAAAGAAATCCCTTCTTCTTCCTCCTTCAAGTCACGGCAATGGAGAATAGAATGAGCAAAATTTTTTTTTTGTTTTCCTTGTTCAATACACGGCAATGGGGAGGGGTAACCACACACACACATTTTTTTTTTGTTTCTCTTCCTACTAACACCTATATAATAACAATTCTAACATCAACCATTAGGAAAACATGTTGGAAACATGTTCCCTTGCCCATAACCTTGTCATGGCCGGCCACTCACCTTAGGAAGTGGGTTATTTGACATGCAAGGACAACCATTTTCCCACATGTATTAATAGGCCACCTTACATTTGCCTAGCACATTTCTAAATTTTCTCACATAAGTCCTATTTGATAAAATTCACTTACAATTAACAAAATCCAAACATTCAATTTTTACACAAGCATATGTACATATAATGAGCATCAACTATGACGGTTAATTATTTTTATAACTCGGTTTAGTGGTCCCGAAACCACTTTCCGACTAGGGTCAATTTAGGGCTGTCACAATGAACTTTTGGTAATATTGAAATTATGTAAGTTATGTCTACAAATTAAGTTATACCTATGAAGTTATGATAACACATAAATAAACTATGTCAAGTCAATGGTATTTATACATATGATTATGTTGCTACTTATTTGCATGTGAACTTACTAAGCTTTACACTTACTCCCCTTTCTTTCTTATTTTCTTATAGTATTGCCAAGCTAGCTCGGGGATCGAAAGACATCGGAGGCTCGATCACACTATCAATTGGACATTTGGG
Organism: Gossypium arboreum; assembly: GCF_025698485.1. Taxonomy (NCBI): domain Eukaryota; kingdom Viridiplantae; phylum Streptophyta; class Magnoliopsida; order Malvales; family Malvaceae; genus Gossypium; species Gossypium arboreum. Next base: position 60,585,710 of record NC_069079.1, read on the forward strand.
TATAGTTAGTCTCAATATTTTGAATATGGCATGTATAGGGGCTTGGTCTTTTTGTTATATGTCATATTGGTTTAGCCAAATGTATTGGTTCATGGTAATATTTGATTCATTTTGTATATAGTCATGTGATATGGTTCGCATTGATCATTTGGGTTGCAACCCTAATCAATTATGCATGCAATCAATGCATTATGCTTGATGTGATTGTTTGTGGATGAGATGTGCGATGAATGGCTCATGTGCTAAATGAATGGATCATGGCTAATATGATATAATTGAGCAAATTGAAAGTAGGTTTAGCATGACGAATGAAGAAAATCGTGTGGAATGCCTTAGGAAATCATGATGGTTTGGGTAGGAGATATGTTGACATTACAAAGACATGTATCATGTTTAGGAGTAGTTGAGTGATTAAATATATCACGTTGCATGCCATCAAAGATGAATGAGTGAATGATCTTTTAAAGGTGACAAATGGCTTGGAAAATAGCCTCAAGTTGTCCACACGGGTAGACATACGGGCGTGTGTCTAGGCCATGTGTCCCCTGTACCCTAGTTTTACAAATCAGTATGCATGGTAGTAATCACACGAGCATAGACACGGCCGTGTGTCTCAGCCGTGGACATGGGCGTGTGCCCAAGCCGTGTGAAGTCTGCACTTAATTTCGAGATTTTAATTCACCAAACGGTCTAAGGACATGGGCATGTGACTTGGCTGTGTGACCTTATTTGATAGATGATGTCATAGTTAGAGTGTTACACGGGCTGAGGACACAGGCGTGTCCCAAGCTACACGGGTGTGTATGACCACACAGCCCACCCACATAGGCGTGTGACTCTCCAAGGGAAGAAAATTTTCTGAGTGTCAAAAAGGTTTCAAAAGTTCTTGATTTAGTCCCAAACCACTCCCGATGTATATTTTGGGCCTCGTAGGCCCTTATAAGGGACAATTTGCATGAAATTGAAAAGTTTTTAAGTTGAACAAAATTTTATGGCATCGAGTTTATGTGGTTGTTTATGTTTTAGTCCGGTAATGCCTCGTACCCTGTCATGGCACTGGATATGCATCAAGGGTGTTACAGTATATACTGGATGTTGGAACCATTTGTTAATGTCTTGTTTTGTGTCATTTATATGGTTTTGATACATTAGAGAAGTGGTCCAAATGGTAAATTTAAATTGCTATGGTATGAACCTAATACGGCAAGGTTGGTATTTGTCAGTTAGGATATGTTTTGGTATAGAAACAAGTTAATTGATAAATGGGTAAATATGCACAAGTTTAAGTATGTTCAATGTATATGTTTGAGGTGCCTTTATGGCATATTGGTTGTATGAACAAATACTATAATGATCTAGTTTTATTATGCATATTTTAAGTACATTTGGAATGCTCGAATATAGCTGCAATTGGCTTGTGTGTGTAAGCTTTTTTTGGGGGAAAGAATTGGCTTGAAATGGCCTATTTCTTGCCCACACCGTCTAAGACATAGGCGTGTGACTCGGCCATGTGTGACACACGGCCACACAACACGGTCATCTGTCCCCTATAGATTTTAAAAGGTTTCATTTCGAGAGTTACACGACTTGGCACACGGGCGTGTGGCTTGGCCGTGTAAACCAAGTCAAAGAGTTACATGGGCACAGACATGGGCTGGGATACGGCCATGTGTCCCTACTTTGAATGCCACACGTTCGTGTGACCCATGCAGGGTGAAAAATTCTATCTTTTTCTATAAAGTTCTAAATGTTTCCAATTTAGTCCCGAATCGTTTCTAAAGCGCTTCTATGGCTTCAAGGGCTCATAAAAGGGCCATTGTGTATGTGTTTGATTGATAATTTCCATGATTTATGAAATGTTCAAAATCAAATGTTTTAAGCTTTAAGTTTTTGGTAATGCTCCGTAACCCTATTTCGGTAATGGATACGGGTTAGGAGTGTTACAAGTCTTCTCTGCTATCCTCAAGCTCACATTTGCCAAGTGTGGGCTCGCTTCGAATCATAAATTTTTTCACAAATATTACTAATGGAGTAATTTTGCAATTTCTCTAAACTTTTGGGTCAAGTTGTAAATCAAAAAAATATCTCTAAAATTTTTTTATATAATCTCTTCAGAGAATTTTATCTCTACAACTTTCTCTTGAATTCAAGTATGTAAAATAATGACTTAAAGCTCTTTTTACATGGGAGAGTTTAGAGAGTTCAACTATGCTTAAACTTAATAACTTTAATATTAAATTAATATAATATTTATTAAGATAAATATTATATTAAATTAATATTAAATCTTATTAAAATAATAGAATGTTTATCTTATAGATAAACATTAAATTAAATGTAATATTAAGATAATCACTTTAATATGAAATTAATAAAATACTATTAAGATAAGTATTAAATTTAATTTAATATTAAACTATTAAAATTATATTATTTTTGGAATAGTTAATCAAATCAAATTCTCTGTTAGAGTCTCAGTAGGAGTGTAACTCTTTCATTTCTCAACCATCGAAGATCAACCGTTGCCGGCCATTGGGATGCCACCGGCATTGATTTAACACTCCATACCCAGCCAAGTCTAGAGGCTACATCAATTTATTCTAGAACAAGCCAACATTTAATTGCTTGAAATTCAATAGTCGGAATTCATGTAAATAGTTAAATCAAAGATAAAAAAATCCAAACTTTCAAAACGTAATCCCAAAATAAACATGCAATAGCATAAGTTCATAAAAATTGTAAAATAACTAGAAAGGAATGACCCAACTCCTGCCACGCTGACCCGCCTAAGTTTTTGGGTTACCTGTAATCCAAACAAACAAAATAAATGAGTTTATACCTGTAATCCAAACAAACAAAATAAATGAGTTTACAACTCAGTGTGTAACTTACATTCTCAATTAAATAGTAATATAACAGATGTGATTTCAGTTCGTCATTAGTCAGTAAATTCTCAGAACCGGATACAGAAATAGAAATAGAGGATATCAGCTACAATTGCAAAACAGTTCAGATGCAGATGAAAATTCCTATCTTCAACCGCTACATACCATCTCCATCCATCCGTACACACCATATGGGTATCAAGTACCTATCCATCCCTACACATCGCATAATGACTATGTGTCACATTTCAAAAGATTGCAGTCCAGCTGTCAGATCAGAATATGGCAACTCACCAAATATAAGGTTGTGGCTTAGCCACTAAGTTCGGTAGACTATTAAACTACCCACACTTCTTTCTCTTCACAATCCCGACCCAATATAGATGCTGGTATCACAGATTTCAGATATGCGTATGTAGAAATACCAGTTTAGATTACGCTCTTATAAGGCTATCACAGTCATTTATCAAATTTCATGTTAACTATATGTATAAAAAATAACAGATTATTCAGTAATAGATCATCAGATAACAATCTCATAATCTAATTCAAATTATACGAACCTTACGTTAGGCCTACATGTGATTCAAATGATGATTACGGCCCTCCAAAAAATCCCAAATTTTGGCCCACATGTCTCTATGGATTCTCACAGCCTGGGTTGCTGGCTCGTGTGGTCTACAAAGCCTAGCACACTCTCATGTGGCCCATCTCATTAACATACATGGCTTGTCATACGGTCATGTAACTCAAATTCCCAAAATAGTGAGTTACACGGCCTGGACACATGCCCATGTCTCTGGCCTGTGTGACCTTAATTCACATACAGTAAGTTACACAATCGGGGCACATGCCTGTGTCTTTAACCCGTGTGACTCTGAACTCAAAACAATGAGTTACACACCTTGGAAACACACCAGTGTCTCTAACTTGAGTGACTTTAAATTCAAAACAGTGAGGCACACGGCCGTGTGGCGTCGACAGCCATGTTTTCTGACATTCTCAAATTACAAAAGCTTGGGTTTCTCGTTACACACCTAACACGATTTTCTCGAGGAAGCAATTGGGAAGAACCTAAAACTTAGAAACAACAACCCAAAGACCAAATAAAACATTATTCTCCAATCATTCGCTAGAATTAGTGCTCCGAAGCAAGTTATGTTGAAAAGTTTTGACGCAAACCTCAAACACGAAAAGATCAACAGTTACCTTCTCACAACGTAGAAATTCATAGACTTAAAGAGTTGGGAAATTGCTAGCCTTGGGACATTCACCTAAAAGAAGACCAATCAAGCACGTAAACAACCAATTTGAGCAAATTAAACGAAAATCACAATTCTAACAAAACGAACTAACATTAACAAAATTCAACAATAAAACTTATATATTTAACCTTCCGATCGAAATACTATGAAACACACGACCTCCTCGACAAAACAACAATGAGTTTTAATGAAAAGAACTCAAAACGAATGACAAGAAGAACTACAATCGACAAAAATAAAAGTGGAAAGAAAAAGGAGAAAAGAACGTGGAAAGAAAACTAAAGAAGGAAAGAAATAAGTAATCAATTTTAAAATTTATAACTTCATTTAACTGAGTGATACTAAAAATATATTCCATCTTTGTTCACACAAAGACTCAAACATATGACCAAAGAGAACACAGAACCTTAACTAGTGAACCAGCAGGCTCATTCTTGACACAAACTTACACAAAATTAAACTTAAGCCACAATTGCGAGGTTAAGGGTTAAGTCAAAACAAAGTACCGAAATTCTCCAAAAGTTGGATTTGAACCCAGGATCTCAAACACACAAATATAACACTTAGCCGCTGAAATAGATTCATAACTATTAACACAAATAACAAACAACAATTCAAAAATTCAGAGCATTACAACTGTCGTGTCTAGTGATGCAGGTGCTTCACCCTTACGGTACCCCAAGCCAGTTCGACTACTACTGGTTTGTTCTGGGTCAATGACAAACCCATCAGTCCGATCTAGCCATCAATTGGACCGTTGGCTTGGTTTCACAAACCAAGCCCGATTCGACCAGTTTTGGGTCTCGGTCTTGGTTTTGGGCTCTTGGGCCCAATTTACAATCTCAGGTCCAATTTTCAAGTTCAATTACCCATTGGGTCAATTGTCTGAATTGAAAATTAATTTCCAAAAATATTATATTAATTTTAATTAATTTGATTAATTTAATTTTACTTTATCAAAATTAATTTTCACAAAAATCACTTAGATTTTCCAAATTAATTTTTCAAGAAAATTCTTTAATCAAATTCTCTATTTGAATAATTCTCACAACCACCTAATTTAATTCTACATCGAATAAATTGACTTAATTAAATTATTTCCAAAGTCGTAGAATTTTCTTTTGATTCAAATGCAGCCCGATTGAGTTTTTGTTGAGCTAGCGAAGGGACAAATCAGACATATACAATTAGTCTCTAGTAATTGCAATTATGTCCATAAGCATCGTTCCAATAATTCGCAATTACTTAATCATGAAGTCAGCCAACAAGAAGTACCATGATTGAAATCTCCTTATTTTATACTCTTACGAAAACAATTCATCCAACTATTTTGTCGTAGGACCTCGTCATGTGTGTGTTACCCTCATATGATATCCTTGATTCCTTTGAGCTAAATATGTTCACTCAATACAATCCTATTTTATCCCATTTTCACCATTGTGTCTTCTTAATGGTTAATATGATCACTGTCAACAAATGACTGTGATAAATTACTCGTTGGAGAACTAGCAACCCGTGGCAATGTTCCATATTTATCAATCCACACAATTCCAATGAAAGGATATCATTAACTCTTTAATTGAGCTATGAATTCCAGTATTCGTAGTAAATCCATGCCATACACAAGTCATGTACCTAACATATTGGCTATGCGCTTGATCATATTTAGAGCATAAGCCTCCACTTATATCAAACCACATGAGTAGCATGCGCATGGTCAGTGACTAATTCATGATTTAGGTAAATCACACCAAGTGCAATAGCCCGATTTAGACCCCAATCGGAACGGTGATTTTGGGACAACGAATGTCAGAAAAATATTTAAAAAAATTATTTTCTATGTTTATTACGTGTGAATCAATATCTGTAAAATTTTTGTGATTTAATTTTATCATTTGAGTGTCGATTTAATAAAAAGGGCTTAATCGCGTAAAATGAAAATTTGATGGTTAAATATGAAAGGGTCAAATAGTTGTTGTCTTTTTAAATTGAGGTATTTAAGTTGCAATTAGACCATAATATTAAGTGATGGATGGTTGTGGAAAACCATTATAAATATTTTATATTAAATTATAAAGGTTAAATTTGTAAATTATGTAATAATATGTATTAAATAAAACATAAAATAAAAAGAAATTTGTTCATATTTTCTTTCCATGACCGAAACATCAAAATAAATGAGAAAGAAAAATGTTTTCAAGGGTTCGGCCAAAGCTAAGCTTGATTAAGGTATGTAACTAGCTCGGTTTTTGATGATTTTTACGTTTTTGAGATCGTTGCAGTGTAATGTACAAAGGCCATGCTTGAATTTCTGATTTTGATGAATATTTTGAGTTATTCCATTGATGAATAATTGAGCTTTGTGATGTTAGTTGATGAAATATGAAACATATGTTTTGGATTAACATGTTTTGTATTGGAATTTTTGATGATTTTGAGTAATTAGAACTAAATTGCAAAAATAATAAATTGAGGGACTAAAATGTGAAATAAATGAAATGTATGGACTTGTATGAACATAAGGAAGATTCGGCCTAAGCATGGTGTACTAAAATTTTGCATGTTTGTGTTTTGTGCAATTTGGACTAAATTGCAAAAAGTATAAAATGTCAGAGGTAAAATGGTAATTTACCCATTTATGTGATTTTGGACTAAACTGAGTTAAAATATGTTTGAATGAGTTTAATTTTAATATGTTTAGATCAAGAACCAAAGAAATTGGATTTGGATTGGGGGAAAACCAAAGTTGTTGATTAGTCATCCCGTTTCGATTTTCGTTGTCCAAGGTAAGTTTATAAGCAAATAGATGTTGTTTATTTTAAATAAATACAGGCTTATTATGCTGAAATTAATTATGTGGAGTATATATGTTGTTAGCCGAATGTGTATATGTTAGGGAGCTATATTTTCAAATTCGTTTCAACCGAGTTATGATGTCCGAAATCCCCATATGAACCTTAGGAATAGCTAGGATACATATGTCGTGACATAGGATTCTGATATGTAATGTGCGAGTAAGACCATGGCATCGATATGTGATTCCAAAATATGTGTGCGAGTAAGACCCTGTCTGGGACAATGGCATCGATATGTGATTACATGTAAGACCACATCTAGGACGTTGGCATTATACGATATGTGTGATTATCCGAGTATCCTATTCAATTCCGAATGGTTCAACAGGCAATGATAAGTTGTGATCGAATGTGTAAAACTAGCTAAAACAATCAGGTATGAGTTAGTTGATTAACTATTTGAAAATAAGATAAGTTGGCTATTTGATATGTGATGTAAATTATACAAGTTACTAATGTAAACATATGTGCATTTGTGTAGTATATTCAACCATATGCTATGAATATGTATGTGATGTTATAATTTGATTCATGAGTATATGTATATGAGTGTAAATGTACTTGGTTATATAATGATATTTTGGTTTTGAAATTGAATGATACCTTGTTAATATATATATATATATGTACATTTGGCCATGATAAAGTTTATATGTGAAAGTATATGTTATACATGAAGTTGTAAGCTTGAGATTAAATGTGACTATGATAGGATAATTTGGTTTGGTTTAAATGAGTTGATTATGTAATTGAGTTGTTTATTTGCTTATGACTTACTAAGCTATGATAGCTTACTGTATATGTTTATGTTTGCCTCTGTTTTATAGATTTTGGAGATTAGTTACGAGCTCGGGGATCGTCAGCAAAGTCCATCACACTATCGACTATTTTTGGTATTTTATAAGTTTAAATTCGAACCTATGGCATGTATAGGCTAGTTTAGTTATTATGATGATTTTGAAGTATGTATATATTGAGAGCCATGCTAAAATGGTTTGATTATAATGTTAAAGTCTGTGTGTTTGTGGCTATGACTTAAATTCAATGTGGAAGTGTATTTCATGGTGTATATATGTGTGGTATTAGGTTATATGGTTCGGCTTGCTTATTAGTTTAATTGATGGTTTAGCAATTTGATATGAGATAATTATATTTTGGTAAGTATGTTCCTTAGTCTATATGTTTGTGATGTTTAGTTAAATAATTCGGCAATAAAATGGTAAGTATAAGGTATAATCTGTTTAATAGTTAGTTCATTTTGGAAGTATGAAATGTGGTATAATTATGATGATGAATGATGATAAATTTTGGCTTAGTATTGAGATAAAATGATGGATATATATTTGAATCAATATTGTCTTATTATGTTCGGTTGCTAAATGGCAAGTAATGAATATGTTATATAATTGTTTTGGTTGATTATATGTAATATTACTTATGTGTATTCGTTTATGCTTAGACCTAATATATGAATTATGGTAGACATATTTGCTAATGGTGATAAATATATATCAAAGTATATGTGTATGGTATATATAGTATGATGTGAAATTGTGGTTGAATATTTGTGTTGAGTTATATGCATGATATATATATAGGATGTAATTGGTAAATGACTATGATTCAAAGTATTGGTATTCGGTTTTGTATTGATTTAATAAGTATACATTAGTTGAAATATATTTGTAATATGTTTGACTTAAGGTGTAAATTATGGTTGATATATATTTGTATACTTGATTTGTTTCAATGAAAGGTTATGCGTATAAAGTGATAAGTTGAAAATGATGAAAATTCAAGCATGGAATAAAGCTACGTTTTAAGCATGATTACATTCGGCTAATGTATTGAAAAATGACCAAATGAATAGTGATTAGGGCATTCGTTTAACAAAAGGATTATATGAGTTTTATGTGATGCATATATGTTCGACTTGGTAATAAAAAAAATTGATGTTTGAGTCGTGTATAGGTTAGTCATTTAATGATGAGCGTAATTTTGATTTTTAAGCTTATTATTCGATCAAATAAGAATATCACTGAAATTATTTGTATGTGAAATTTGACTTTCCCTATGGAAATGATTTGTGAAATTTTGTATGTATTTTGATGAATAGATTATTTGGTGTTCTTTGAAAATATGTTTGAATTATTATGTTATGACTTGTAAAGAATTTAAATTAGTTATTTATGTTAACATTTGATTGGTTTAAAAGTTTGAGCAAGTGCATGCATATGATTGTTCAGAATTTGTGTCTCGTCCGGTAATACCTCGTAACCCCATTCCAGCGACGGATACGGGTTAGGGGTTTTACACCATGAACGTCATAAGTGAATTAATTCATCTTAGGTCTAATCCAATGTATTATTATACCAATGAATACATCTATGCCTCTACTCGTGGAGTCAACTGCTCTGATAGCCAAGACTAGCCATTTTCCAGATTGGAATTGTAGGCGACATAGTAATCCTTCTCAATATATGAATCAAATTCTCACTTTGATTCTTTTACAAGATTACGGGCTTATTTAGATTATCTACTAAAGTAAGTTGTCTTTCTTGCAATGTAAACATTCTTACAATGTCACTTATCTTTAGTTTGAACTTAGACAATCAATGAGCTAATATTTGCTTGTCACAATTTCATTATGCATGCAAAATATAAAGGATAGAAATACAAAAGACATAATAGTGAAATGTGAAATTAACTTTATTTATTTAGTCATCATTCAAATAAATAGAAAACAGTTACATATTTACTACAATATGGACACATTTCCCAACAAGATTATGAATAACATGAATGGCTAGATCCTTTAAGGGAGATTAATGAGTGAATGGGGATGTCATTAATGGAGGATTTGGGATTTATCGAGATAGATTGGTTGGTATAAATTACGTGTTCTTAAACTTTTAGGCTTGTTAACTCTAATAAGTTATCATAGGGTAGATGAGATTGAAAAATGAAGTCGAATCGAGTAAATCAGAATTTATTCTAGTTGAGAAAGTTATTTCAGAACATAAGTGAGTATCAACCAATTGAATAAGTTAATTAGAGCCAGGAGGTAATAATTGTATGAAACAATGACTAATCTACTCTATAACCCCAATCTGAAGTTAGTTACAAACCCTGAAGTGAGTTAATTTTCTTGATTGGTTTATCAGTTTAATTCATTTGTTTACCTTTCCTTATTTATTTATTTTTGTTAGTTATTTATTTTAATCTTCTTAAACTATTTTATGATCCATCGTAATATTGAAATTAACTATTACTACTTAGATTTAGTATTGTAAAAAGTATTTTCATTATTTTTTCCATCCTCCCTTAGGTACGATCCTCAAAATACTTACGATATTTCGTTGTACAACTATATTACAATTTGACATGTGCACTTGTGGACACCACCATTCTCAATTCTTATATTTTTGGTGTTAGATTTATTTTATAAATAATAACTCATTTATAGATGGTCAATAATCTATGTACACATTCGAGTTCGAGTCAGATTAGGGAATACAAAATATGATTTGGATAAATGATGCTTCTATTGAATTGATAATATGAATTGATGTAACGCCCCAATTTTCGGGAATTCTGTGAATGTTGGCATAGGTTTAATTATGTTAGTGGGCCTCTAGAAAGCCCAAACTTAAGCTAGAACCCGACAATTTTAGTTAATTTTTGTTCCATAAGAAAAAGGGGGTGAAATTATGAAATAGGACCTATGTGAAAATGTTTGAAAATGCTATAGGCTAAATTGAAGTGGCCAAATAAATAGGAGTGCAAAATAGGAGGATTTGCATGACAAACCTCCCATTTTACATGAAGTGGCCAGCCATCATATTGTTGTAGACAAAATGTACACTTGATATCCATAATTTATGGTACAAATTGATAATAGGTTAGGTAAATCTTCAATGATAATAGGTTAGGTAAATGTTCCATGATAATGGGTTAGGTAAATGTTTCATGATAATGGGTTAGGTAAATGTTTCATGATAAGAATTTCATGTCTTTTGTATTAAAGAATTAAATGGATGAAATATGAAGTTTTATTAAAAGAAAAAGGGGTGAAAAGAACAAAGTTTTGTCCATCTTTGTTCATCATAGCTGAAAGTTAGAGAAGAGAAAGGAGAGGAGAAAGCTCTTGAGTATTTGGTCATTAGGAGGAGGAAAATTGAAGGTAAGTTCTTGGTACCTTGCTTCTATTTTGAGGTTCATGAGTTCTTCTTGATTCTACCTTAACTCTTGAAGTATATTTTGATTTTTAGTTGTGTTGTGAGCATTTAGTCATGAATTAAAATGAAGGAAATGGTTGTTGTTTCATGTTCTTTTGATGAAAAATGGAAGATAGGTGAAGTTGAGCCAAACAAATAAGCATGCATGTGCCTTAGATGTTAAAGGGAAAAATCAGCTAACATGTTGTGCTTTAAAATGATGAAATGGAGATTAGACTTAAGTAAAATCATAGATATGTGATGATTGATTGGTGATATACATGTTTAAATAACAAGCATGCAAGTTAGGTGTGAAAGAGTGATTTGGTAATAAATCTGCTTGAGACAGCAGCAGTAACGCGACTTTGGAAAATCACCATAAATTGTGGGAGAAGAATTAGAAGCTGAATAAATTATGTAATTAAAGCTTAATGAGTCTAGTTTCAAATTGAATAAACGAGAACATATTTTGAATTCTGTACAATGAGAAATTTGATTCGTAATGAAGAGTGGTCAGATTAGTCAAACAGTGAAACATGGGAAAATTTAAGAAAAATCTGGTATTGATTGGCCGTACCAAAAATTCTGAAAATTTTATGGATAAAAGATATATGAGTCTATTTTTAGGGAAAATTAACGAAACTTGATTTGGAGTTTCGTAGCTCCAGTTATATATGATTTAGTGATTGTTGCTCAGGAAGACAGCTTGCAGTGAAATTATGATTATGTGGTAAACATTGACAAAAATTTGTTAATGAGTTGCTTATTGATTTCTTATAAGCTTACTATGATCTGTAGGTGTGGTTGGCCGAATATTGTAAGGGGTTAATACGTAGTTTGTATTTGAATAGTTAGATTAACGTGTTAGTAATCCAATTGTAGGCGGTTCGTGTGAGGATCTCACAAGATATCGTCGCAAAGCAGTGTGTAATCGACACCCTCTCATAGACTAGATTGGCAAAAGCGAAAAGCGAAATGCCGAAAAGTCGGTATTTTGGGAATTTATGAAAAGCGAATGCTCGTAAAATAGTTGGGTTTGTATATTTGGTAATCTAAAGTAATAAACTGCGAGACGCGATTTCGTACATTTTGATAATTTGGGCTTAATGGGCCAAAGATCGGGTTCATGGGCCAACGGCCCAAATCGGTAAGTATCTTGCTGTAAGTGTTCGATAGTACGTAATTAGTTAGGATATGCATGAAAACCCTGAAAGTAGCTAAATTACTATAATACCCTATGTATGGAAAATTATCGTTATTATACCCCTAGGTGCAAAATTACCGTTATACCGTAGGGTTAATTTTGACTGAAAAGCATAGCGATCTGATTCTGTATAATGGATGCCATGATTATATATTTGTTGCATGGGGACATGGGTTATATTATGGAGGAAGCGTTCTGGTGGCTATGCCACAAATATCTAATCTGGTGGCTCTGCCACATATATCTGTTCTGGTGGCTCTGCCACGATTATCTGTATCTGGTGACTCTGTCACATTATCTGTTCTGGTAGCCATGCTGCAAATTCTGTGGTGTGTAACGGTTGGGTGGGTCGAGTTGTCTCCCCACAGGGTGTAAGGTTGGTACGGGGGTGTATACAGTTGGATATGGTTGGGTTTCTGCATAAACATGTAATATCTGTTCTGTTCTGTTATAGGCCTATGGGCTTTATTCTGAATTCTGTTCTGGGCTAAGGCCAACTTATTCTATTTCTGTGGTTTGAGCTGATTTAGACTATGGTTGGGTTATTTTACACACCGAGTTTCCCCAAACTCATCCCTTTTATTTTCATCCACGCAGGTAATCCCCAACCATAGTGGGCTTGGAGATGTGAGGGAATTCGGAGTGGCCACCCATTCTGAAAGTTTGATTTTCTTCTGGTGAACTGGACATCCTTTTAATTACGTTTGAGGTTTTGGGCTTTTAAATGTAATAAGGCCGCTTATTTATTTTTGATGGTTTTTAATATGTATTACTAAGATAGGTAATACTTATTTTAACTGTTGAAATTGGATAGCTTTAGGGCGCGTTTTCAAAAACAACAGTTGATTTCAAAATAACACGACAACAAGCAAAGCTTCCGCAATGAAAGTATTTTCCAAAATTAATCACTTTTCCTAAAAATGACTTAATCAAATTGGTTTCCTAGAAATATCCATGATGTTAAGGTGTGTGTAACGCCCCCACACCCGAGACCGTCGCCGGAGTCGAGTATGAGGTGTTACTAAGCTTAGTTTAACATTTTTAGAACTTTGAATTATTTGTTTCTACATTCACAGCTTTTAAGCTACTTGCGTCATAGTCACAAGAAAAATCATATCTCGAGTTACGAAACTCGAAACTAAGATCCGTAAATTTTCCCTAAATCTAGACTCATAAAACTATCTACTAATTTTTTTCTAGAATTTTTGGTTGGGCCAATTAGTACAGTTTATTAGTTAAAGTTACCCCTGTTTCAAGACTCGACTGGTCTGACCTCTGTTTACTACGAACCACATTTCTATCTGTACAAAATTCATATGACTATGAGGTTTGTTTATACTAAAACTAGACTCAATAAGGATTCTGAGGATATAAAATAAACCACCTAATTATATCTTTACAATTTATGGTGAATTTCTAAAGTAGGAACAGGGGATTCAGAAACTGCTATGACTCTGTTTCACTAAAATTAAAATATCTTCTAACATATACTTCCTTTACTTGTTTCATTTCTTTCATGTGAAACTAGACATAATAAGCTTCAATTTGATATGTATTTCACCACCAAATTCAATTTCTATGATTTTTAGTAAATTTTCAAACTTGCGTTAGTGTTGCTGCGGTATTCTGTTTATGGTAAATTTCATCCTTTTTATGAGTTTTTATGCACTAAGTATCTTAATAGTTTTCCTTAACATCAAACATAATCTAAACTAACCATTTTCATAATTTATCATTATCAAGCATTTCCTCAACCATTTCACAACCATACCATAAGATCATTTACACAAAATGGGTATATTGCTATACATGCCATACTTAAATTTACAAGTCATTTACCAAAAATCTTCGGATAGTGTGGTGAGCCTTCGACCTATCCCGACTCTCGAAATGGCTTGTCCAAAACTACAATGAGTAAGAAGGAGGAGTAAGCATAAAAGCTTAGTAAGTTCATATGCAAATAATAAGTAACATAACAAACAGTTATACCAGTCAACATTAGCATACATCACTAAAACACATATCACATTTTAATCATTCTTCATCATCTTATTACCTTATCGTGGTTGTATCAATACTCAACCCGAGGGTTAAATACATACCGTCCAAAATATCCATTTCATATCACTTACCAATACGTCTCTTTACATCTCGAAATTTTCCTCCATTTGAGTAGAACTTTACCCGTTGAACACATCGGAATATAATTCAGATACATGGATAACTTGCACATAAGTGCCACATATTCAATCAAGCAATCATGTAACCCGCCCATAAGCGAACTCGGACTCAACTCAACGAGCTCGGGCGTTCGCATCCATAAGTGAACTTGGACTCAACTCAACGAGTTCGGGCGTTCGCATCCATAAGTGAACTCGGACTCAACTCAACGAGTTCAGGCGTTCGCATCCATAAGTGAACTCAGACTCAACTCAACGAATTCGGATGCCTAGTTACATCTCACGAACTCGGACTCAACTCAACGAGTTCGGACATTCGCATCCATAAGTGAACTCGGACTCAACTCAACGAGTTCGGATGCTCAACCATCCTAGTGACATGTCACTTGTATCCTAATCTATTCCTAAGGTTCAAACGGGCTTTTTTTTTCCTCGATCTCACATCTTTGTCGTCTTCCACGGAATATCGGAACCGATACTCGGTGATAGTTCATACTCATCCAGTAATTCACATAATTACATATTATTCAACAATAACCACAAAGCATAATATTTCATGATAATAATCAGCATCATATCATATAAACAACATTAAATTGCTTAAAATGACAATTATGTTACTACATTTACACATGAACTTACCTTGGTACCAAAATACAAAGATTTTGCAATTTAGTCCACAATCTTTTCTTTTCCTCGATTGAGGTCGATTCCACGTCTTTCTTGATCTAAAATAACACATTTAGCTTATTTAATACTCACATTATCAAATTAATCCTTAACTCAAATTTTGGCAAAATTACAATTTTACCCTAAACTTTTGCATATTTACATTTTGCCCCTAGGCTCGGATTAAACTTTATTCCTTATTCTTATGTTTTACAACATGCTGATCACTTTTCTCTTCTATGGCAACATCAAATTCTCACTCTAACATGTACTTGTGACTATTAGGTATTTTTACCGATTAAGCCCTTTTACTCGTTTTTGCTTAAAATCGAGTAGTACAAGTTGTCTAACATAATTTAAAACTTCATATTCTATCATAAAACATCAAAATACACAAATTTCACCTATGGGTATTTTTCCAAATATAAACCCTAGGTTAAATTATTGCTAACATAAGCTTTATCGAGTTACGGGATCTCAAAACGTAAAAATCATTAAAAGCGGGCTTGGAATCACTTATTATGGAGCTTGGAAGCTTGAAACAAACCCTAGCTATGGAGAACCCTTGAAATTTCGGCCTAATGAAGAAGATGGACAAAATTGGCTTTTAATTTTGTTTTGATTCATTTTAATAACTAAATGACCAAAATACCCTTACTACTAAACTTTCCAAAAATTCCTTCCATGTCCTAATTTTGTCCATGAACTTAAAATTGGTAAAATTGCTATTTAAGACCTCCTCATTAATATTCCAAAACAATTTCATACTAAAAACTTCTAGAATAAAAGTTTTGCAACTTATTCGATTTAGTCCCTACTTTCAATTTAAGCACTTTAGGCATAGAATTTCATCACGAAATTTTCACACAATCATGCAATCATATCATAAACATCAAAATCATTGTAAAATAATTATTTCTATCTCGGATTTGTGGTACTATTCCGATTAAGCCCTAATTTAGGATATTACAGTGTGGCAATGGCAGTATGCATGTCTAGGATTGGATCCGAAGGGAGCTTGGTACTTAAGCAGTCCGATGGATTCACCACCTCTTTTCCGGTTTCCTACCTGGTGCATAGCTTCCATTCACTTTAACCCTTAATGAATTAATCTTTTGAACATCAAGTACGATTTTTTGGACTTAGAATGGAAATTTTTTTTTAACGTTTTTGATGTGGCATGCCGGATCCGGCCATAACTTCTGAGCCGGGTTTGGGGTGCTACATTTAGTGGTATCAGAGCCTAGGTTACAACAGCTCGGCTGTGGAATGGGTTTACAAAATTTAGATCTTCAAAAACAAAAATTTTATAAAGATTGCGAAAAATGCAGTTTTCAAAATTTAGATCTTTAGAAGGTGGCATTCCGAATCTCCGGCTCAAGCCTGTAAGTATTACTCTGAACTCTTTTGAATATTTTTCTGAATTATTTGTCTGTACTAAAATCCTGCTAGGATACTCTAGATAGGGTGATACTAAAACCATATGAAAATCTGATAAGAGACTGAAACTGTAGCTAGACTTCGATTCTGCGAAAACAAACTTTGAATTACTGTCTGATTCATAAAACATCTGTAATAAACACTGGAATATTGAATTGATGCATAAAAATTCGTAATCAAGATAAATCGATATGAGTACGAGAGCTACTCAGGGAAGAGGCCGTGGTCGAGGCCGAGGTAATACTCAAGTTGGATCTTCGTCTTCTGAACACATACCCACTGGAGTACCACGACCACCACCGACGGATGAAAATGGGCCGTATGATAGAGCCGCCAAGGATGATGCTCTGTAACAGGCAATGCTTCGTGTTCTGAAAAGGGTTGCCGGAGCAAGTTCGGGCAACAAAATTCAGGGATCTATTTCTAAATGACTTCGGGACTAACGGAACGGAGATCTTTAAGGGTGTGTCTGGTATAGCCCCGAATGTGGCAGAATATTGGTTGGAGGCCACAGAACGGATTATGGACGACTTGGACTGCTCTGAGGAGATTGTGAGCGGGGTATCTGTACTAAGTCCCTTGGGTCACTCGGTTACGGTAGACAAATTGTATAGGGATGTACCCTTAGAAACTCAAGGTAGGATTTTCCCTGGAGATCTGATGGAGTTACCGTTCGGAGAGTTTGATCTCATTTTGGGAATGGACTGGCTTGTTAAGCATAGGGCGACTTTGGATTGTGCTGCAAAACGAATGGTGTTAAGGACCACGAAGGGTGAGGAGGTTATGATGATAGGCGAGCGAAGGGATTATTTGTCCAATGTAGTGTCAGCATTAAGAGTCGAAAAGTGGATTTGGAAAGGTTATGAGACCTATTTGGCATTTGTAAGTCAGTCGGAAGGGGAGGGGTTGTCAGTGGATAAGGTTAGGACCGTAAAAGAGTTCCAAGATGTTTTTCCGGAGGAGCTTCCAGGATTGCCTCCGAATCGAGAAGTTGAGTTTGGAATAGACTTGTTGCCTGGAATCGCGTCTGTGTCTATTGCACCGTATAGGATGGCACCGAAGGAATTAGTAGAGTTAAATGCTCAAATTCAAGAGTTGTTAGATAGGGGCTTCATTAGGCCAAGCGTGTCTCCATGGGGAGCACCAGTGCTATTCGTGAAGAAGAAGGATGGTACAATGCGGATGTGCATTGATTATCGCAGTTGAACAAACTGACGATTAAAAAGAAGTATCCACTGCCAAGGATTGATGATTTATTTAACCAACTTAGAGGAGCTTCGGTATTTTCCAAGATTGACCTTCGATCTGGATACCATCAGTTAAGGGTAAAGGAAGTGGATATCCATAAGACAACATTCAGGACTCGGTATGGTCATTACGAGTCTCTGGTTATGCCATTTGGACTGACGAACGCTCTTGCAGCATTTATGGATCTGATGAATCGCGTGTTCCAACCATTTTTAGATCAGTTCGTAGTCGTCTTTATTGACGATATCCTGGTATATTCTGAAACTGAAACGAAACATGATGAGCATCTCCGTATAGTGCTGTAAGTATTAAGGGAGAAGGAACTCTTTGCGAAGTTCAGCAAGTGTGAATTTTGGTTGAGAGAGGTAACCTTCTTAGGACATGTGGTCTCTGCTGAGGGGATTAAGGTGGACCCTCGGAAAATTGAAGCGATTTTGGAGTGGAAGCCGCCTAGGTCAGTGTCAAAAATACGGAGTTTTCTAGGACTAGCAGGATACTACAGAAGGTTTGTGGAAGGTTTTTCTGTGATGACAGCACCTCTGACAAAACTCATAAGAAAAGGAGTACCGTTTGTATAGACTGAGAAGCAGCAGGAAGCTTTTGAGAAGTTGAAGAAAGTTCTGACTAAAGCACCTGTGTTGATTCAGCCGGAGTCTGGGAAGGATTTTAGTGTGTACAGTGACGCATCACACGTAGGTTTGGGCTACGTGTTAATGTAAGAGGGTAAGGTGGTTGCATATGCATCACGACAGCTTAAGCCTCATGAAGGAAACTATTTGACTCATGATTTAGAGTTGGTAGCGGTGATATTTGCACTTAAGATTTGGAGACATTACTTGTACGGAGAAAGGTGTATTATATACACTGACCATAAGAGTCTTAAGTATTTGTTGACTCAGAAGGAGCTGAACCTTAGGCAAAGGAGATGGATTGAGTTGCTTAAGGATTATGACTGTTCGATCGAGTATCACCCAAGCAAGGCTAATGTGGTAGCCGATGCTCTAAGTCGTAAGTCAGATCGATCCGAGAGCAATGTTTGCTCGTCTGAGTCTGTATGATGATGGAAGTCTGTTGGCTGCGTTGCAAGTGAGGCCAACCTGGGTGGATCAGATTAAGGAAAAACAGTTGAACGATGAGTCTTTAGTCGCTCGTTTTCAACAAGTTAAGGAAGGGGAAACTTCTGAGTTTGGGAGCCAGAAGAGACGATGCAACAACAATACCCTCATCTGTTTGGATTAGGTAAATTTCGAGGACGAAATTTCTTTAAGGAGGGTAGAGTTGTAACGCCCCAATTTTCGAGAATTCTGTGAATGTTGGCATAGGTTTAATTATGTTAGTGGGCCTCTAGAAAGCCCAAACTTAAGATAGAACCCGACAATTTTAGTTAATTTTTGTTCCATAAGAAAAAGGGGTGAAATTATGAAATAGGACCTATGTGAAAATGTTTGAAAATGCTATAGGCTAAATTGAAGTGGCCAAATAAATAGAAGTGCAAAGTAGGAGGATTTGCATGACTAACCTCCCATTTTACATGAAGTGGCCAGCCATCATGTTGTTGTAGACAAAATGTACACTTGATATCCATAATTTATGGTACAAATTGATAATAGGTTAGGTAAATGTTCAATGATAATAGGTTAGGTAAATGTTCCATGATAATGGGTTAGGTAAATGTTTCATGATAAGAATTTCATGTCTTTTGTATTAAAGAATTAAATGGATGAAATATGAAGTTTTATTAAAAGAAAAATGGGTGAAAAGAACAAAGTTTTGTCCATCTTTGTTCATCATAGCTGAAAGTTAGAGAAGAGAAAGGAGAGGAGAAAGCTCTTGAGTATTTGGTCATTAGGAGGAGGAAAATTGAAGGTAAGTTCTTGGTACCTTGCTTCTATTTTGAGGTTCATGAGTTCTTGTTGATTCTACCTTAACTCTTGAAGTATATTTTGATTTTTAGTTGTGTTGTGAGCATTTAGTCATGAATTAAAATGAAGGAAATGGTTGTTGTTTCATGTTCTTTTGATGAAAAATGGAAGATAGGTGAAGTTGAGCCAAACAAATAAGCATGCATGTGCCTTAGATGTTAAAGGGAAAAATCAGCTAACATGTTGTACTTTAAAATGATGAAATGGAGATTATACTTAAGTAAAATCATAGATATGTGATGATTGATTGGTGATATACATGTTTAAATAACAAGCATGCAAGTTAGGTGTGAAAGAGTGATTTGGTAATAAATCTGCTTGAGACAGCAGCAGTAACGTGAATTTGGAAAATCACCATAAATTGTGGGAGAAGAATTAGAAGCTGAATAAATTATGTAATTAAAGCTTAATGAGTCTAGTTTCAAATTGAATAAACGAGAACATATTTTGAATTCTGTACAATGAGAAATTTGATTCGTAATGAAGAGTGGTCAGATTAGTCAAACAGTGAAACATGGGAAACTTTAAGAAAAATCTGGTATTGATTGCCCGTACCAAAAATTCTTAAAATTTTATGGATAAAAGATATATGAGTCTATTTTCAGGGAAAATTAACGGAACTTGATTTGGAGTTTCGTAGCTCCAGTTATATATGATTTAGTGATTGTTGCTCAGAAGACAGCTTGCAGTGAAATTATGATTATGTGGTAAACATTGACAAAAATTTGTTAATGAGTTGCTTATTGATTTCTTATAAGCTTACTATGATCTGTAGGTGTGGTTGGCCGAATATTGTAAGGGGTTAATATGTAGTTTGTATTTGAATAGTTAGATTAACGTGTTAGTAATCCAATTGTAGGCGGTTCATGTGAGGATCTCGTCAGCATATCGTCGCAAACAGGTGTGTAACTGACACCCTCTCATAGACTAGATTGGCAAAAGCGAAAAGCGAAATGCCGAAAAGTCGGTATTTTGGGAATTTATGAAAAGTCTGAATGCTCGTAAAATAGTTAGGTTTGTATATTTGGTAATCTAAAGTAATAAACCGCAACGATGCGCGATTTCGTACATTTTGATAATTTGGGCTTAAGGGCCAAAGATCGGGTTCATGGGCCAACGGCCCAAATCGTAAGTATCTTGCGTAAGTGTTCTGATAGTACGTAAATAGTTAGGATATGCATGAAAACCCTGAAAGTAGCTAAATTACTATAATACCCCTATGTATGGAAAATTACTGTTATACCCCTAGGTGCAAAATTACCGTTATACCCGTAGGGTTAATTTTGATTGAAAAACATAGCGATCTGATTCTGTATGATGGATGCCATGATTATATATTTGTTGCATGGGGACATGGGTTATATTATGGAGGAAGCGTTCTGATGGCTATGCCACAAATATCTGATCTGGTGGCTCTGCCACATATATCTGTTCTGGTGGCTCTGCCACGATTATCTGTATCTGGTGACTCTGTCACAATATCTGTTCTGGCAGCCATGCTACAAATTCTGTGGTGTGTAACGGTTAGGTGGGTCGAGTTGTCTCCCCACACGGTGTAAGATTGGTACGGGGGTGTATACGGTTGGATATGGTTGGGTTTCTGCATAAACATGTAATATCTGTTCTGTTCTATTATCGGCCTATGGGCTTTATTCTGAATTCTGTTCTGGGCTAAGGCCAACTTATTCTATTTCTGTGGTTTGAGCTGATTTAGACTATGGTTGGGTTATTTTACACACTGAGTTTCCCCAAACTCATCCCTTTTATTTTCATCCACGCAGGTAATCCCCAACCATAGTGGGCTTGGAGCTGTGAGGGAATTCGGAGTGGCCACCCATTCTGAAAGTTTGATTTTCTTCTGGTGAACTGGACATCCTTTTAATTACGTTTGAGGTTTTGGGCTTTTAAATGTAATAAGGCCGCTTATTTATTTTTGATGGTTTTTAATATGTATTACTAAGATAAGTAATACTTATTTTAACTGTTGAAATTGGATAGCTTTAGGGAGCGTTTTCAAAAACAACAGTTGATTTCAAAATAACACGACAACAAGCAAAGCTTCCGCAAAGAAAGTATTTTCCAAAATTAATCACTTTTCCTAAAATGACTTAATCAAATCGGTTTCTAGAAATATCCATGACGTTAAGGTGTGGCAATGGCGATATGCATGTCTAGGATTGGATCCGAAGGAGCTTGGTACTTAGCGGTCCGATGGATTCACCACCTCTTTCCGGTTTCCTACGGTGCATGACTTCCATTCACTTTAACCCTTAATGAATTAATCTTTTGAACATCAAGTACGATTTTCTGGACTTAGAATGGAATTTTTTTTTAACGTTTTTGATGTGGCATGCCGGATCCGGCCATAACTTCTGGGCCGGGTTTGGGGTGCTACATTTAGTGGTTTAAGAGCTTATCTATGAAATGCGATTAAAGATAACATGTGAAAGACTATGCGAGCTAGTTTAGACAAGCCCTAAAGGTCAACATGGAACAAAATGAATCAATAGATTCGAAACGAGAATGACATATTGATATGGTTAATTGGTGAGAGTTGAAATGAAAATATATGCATTATTGGTGATAGAATGTTAACATGATATGTATGTATTAGATTGCAAATTGTGGTATTGTATGAATTAAAACACTTGACATGATATGGTTGAAATTTGATCTTGCAATAGTTTACACTTATCTTGCAATCGTTTTGTTTATATGACTTGAATCATGAAAGTACCACTGAGCTTTATTGCTAAGTGTACTGTTTGTTTATTTCGTGTGTAGGTATAGGTGGATCTCGAAGTTCCAAGAAGTGATTCAGCATCCAATCCAAAACCCTTGACTCAGCAGTATTTGCATAACACATTTTATTTCTGATAAATGGCATGTACCTAAAGTTTGAGTTGGTTTTGTATATTGAATGGTTAATTGGAAGGATTTGGTTAGTTTATGTCAATTTGAACTTAAGGATATGAACTACTTAAGTTATCAAGATTATTATATAATGTTTAAATGGTTAATTAGTGTATATGATCATATAAGTAACAAAAGATAGTGTCTTGGTAATTTGGTATCATGGATGAAATATTGTAATGCTTGTAACTTAGATGTTTATTGGTGTCAAATTGTTAACTGGTGTGTTCGATGAAGTTTAGGTGTTGATTGGTTGAAAGTTAAGTTGTTTAATGGATTTTTTCAAAATCGTAGGTGAAGTTGCAATGACATGTTCTCAACGTCATGACGAGGAATTGACAGTGAGTGGCATCGCAACCACGGACTCTCCATTATCAGGGCGATACACATTGTTTGTTTAAGGTTGCAACATGGTACCCCGTTGTCGTGACGCCAACTTGATAGTTTTAAAAATTTTATATTTTGGTCCTCATTTGATCTCGAGTTTTCACAAGAGCTTTCATAAGCTTAATTTAACTTCGAAAGCAATTATATAACATGTGTTAATATGTAATGAACCTATTATTATGTAAATTGATTATTTAAATGGTAATTGAAATTGTAATTACTCTAATAACGAATGTGACATCTTGTCGCTCGAACCTGACGGTCGAATTGAGTATGGAATGTTACATTATATATATTTTTATCTAATCCCAATTTGAGGACATATTGTTTTGGGGACTAACAAAAGTTACACAAGTGGCTATAGCATTTTATATTTTTTATCGTAAAAAAAAAAAGGTCTTGAAAGTACAACTATAGTTGGGCGAAAGAATCGCCTTTGTTATTAGTTGTTTCCTTTTGGTATTAAAAAAAAATGCTATGGTTCCCAACATTTCGAAATTATTAGCATCATATTAGAATTCTATTCAAAGCCGTCAAAAACAAAAATTGCAACGTTTTAATGAAGCATAATAATGCTCTCAATCTCGGTATTTTTTTTTTTATATTGTGAATTTGATTTCTTTATTTTAAAATTTCAAAATTGAACCATTGTAGTACAATAATTAACATTGTCAATGAACTTATATTAAATTATGTGCATTTAAAAAAGTTTTACTCATGGCCAACTAAAGCCATACAACAATATATATTGACTTTCATTTTTTTAATAGAAGTCAATTAATATTATAATCTCAAATTCAGAATTGAAATTTTAAAATTCCAAATATTTTAATTGCTTATTTGACTTTTCACATGTGTAATTTTAGTCATGTGAGCAAAATTACTATCATATAATCTAATTTAATGGAAGTTTTTGAGCTATGCTATCAATTAGACTTTAATTATTAAATTAAAAAGTAAATGAATAAATTATTTAAAAACAAATTTAATTACAGGTACTGAGAGTTTGAATTAAACCTTTTAATAATGACTTAAATAATAAGACTCAGCAATTATACTCCAAAATTAAGGATAAATTAGAAATTTACGCATTATTTATTTTGAGTTCAAGCCTCTACGACGATCAGCTTGAGGAAACCAAAAAGAAAAAAGAACGCTACGTTTTCTATTTCATGGAGGTGGAAAAGAAGACGAGAAAATAACGTCCAGCGAAAAAACTAGAAAGAAAAATAGCAGGTTCAGAGACGAATGAGTGTTTGGCTATGTTTGATATTCGGATTCGCTACGTTGGTGAAAAGAAGGCGCTTAACGGTCTGCCATTGTATAGCATTTATTTTTTCTGTAATGGCACCTTCCTTCAATGTGACATCTTCCTCGTCCCTTCATTTCCTATAGAAAACGAGATAAATTAAACAAAAGAAAGAAGGGGGCAATTCGATAACAATTTATCTGTAGTGATAGAGAGAAGGAAAAGATAGATTTGGTAGGGTTAATAAGGAGAGAGAGAGAGAGGGGAGGGCAAGGAATGTGAAAGTCATGATTTAATTAGAGGCAGATATTTGGAGGTAAAAGCTTTTTGAATGGCAATTCGCTTCGCTTTTGGGAGAAGGATCTAGTGTTTATTACCTCTGCCTTGGATCTGAATCAAATCAGAAACAATGGTCTGGATTTGTTTCCCATGCGATTTTATTATATTTTCAAGTTTACTTCTCTCTTTCCTAAATTTGCTTGATAGTTAAAATGTATGTATGCCTATTTTGTTGATTTTGGATTCTGTTTTCGTGAATCAATAGGCATTTCCAATCCAATGAGCTAATCAAAATTTAAGCTTTTTAAAAGAAGAAAATACTTTTTTCTTCAATATAGTTTTTTATTTATTTAGAAATGTGAATTTAAATTATATTTTATGCTATTTTGTCGAAAGTTCATTAAAAGTAAGTCTTTTGAAGAGATGATTGATTGCGTTCAATTAATATTCCAGTTTCTAGGACTAGAGCTGCATTTCTTGGTCCGCAATATTCTTAATGGATAGCGAGCAATCTTGATATTGTTTTCTTCTTTTTTTTTTTTTTTTTGAATGGTATAACCTTGACATTGTTATTCGTAATTGATAACTGACAAGTAGCTTTGCTCTAATTTTCTTAATGTGCTCATGTGGAGCACACCAAAGGAACCCATATATGCATGTCGAACTCCACTTGAACTGAAAAACCCTGGGTTAGGTTCTTGGTTTGGACCCTTCATCTATATAAACCACATTTAGATCCCACCTTTTTAGTGTTCTGATGAATATCAAACTCATATGTGGACCTCAACGGAACACGACTCTACCAATAAATTAACCCTGTGTCGTGTTAACATCATATACTAACCTTTAGGAAGTAGCTAGATTACTAAAACTAATGGCAGCTCAGAGAGGGTTAGATGTTCATACCCTTATCCCTGTTCTTTTGTTAAGATAGTGATTTTTGTGACTTGAATTTTTGATTTCCAAGATGGAAATTCAAATTGATCGATGCTAGAAAATTGTTTTATGTCATGTTAGGAGCATCAAATTTGGATTTCATTTGTTCTATAAATTATAAGAATGAAATGCTTACATAATCAAAAAATTAGTAGGGTTTCAATATCATATATATTTGGAAAGTATCAGTAGCATGAATTTGTTGAATTCATAAATTCCTTAGGAATTCCAAATTCACTATTACATCAGCAAAATTCATGGATTTGAGAAAAAAATCATGAATGCTACAATTGTATGGTGTGGTATCGCTTATTTTACACTTTTTTTTAAAAAAAAAAAATGCTATCTAAAGTTTGAAATCCAAGTTCCCAAATGCAATCTTAAAAGGATTAAATGTGAGATGCATAAAAACTATTTTTGATCTACTTGCGTAACTACGACTTAATTTTATGTTTCATACTCTCCTTTTTTAAAAAAAAAAAAAATTGGTATGCTAATAAACTTGACATGGACTCACAGGCTGCTCCATCCAGTATTATGATTGGTTCCCACGTTTGGGTGGAGGACCCAGATGATGCTTGGTTAGATGGGGAAGTGATAGAAATTAATGGGGAAGAGATTAAAGTAAAGTGTACAGCTAAGACGGTGAGTGCTCGTTCTCAGTATTTTGTGATTTGCTCCCCTGCCCCATTTTATTGGTATAGTTTAAGAACCAGAAACATAAATGGTTTTGGCTAGTTTTTATTTTAAAATATGAGCAAACTATAAGAAACTGAAATGTTCCCAATATACATAATACAGAGGAGGATCATATGGATTTTTTTCTTAAGCAAAAAGAGACACAACACAACAAAAAGTATATACTGACAATGTATTAGTGGTGCTAAAATGTGCAGTACGAAGTTCATTCCATAAGTCCTGTTATATTACCTATTCATGTTGGCTTTGTAGATAATCAACTGTTCATTCCATGAAAAATTAAAATGAAATATAGAAAGAAAAGAGGCTTTCCCTTAATTAAAAATATCACCATAGTTAGACTAATCCTAGATATGTTTTATCTTTTAGAGAAGACCAGCTATAGTCACTAATTGGTACGATGATGGCGGTGTGATCCAATATTTTTCATATAATCAGATAATCAAAAATATCACCATAGTCAGACTAATCCTATAATCTGGTAAAAAAAATAACTAAAGGTTGAATTGCAAATTTTTCCATATATTTAGTATCCAAGAATCATCTCAGATAATCATAAATTAAAAAAAAAAAAAAAAAACAGCTATCTGATGCAAGGGAAGCTAACGAAGTTACTTTTCTTTCTGACTTCCTTCTGGAAGTCGTGTTTTCGGAACTGCTTGTTTAAAACTTCTTCTTCAACTTATATGTGTACTATGTTGATCTTAAAGTGGTAAAACATATGTTGTTTAGATTATGAGCATGGTTCATCACTTCATCTAACGACTCCTGTCATCTATTCAAACGCTAAATTTCCTTTCCATATTTGCTGGTTCACAACAATACTTTCCTTTATTTTGTCTTTGTCTGAGTACATGAAAATGGAGTTTTAAAGGTTCGTGGCCTTTGCTTCCTTTCTTGTTGTGTAGGTTGTGGCCAAGACATCTAGTTCCTATCCAAAGGATCCTGAATTTCCTGAATGTGGTGTTGATGATATGACAAAGCTAGCATATTTGCATGAGCCTGGGGTTTTGCAGAATTTAAAATGTCGATATGATGCTAATGAAATATATGTAAGTATTACCAGCTGATTTGCATCCCTTTTTTATTGCTTTTTCTAGCATATTTCTCATATTGCTTAATTTATTATGATGTTACGGTAGTGGAAAAATCCGATACCATGTTTCACTTTTGCAGCCCTTCAAGTATGGTTTATGTTGGCTGTGTCAATATGTTTCTTTAATTTTCTATATGGTTGTTTTAGGTTTTCTAGAGGAATGTATTGTTGTGTGCAGCTAAACATTCTGGTATTTGTTCCAGACCTATACAGGAGGTATATTGATTGCCGTAAATCCTTTTAAAAGACTGCCACATTTATACGACATTCAGGTGATGCAAAAGTACAAAGGGGCACCTTTGGGTGAGCTGAGCCCACATCCATTTGCGGTTGCAGATTCTGCCTATAGGTAGTCTATTTTTATGCTTTCTCTTATCAGTCATAAAATTATTATGCTTTCTTGATGTACATCATTGATTTAGTAAATGTTGTGAACAGACAGATGATTAATGAGGGAATTAGCCAAGCAATTTTGGTAAGTGGTGAAAGTGGAGCTGGTAAAACAGAGAGTACAAAGATGCTTATGCGCTATCTAGCCTATATGGGAGGGAGAGTTAGCAATGCAGAGGAACGGTCTGTGGAGCAGAAGGTCTTGGAGGTAGCTCAGACTACTTAAATTTTTCAGTTTTGCAGTATGTGAAATTGATGAATTTGATGTTGCATTTTTTATTAAGGTCTCCTTACTTCTTTTCATGGAAAATGAGGTTGCTTGAATAAAAGAAAAAAAAAACTTCCTAATTTGTTTTTGCTTCTTACATTTGTAGTCTAATCCTGTTCTAGAAGCATTTGGCAATGCGAAGACTGTCAGAAACAATAATTCAAGGTTGGAAATCTATACTGAGACATAGGTTTATTCCTCATTCCTTGAGGATTTTTATTTGAAGTGTCTTGCTTTATATGATGAAAGCCCCCTGATTGAACATGATGGAATTGCAGTCGCTTTGGCAAGTTTGTGGAAATTCAATTTGATCAAAGGGGTAGAATTTCTGGAGCTGCAATAAGAACTTATTTGCTAGAACGATCTCGTGTTTGCCAAGTGTCTGATCCAGAGAGAAATTATCATTGCTTTTATATGCTTTGTTCTGCTCGAAAGGAGGTAATGGTGTCTCCTCTGAGCTTTCTGCATTTACCTTCACCGAGCAATACAGGTTTATTTTATAATACTAGTAAAAAGAACAAAGATGTCAAAGTCCTGTTATAGCTTATGCTTTTTCAGATATAATTTTCCTTAAAAAAAATGATGCCACAATAATTGGATTTGATTACTCTTTTCAACCGAAATGTGGTGTAGAAGTGTAGGGATGATATTAAAGTTGCTGAAATCAGGTCCCTATTAGCATAGCTTGCAGCACTTCAAGCTCTGTGTGCTGGGTTATCAAATTGTGGTTATTTTATCTGAAAATTTCTTTCCGTGTCAAAATATGCAATAGAACCCATGTCTAGAGCTTTGTGTTCTAGATTTACAAATATGATTAAAGCAGTATGAGAACAGCACTATTTGGGCTCTTATGATTAAAGTGTAAACTCCATTGTTTTAACATCAGGTCATCGTTTTTGCCTATGTTTACTAGTTTCTTGTTACCCAAGAAGAATCTAAATCTTTTTTGGTTTTATTCCTAATACATGTTAACAGGATGTTGAGAAGTACAAACTGGGAAATCCTAGAACTTTTCATTACTTAAACCAGTCAAATTGTATTGAGTTGGATGCTCTAAATGATTCTGAAGAGTACATTGCAACTAGGAGAGCTATGGATGTTGTTGGGATTAGTGAGGAAGAACAGGTAACGCATCTTGGTCATTAGTTTAGTTGAATTTATTTAACTTGGTTCTTTTTAAGTATTTTTTTGAGTGTGTCTATTTCAGGATGCAATATTTCGAGTTGTGGCTGCAATTTTACATTTAGGAAATGTAGAGTTTTCTAAGGGACAAGAAACAGATGCGTCTGAACCTAAGAATGATAAATCTCGATTCCATCTAAAAACTGCTGCAGAACTTTTCATGTAATTTGTCATTACTACTGTTATCCTTAAACATCCATCATGTCGTTCTTGTGTGTAGATGTGAATGGAAAAACTCTAATATGCCTTTATTGTTTAGGTGTGATGAGAAGTCTCTTGAAGAGTCCTTATGTAAACGTGTCTTTGTGACTCGTGATGAAACCATTACTAAAGCACTAGATCCAAATGCTGCAGCCCTCAGTAGAGATGCTTTGGCCAAAATTGTCTATTCAAAATTATTTGACTGGTAACTTTCAATCTACCATAGAGATTCATTCTGGAGAGACACAAGATCACAGGCTAAACACATCTTATCTAACAGTTTTTCTCTTAACATTTGGGCACTCTGGTTCCCCAGGCTTGTGGAGAAGATAAATGTTGCTATTGGTCAGGATAAAGAATCAAAATTCTTGATTGGTGTTCTTGATATTTATGGATTTGAGAGTTTCAAGACAAACAGGTGCTTAACCGGTATGCTTTATTTTCGTCATTTACAGAAATCAATATCTTTGATGACATCCCTGTATCATTTTCATGATTGGGATGTCTAATTAGGGGAATTCAAGGTTTCAAGGCCATGATCTGTAGAGATTCCTTCAACATTATGCGGATCTCTATTTCTAATTTACTTTGCTTGTCTTGGCTAGTGTGGCAACTACCTTTTAGTTTTTCTTTTTTGGCAGATGGTGGAGTTTCATGTATTTTAAAGCTCAATTCTCTCTACATGTTTTGTCTGTTTTCAAGTTTTACAATGTGCACAACTATTTACCATATTCCGTAGTTTGGCACTATTAGCACTTACATGATTTTTGAAATTTTCATCCCATACAGTTTTGAGCAATTCTGCATCAATTTGACAAATGAAAAGCTACAGCAACATTTTAATCAGGTTTATGCACTAGATTGGTGCTAGTGTCTTGAGGATATTTTTAGCTTTTAAGCTTTCAAAGCCATGCTTAACATGGCTAATGTTGTCATTTGCCAGCATGTCTTTAAGATGGAACAGGAGGAATATGAAAAAGAAGCAATTGACTGGAGTTATATAGAATTTGTTGATAATCAAGATATTCTTGATCTCATTGAGAAGGTATGTCATCACTTCTTCCATTTGAATTTAATTTTTCACCAGAAATCTAAATTCTGCTCTAAAGTTTTATATTTGTGTTTGTGTGGAAGAAGTTTATGCTTTTGTCGTGAATTATTAAAAATCTTGTGGAATAAATTTTTGGATTTAGATCTTGATCTTTGCTTACTTGATAATATACAGAATTTAAACTCCATTTGCCAAGCCAAGTGGAATATGTGACAAAGATAGCTTGGCTATCATTAGTCACATTTTACTAATTTTTTTTATGATACTAATAGTTGGTTTTAACTTTTTTTTTTTTTACAGGGTAGGATTCGCTAGGTTTTGTGAAATTTGTATGGTTATAAAAACCATTTTAAAAAATATGAAGAACTACAAATAATGTTGTTGTTTGCTGACTCTAAGATTATATAGAACTTGGATGATGGTGTTTCATACATTAGAAGCTATGATCTTGATTTTATGTTTGTTTGATATTGATCACAATTGTGTTTTAGGAAATATCTTTTAAAAATCATGAAAATTTTAGGAGTAGTCTCTTGGTAGAATACTGCACTCTTAATTCCAGTGTCCTAGGTTCACTCTCCTTGAATATTTATTTCTTATATTAAAGAGAATTTTAAGGCTAACTATACCTAGACCCTTGTGGTTTTAACCTTAGCATACATCCTCTAAGAAAAGTATTAGGAAATATATTCATAGAAATCTAGCACCCAAGTCTACTATATCAATTAACTATATGTGGTTACAAAGCGATAAGTTTGTACAAGTTTTAGATAGACTAAAACTAGGATATAATTATAGTATAGATATTCTAGATAGACTAATATTGTAGGATAATAAGATAAAGACATGATAAGTAGAAAGATAAATTAAAATATCAAATCTTATAATGGTTCAATATTTTCGTTACATTGTCCTTTTGGTTAGTGCCTCTCCGGCTATTTCGAAAATAACCTCCATTGCCAGGTTGCCAATAAGCCTCTCAAATTGTTGTTTTATTATCATAGTATAATTTCTTGGGTAAATGATTAGAGACTTTTAAGTTTTGTCGAAATATCTTAATCCATAATACTAGACCTAGCAATTTGTGTATTAATGTCATAATCATGTTTAAATTATTTTATATTTATATAAATTTTGATAGGTTAATAATTTGTGTTATATAGATTTTGACATGTTAGGGTATTTATGTTGTCTTTGTGTTTCATTTCCAGGTCATGTCGTGCATCCTGTTATGTTTTAGTTATTGTTTAAACAATTGAAATTAGCGACCACTTTAAATTGTAGGTGACCACAATTTTCAAATAGTAGATCTCTACTTGGTGTGCCTCTAAATACCTTAGAATTCTAGAAACAACATCCATCTGTTCTAGTTTGGTGATTGCATGAATTGACTTACCATACTAATTGCAAAGACTACATATGTATGTATTTGAGAAACTCATTCTACCAGTTAGCCTTTGAAAATAATCCTTGTTCACCACTTCTTTAAGTTTGTCGGTTGTAACTTCAAGATAGGTTCAATTAGAGTCTCAATAGCCTTAACACCCAATCAAATCAGTTTCTTCAAGTAATTCTAACACATAATTATGTTGAGATATAAAAATACCCTCCTTTGACTTGGCCAATACCATCCCGGCATAAACACTCGGTGACAAATTTTTATAAGAAACATGTTTTGGCATTGGTTGTTTGGTACAAATTTTAATTAAAAAAATAACCAGAAGTTGGATTAGGAGAACTAGGTGTACTAGCTTGGATAGACTCAGAATGAAGGTTACGATGAGATCCTATAGAGTTTTGATCAACCACTGGTTTAGATTCTTGACATTATGATAAGCATTGATCTTATTACTTTGAATTCATTTTCTCTACAAGTAAACAAGGAGTTTCTTTCGTACTTGTTGTCTTTCCACTGCATCCAAATTATTATGATTTTTAAAATCTGAACCTTGGTTTTCATTAGTTAAAACACTAGGTTTTGCATCTATGACATTTTAGAAATCAATATGGTATTTTTATTTACAAAAAAACATCTAAGTATCCCAAATCTTCAATATATCTCATCCTAAAGGCGAGTTTCTTTAAAACAGACTTAAAAAAGGTGACATCCATGGTGGCAAACATTTTTTTTGGAAATAAGATCATAACATTTGTAACCTTGTTGCTTCAAAATATAACCTACAATGAATTCCTTCTTTTCTCTTAGGTCTAATTTACCTCGGTTGTGATCATGGATAAACACTTTTAATGGTTGGTTAGAGCACAACTTAGATAAAATAAAAAGAAAAAGAAAAACCTTTTGAAACTTTGAGGTGCATGAAACCTTGAAATCTTTATATTTATCCAATTGTAAGTTACATAGTTGTAAGAATAGATTCCTCCCAAAGCTACTTACGATCTTTTTTGGTGAACAATAGTGGTAGCAACCTTTAAACAAACTTAGAAAAGATGTTTGATGAATTTCAATGTCTTGAGTGAGAAATTATGTAGGTATTTATACACCATGAATAAATCTATCTAAGGAAATAATAAAGCTAAATATTTGTAAAAAGAACCCTAAAAGTGAAGAATTGTTATCCTTAAACATCAGCAATCCTAATTCAAGTTTTCAACTCTCCCCATCAATTTGGTGCATAGATATCACACATCTCCAACTTGCACACCAGAATATGAAAAGGCACTTTTGCTTAGTCCTTTTTGTGAATATGTTAGATAACTACTTGTCAAACGTCACATGAACTAAGTTTAAGGAGCATGTGGTCAATTTCTCTTTGATAAAGTGACTAGTAATCTCAATATATTTTGTTCAATAATGTTGAACTGGATTTTGAGCTACACTGATAATAGCCTTTTTGCCACATTACAAGGACATTTTCTTATTCCATGACAAGTCCAATTCCTTCAACCACAAGAGTTCACAAACACCTTGTGCAATATCTCTGTACTCTACGTCCACATTTGATCAAGCGACTACACTTCTTGCTTCTCTAAGTGACAAGTTTTCCTTTGAAATGTTTAATACCTAGATGTAGACCTCCTATATTTTAAAGATATAGCCCAATCCATATTTATAAATGCTTTTTATTTGGAGATGACCAAATTTAAAAGAAAGGCCATTTCCTAGAGTAGACTTTAGGTAACATAGAATGCGAGGGGCTACTTGTACGTGAGGTTCTCGAGGATCATGCATGAAATGATTTACTATATTAATTGCATAAGCTATGTCTAGTTTAATGTGTGAGATATAAACCAGTTGTCCAACTAGATCTTAATATCTCTCTTTCTCCACTGACTCTCCAATCCATGCTTTCAACTTATGATTTCTCTCAATAGGTAATTCTTCAGGGTTACACCTCATCAAATCAAATATTTTTAGCAGCTATAATATGTAATTCCTAAGAGAGATTAATATCCTTTTCTCTAATCTGGAAAATTCAATTCTCAAGAAATTTTGTAGCCTCCCAATATCTTTGATTTCAAACTCCTGAGCCAATTTTCTTTTAGTTGAGTCATCCCTTCTTTGTCATCTCTCGTCATTAGTATGTCATCAATATTAATAATAATAAGAGTTGTGCAGCAAGGCTCGATGCTTGTTGAAGAAACAAAACAGAAATGAAAGGAGGAATTGAAAAACAAAGAATGTGGAGAGTATTTTGAATGAATAATTTCAATGAATTTTCATTAATTTAAACAATGGCATAATGCCAATAGAAATATCAAAACATTTTTTGATCAAGGTAAGGTAAACATCACCTAAACACTACCTAACTCCACTAATTACATTGAAAATGAAAGACTATGTTTGCACACTTGGAAAAGCTGTTTTATCAGCTCAAATGTCAAAAAAATACATCAAATACATTATCAACTTAGTTCAAATTTAACTAGATTACAAAACATAACAAAAACACAAGTTGAAATTGGATAGCAACATTGAACTTCAGCTGCTGCATGCATGGCTCGACTGCATTTGCTTCATGTCTGCTTGTGATGCATGGAGACCAGCTTCAACATTCCTCCTTGGTCTCCATGTTGCAAATTTCCATTTGCTTTCTCAATTCAATAAACCTTGACATATTAAGAGGTTTAGTTAAAATGTCAGCAAGTTGCTCTTTAGAACTACAATGAACCAGTTCCACTTCTCTAGCTAGTTCCATCTCTCTAATAACATGAAGCTTGATATTGAAGTGTTTTGTTCTTCCATGAAAAACTGGACTCTTTGCAATTGTAACAGCAGATTTGTTGTCACACATTATCTTTGTTGCTCCCTCTTGATGTAGGTTTAAATCAGTCAAGACTTTTCTTAGCCACACAGCTTGGTTAACAGCTCCAGCTGCTGCTACATACTCTGCCTCAGCAGTTGACTAAGCAACTACATTTTGTTTCTTCGAGCTCTAACAAAAAATGGCTGAGCCAAGGGTGAAAACATACCTTGAGGTGCTCTTCATGTCATCCATCGAGCCAGCCCAGATCCTTTGTCGGTATTGGTTAATGACTCCATTGCTTTGCTACATACTCGCCTCGGCGATTGACTAAGCAACTACATTTTGTTTCTTCGAGCTTTAACAAAAAATGGCTGAGCCAAGGGTGAAATCATACCTTGAGGTGCTCTTCATGTTATCCATCGAGTCAGTCCAGTCACTGTCAGTATAGCCAACAAATCTAAGGCTCTCAGCCTTGCTATACAGCATTCCATAGCTTAGGGTACCTTTGATGTACCTGAGAACCCTTTTTGCTGCTTGAAAATGTTTCTGATTGTAGCAATGCATGAACCTCGAGAGTAAGCTTACACCAAACATAATGTCTGGCCTAGTGGCAGTCAGGTATAGTAAACAACCAACTAGACTCCTATAGACAGTCTCATCAACTTGCTCAGAAATGACTTAGCTCGATAGCTTTTCTCCCATAGCAACAGGAGTGCTTGTTGCTTTACTGCTTTGCATGGTGAACTTGGTCAGAATTTTTGAGGCAAAGGTTTTCTGGCTTAGGAATATTCCATTTTCAGTTTGTGACACCTCCATACCAAGAAAGTAGGTTATCCTTCATAGATCAGACATCTCAAACTCCTGCTCCATTTTGGCTTTAAAATCAGCCAACATTGATTGGTCTTCTCCTGTGACCAAAAGATCATCAACATACAGGGACACAATGAGCTGTCGATCCTGCTATACCAGGCTCTAGGAGCTTGTTTCAAGCCATACAAGGCGTTTTTAAGCCTGTATACCATGTGTTCTTTTTCAGACACAACAAATCCTTGAGGTTGATCAATGTAGATTTCTTCTTCAAGGAAGTCATTTAGAAATGCAGACTTTACATTGAGCTGATGGATCTTCCATTGCATTTGTGCAGCTAAAGCAACCAGCAACCTGATAGTGTCTAGCCTGGCCACTGGTGCAAATGTCTCCATGTAGTCCAGGCTATATCTCTAACTGAACCCTTTTACAATTAGCCTAGCTTTGAGTTTGTTCAAGCTCTCATCTGCATTCTGCTTGACTCGATAAATTCATTTTACCCCAATGACCTGTCTGTTGGCTGGTCTTGCAACTAACTCACATGTCTGGTTCCTTTCAATCATGGCAATTTCATCATTCATTGCTTGTTTCCAGCCTTCATAAGCTTCAGCATCTTCAAAACAGCTTGGTTCTACCTGAGCTACCTGAGCCCTTTCATAAATGTCAGCCATTGTCCTTGTACCCCTAACTAGTTCATCATCAATGTCCATTTTAGGACCATTTTGATCAGCCTCAGTCTGATCAGCCACAAGTTCTTCTGAAACTGTCTCTGGCTCATTCTTCTCCCAATTCCAGATTGTTTTCTCATTGAACACTACATCTCTGCTTACTAGCACTTTGTTTGTTGAAGGATCCAAGATCCTATAGCCTTTTTTTCTGAGCTATAGCCTACCAAAATGCCTGCTTGGGCTTTTTTATCCAGATTGCCTCTTTTTACAACTGGTACTTGTGCATAACACAGGCAACCAAAGACCCTCAAGTGAGCCAGTGATGGCTTGAGCCTGAACTAGGCTTCAAATGGTGTTTTGTGAGCCAAAGCCTTGGTTGGAACTGTGTTGACTACCTTAGCCCACAAGTTCTTGGGCAAATTTTTCTCAAACAACAAGCACCTGGCCATATCCATTAGACTTTGATTCTTTCTTTCACTTACACCATTCTGTTGAGGTGTGTAAGTATTAGTAAACTGATGTTTGATGCCTTGTTCATCACAAAAGGTTTGAAACTGAGCTAAGGTATACTCAGTTCCGTTATTAGACCTTAAGATCTTGAGCTCGCAACCTGTTTCTATTTCAGAAGCAACCTTGAACTTCGAAAACATAGAGGTCACCTTTGATTTATGCTTCAAAAAGTAAATCCAGCAGTATCTTGAACAATCATCAATAAACAGAATGAAATACTTACTTTCATTCAGTGATTATAAATTCGACAAGAATATTAGGGTGCCCATAAGGATTTCCAATTCTTGTAATAGCAATGTTGAGTTTTCGGTTCATACAATTAAGTTCTTTTTACACATTCATCTATAGTTCTTCGAGTTTTCGTGGCTTATCTTCAATTAATAATTTAGGAAATCCCATATAGATTATCACCTGAATTAGATCTGAGTCTTTATGGGGCCACACACATCAGTGTGCACGAGCTGTAACCTTTCAAAGGCTCTCCAGGCCTTGTTTGAAGGAAATGGCTGCCTGGCTTGCTTTCCAAGTTGACATGTCTCACAAACATCCTCATTCTCAACTGATTTGATAAAGTTTTCAACTAGATCCTCATTGCTTAGCTAGTCCATAGATCTGTAATTGTCATGACCAAGCCTTTGATGCCAAAGCTTGGATTCATCTGAAGAAGCAATATAGGCACTATCTAGGCCTTTGTTCCAGTCCACAACAAAACTCTTATCTGTCATTGCTACAGTCATAAGCATGGATCCTCTTGGATCATTGATTTGGCACTCATTGCCCTTAAACACAACAGTATAGCCCTTCTCAAGCAACTGAGCTATGCTGAGCAAATTTCTATTGATTTCAGGTACCAACAGCACATTTGGGACTAGTTTATTACTTGTTGGAGTACTTATTAAGACATCACCCTTGCCTTCTGCCTTAATGAAGTGACCATTTCCTATCTTCACCTTTATTTT
Source organism: Gossypium arboreum (assembly GCF_025698485.1). Classification (NCBI taxonomy): domain Eukaryota; kingdom Viridiplantae; phylum Streptophyta; class Magnoliopsida; order Malvales; family Malvaceae; genus Gossypium; species Gossypium arboreum. Next base: position 60,623,395 of record NC_069079.1, read on the forward strand.
GCAGCTTCTGTCTAAAGTCTTGAAGATGGCAGCATTTGCTGTCATGTGATTAGTGCAACCACTGTCTAAAATCCATCCATTTGAGACTTTTTTCTGAGCTACTGAGCATAGCACAGCAAAAACTTGCTCCTCCTGGTCACTGTCCTCTTTTGCTACCCAAGCCTCAACATTTTGTTGTTGGGGTTGATTTTGTCTTGGTTTGCCTTTTTCTTTGCAAACTCTTTCAACATGCCTCATCTTTTTGCAAGTTTGGCACTGCACATCTGGCCTAAACCAGCATTTGGCCTATGGATGACCAGGCCTTTTGCAATGCCTACAGGGTCTATCCCATTTTCTTGGAGAATCTGACTTTGGCTTGTCTCTCCAAGTCTTCTTGCCTTTATATGTAACACCCCTAACTCGTGACCGACGCCGGTGTCGGACACGAGGGGTTAACGAGACAAATCCTCTTAAAGTACCGACCAATTTGGCATTTCTGGACAGGCTGGAAAACTGCGTCACCGTCGCCTTAAAATCATATCTCGAGTTCCAAAACTCGGAAACTGGTTTCGTAAATTTTCCTGAATTTAGACTCATATATCCATCCATGGATTTATTTTTAGAATTTTGGTTGGGCCAATTGGTACAGTTTATTAGTTAAAGTCACCCATGTTACAGGGATCGACTGCTCTGACCTCCGCGCGTTACAACTTGAATATCTTTCTGTACAGGGCTTTAATACTGGTGCCGTTTGTTTCTAATGAAACTAGACTCAAAATGGAATCTGTACATATAAGGCATGACTCCTAATTCTTTCTGGATAATTTATGGTAAATTTTCAAAGTCACGACAGGGGACCCAGAAATCGTTCTGGCCCTGTCTCACGAGAACTTTAATATCTCCCAGTATACTGCTCATATGGTCGTTTCGTTTCGTCCATATAAAAATAGATTCATCAAGGATCAGTTCCATAATTTACTCACTATTTAATTCTACTTATACTATTTTTAGTGATTTTTCAATCTCATCTCACTGCTGCTGTCCGCAACAGTTACTGCAGTAGACTATGCCAATTTCATGAATTTTTCCTTGGCCTTAATCATCCATCATACATGACACAAATTATGGCCACCTTAACAAAATTTGAGTTTCTAAGACTCGTGGCTATAGGTTCTAGCATCCCACTCGACGACCACATAGGCCATTTTCACATGGCTTAAAGTTTACAATCCCACAAATCGACAAAATATAATAGCCTATACATGCCAAATGTTCTTCAACAACAAAAAAAGTAATACCACAAGATTTCAGCGGTGTGATGACTTCAACGACGGTTCGAGCACACAACAATCGAGTCCCAAAGACCTAAAATGGGTGACAAGAAAACACTGAGTGAGTTTACAACTCAGAAGTCATAAGCATTCGTCAATCCAATCGATAAAATTACTACTACATGTACAACAAATGAAACTAGGTACTCGTCCATATCGAATCCATACCATAATACCTCGAACCTTTCGGTCCAATCTCGTACCAATTCATATTCTACACAACAAGATAATCAAGCATTTTTTACACATTAACTCATTTTCCAGCACAACCATACAATTTCAATCATCACATAGATTTAAGGCTTACCAATTCAACCCCAAGCATGGACGTTTTCTATTCATCATGAGCTCGAGGTACTTACCCGATCCGCTGTCCGTGATCAACTCGATAATATCGCACACTCAGTGCCAATAGTGATGCAAAAGCATATAATAAGTCCGCACACTTAGTGCTATATAATCAGCTCGCACACATAGTGCTATATAATCAAATTCGCACACTTAGTGCTGTACAAATTTTAAATCCGCACACTTAGTGCCAATCTTGTCACCGTGTCCATTTATACCCGCACACTTAGTGCCAAGACCAATCGTTATGCATTTTACTACCTTTATACATTCAACAATGGCATCATTCCATACACATACATTTCCACTTACACATCAATTCATTAAACACAATTGCATATATATATTATGATCATTTAAATCAATGCCAAATATATGCTTTATGACTTACCTTATATTGGATGAAACGATTTCCAATCGACTACTCGATTATCTTTCCTTTGCCTTTGCTTGATTCTCCACCTCTAGCTTCTTGAGCTAAATTTAACAAATAAATTGGTTTTATCATTTGAGCATCGGAAGAGGAATTCAAGATGCCTAGCCAATATATAAATATCTACTCATTAGGCATCAAAGTCGCATATGTACAAAATCATGAATCGAACTCAACACCTTAGTTAGTATTCCTCTTAGCGAATTTTCTAAGCCAAGAATAGGCATCAATATGCTTGCCTCTAACCGAATGCATGCACACCAATTTCCCCTCATGTGGCGAATATGCATGCCCATGTTGAGGCCGATTATGCACTTAATACCACACAAAAACAGCATGCATTTTACTAACTAACGCATTACATATTGTAGCTCAATACACATCTCTCATGTACTACATAACCGAAAACATCATCCCAAGCAAATATATACCTTGAAATAGTATATATGTCATACCAATTCATCATGTGCAAACACATATTCAAAGCTCAAATCTTACCTACCATGCAACATGCATGAATCATACTTGTGGATATACCATGACCGAATACATCACAACACCATCATTTTGGTCATGATTAAGCAAAGAACTTAATGTCTCACTCAAAATACTAAAAAGAAAGTCCAAGAGCCATCAATCCCCATCACATACACCATTAACAAGCTTCATATTTAACATGCAATGGCATTAACACAAAATCCACCTTGGCCAAATACCATTTCCATGGCATAACAAGGATTTGAACCATGGCTAACATGCACATCAAGTTAGCAACCAAAACAAGCATGAATCTCATGACACAACCTCAAACATACCTTAATCTTGATGCAAGTATAGCCAAATCTCCTTCTAGTTCTCTTCTAAACCAAGCATGAAGCAAAAATCCTCCCTTTTTCCTTAGTATTTTCGGCCAAAGAAGAGAAAATGGATGAACAAAATTTTTCTTTTCTCTTCCACAATGCACGGCAAGGGGGGGGGGTTTCACTCACACACACACATTTTTTTTTTTTCTTTCTTTATTACCCATACTCATTTGTTTATTGTTTCTCCTAGTGCACCAACAAAACATGTTTCATGACATGTTTAGCCCATGATTCCTTGTCATGGCGGCCACTTCATGTTAAGGGGAAATTTGACATGCAAATCCCTTATTTTTGCATGCATTATCAACTAGTCATCCCACATTTCCCCATCATACTTTCAATGTTTACTACTAGGCCCTTTCTAGTGAAATTCACATTTATAACTCTAAATCGAAACATCAAAAATGTCACACATGAATTAACACATATTATAGGCATCAAAATAAATTATAAATTATTTTTATGTCTCAGTTTTGTGGTCCCGAAACCACATCCCGACTAGGGTCAATTTTGGGATGTCACAACTCTCCCCCACTTAAGAAATTTTCGTCCCCGAAAATCTTACCGGTAAATAGGCTCGGGTATCGCTCTTTCATAGAGTCCTCAAGTTCCCAAGTGGCTTCTTCAATTCCGTGTTTATGCCATAACACCTTCACTAACGGGATTTTCTTATTGCGTAACTCCTTTACTTCACGCATCATAATGCGAACCGGTTCCTCTTCATAGCTCAAATTAGGCTGAATCTCAATCTCGGATGGAGCAATTACGTGTGATGGATCAGACCTGTATCGTCGAAGCATCGAGACATGAAAAACGTTGTGAATCCTTTCGAGCTCAGGGGGCAAAATTAATCGATATCGATGGCCCAACTCGTTCGGATACTTCATATGGCCCGATAAACCTCGGACTCAATTTGCCCTTACGACCAAATCTAAGCACCTTCTTCCAAGGTGAAACTTTGAGAAAGACCTTGTCTCCAACCTGATATTCAATATCTTTTCTTTTCAAATCCGCATACGACTTTTGGCGATCCGGCGACTTTCAAACTTTCACGAATTACTCGAACTTTTGCTCGGCATCCTTAACCAAATCAACCGAAGAATTTACCTTCACTAAGTTCACCGAAATAATGGGGTACGGCATTTACGACCGTATAAAGCCTCGTAAGGCGCCATCTTAATGCTTGATTGAAAGCTATTGTTGTAGGCGAATTCAATCAAAGGTAAATACCGTTCCCATGAACCACTAAACTCAAGGATGCAACATCTCAACATATCCTCGAGTATTTGAATTATCCGTTCGGATTGACCATCGGTTTGGGGATGAAAAGCGGTGCTAAATGCACTTGGTACCCAAAGCATCTTGCAATTTCTTCCAAAATCGCGACGTAAATCTTGGGTCTCTATCCGACACGATAGAAATAGGCACCCGTGTAATCTCACAATCGAGAAACGTACAATTCCGCTAATTTGTCCATTGAAAAATCCGTGCGTCGGGGATAAAGTGAGCCGACTTAGTTAGTCTATCGACAACGACCCAAATCGCATCCTTCTTACTCACGACAATGGCGGTCGGATACAAAGTCCATTGTGACTCGATCCCATTTCCATTCGGGTATCATGATCGGTGAAGTAATCCCGATGGCACTTGATGTTCGCTTTCACTTGTTGACATATCGGACACCTTGAAACAAATTCGAAATGTCTCGTTTCATACCGGCCACCAAAATTGGCGTTTGGTCATTGTACATTTTAGTACTACCCGGTGGATTGACATTCGACTACAATGGGCTTCATTTAGAATTATCGAAATAAGTTCAATTCTTTGGAACACACAGACGACTTCGAACCTCAAACAATCGTCATCATCAATTTGAAACTCGATTCCTTGTTCGAACACACTCACCCGTTTTGCAAGCAACTCCTCATCAACTTTCTGAGCTTCCCGAATTTGATGAGCCAACAATGGTTTGGCCTTCAATTCGGCTACTAACACATTGTCGGGTAGAATAGACAAGTGTACATTCATCGCTCGCAAAGCAAATAGTGATTTCCGGCTTAAGGCATCCGCAACCACATTAGCCCTTCCGGTGATAATCAATGACGAGCTCATAATCCTTTAACAACTCGAGCCATCGCCTTTGTCGCAGGTTCAAGTCTCTTTGGGTCATCAAATATTTGAGACTTTTGTGATCCGAATACACATGGCACTTCTCACCAAATAAGTAATGTCGCCATATCTTTAAGGCGAATACGATGGCAGCCAATTCGAGATCATGGGTCGGATAATTTTTCTCATGTGGCTTTAGTTGCCTCGGCGCATAGGCCACAACTCGCCTTTCTTGCATCAATCGCAACCCAACCCAAGTAGGGATGCGTCACTATAAATGACAAACTCTTTGCCCGATTCGGGTTGCACTAGAATTGGGGCTTCATCAAATAAGCTTTCAGTTGATCGAAACTTTTCGACATTTCTCCGTCCATTCAAACTTAACATCCTTTTGGAGTAGCTTTGTCATTGGCGTGGCTATTGTCGAGAAACCTTTTACAAATCGTCGGTAATAACCTAAGCAAGCCCCAAAAAGCTCCTAACTTCGTAACATTCCTTGGTGGTTTCCAATCGACTATGGCGAATTTTGTTCGGGTCCACCACGACACCGTCACGGACACCACGTGCCCCAAAAAGCTAACCTCTTTCAACCAAAATTCACATTTATTGAACTTTGCGTATAACTGCTTATCTCGTAAGATTTGCAACACTAGCCTCAGGTGTTCAGCATGCTCAGTTTCATCTCTCGAATAGACCAGAATGTCATCGATAAATACAACTACGAACCGATCCAAGTATGGCCTGAAAATTCTATTCATTAAATCCATAAACACCGCGAGGGCATTAGTGAGCCCAAACGGCATCACCAAGAATTCGTAGTGACCATACCTCGTTCTAAAAGCGGTTTTGGTATGTCCGATTCTCGGACCCTCAACCGATAGTACCCGACCTCAAATCTATCTTTGAAAACACCGAGGCTCCCTTTAATTGATCAAACAAATCGTCAATTCGTGGCAATGGATATTTATTCTTTATCGTCACTTTATTGAGTTGACGATAGTCGATGCACAACCTCATGGTTCCGTCCTTCTTCTTCACAAACAATACAAAGTCGCCCATGGAGAAAAACTCGGTCGAGCGAAACCTCTATCCGTCGGTTCTTGCAATTGAACCTTCAATTCCTTTAATTCCGTTAATGCCATACGATCACGGGCTATTGAAATCGGCGTAGTACCGGTACAACTTCGATGCGAATTCCACTTCTCGAACCGGTGGCAATCCGGTAACTCCTCGGAAAAACATCTCGAATACTCACAAACCACTGGTACCGATTCGAGTTTCCTTTCCGTCTCTTTACTTCCAAACACATACGCAAGGTATGTTTCACACCCTTTTTCACGTACCTCGGCGGTCATAGAAGATATCATCGTTGGCGCTCCTTTTAAATCGATGAACTCGACTCGGACTACCTCATTATTTGTACTCCTCAAATCAATGGTTTTCCTTTTGCGATCCACCATTGCATCATGTACGATCACCAATCCATACCAAGAATAACATCGAATTCATTAAATGGTAAAAGCATCGGATCGGTAGGAAAAGCAGATTCTCGAATTATTAGGGGCATCTCTTGCACACTTTATCAACGAATGCGTATTGACCCAAAGGGTTTGACACTCGAATTACGAACTCGAGAGACTCAACAGTGAGAGTCTTCTTGGATGCTAAAGTTTCACATACATATGAATGAGTAGAGCGGGTCAATCAATGCAATCACACTAGTATCAAAGAGAGTAAAAGTACCAAAGGATAACGTCGGGGAGGATGCCTCCTCTCGTGCGCGGATGGCATATGCTCTAGCAGGAGCTCGGGTCTCGGATCGAACAGCCGTGTCGGTGGCTCCCCTCGATTACCGCCCCTACCTCCTGAAACCCTCGGGGTCTACCTCTAGTCTGTCGCCCCACTAGATCTCGCACCTTGCATCTTATTCTTCTCATCTAGCTCCGTGCAATCCCTAATGAAGTGGTCCTTGAACCGCATCCATAACAGCCCTATTAATGACTTACCCCAACATTCACCTAGGTGTCGTCTTCCACATTGGGGCATTCGGGTCTCTCTTGACGATTATTGCCCACACTAGCTATGAAGTAGCTCGGAGTCCGTCGATGGTCGGGTTCTAATGGAAATTCCCGATCGTCCTCGACTTCTGGTGTCCTCCACGAACCTCTTTGTAGCCGAGAACGGAGCTTTACTCGTCGATCTTTTACGGTAATCTCTTGCTTCAAATTCAGCCTTCTTCTTCTCCTTCCCAAGTTCTTCCGCCTTGCGTGCTCGTTCGACTAGTGTCACGAACTCCTTTATCTCCAAAATTCCCACTAGTAACTTTAACTCTTCATTCAATCCTTCTTCAAATCTTTTGCACATCGCAACCTCATCAGCCACACACTCCGAGCATACCGACTAAGTCTTACGAACTCATGTTCGTATTCGAGATCTGATCATCCGGCCTTGCTTGAGTTCCAAGAATTCCTTACGCTTCGATCGATGAACCGTTGACTAATGTATTTCTTTCAAATTGGATTGGAAGAAATCCCAAGTAACTCGTTCATTTGGGACTATGGAAATTAAAGTCCTCCACCAATAGTAAGTGAGTCTCGAAAACAAGGATATAGCACACTTAAGACATTCGTCGGGTGTGCATGACAGATCATCTAACACTCTAATGGTGTTATCGAGCGAACTCGGCCTTTTCGGCATCATCGGTAACTATGGCCTTGAACTCCTCATTTACGCTTCCTAATCAAGTCCACGGTGGTTTACTCAGCCTCACAGATCGATGAATGGAGGCATTGCGGGCTCTTGGGGTGGAGTGTTTAAATTCGGAATGGTTGGACAGCCGGGTTGGTTCGGGCATATTGCGCGACCCACTCATTCATCATAGTGAAGAAGGCTTGTTTCGCCCTTCATTTTGATTATTCGCGGATGACCGAGGCTCAACAGGCGGTGTCCCTTGCGCAGGAGCAGCCGCTACACTTTCAACGTCATCCGCCAAGGGTCTCTCTACCGGGTTCCATCGCTAATTAAAACAAAAATTTCAACCGTCAAGTCATCACATTATTAAGCACTATCAATTTGGCATGTATAGCTAGACTCACACGCTATGGTAGTCCTAGAACCGACTAAACCATAGCTCTGATACCAATAAAATTGTAACACCCTAACTCGTGACCGACGCCGTTAGCGGACACGAGGGTTAACGAGACAAATCCTCTTAAAGTACCGACCAATTTGGCATTTCTGGACAGGCTGGAAAACTGCGTCACCGTCGCCTTAAAAATCATATCTCGAGTTCCAAAACTCGGAAACTGGTTTCGTAAATTTTCCTGAATTTAGACTCATATATCCATCCATGGATTTATTTTTAGAATTTTGGTTGGGCCAATTGGTACAGTTTATTAGTTAAAGTCACCCATGTTACAGGGATCGACTGCTCTGACCTCCGCGCGTTACAACTTGAATATCTTTCTGTACAGGGCTTTAATACTGGTGCCGTTTGTTTCTAATGAAACTAGACTCAAAATGGAATCTGTACATATAAGGCATGACTCCTAATTCTTTCTGGATAATTTATGGTAAATTTTCAAAGTCACGACAGGGGACCCAGAAATCGTTCTGGCCCTGTCTCACGAGAACTTTAATATCTCCCAGTATACTGCTCATATGGTCGTTTCGTTTCGTCCATATAAAAATAGATTCATCAAGGATCAGTTCCATAATTTACTCACTATTTAATTCTACTTATACTATTTTTAGTGATTTTTCAATCTCATCTCACTGCTGCTGTCCGCAACAGTTACTGCAGTAGACTATGCCAATTTCATGAATTTTTCCTTGGCCTTAATCATCCATCATACATGACACAAATTATGGCCACCTTAACAAAATTTGAGTTTCTAAGACTCGTGGCTATAGGTTCTAGCATCCCACTCGACGACCACATAGGCCATTTTCACATGGCTTAAAGTTTACAATCCCACAAATCGACAAAATATAATAGCCTATACATGCCAAATGTTCTTCAACAACAAAAAAAAAGTAATACCACAAGATTTCAGCCGGTGTGATGACTTCAACGACGGTTCTGAGCACACAACAGTACGAGTCCCAGTGACCTAAAATGGGTGACAAGAAAACACTGAGTGAGTTTACAACTCAGTAAGTCATAAGCATTCGTCAATCCACTGATAAAATTACTACTACATGTACAACAAATGAAACTAGGTACTCGTCCATATCGAATCCATACCATAATACCTCGAACCTTTCGGTCCAATCTCGTACCAATTCATATTCTACACAACAAGATAATCGAAGCATTTTTTTTACACATTAACTCATTTTCCAGCACAACCATACAATTTCAATCATCACATAGATTTAAGGCTTACCAATTCAACCCCAAGCATGGACGTATTTTCTATTCATCATGAGCTCGAGGTACTTACCCGATCCGCTGTCCGTGATCAACTCGATAATATCGCACACTCGGTGCCAATAGTGATGCAAAAGCATATAATAAGTCCGCACACTTAGTGCTATATAATCAGCTCGCACACATAGTGCTATATAATCAAATTCGCACACTTAGTGCTGTACAAATTTTAAATCCGCACTTAGTGCCAATCTTGTCACCGTGTCCATTTATACCCGCACACTTAGTGCCAAGACCAATCGTTATGCATTTTACTACCTTTATACATTCAACAATGGCATCATTCCATACACATACATTTCCACTTACACATCAATTCATTAAACACAATTGCATATATATATTATGATCATTTAAATCAATGCCAAATATATGCTTTATGACTTACCTTATATTGGATGAAACGATTTCCAATCGACTACTCGATTATCTTTCCTTTGCCTTTGCTTGATTCTCCACCTCTAGCTTCTTGAGCTAAATTTAACAAATAAATTGGTTTTATCATTTGAGCATCGGAAGAGGAATTCAAGATGCCTAGCCAATATATAAATATCTACTCATTAGGCATCAAAGTCGCATATGTACAAAATCATGAATCGAACTCAACACCTTAGTTAGTATTCCTCTTAGCGAATTTTCTAAGCCAAGAATAGGCATCAATATGCTTGCCTCTAACCGAATGCATGCACACCAATTTCCCCTCATGTGGCGAATATGCATGCCCATGTTGAGGCCGATTATGCACTTAATACCACACAAAAACAGCATGCATTTTACTAACTAACGATTACATATTGTAGCTCAATACACATCTCTCATGTACTACATAACCGAAAACATCATCCCAAGCAAATATATACCTTGAAATAGTATATATGTCATACCAATTCATCATGTGCAAACACATATTCAAAGCTCAAATCTTACCTACCATGCAACATGCATGAATCATACTTGTGGATATACCATGACCGAATACATCACAACACCATCATTTTGGTCATGATTAAGCAAAGAACTTAATGTCTCACTCAAAAATACTAAAAAGAAAGTCCAAGAGCCATCAATCCCCATCACATACACCATTAACAAGCTTCATATTTAACATGCAATGGCATTAACACAAAATCCACCTTGGCCAAATACCATTTCCATGGCATAACAAGGATTTGAACCATGGCTAACATGCACATCAAGTTAGCAACCAAAACAAGCATGAATCTCATGACACAACCTCAAACATACCTTAATCTTGATGCAAGTATAGCCAAATCTCCTTCTAGTTCTCTTCTAAACCAAGCATGAAGCAAAAATCCTCCTTTTTCCTTAGTATTTTCGGCCAAAGAAGAGAAAATGGATGAACAAAATTTTTCTTTTCTCTTCCACAATGCACGGCAAGGGGGGTTTCACTCACACACACACATTTTTTTTTTTCTTTCTTTATTACCCATACTCATTTGTTTATTGTTTCTCCCTAGTGCACCAACAAAACATGTTTCATGACATGTTTAGCCCATGATTCCTTGTCATGGCGGCCACTTCATGTTAAGGGGAAATTTGACATGCAAATCCCTTATTTTTGCATGCATTATCAACTAGTCATCCCACATTTCCCCATCATACTTTCAATGTTTACTACTAGGCCCTTTCTAGTGAAATTCACATTTATAACTCTAAATCGAAACATCAAAATGTCACACATGAATTAACACATATTATAGGCATCAAAATAAATTATAAATTATTTTTATGTCTCGGTTTTATGGTCCGAAACCACATCCCGACTAGGGTCAATTTTGGGATGTCACAACTCTCCCCACTTAAGAAATTTTCGTCCCGAAAATCTTACCGTAAATAGGCTCGGTATCGCTCTTTCATAGAGTCCTCAAGTTCCCAAGTGGCTTCTTCAATTCCGTGTTTATGCCATAACACCTTCACTAACGGGATTTTCTTATTGCGTAACTCCTTTACTTCACGCATCATAATGCGAACCGGTTCCTCTTCATAGCTCAAATTAGGTGAATCTCAATCTCGGATGGAGCAATTACGTGTGATGGATCGACCAGATCGTCAAGCATCGAGACATGAAAACGTTGTGAATCCTTTCGAGCTCGGGGGCAAAATTAATCGATATCGATCGGCCCAACTCGTTCGGATACTTCATATGGCCCGATAAACCTCGGACTCAATTTGCCCTTACGACCAAATCTAAGCACCTTCTTCCAAGGTGAAACTTTGAGAAAGACCTTGTCTCCAACCCGATATTCAATATCTTTTCTTTTCAAATCCGCATACGACTTTTGGCGATCCGGCGACTTTCAAACTTTCACGAATTACTCGAACTTTTGCTCGGCATCCTTAACCAAATCAACCCAAGAATTTACCTTCACTAAGTTCAGTCCGAATAATGGGGTACGGCATTTACGACCGTATAAAGCCTCGTAAGGCGCCATCTTAATGCTTGATTGAAAGCTATTGTTGTAGGCGAATTCAATCAAAGGTAAATACCGTTCCCATGAACCACTAAACTCAAGGATGCAACATCTCAACATATCCTCGAGTATTTGAATTATCCGTTCGGATTGACCATCGGTTTGGGGATGAAAAGCGGTGCTAAAATGCAGCTTGGTACCCAAAGCATCTTGCAATTTCTTCCAAAATCGCGACGTAAATCTTGGGTCTCTATCCGACACGATAGAAATAGGCACCCGTGTAATCTCACAATCGAGAAACGTACAATTCCGCTAATTTGTCCATTGAAAATCCGTGCGTCGGGGGATAAAGTGAGCCGACTTAGTTAGTCTATCGACAACGACCCAAATCGCATCCTTCTTACTCACTGACAATGGCAGTCCGGATACAAAGTCCATTGTGACTCGATCCCATTTCCATTCGGGTATCATGATCGGCTGAAGTAATCCCGATGGCACTTGATGTTCCGCTTTCACTTGTTGACATATCAGACACCTTGAAACAAATTCGAAATGTCTCGTTTCATCACCGCCACCAAAATTGGCGTTTCAGGTCATTGTACATTTTAGTACTACCCGGGTGGATTGACATTCGACTACAATGGGCTTCATTTAGAATTATCGAAATAAGTTCCGAATTCTTTGGAACACACAGACGACTTCTGAACCTCAAACAATCGTCATCATCAATTTGAAACTCTGATTCCTTGTTCAGAACACACTCAGCCCGTTTTGCAAGCAACTCCTCATCAACTTTCTGAGCTTCCCGAATTTGATGAGCCAACAATGGTTTGGCCTTCAATTCGGCTACTAACACATTGTCGGGTAGAATAGACAAGTGTACATTCATCGCTCGCAAAGCAAATAGTGATTTCCGGCTTAAGGCATCCGCAACCACATTAGCCCTTCCCGGGTGATAATCAATGACGAGCTCATAATCCTTTAACAACTCGAGCCATCGCCTTTGTCGCAGGTTCAAGTCTCTTTGGGTCATCAAATATTTGAGACTTTTGTGATCCGAATACACATGGCACTTCTCACCAAATAAGTAATGTCGCCATATTCTTTAAGGCGAATACGATGGCAGCCAATTCGAGATCATGGGTCGGATAATTTTTCTCATGTGGCTTTAGTTGCCTCGACGCGCAGGCCACAACTCGCCCTTCTTGCATCAATACGCAACCCAACCCAAGTAGGGATGCGTCACTATAAATGACAAACTCTTTGCCCGATTCGGGTTGCACTAGAATTGGGGCTTCACCAAATAAGCTTTCAGTTGATCGAAACTTTTCGACATTTCTCCGTCCATTCAAACTTAACATCCTTTTGGAGTAGCTTTGTCATTGGCGTGGCTATTGTCGAGAAACCTTTACAAATCGTCGGTAATAACCGCAAGCCCCAAAAAGCTCCTAACTTCGTAACATTCCTTGGTGGTTTCCAATCGACTATGGCTGAATTTTGTTCGGTCCACCGACACCGATGCGGACACCACGTGCCCCAAAAAGCTAACCTCTTTCAACCAAAATTCACATTTACCGAACTTTGCGTATAATCGCTTATCTCGTAAGATTTGCAACACTAGCCTCGGTGTTCAAGATGCTCGGTTTCATCTCTCGAATAGACCGAATGTCATCGATAAATACAACTACGAACCGATCCAAGTATGGCTGAAAATTCTATTCATTAAATCCATAAACACCGCAGGGCATTAGTGAGCCCAAACGGCATCACCAAGAATTCGTAGTGACCATACCTCGTTCTAAAAGCGGTTTTGGGTATGTCCGATTCTCGGACCCTCAACCGATAGTACCCGACCTCAAATCTATCTTTGAAAACACCGAGGCTCCCTTTAATTGATCAAACAAATCGTCAATTCGTGGCAATGGATATTTATTCTTTATCGTCACTTTATTGAGTTGACGATAGTCGATGCACAACCTCATGGTTCCGTCCTTCTTCTTCACAAACAATACAAAAGTCGCCCCATGGAGAAAAACTCGGTTGAGCGAAACCTCTATCCGTCGCTTCTTGCAATTGAACCTTCAATTCCTTTAATTCCGTTAATGCCATACGATACGGGCTATTGAAATCGGCGTAGTACCGGTACAACCGATGCGAATTCCACTTCTCGAACCGGTGGCAATCCGGTAACTCCTCGGAAAAACATCTGAATACTCACAAACCACTGTACCGATTCGAGTTTCCTTTCCGTCTCTTTACTTCCAAACACATACGCAAGGTATGTTTCACACCCTTTTCACGCATCTCGGCGGTCATAGAAGATATCATCGCTGGCGCTCCTTTTAAATCGAGAGACTCGACTCGGACTACCTCATTATTTGTACTCCTCAAATCAATGGTTTTCCTTTTGCGATCCACCATTTGCATCATGTACGATCACCAATCCATACCAAGAATAACATCAATTCATTAAATGGTAAAAGCATCGATCGGCGGAAAACAGATTCTCGAATTATTAGGGGCATCTCTTGCACACTTTATCAACGAATACGTATTGACCCAAAGGGTTTGACACTGAATTACGAACTCGAGAGACTCAACGGTAGAGTCTTCTTGGATGCTAAAGTTTCACATACATATGAATGAGTAGAGCCGGGTCAATCAATGCAATCACACTAGTATCAAAGAGAGTAAAAGTACCAGTGATAACGTCGGGGAGGATGCCTCCTCTCGTGCGCGGATGGCATATGCTCTAGCAGGAGCTCGGGTCTCGGATCGAACAGTAGTGACGGTGGCTCCCCTCGATTACGCCCTACCTCCTGAAACCCTCGGGGTCTACCTCTAGCTGTCGCCCACTAGATCTCGCACCTTGCATCTTATTCTTCTCATCTAGCTCCGTGCAATCCCTAATGAAGTGGTCCTTCGAACCGCATCCATAACAGGCCCTATTAACAGACTTACCCCAACATTCACCTAGGTGTCGTCTTCCACATTGGGGGCATTCAGGTCTCTCTTGACGATTATTGCCCACACTAGCTACTGAAGTAGCTCGGGAGTCCGTCAGTGGTCGGGTTCTAATGGAAATTCCCGCAGTCGTCCTCGACTTACTGGTGTCCTCCCTGAACCTCTTTGTAGCCGAGAACGGAGCTTTACTCGTCGATCTTTTACGGTAATCTCTTGCTTCAAATTCAGCCTTCTTCTTCTCCTTCCCAAGTTCTTCCGCCTTGCAGGCTCGTTCGACTAGTGTCACGAACTCCTTTATCTCCAAAATTCCCACTAGTAACTTTAACTCTTCATTCAATCCTTCTTCAAATCTTTTGCACATCGCAACCTCATCAGCCACACACTCCGAGCATACCGACTAAGTCTTACGAACTCATGTTCAGATTCGATATCTGATCATCCGCCTTGCTTGAGTTCCAAGAATTCCTTACGCTTCGATCGATGAACCGTTGACTAATGTATTTCTTTCAAATTGGATTGGAAGAAATCCCAAGTAACTCGTTCATTTGGGACTATGGAAATTAAAGTCCTCCACCAATAGTAAGTGAGTCTCTTAACAAGGATATAGCACACTTAAGACATTCGTCGGGTGTGCATGACATTCATCTAACACTCTAATGGTGTTATCGAGCGTAACTCGGCCTTTTCGGCATCATCAAGAACTATGGCCTTGAACTCCTCCCCACGCTTCCTAATCAAGTCCACAGTGGTTTACTCAGCCTCACAGATCGATGAATCGGAGGCATTGCGGGCTCTTGGGGTGGAGTGTTTAAATTCGGAATGGTTGGACAGCCGGGTTGGTTCGGGCATATTGCGCGACCCACTCATTCATCATAGTGAAGAAGGCTTGTTTCGCCTTCATTTTGATTATTCGCGGATGACTGAGGCTCAACAGGCGGTGTCCCTTGCGCAGAGCAGCCGCTACACTTTCAACGTCATCCGCCAAGGGTCTCTCTACCGGGTTCCATCGCTAATTAAAACAAAAATTTCAACCGTCAAGTCATCACATTATTAAGCACTATCAATTTGGCATGTATAGCTAGACTCACACGCGCTATGGTAGTCCTAGAACCGACTAAACCATAGCTCTGATACCAATAAAATTGTAACACCCCTAACTCGTGACCGACGCCGTGTCGGACACGAGGGTTAACGAGACAAATCCTCTTAAAGTACCGACCAATTTGGCATTTCTGGACAGGCTGGAAAACTGCGTCACCGTCGCCTTAAAATCATATCTCGAGTTCCAAAACTCGGAAACTGGTTTCGTAAATTTTCCTGAATTTAGACTCATATATCCATCCATGGATTTATTTTTAGAATTTTGGTTGGGCCAATTGGTACAGTTTATTAGTTAAAGTCACCCATGTTACAGGGATCGACTGCTCTGACCTCCGCGCGTTACAACTTGAATATCTTTCTGTACAGGGCTTTAATACTGGTGCCGTTTGTTTCTAATGAAACTAGACTCAAAATGGAATCTGTACATATAAGGCATGACTCCTAATTCTTTCTGGATAATTTATGGTAAATTTTCAAAGTCACGACAGGGGACCCAGAAATCGTTCTGGCCCTGTCTCACGAGAACTTTAATATCTCCCAGTATACTGCTCATATGGTCGTTTCGTTTCGTCCATATAAAATAGATTCATCAAGGATCAGTTCCATAATTTACTCACTATTTAATTCTACTTATACTATTTTTAGTGATTTTCAATCTCATCTCACTGCTGCTGTCCGCAACAGTTACTGCAGTAGACTATGCCAATTTCATGAATTTTTCCTTGGCCTTAATCATCCATCATACATGACACAAATTATGGCCACCTTAACAAAATTTGAGTTTCTAAGACTCGTGGCTATAGGTTCTAGCATCCCACTCGACGACCACATAGGCCATTTTCACATGGCTTAAAGTTTACAATCCCACAAATCGACAAAATATAATAGCCTATACATGCCAAATGTTCTTCAACAACAAAAAAAAAGTAATACCACAAGATTTCAGCCGGTGTGATGACTTCAACGACGGTTCCGAGCACACAACAATCACGAGTCCCAAGACCTAAAATGGGTGACAAGAAAACACTGAGTGAGTTTACAACTCAGTAAGTCATAAGCATTCAATCAATCCAATCGATAAAATTACTACTACATGTACAACAAATGAAACTAGGTACTCGTCCATATCGAATCCATACCATAATACCTCGAACCTTTCGGTCCAATCTCGTACCAATTCATATTCTACACAACAAGATAATCGAAGCATTTTTTTTACACATTAACTCATTTTCCAGCACAACCATACAATTTCAATCATCACATAGATTTAAGGCTTACCAATTCAACCCCAAGCATGGACGTATTTTCTATTCATCATGAGCTCGAGGTACTTACCCGATCCGCTGTCCGTGATCAACTCGATAATATCGCACACTCAGTGCCAATAGTGATGCAAAAGCATATAATAAGTCCGCACACTTAGTGCTATATAATCAGCTCGCACACATAGTGCTATATAATCAAATTCGCACACTTAGTGCTGTACAAATTTTAAATCCGCACACTTAGTGCCAATCTTGTCACCGTGTCCATTTATACCCGCACACTTAGTGCCAAGACCAATACGTTATGCATTTTACTACCTTTATACATTCAACAATGGCATCATTCCATACACATACATTTCCACTTACACATCAATTCATTAAACACAATTGCATATATATATTATGATCATTTAAATCAATGCCAAATATATGCTTTATGACTTACCTTATATTGGATGAAACGATTTCCAATCGACTACTCGATTATCTTTCCTTTGCCTTTGCTTGATTCTCCACCTCTAGCTTCTTGAGCTAAATTTAACAAATAAATTGGTTTTATTATTTGAGCATCGGAAGAGGAATTCAAGATGCCTAGCCAATATATAAATATCTACTCATTAGGCATCAAAGTCGCATATGTACAAAATCATGAATCGAACTCAACACCTTAGTTAGTATTCCTCTTAGCGAATTTTCTAAGCCAAGAATAGGCATCAATATGCTTGCCTCTAACCGAATGCATGCACACCAATTTCCCCTCATGTGGCCGAATATGCATGCCCATGTTGAGGCCGATTATGCACTTAATACCACACAAAACAGCATGCATTTTACTAACTAACGATTACATATTGTAGCTCAATACACATCTCTCATGTACTACATAACCGAAAACATCATCCCAAGCAAATATATACCTTGAAATAGTATATATGTCATACCAATTCATCATGTGCAAACACATATTCAAAGCTCAAATCTTACCTACCATGCAACATGCATGAATCATACTTAATGGATATACCATGACCGAATACATCACAACACCATCATTTTGGTCATGATTAAGCAAAGAACTTAATGTCTCACTCAAAAATACTAAAAAGAAAGTCCAAGAGCCATCAATCCCCATCACATACACCATTAACAAGCTTCATATTTAACATGCAATGGCATTAACACAAAATCCACCTTGGCCAAATACCATTTCCATGGCATAACAAGGATTTGAACCATGGCTAACATGCACATCAAGTTAGCAACCAAAACAAGCATGAATCTCATGACACAACCTCAAACATACCTTAATCTTGATGCAAGTATAGCCAAATCTCCTTCTAGTTCTCTTCTAAACCAAGCATGAAGCAAAAATCCTCCCTTTTTCCTTAGTATTTTCGGCCAAAGAAGAGAAAAATGGATGAACAAAATTTTTCTTTTCTCTTCCACAATGCACGGCAAGGGGGGGGGGGTTTCACTCACACACACACATTTTTTTTTCTTTCTTTATTACCCATACTCATTTGTTTATTGTTTCTCCCTAGTGCACCAACAAAACATGTTTCATGACATGTTTAGCCCATGATTCCTTGTCATGGCCGGCCACTTCATGTTAAGGGGGGGAAATTTGACATGCAAATCCCTTATTTTTGCATGCATTATCAACTAGTCATCCCACATTTCCCCATCATACTTTCAATGTTTACTACTAGGCCCTTTCTAGTGAAATTCACATTTATAACTCTAAATCGAAACATCAAAAATGTCACACATGAATTAACACATATTATAGGCATCAAAATAAATTATAAATTATTTTTATGCCTCAGTTTTGTGGTCCCGAAACCACATCCCGACTAGGGTCAATTTTGGGATGTCACATTATAGGCAGTGGTGCTCGAGGTAGCCTTGGTTTTAGCTTGGAAACCACCCTCTTGGTGCTCTTCCAGTCTGCTGGCTCTTCTTTGCTCTTGTGCATAGAGAGCATTGATCAGCTCAGTTAAAGTGATGCTGGTCAGGTCCCTTGAGGCTTCGAGGGAAGATATTTTTGCTTCATACCTCTCAGGTAAGGTCGAAAGCACCTTCTCCACTATCCTTGCTTCATTGAACTGCTCTCGAAGGAGTCTTATGCTGTTTACTACAGCCATTATCCTGTCTAAGTATTGTTTGACAGTTTCCTCCTTCATCTTCAAATTTTCGAAATCCCTTCTCAAGTTCAGAAGCTGTTGTTGTCTTGTTCTTTCAATCTCTTGAAACTCTTCCTTCAATCTGTCCCAGGCCTGCTTTGGTGTTTCACAGGCCATGATCCTTGTGAAGATCACATCTAACACACAGTTCTGAATGCAGGACATGGCTTTGTGCCTCTTGGTCCTTTCATCAGCATGTTGCCTGATCTGAGCCACTGTGGGATTGGCTCTGAGTGGTGCTGGTTCAGCGTCTGAGTTGACTACCTCCCGGAGATCGAATGCCTGCAGGTAGGTTCTCATTTTGACCACCCATATGTGATAGCCTTCTCCATTGAAGACTGGTGGTGCAGCTGGTGAGAAGCCTGATGAAGCCATCGATTTTAAAGTTGAAAAGAAAACAGGTCCACTGAGATTACAGCACTAGATACCAATTGTTGGTGTTGAGAGTAAAGAGAAAACAAGTTTGAACTAAAACTTGTGCAACAAGGCTCGATGCTTGTTGAAGAAACAAAACAGAAATGAAAGGATAAATTGAAAAACAAAGAATGTGGAGAGTATTTTGAATGAATAATTTCAATGAACTTTCATTAATTTGAACAATGGCATAATGCCAATACAAATATCAAAACATTTTCTGATCAAGGTAAGGCAAATATCACCTAAACACTACCTAACTCCACTAATTACATTGAAAATAAAAGACTATGCTTGCACACTTGGAAAAGCTGTTTATTAGCTCAAATGTCAAAAAAATACATCAAATACATCATCAACTTAGTTCGAATTTAACTAGATTACAAAATATAACAAAAACACAAGTTGAAATTGGATAGCAACATTGAACTTCAACTGCTGCATGCATGGCTCGACTGTATGTGCTTCATGACTGCTTGTACTGCATGGAGACCAGCTTCAATAGATCTTGTTTTTAGATGTTTATGATGAGGGTATGCTTAGAATTGTTTTTTCGATAGCCAAAAACGACCATGGTTTTGCTGAATGTATCAAACCATGCTCTATGAGATTGTTCCAAACCGTACAAGGCTTTCTTTAATCTACACTTTTTTCCTCATGTTTTTTTATCCTCAAATCTAGAAGGAATCGCCATATTCTCCTTCTCTTCTAAGTCTCGATGTAAAAATGCTTTTTTTTTACATTAAATTGTTGTAGGTCCTACTCAATGTTGGTTGAAAAAGACAACAAATTTTGGGATTGTTCATCTTTGCAACTAGGCCTAATGAATCAATTCAAAGGGAGATTCTACTTGTTTATTAACTCTAGACATTAAAGGAAGATTTTTAGCAAACTAAAATGACTCACAATATAATAAAGAAGATTTCTTAAACCACAGAGCAAGGCAAGGAAGGATGGCCTAACTGACAATGTACCTTAAAAGGGGACAGCAAACTAGAATAAGCAACTAATCTTGGCAGTATTGTATAAGAATGTAAAGACTTTCAGACCCATGGCCTTTACCAATAATTTGCTTTGTCTTAAGATCCTAAAAGAGAAAATGATCAAGGAAAAATGACAACAAATAATTTAGGTTACAAGTAAGCTTACTGATAGATATTAGGTTAAAAGTAAGATCAAGTAATTTTAACAAAAAAATTTATGGAAATAGATGTGTTGGATTAATGGTGCCGGATCCTAGAATACATAAATGTTGATCTATCAGCTAAGACAACTTTAGTAATGTTTGTATGAGAATTGATGGTGTGAAAGATAGTTGAATTACTCATCCTATGATCTGTATCACTGGAAGCAATGACCCATTTGGAAGTTGAGGAAAGAAGACACTTTTTAGAAACACATGACTCAGCAATAGCAGTGATAGAAGAAGTGTCTTTTTTAGATTGTAGGATGGTCTTGTTAATTGATGTTTCAATATTTGATAACTATGATCTTTGGACCTTATTTTGTAGCTTTACACAAAAAATTTTAGTATGGCTTGGCTCATAACAATATTAGAACATGATTCACCCTATTTCTTGATCATGACTACTAGTTCCTTTGTAACGACTACTCGATCCTTTTGTTTTATTACAACAAGCCACAAGGGCACTATTATTAGTTTGAACTAAATGAGAGCTTTCAATACACCGTCAAGGTATCTTGCAAAGATGTGATCTTAAATCAAAAGAGGATTTAAGGTTTAGCAACCTCGAATTTTTACAAAAGACCAGAAAGAAAACTCATTATAGTCAGTTGATCCTGATGAGTCTATTTAACTTTCACGTTTGGGCTAAATGGTTGCAAAACATTAAACTCCTTGTATGCTATCTTGAAATTGAAAAAACATGTTGTGACCTATCTCGCTTATCTAGTTAGTAGAAGGCTTGGCATATTTTTTACAACAGTGAGATATTTCCTTTCTCAGAGTACAAAAAATTCAAATAGTCCATTAGTTCTTTAACAAATGCACAATTATTAGTTAAATTGATTACCTCACTATTGATAGAATCATAGATCTACAAGAACAATTGTGCATCATTTCTTAACCGGGCCTACTTAGCATCATCAATAGGTGGATTCTTGACCAAGTGGTCATCTTTATCGATACTCTTTCAATAAATTTTTACGGTTTTGCTGTAGTCTAAATAGTCGGACCTATTCAATTTATGATATGTAATCATAAACATCACCGGAATCATCTTGCTTATTATAACTTTTAAATCAGTCACTATACTTTGTAAATTTGGTAATTACAAGTTAACTCCAAAAGCCCTGAAATAACAAATAACCTCAAAAACACAAATTGCACAAACTTATTGATCTACAAAAGCCAAGTAAATTGAACAGCTAGCCTTTAGAATAATAACGAACTATAGTGAACAATAACAACACCCCAAAAACTCACCAAATGCCATCAGTGCCACCTCCAATTGAACACCCAACCATTGGGCTTGAGTCAAAATCGTGAATTGACGTTAGAGCCGAAGCCTGGTGAGTAGGTAACATCCTACATGCCCTCATGCGTCATCGTGTGACTGGTGTGCAAAGATTTCAATGGTGCATGTGCTTCATGCGCTTGCCTTCTAGTCGTTGGAAATTCCCTAATAGTTGAGGAGACTCATTTGTTCCTCCCTGTGTCGATGGTGCACATTAATGATCATTTTAAAAGTGATATGAAAACATTTCATGTTTTAAAGCAGCAAAACATGGACTCAAAAAGTTGACCCAAGTGACTTTGATACTAGAAAAATGAGATTTAGTAAAGGAGGAAGAATGAAATCGATTTGGGTGAAAATTGTTTATTTGTTTTCTACCTTGAGATGCATATTTGTACGCATTATAGCTTAATAGGAAAGGAAAGAGAATAATAAATCCCTAATATGGTCCATATAAATCAGCTATAAAAATTTTCTCTAACACTATGGACTAAGTTGTAGGTAAACAAAGATTGACAATGAATATGTAAAACCAAAAAGTCTAAGAAAAAAATTATAGCAATAAAGGCTTGTATGTAGCACTCTTTTTTTATGTTAAAAAACGAAGTAAAAATATGATACTAATAAATATTAACTTTGATAACATCTAAGAAAATTGGTAGAAAAAATGTTCTTAGATCAAGAACACTGAATCCAAGCTATATGTAGGTACAAAGTGATACGTACGTAGAAATTTCTGGTAGACTAAATGTAGGACATAATTTAAGATGACTGTTTTAGATAGGCTTGGGGCATAAGATAACAAGATAAATACTTTATAAGTACAAAGAAAAATCAAGATAAAAACGAGAATGATTAAATCTAATAAATTGAAATATCATTTTCAACACTTCTTATGATGTTTTTCTTTTTTCAACTAAAGCCTTCTCTTGAATGATTCAATCTAATTGAGTTATCTTTTTCAACACATCCTATGATGTTGTTATGGGCCAAATCTATGTTAGGAAATATTGTTAATCTAAAATCATTAATTAAGGCTTAGATAACACTTCTATTTCTTTCTTTAGGTTTCTTGATTATCTTTTTATTTTAGTTGATTTATTGTCCTTTGGTAATAGGTTTCCTCTTTTATGAAAAAGATTAATCCTTGTTTAAAGAACAAATGGAATAATAAAACCTTAAGCAACATTTCTGAAAACCCTGAGAGTCTCTCTCTGAAGAGTTCCAAAGTTTGTTCTCCTTTTGATGAGATGAACTATCAATCCCAAACACACAATTGTAACAATTCCATATCAAGATTTAATTATCATTGGCAATTGCAGAATCGTGGTTGGCAAACTAGAGAGCAAAAATATACAAGAAGCTCGAGTGTAAGCAAACAAAGATAGAACAGATGACTGATTAAAATGCTTGATCATATGTTACCGCATGTTAACTATTTTTTTACTGAAACAAAAACCCAAGTGTTCGATCATAACAGTTTCTACCGATTTCTCTTTCCTGTGTTATGCATCAAATCCTCCTAAATTCATCTTGACAAAAACGATAGCACTCACAACCGACTTCACTTGTTTGTTGATGTTGATTGTTGTATGAAATAAATACTCCATCCATTTTAAAATGTTAGCCACTGCCCTTCCGAACTTCTTAAAAATGAAATGTCAACATTGAAAGAATCTAAGTGATCATATCCTACAGACGCTGGAAACAAATTATTATGTTGGCATTTTATGTTTTTTGATGTTCATAATTTATGGATATATTGAAAATGAAGCTACAGAGGACCTTCTTGAAACAAGGGAGGGAGAATAATTTTCCATAATGTATATTATTACTTTTATCTATTAATGTTCACTTTTCTGCTTACAGAAACCTGGTGGCATCATAGCTCTTCTTGATGAGGCTTGGTAGGTATTAGAATACGCATGAACGATAAACTTATTTTAAGAATAAATTGTATTTTTTTTTTACCTAGAGTTGCTAGTTTGATTTTCTTTTGCTTCAATAACCTTGTGAAGTTCTAACTATAACTCCTTTTATTTCCATAGCATGTTCCCCAGATCAACACATGAGACATTTGCTCAAAAGCTTTATCAGACTTTTAAAGACCATAAACGCTTCAGTAAGCCTAAGTTGTCGCGCACTGACTTCACCATTTATCATTATGCCGGCGATGTAAGTATCTCTTTCTGCCAGGACATCCTTACAGAGGCACTTAAATAGCAAGATAAAAGATGAGGCTGATGGAAATATCTATGTTATTCTCCACTATATATAGGGTATTTGGCTGCTTATGACTCCTTACTCCAACTTTGAAAAGGGATGTTAAACTTGACATCTAACACATGTCTAAATTGGTTATGATTAAACAAGAAGAATCCAATTAGCTAACTCTACTCAAACTATGCATAGGAATCCATATATGTGGAATCTAGATAACAGAAACCGGTATCATATTTTTGTTCTATAAATAATTAAATCAGTTACATTAAATCCAATGTGGTCTCATCATTTGCTAGAAATAGCCATAATCAGTTATGATTCTCTAATCTACTTTTGTGAAATCTTCTTAATATTGAGCTGATGGAATTTCTACTACAGGTGACTTACCAAACCGAGCTTTTCCTGGATAAGAACAAAGATTATGTTGTTCCAGAGCATCAAGCCTTACTGGCTGCTTCAAAGTGCTCTTTTGTTTCAAGCTTGTTTCCTCCTTTACCTGAGGAATCTTCCAAATCATCAAAGTTTTCTTCTATAGGTTCTGGCTTCAAGGTCTGTTTCAGCTTTGGTGTGTCTGTTAAAGGCAGATTATATTCTTCATCTATTTTCTTTCATCTCATGCATACCATGTCCTTTATACAGCTACAACTCCAATCTTTGCTCGAGACTTTGAGTTCCACTGAGCCACACTACGTTCGTTGTGTAAAGCCAAATAATGCTCTTAAGCCAGCAATATTTGAAAACAATAATGTACTACAACAACTCCGATGTGGGGTAAGTTTTTATGTTTTGGTCAATGCCTGAGTAACCTGTCTGTAAGTCCATTAGTTTTTATGCATGTTTGATTCCAGGGAGTGATGGAGGCAATTAGAATTAGTTGTGCCGGATTTCCCTCCCGAAAGCTGTTCCATGAATTTATAGATCGGTTTGTCATATTGGCTCCAGAGGTTCGAAATAAGAGGTAGCTTTTCATGATTATCCCTTGCAGTTCAAAATTATTACTTCTGTTTAGGTGCACCTTTTATTCTTTAGAATTATGCTACTAGAATTCACGAGTTACTTATTCAGTGGCAAGAAAGATGATATAGCTGCTTGCAAAAAGATTCTGGAGAAGAGTAACCTCACTGGTTATCAGGTACATGATGTATTTATAAATTTTCTAAAAGTTAAACTTTGGGACAACTTTTGTCAAACCATTTATTTCTTAAGAAGTTCCTATATATCATGCATGTCCACACTACACATTTCTTGCATCAGTTTTGATATTTAGTATTTTTTATTTTTTTTGCTTCCATTAGGCTCTTGTACCACTTAATTCTGTACTTACAGATTTTCTGCTGTTGCAGATTGGTAAAACAAAAGTTTTTCTTAGGGCTGGTCAGATGGCAGAGCTGGATGGTCTGCGAGGTGAGATTTTGGGAAGGTCAGCAACAAAAATACAGAGAAGAGCCTGTACATATATGTGTCGCAAAAAGTTTGTCTTGCTAAAATCATCTGCCACACAAATTCAAGCCTTTTGTAGAGGTAACAAGAGTTTCATATATGTGCAGACGTGATTGTTTCATAAGATGGAATTGCTGCTGTTATATGTATATCTATTGTCATTTTTTGTTTGATGAATATATCTATTGTCTTATATACCTTTCCTTTTGTTTTCTCTAACATTCTTGCAGGACAAATGACACGCCATCTGCATGAGGGAATGAGAAGGGAAGCTGCTAGTTTGAAAATTCAAAAATATGCACGCAGGTTTCTAAAAAGGAAAGCATACAATAATTTGCGTTTCTCAGCTATTTCCATTCAGGCAAGTTTACGTGCCATTAGTGCTCGTAATGAGCTCCGGTCCAGGAAGCGGACTGTAGCTGCAACTGTAATTCAGGTAAAGTAAAAATTTCTTTTAAACAAGGAAACATTAATAGCTACTACCTTCCTCTTTATTTCTCGTTTTACTCTATGTTTCTAAGAATTCAACCACGTTGAACTTATATTTTCCCCTAATTATCTCCAGTCAACAGGATTCAGAAATAAGAGAGTATGTTGAATAGAACTTATTACTTAGATCCTGCATTTCCTTTATTCTAGATCAAACTATAATAAGTTCATTCTCATGTAGGGCCTAGGTTTTGCCTATAAAAGTAAAATCAAAAGGGAAAAGAAAGTCTACATTCCCTCTTATTAGTTCTAAAAAGCCAAAGCAACCTCTGGTGTGCCCTAGGTTGTAAATAGTAGGATTGCACTAAAGGAGGTTCTAGGTTTAACTATTTCCAATAAAATAAAAAAAACAGCCTTTCTGTGTTATCTTAGTTGTCTTGCATTAAATATTGATGTTGGTTAATTTAACAAAAGAAATCATGCTGATGTTTTTTATATCGCAATTCCCAGCTGCAATTTTTGTTATGATTTCTGTTTGGGTTCTGAAGCCATGTGAGTTCTTGTCTACTACAGACTCATTGTCGACGAAAGTTGGCCAACCTTCGTTATCGTCGGTTAAAGGAAGCAGCACTTATCATACAATGTGCCGTGAGAGGAAGCAATGCATTTGGAGAATTAGTGAAGCTAAGAATGGTGAATTTGTCATTTCTTTATTATTTCTTTTATTCCTTTAGTTTTCTGAAGCTATTGATCTAATCTTGTTTTCAACAAAATTTCTTGATAGATGATGATATTCCCGAAAGTATGCTATTGCTATGTGAATATTAATGTATTTTTTGCTCGTTTTGATTAATTATAGAATGAAGGAATATCTAGAACAAACCCCTACTAACAGCAGTTATTGAGAAATGGGATATTAATTCTATCTTCTACGCTTATGTTGCTTGCATTAGTTGGTATTATAATATAATGTCATCTCTTGTAATCCTAGTTTTCTTCCATTCCAGCCAAAGGAAAACAATTCATTTGTTTGATGTGATCTTTTGTTAGTCTCATCTCTAACGTGATAGTACAGGCAGGATTATGTAAATTGATTACACCTTGTCTGTCTGCAGGCTGCCAAGGAAACTGGTGCACTCCAAGACGCCAAGGATAAGCTGGAAAAGCAAGTTAAAGAACTTACAAGCAGCTTGCAGTTGGAGAAAAAATTGAGGGTAGGTCTTTTCTTGATTACTTTACTAGAAGTAGATGAGTTTATAACTTTTCCATATATATTAAAATAAAATACTGAAACGAAATAATCGAACATGAGGAGAATGAGAGAATGAATTTTCTATCTTCTACACTCCATCAAACAATACAATAGATATACAGGTTTAGAGCCTACTCTATAAGGAAAGAAAAATAAAAGTGAACAAAATCTAATCCCTAATAATCAACTATCTAATCTTCTTATGATTCACATATCTACACATTCCTTAACACTCCCTCTCGAGTTGGAGCATAGATATTAATCATTCCCAGATTGCTACAAATATAATCAATTCGAGATCCACTTAGAGATTTTGTAAAGATCTCTTAATTGATCTCTTGTTTTTGACATAGCCTGTTGATATGAGTTTTTGTTGAGTCTTCTCATGAATAAAATGATAGTTGATTTTAATATGCTTGGTTTGTTCATGAAAGGCTGGATTGGAAAATATATGAAGAGCAACTTGATTGTGATATAGACGCTTTAATTGTAATAGGAGTTTTTAGTTTTATTTATTTATTATATTAGGTCTTACTAAGAGTTTTAGTTTTACTTATTTTATCTATTATATTAGGTTTTTATTTCCTTCATAAACTCTAAGTTAGGAATTTTATTTTATGTCAATTAGGACTCTTTCCTTTGTCATTAACAGTCTGTAAAAGGCTGCCAATATGAAATAAAGAGGAGGTTCAGTCAAGGATGAATCTGCCTTTTGAGTAACCATAGGTCGAAGCAAGAATTCTTTCTCGTCTAGACCTGTGACTAGATCCTACATCAAGGCGCATAACAACTTGGTATCCGAGCCAACTGTCATGGGTGACGAAAAGACTTTGATAACCAAGCTGGAGGCTTTCATAGAACAAATGGCTACTAGGTAACAAACATTAGAGGAGCAGATGGCGATATTATCTCTTTCGCTCCAAAAGATAACGAAAGGAGATTTAGAGAAGAATAATGAAGAACAGGGCAGTAGCGGAGGCAGGAAAAAGAATTTAGACTTGCAACACGGTGGGTGCATGGTGCCACGATGCTCTAAGATGGAATTTCCCACTTATGATGGTGTTGGAGATCCTTTAGGGTGGTTGAAAAGATGCGAAATTATTTTTGGCAATCAACGAACCAACGAAGAAAACAAAGTAAGCTTAGCATTATTCCATCTTTTAAGAGAGGCACAATTGTGGTTTGATCAAATGGAAGAAGAGTAGGCAAATCTTGATTGGGGGCGCTTCAAAGAGTGTTGTCATGTAAGGTTTGGGCCACCTATGAGTAATAACCCCTTGGGAGAAATTGCCAGCTTGAAACAAACTGGGACTGTAGAGGAATATCAACGTTAATTTCAATCACTATTGGCTAGGACTACTGATCTTAAACCTCAACAAGAAGTAAACCTCTTTACTGCCGGGTTGATAGAGAAACTTAGAATTGATATTGAGATGCAACAACCAGAAAACCTTAGAGTTGCAATGAATATGGCTCAAACATTGGAACGTAAACAAAATGTCTCTTCCAAACTGTCATCTCGAGCCATCCTGAATTGGCTAACTTCCCAAAACACTGACAGCAATTCAATCATTCCAACAACTAAGAACATTGCAAAGGGAGGGGGACAAACAATAGAACCAACAAGGAACAACGACAAAATAGGTTCTTCTGCACCATTTATTAAAAGATTGACACGGATAGAAATGGCGGAAAGAAGGGCTAAAAGGCTGTGTTATAATTGTGACGAGTCTTATTCCATGGGACACAAATGTAAAAGGTTATTTTGGATAGAAGTACCAGATGTTGAAGGCAAGTAAAATGATAATGAGATAGATAATTTTGGATAAGTTCTGAAGTTTATTCTAAATTTGAGCTTGAGGACAAGCTCAATTTCGAGAAGGGGAGTAATGATATATGGACGCTTTAATTGCAATGGGAGTTTTTAGTTTTATTTATTTATTATATCAGGTTTTACTAAGAGTTTTAGTTTTACTTATTTTATCTATTATATTAGGTTTTTATTTCCTTCATAAACTCTAAGTTAGGAATTCTATATTATGTCAATTAGGACTCTTTCCTTTGTCATTAATAGTCTCTAAAACGCTGCCAATATGAAATAAAGAGGTAAGCAATTATTCTATCAAAAGAAACGTTATTTTGAGAGAGGGTTCAGTCAAGGACGAATCTGCCTTTTGAGTAACCATAGGTCGAAGCAAGAATTTTTTCTCGTCTAGACCTGTGACTAGATCCTACGCCAAGACGCATAACAGATTGTCACACTATAGTTTTGCTGGTAACGACATATGGGAGCCAAGTTCATTCAAGAACTGTTGTAACCACATAACCTCACATGTATATTGTGTCGTAGTTTTGTATTCAGATTCTGCACTTGACTGTGATACTACACTTTGCTTCTTATTTTTCCAAGAAATTAGATTCCCTCCAACAAAAACACAATAATCTGTAGTTGACATCTATCTCTGATCTTGCCCAAACTGCATCAGGATTAACTTTAACTTCAAAAACCTATTTACATCCAATAGCCTTTTTTCCAGCAAAAAATCCACCAATTCTCAAGTACTATTACCATCTAAAGCAGTCATCTCTTATATCATTGCATCCCGCCAGCCAGGATGGGACAAAGCTTCCCTAAAAGTTTTAGGAATTGAAATAAAGTCCGAAAATGTAATAAAAGAGCTATTCATAAGTGATAAATGGTCATAAGAAACATGAGTATATCTGTTCAAAGAAAATTATGCCAAGGTACCAAAATGACATTAAGCATGCGTTACATAGTTATTGAACCACTTAGTTACAACAAAAATTCATATGGTTCTAATCCTATTTACATGCCACCTTATTACCGATATTTAAGTTTCGTACTCTTCGCTCCTTGCTTGATGATGAGATAAAGATGGCGAGAGTCACTTCAAAATTTGCCTTCAAAACAAGCTTTACCTACACATTGAAAAGAACACATTAAGCTTGTAAAAGCTTGATAAGTACTAGAGAAGTCAAACCTTACCACTAAGTTTAATTAACTATTTTAACATGATCATGCTAATTAGTTGTAGATAAAGTACACAATAGCAACAAGATTAGTCTACATTCTTTTTCACTTAGCATACTTTAATCATTCATGCATTGTTCATGTATCACTCAATTTCGCCCATTGTAGACTCGAGTGAGCAAAAAGGATAAACAAAATGAAATCACAAATACAAGAGCACGTAAGTGCTAAATTTAGGAGCACCAAAGTGCTAGTTTCAGGAGCACCATAGTACTAAATTCATAAGTGTGCTATGATATTTCTAATGACATGCCATCTATATTGTACAAGTTCAAAACTTGTCTACAATAGCTTTAACATTATTATAAAATCAATATTCATCACAAGTACAATCAAGTTTCATATTTTCACAGCCACATAACTTTTTAACATTTTACAATTTAGTTCTTTTTTCTACACATTTAATCATATCAACAATAATCGCAACCATTTCCTATTTTCTTGAATCATTCACACATTTATTAAGTTACAAGTACTTAACTCATAACATTAGCATGCTCCTTAATTTATCATTTTAATAAAATCTAATTATGTAAGAAAGAATTCTAGAGTACTTACAAATTTAGCTAAATTAGACTTCCTTCAAGTTTTGTCTACTTGTTTCCCCTTGTCTACACTCTTATCTTTTTCCTTCTCATTCTCTTCATTTCACATCAATATCATAAAATATGAAAAATTTATATTCTTTATCCACCACATTTTCATGTTCAAATAATCAAAGTAGACATAAAACTATCATTAAATCATGAAGATCTTACCTTAAAATTTTAGTTCTTCACATTATCTAGATTTTCTCTCTTCAAATACGAACACTTTCCTTCTATTAAAAAATCTAAGCTTTTTAAGTTATAGTTTTTTTAAAGAAAGTTGATGGTTTTAAGCTTAGAAGGGTCTTTAATGGAGATAGAAGATCAATTTTTAAATGAATGAAAAGTTTTTTCTTTTTCTCTATGGTGATGTGAAAGAGATGGAGAAAGATGATGAACCTTCTCCATCTTTCTTTTAAAATATCACCAATATAATAATAAAAACAAAATAAAATAATAAGATTTTTATTACTTATCCATTAAGAAAAATCTTTCCATCATCATTGTCTACTAACTCTTGGTAAAATTGTTTATGTCCTCACACATCTTACTACTAATTCACTTTAATCATTTTTACTATAAATTTCTCACTTTGACCCTAACATTTTGTAAAACCTTACAATTTAATTTATATCTCAAATTAATATTTTTAATAAATCATTCTTTTAAATTTTCTCCCGTATCATATTATCTTTTCCACTAACGCTTATAATTAACATTTTATTTATTCATACAAATTTGACTCATAATTTTTCAAAATTATTCCATTATGACCATGGGGTTTTCAAGATGTTATATGAGATATTATTTCTATTATGCAAGAGAGACAAATCCTATCTTAATCACTCAAATCTTACTATACAAAGTGTGGCATAATCAACATCATTTTTATAGTACATAATAATCCAAAAACAATGTTGGACTATGATGATCTCAAATCTAAGGATTATATATATAATTATCACTATAAGAAATATTGTGACTTAGATAATAATCTAAGAAACACTTACCTAAAAAAGGAGAGCTTTGGCCAATTCAAGAAAATTTCTATTTTTTTTCTTTTAGCTACTCTATTCTAGAAAAGAGTATCAACAGAAAGGGTTGATGAACAATACCATTTTAAGTCATAAACATTGAAAGCATAGCATAAAATGTATTTTATATTATCACTTCACAGAATAAGAAAAAAAACATTAAATTGAGTTTTAATTTTAGTACAAGAGGCACAAAAGATACAAAGTAAAGGGTAAAAAGACCTCTATAGTCCCTCTCAAAAAAATCAAAAACAATTTAATCATTTTCAATTTCGAAAGTGAACAACTAAGGATAATTAACATGACATTAATGTTTTTCATCAATTGTACATGATTTTGATTAGTATAATAATATATTTAGCCATCAAAGTTCACATTCTGTCAATTTAGTCTTAATTTAACAAATTTATCCTGCAACATTTGTATAAAAGTGTAAATGTTAATGTTGAATTTATTAAATTTTGTAGAATTAAGACCAAAATGACAATATGTAGACATCGAAGGCTAAATTTATTATTATACCAAACATTATAATGGACTAACTCAAAAGAAACTCAACTCTTTTATTGACTCTAGAAATAGAGGGAAGACCTAACCAGTAATGACCTCAAAGGGACATTGCATACTAGAGCAAGCAATAGCTCTTAACATTTATGTATCAAGAAGATAAAAGACCTCTAAACTCATGACCTCTACTAATCTATTTTTCGTAAGATCCTGAAAGAGACAATGATTTGGAAAGAATAAGACAACTATTAAGGGCACAAGTAAGCTTACTAGCAATCAATAAGTTGGAAGAAAAATCGAGTATGTTTAACGCATAACTGAGAGAAATAGATGATGTAGGATAACGGTGCTAGATCCAAGAACATGAGAATTGGACTCGTTAGCTAGAACAATTTTAGAAGTATTTTTATGTAGCTTAAAAAGATATTTGTATTATCCATCATTTGATATATAAAACTAGAACCAATGATTCAATTGGATGATGAAGAAATGAACCACTTAGTGGAGTTACCTGACTCGAAAATAGTAGTGATAGGAGTGAATTTTCTAGATAGTGAAATGGTCATAGTACTTATTGCTGCAACATGTGCTGACTATGCTCTCCTAGCCTAAGTCTGAAGCTTTTGGTACTAACAAATTTTGTAGATAGACTCATGATAATAATAACACACCACACCTTGTCTCGTGACCACCACCACCTTTGTCACGAGTAGTTGATCATTGTGTCTTATTACCGTGAACCACCATACCTTTCTGAGTCTGAGCAGAATGTGTTTTTGGTCTGCAATATTCTTGTGAAAGTATCATGTAGAGAGAGAATTTTAGATCCCAAAATAATTTGGGATCTAGTAGCCTCAAACTCTGGAAACGATCAAAGAGAAAACTCATAAACATCATTTGTTCCCATTGGGTTCTTCATACACTCTCTTAAAGCTGATGAAGTAAGCTCTTAGAGATTTATTCTGCTTCTCTAGACGATAAAACACTTGGAACACTTCATAGATATGAGATATTTCATTTCCCGAAACATAAAAAATCCAAATACTCCACTAGTTTTTTAACAAATTCACAATGATTAATCAAAGCAATTACTTTACTATTAATAGAATTGCGAATCTACAAAAATAGTTTGGCATAATCTCTTACCCACGTTTTCTATGTCTCATTAGTGGGTGGGTTATTGGTCAAGTGATCATGCTTGTCAATACTTCTCAAGTAGATCTTAACCGTCTTACTACATTCAAAATAATTGTATCCATTGACTTTGTGCTCTCTAATTTTAGAAATAACTAGAATCATCTTACTCGCAGCCAATCTAGAGTCAATCATCATCTCTTCTTAAGAAAACTTAACACCTACAAAGAACAAATAGATTTCCAAATAAAATTCAACTATAATTCAAAAAATTTTGAACAACACAAACCAAAAATAATGAAACTAGTCCAAATGACGATTAATCAACTCAAATTAATCTCGAAATAAGCAAAAACAATAGAACCAAAATAGTGTGAAACCCCAAAAATAACCAAATAACCATGAAACCTTTTTTAATCAAGCAACCGATCACTAGGCTAAGGTCAAACAAGGGAGTCAATGTCGAGGACGAAAGTCGAAGGTCAGACAACACTCTACACACCTAGACATGCCGGCACGTGAAGCCAAGTTGCAAACCTTTGTGGTGCATGAACCTCACGTGCAAGCCCTCCAGTCGTCGAAAGTTGTAGATTTTCTGTGGAGATGATGGCACACCTACTTGTGCTGGCCATGTACACAAACCCATGAAATACTCAAATGATTCTTGTTTAAAACAACAAAACACGAACTCACTAAATCGAGCCAAGAGGCTATGGTACCATGAAATAAAATACTAAAACGAAATAATAAAACATGAGGAGAATGACAAAATGAATTTTATATCTTCTACACTCTGTATAGTACATAATGTTAGATTGTTGGCATGCTTCATAGTGCAGCGAAAAAATTATTCCGACGATTGTCAACCACGATCCATGTACGAGAAATGAGTTAGGTTGAAATAGGGTTGAATATATACTTTTTCAAAATTGAAGAATTGTGAGTAAGAAGGTTGTTGGTTGGATTCCTTTTTGCGATATCAATCCTAGCCGCAACAAAGTGTCTTAGCCACTACGTAGCCCACCTAGTTAAGCAGGAACAACAAAACTCTTTTAACTTTTTCAGAGAGAATACAAACTTTTTGGCTGCTAGACCTAGTTTGATTTTTCTTACACTTCTCTACATAATCTTGGATTGTATTCCTTTTATTAATATCATGTGTATTAAAAACATAATAATTCCCTTTTTACTTTTTAAAGAAAATCATGAAAGATATTGAAATTATATTCCATTCAAAAGAATATTAACTTTCACAAATATTAACTCTGAAAAGATCTTGCGAATTGTATCCGCTAGATAATCCCATTCGCCCAGTAATTCTATCTGCTAGGTTATTTTGTTTGCTATGCAATACTATTCGCCAAGAACTATTGTTCGCCAGACGATACTGTCCGTCAGGTGATACTTATCCCCCATAGTGGTATGTAGGAAGGTATATGCCCATTTTATTGGCGTGAGTTCTGTTTGCTTTAATAATAAGGCGTTACCCTATAGGTTCTTATAATGTTAGTCGTAATACTAGAACATTTCTAATGTTACAAGCAATAAGTGACGTCTGGTAATGCATTATTACTATTCAAGTTACAAGAAATCGTGATTCCACATAATCTTTCTGTGATAAACTTTTCACGCATCATATCCTTTTTTCTCTTGTATCTAGATTGGACACAAGTCATGATATAATCACACTTGTATAATTCAATACCATATTTCTTGATAGTTTAAGTAGACTACTGTAAACAAAAAAGGGAATTTTTTATATTAACTTTTTGAGCATTACCATGCATTTTTAGTCTCACTCTATCAAATGGAATAAGATATTACTCCTATGATATAGGAGGGATAAATCCTAACTTGATCAATCATATCCCACTACATGGATTGTAATATATCCAATATTAGTCTTTATAGTACAATCTATTACGGTAAATGTTTGACTTATCAAAATATACGACTCATGATGTTGGGAAAATAATGATCTCAAGTCTGAAGATCATATACATAATTATCATTATAAACAATGTTTGTGACTATTTGATAATAATCTAAAAAACATACTCATGACGGGTCAGTCTAGTATGTTGTTCTCTAACACACTCATTTATTGATTTGGACATCCCCATTTCAATGACAAAACTTTATCATCAATCAACTACACATTAGCCTCAATTCATTATTATTGTCCAATCCCACAATAATATTTGATTAAGGATCTTTTAAGAGAATTTATTATTAATAAGTTTATTTATATGCATAGAAAAAGAAACTTAAATAATAATAGGAATGTCTTATATTAATAAAGAGGTAAAATGAGTATGTAATTACAACTATATCATGATTGCTCTTTGGGCATACTCTAACACATAAACTATGAGGCACCGACATGACTCTTTCCCTCTCGTATTGGTGTCGTATTGGTGTCTGACACAAACATATCGCGGATATGCTCGGATATGTACGACACACATTCAAATACGTCAAAGAAAAAAAAAAGAAATTGGACTTGGTCTTGGTCTTGGCACAATCAAGACACTAGTGTCCAAAAATGGATACAAACGAACACGGACGAATGGCAGTCAGTAAGCAGATGAAAAAGAAGCAGTCTACTGATGAATGAGAAAAAGGAGGAAGGAGACTTATGGCGGTAGAAAGAAACAAGTGTCTTTAGTGTTAATTTTTGGTGTATTGAACTCATCGCCTAATGAAGTGATGTGGTTTTTTTTTGGTGAAGCTTTTTTTAGTTGTTGAGCTTTGGGTGTTTTCCTGAATTTAAGCTTGGGTTATATTTAGCAATTGGCTGATAATTGATTGTTGATTGCAGTGACTAGTTTGACCAACTAATTTGATCAACTGATTCTATTAACTGTTTACTTAAAAGTATTTGGTAAAACTTACATGAAAGCTAAAAGTTGATGTATAAAAATGACAAATAAATGCATGACACATTTTATTATTACATATTTATTTGTTTGTAATACTTTAGTCTTTATTGGGTAAAATTATTAGAATAAAACATAATTATCAAGGAATTAAAACATCTATTATGAAAATTAATTAGTGAATATTTTGAAAATTTAAATAAACAAATTTCTTAAATTCCTTATTTGCAAATATTAACATTGTGAAAATTGATAAATATTAATAGTGTATCAATATAATTGTAAACTATATTCTTAATGATAATTATGTCATGTTCTTAGTACGTAAATTAGTAATAATTATGTTACACTCTAAATAAATTTGTTAAGTAACACATTTTAATTAAGATAAAGTTGCATAAGAAATCATTTTACACAAATAAATTGAAAATAAATTAAGAGTATATAAATATTCAAGAAATAGATACATGTGGCAAATGGAGTAAGTTTTGAGCAAGCATGTGGTAAAGGGAGTAAATTTTTATAAATATTGTCAGATATGTCATTCTATGTATCTCATTCCTAATCAGTTATGAAAAAAATTGTTTATTGTAGCGTTTTTTTTTGTTTTGGAAGTTTTAACTCAACAAGTTTTTGCAAATATCCATTCACCGAATACTATAATTAGAAAGTTTGGCTACCCAATCCTCTATTTATGCCTAGATCAGCTAAAAAGGCCCAAAACTTTATTTTACCAAACACCCTATTCGGTTTTTATAGGATGGGCTTCAGTTATTTATTATAATATATTTGGGTTATTTAGCACAAGTTATACTTTGAGTTTTAGAAACTATTACAAATAACATTTAATTTATAAAATTTTAACTTCAAATATTTTAATTAATTAAGATTAAATTAACTTAACAAATGCTATTATTATTTTAATAACAAGGTGGTAAACAAATGAAATAATTTAACATATATATATATATAAATATTTTTATTGTCGTGTTGTGCCTTACTCATATCCTCATTTTTTTTGAAAATCATCGTGTCGTCGTATTTGTATCATGTCATACTCTTATTGTGTGTCCGTAAATATAATGTTTAGAGACTATCTTATAAGGAAAAAAATATAATCCATAATAATCAGCTATCAATTCTTCCTATGATTCACATATCTACATATTGCTTAACATATATGTCCTAAGGTTCTATGTCAATTCAAAAATAGCCTGAATATCTGATTAGTAATAAACTATTATGCGAATTAGTTTATGGAGAATTTCTTATGCTTTCCATTTTATTTATGGTTTGGGTGATGTTTTCCCTTTTCCGGACTAAATTATAGTGCCCTTGGTTTGCTTATAGGTTATGATAGCAGATGCATTTTCTTGGTATCATTAGAAGGCTACCAATAATGCTTATGTACAAGTTACCTTTGGTAGAATTAGTCCATTTCTACTTAATTTCTAATGGTAAACATGCTATAAAGGATAACAACCATTAGCAGGATTACTGCAATTTGGTATTTTTCTTGTCCCTAACTGATTAATTTATTAGGGCAGGCTGAGCTTGAGGAATCCAAAAACCAAGAAATTGCAAGGTTACAATCTGCTTTGGAGATGACGCAACTTGAGTTGAAGGAAACAAAAGAAATGCAAAACAAGGAAGGTCAAACTGCAAAAAACATTGCTGTGACTCAGGAGGTTCCTGTCACTAATGATGTATTGGTGAAAAAACCTGCTGCTGAAAATGAAGGGCTGAAGGTATTATTATACACATTTTTGGCTTCTGAATAAGACCTTAGGTTTGACTAAAGGCTTCCCTTATGCAACTTGAGTTTTAGGAAACAAAAGAATTGCCACTTAAGGAAAGTGCAGCTGCAAGCAGCACTTCTGAACAAGTTCCTACGACTCAGGGGATCCCTGTTACTAGTGACGAATTGACAAAGAAACTTACAGCAGAAAATGAACGGCTGAAGGTATTGTTAGACATATGTTCCTCTGAATGAGAGCTTAGGTTTGTCTTTATGTTTCTTGAGATCTTGCTTGCCACAATGTCGTTGCAGGCTCTGGTAAGTTCATTAGAACAGAAAATTGAGGAAACTGAGAAGAAATATGAAGAAACAAGCAAGCATGCTATGGAGGCAGAGTCAAAGATAATTGAGCTAAAAACAGCAATGCAGAGGTTTATATGTTTAATGTTTTTATCGCTGTATGAATGTTTGTCAATAGGATTTTTCATTCTTTGATTGCAGATTGTCTGTATCTTTTAACAGGCTTGAAGAGAAGATTTTGGACATAGAAACTGAAGACCAGATTTTGCGACAGCAAGCATTGTTGAGTGCATCTAATTCAAAAACGTCAGAGACAGCTGCAACATCCGCAGTAAGCTTTCTTTAAACATGTTTTCCTTTTCTTTCTTGAGTTCTTTTTTCCCCTAGATTAATTTTCACCTTACTTTTTTCTTGGTGGTCTTTATCTTCA
Source organism: Gossypium arboreum (assembly GCF_025698485.1). Taxonomy (NCBI): domain Eukaryota; kingdom Viridiplantae; phylum Streptophyta; class Magnoliopsida; order Malvales; family Malvaceae; genus Gossypium; species Gossypium arboreum. Next base: position 60,662,737 of record NC_069079.1, read on the forward strand.
CCTTGCAGCCATTGGAAAATGATCAACAGGTAAGCAAGGAATGAGTGACTGTATACTTGGTTCTTTGATGATTCTATCATCCTGAGATGGAAAGTTCTTGTGATAGGCACAAATGAGTCCTGGTTCATCAAAAAAAAGTTTGGGTAGAGAAGATAGTAAAACAAGTTCACAAAATGGAAGGCAACAAGTATTAACTCACATAATATGATTTTCCCTTTTCTAGTATTTCGTTCTAGTATATGAATCAGATGAAGTTTTTAGGGGCTAACTGTGATTGTGTATCACCTATCCACAGGAAAATGTAGATACTCTACTCAAATGTGTGTCACAGAATCTTGGATTCAGTCAAGAAAAGCCTGTAGCAGCATTTACAATATACAAATGCCTTCTCCACTGGAAATCATTTGAAGCAGAAAAGACAAGTGTATTTGACCGTCTTATTGAAATGATTGGATCTGCACTAGAGGTGACTTGTTTATTGCCAAAAAGCTCCTGTTTACTATAATCTCAAATCATAGTCCTCAATATTTAGTAAAAAAAAGCTAGTGTAGAAAGTTGAGATTTGTAATTTGTTCAATGCTTTCATGTGATATTTTTCAGGATCAGGACAACAATGACCACATGGCTTATTGGCTGTCCAACACTTGTGCATTGCTGTTTTTGCTTCAACGTAGTCTGAAATCCTCTGGTTCTAGTGCTGATAGACCTGCTGCAACATCAATATTTTCAAGAATGACCCAGGTATTAAGATATTTCTTTGACATTCTGACTAATTTGTTTGCATGAAGTGCTCATGATTTAAAAATCTATAACTCTTCTTTAATATATCACTAGAAAAAGAACCCTACTTCTTTTAAAACTCTTGTCATATGATTATTATCGACATTTTCTTGAATTAATCTTTTGGCTGTAAATGAACCGAGCTTGAACGAACAGACCTCTGTTCATGTTTGTTTTTTTATTTCAAAATTTTTGTTCATGTTCGTTTATTTAGAAGTACGTGCGTTCATTTTCGTTTGTTTAAGTTAAACGAACATATTTGTGAATATTAAACAAACATGTTCATGAACATTAAACAAATATGTTCATGAACATATAATTGAACTTGTTCACGAACAATGCTCATGAATAATAAACAAACAAACAACAAATAAACATATATATTATTTTTAGACATAAAATAGTCAAATATAAATATTAATAATTATAAGAAATATAAAATAAGCACACAAACCATAATAAATTTATTATTATATACTAATGGAACAATAAATAAGCTTTAAATTATTTATTAAATGAGCTTTAAACGAACATAAACGAACTTCTTCATGAACATAAATAAACTGAACAAGCTTAGTTTGTGTTTGGTTTGTTTAATAAACGAGTCTCAAAATCTTGTTCATATTCATTTATTTAGTTTAATAAACGAACAAAAACCAAATTGTTCATGAATTGTTGATCATTTACAGCACCAATTATTCTAGAGCTTTTGAAGGAAAATTATGTGACATTTTGTTCTTTCTTAGAGTTTTCGTTCATCTTCTGCCAATTTACCGGTTGGTGTAGTGCAACTAGTTGAGGCCAAATATCCAGCTCTGCTTTTTAAGCAGCAACTCACAGCATATGTAGAAAAGATCTTTGGAATAATTAGGGACAAATTGAAAAAGGAATTGTCACGACATGTTTCTTCTTGTATTCAGGTATAAGGAGCTATGCATTTATTTTGTTTACTTTTAAAATTATGTTAGTTGATAGGTTGATTTCTGTTATTAGACCATGTACTTTGCCTAAGTTATTGATTTAGTACCTGTACTTTAATTTGATCAATTTTAGTCTATACTTTTCGAATTTTTAAATTTTAGCCCTGACCAAATGATAACAATTAAATCTATTTGGTTAAATTCTGCTATTAGTCTATTATGCATAAAGTTGTAGATTTAGTCTATATTCCCCAACTGGATCATTTTTAATTGTTATATTTCTCAAGTTTCAAAATTTTAATCTTAATACAAATGACAATAATTAAATGTATTAACTGGTTTTTTTTTTTGAATAATATGTAAAAATAGGAAGCTAACATGAAGTTACATGTGTAATATGTTTGTCGCAAGCAAAACTTAATTTAATCAATTTAATCAATTTAATCTGTACCATTTGGTGAAGACTAAAATTTTACAATTCTAAAAGTATAGGAACTGAAAATGATCAAATTGAAGTACAATGACTAATAACAAATTTAACCTAGACAGGAGAAAGCATTTTGATCTTTCTGCAGGCTTATTTTTTGAAACCATTTTCCTCTCGTTGTATAGTGCCTTGCACATTATCAGTTGGCTGTGCTGCTTTCATTGAACTTGTTAGACTCTGTGCTTTCTTGTGATAAACTGAAACTGGATGTTTCAATGTTAATTTACTTTAACTTGCTTTCACATATCAGGTTCCTAGGACTTCTGAAGAATCAAAAGATGATACTTCTCCAGCTAGTCATTGGCAGAGCATTATTGAGTGCCTAAACCAGTTTCTAAGGACATTAAAAGATAATTTTGTACGTAATTTGCAATTCTGGTGATATTAAAGTGGAGTTTTTCCATATATTTTTTTTATGAACCGTGAGCTTATGGTATGGTTTATTTTTAGGTGCCTCCAATACTTGTTCAGAAGATTTTCACTCAAAATTTTGCATATATGAATGTACAGATTTTTAATAGGTAAATCACTATTTCATCTTTATTTCCTATTACTGTAGATAATATAATAAGTGCTATTTTCAAAATGTAATGTTATGATACAGCCTTCTTCAGCATAAAGAGTGTTCAACATTTAGCAATGGTGAGTATGTGAAGTCTGGCTTAGATTCATTGGAAAAATGGTGTACTGAAGCAAAAGAAGAGGTAATTTCTTTAGTTCTGACTAATGAATGTTGAAAAATGTGTCATTTTCACATACTACCTTGTAAAGTTTTTAGTTTTAAGGTTTCATAGTTGTCTTTGGTGATTCCTCTTCCTACAGTATGCTGGCTCAGCATGGGATGAACTCAAGCACACTAGGCAAGCAGTTGGATTCTTGGTATATTTCTTCAGTTGTTCATGTTTCTAAGTTAGAATTTTGTTGCATTAAATTATTTTGATGCATTTATACATGTCATTCTCATTTGATGCTATTTTTTTTATAGCCATAATAACAAATATGGCTCTTAATATTTGCATTTTTTATCAATTTGGCCCTTATTCTTTTTCTTTTTTGAGTTAAATTTGACTCTACACCTTTTAAAAAGAGTCAAATTTGACCATCTACATAAAAAAAAAAGTTGAATGGTTAACTTTTTAATAGAAATATTGACTAAATGTTAATTTTTTAGACGTGGCAGCTCGTATGGTAATCCACATGTACTTCATGCTAATTTCGAAATTTTTTTAACTTTTAGTTTTGAGTTATTTTATTATATATATATTTTTAATATTTTTATATTTATTAAATTATTTGTTGATGTGACATATAAACAAATAGTGTTATGTAGCATTAAGTATTTGTGGGCTGCCACGTAGATTACCATGCCAACATGGTTAAGAAGATTAATGTTTTAATCAACATTTACATTATAAAACCAATTTGATTACTTTTTAAAAAGTTAATGGCAAAATTTAGCTAAAAAAGAATAAGAGCTCAATTGACAAAAAATATAAACGTAAAGGGTTAAATTTATCATTATGCCTTCATATATATAAATATATTAAAAGTATCTTCTGTGCAAATATCTTTGTTAATTTTGGTAACTACCATCCCTTGCTTTCAGTTCCATCATGTAGTTTTCTTTAGTTTCTCTAATTGAACAACTGTTTGTGTATTGTATTGTCAGGTTATGCCTGAAAAGTCCAAAATTTCGTACGATGAAATTACAAATGACCTTTGCACTGTAAGTCTCTTTATAACACTGCTTTAACAATATGGAATTCTTCAGAATTTCAAATTTTTGTTCAATATACATCTATATTCTGCTTCTTACATTACTACGTGTCCTAAATCACCAGGTTCTGAGTGTTCAACAATTTTATAAACTATGTACTCTTTACAGTGATGGTAACAACAATGAAAGTGTCTCGGCAGATGTAAGTCTGCCACAACAAATTGCACAAATTTCAACTTTACATTTTTGTCTCCTCTCATATGTTAATTAAACCTCTTCATTCTTGCCCAGGTCATGTCCAGCATGAAACTTCTTATGACAGATGACTCCGAAGATGATAGCAGCTCCTTTTTATTGGATGAAGATTCTAGGTAAGATAACTTCAACCAAAGTTGAAAAACTATAGCTATTTTTTTTTTTTTTGGTTGAGGTTAATGTGGTTCAGAGTCCTAATTATTGCTTATACTGTCTGAATGTAGCATTCCTTTCTTAGTTGAAGACATCACTGATTCCATGAAAGTACAAGATTTTGCTGATGTTAAACCCAGTGCTGAACTTACTGAGAATCCTGACTTCCAATTTTTACAGGAGTAAGGCACCGTATATCCAGCGCCAGTACTTAGAATCGGTGCCCTTTCATTGTAACATCTATGCCCCCTAATGTCCGATATATATTTGGACATGAGTATAAGATATAATCTTTTAAATATATAAAAAAAATTTCGAAACAAAAAAATAAACAAATTCGTGTTGGACATATTTTAATCTGACACCACTAATCCATAGACATGGTCATTTCTCATCAGCATTATTTATAGTGATAGGAGGGGAAGAAAAATGTTATCTAGTCCCGTGGTAGGAGCTGATAAAAGCTACTCTGCCCCCAATCTCATATTGTACAAATTGAAATGCCAAAAGTATTTATAGTTTTTTTTTTACGTATTCATTGGGACATATTATTAATTATAAAGTGGAATACAAGCGAATTGATATTTAAATTCATATCACTCATTGACAATTAGAAGAATCTAATTCGAATCAATGACCTCAATTTCGTGGCCGTTTAAATTCAATCGTTGTTTTCTTGATGGATCTAAAAACTCACTTAATTAATCATGTAAATTTGTTTTTCAGTAGAACGATTACGATAATTATGGATCGTATTGGTTCTTTCAACTATATGTTGCACAATACCTAATCAACGAGCTCTTTTTGACTTAATCCTATAATGACTTTGTGAGACAATTAAATCTATCTCTTAAACTAAAAAAAAAAAAGAAAAAAAAATTGAATATCAAAGTGAAAATTTTTAAGTATAGTTTCAAATATCATGATTCTCTCCTAAATTAATTATTGACCTAAAGCTAGATTGGGTGGTTAAGTTAATCATAGAAAGTAATAAGTAAAAATTTTGTCTTGTGATTCCCAACCAAAATACATGGAGCTCCTCTGCTTTCTCTCATTCACATCTTTTATAAAAATAGAAATTCAAAACTCTATTCCTAATCAAATTACTAAAGATAAGTCTAAGAAAATATCAAAAATAAAAGATAAAAAAGTAAAGCCTAATCTTAAAAAAACTCGTAAAAGTATTATTCTACAAATAAAGTTCAAAATGAAGATAAGAATTATAACAATTTCAAAGTATTTTATACGTCTACAAATTGCCCACATCCCCAAAAAATCTTTCGACAATTGATGTTTTTGACTTTTCTTGACTTTCATGGTTTTGCTTCATTCCTCATTAAAACCCAAGTAATAAGCTCAAAATTAGTGGCACTTGATTTAAAAATATATCAAAAGTAAGCTCAATAAATATGCCAATTGAGCATAATATCAAATCCTCCTATTTCTTACCCTTAAGCATACCTTTAGCTCAATCTTTCTAAGTCATTCATAACAAAAAAAAAAAATTATTCCACGATCTTACTCAATTTCCGCAATGTAATTAAAATAGCTTCTCAACCAACCTCAATTCAAACAAGAAGTGTAGGAAACATCAAGTTTAATAGAACAGAGAATTTATTTAATTATTCTCAAGAAAAGTAACACTTAGCTGGACTTGCAAAGACAATTTTTCCCTTTTTAATAACACTTTTTTTTTTAAGGATGTCGTCAAATTTTTTTATGCGAAATGAGATGACAATCCAAACACCCATCCTAATTGCTCAATTCGATACTTCTCTAAACTGCCATTTCACTCTACTCATGATTGTCGTGATGAGAGGAGTAACTTAGTGACTTGAAACGTCACTTGATCTTCTGACGTGAAATGGGATGACAACCCAAACACTCCATCTCGGTTACTCGATTTGGTCATAGTTCTCAAGGTTTTACTCATAACCTCGGCTGTCAACAGAGTATTTTACTTGTTTTTCTCTGTTCTCTTTCTTTCTTTCTTTTTTTATTCAAAGGAGAAATTTATCTAAAAGAGTATATAAAGTGTCAAATTCCATGAAAAAAGTATTTAACACATAATTAAAATCCAATATTTAACAGATTCCAATAGTATATTGTAATAATTGAATTACAAGAAATCATTCATCAAACACTCAATTGCTTAAATTACTAAGGCAATGGAATTTCAAACTAATTTCAAGTACTCAAAGAATGACTAGAGGGTAGAATTGAAAGCATGTAGGGGAACAAAGAGGGTTTTAGCCAAGTTGTGGGCATGAAATGTTGCATCATATAATGAAAAACAATAATTCATGTGCAAGAGTAGATGCAGCAAAGTCATGGATGCACAACAATAACATACAACAACAAATGATAGAAATGATTTATCCCACTTCCCTTACTTATTCCACATTGTCTTCAATGTGTATGAGAAATAAAAAAAGAAAAAAGAAAAAAGGTAAGAGGTACTTGATCTGCCACAATTCGTTGTGGCAAATTAGACTATTTTCAGCATTTGATGAGCTTGATTTCAAGTTATTTTATGTTAGTTTTCTTCATTTTCTATTTTAATAGCTTAGACATAATTATTAGCAATGTAACACCTAGTTTCCAATTAAAACAAATTTAGAATGAATAAGGGACTAAATTGAAAGAAACTGCAAACTAGCGGCCTCTATTAAATGAAACAGGAAAGTTAGAAATCGAATTAGACCTGGTCGAGATCCAATTCTAGTTCGGTTAGGATGGAGCCCACAAATTCCTTCGTGGGAGATATCATGATTAGCGATGCACGACTCTCATTACGTGGGTAATAGCACGGGAAGGGCTGTAAATAGCTGAGAGATGGCTTCCAGGGATGATTTTCTTCCCAACCTTGTTCATTTTCTTCCATTCTTCATGCCATTGAAGGTTCTGCATGGAGAAAACTTCATAAGGATGAAGCCGGAAAAGTAGGGAAAACAACAAGCGGCTAAGGTTCTTAACTCTTCTATGAACATAAGAGTTAAGAAATGAACCCATGGAGCTTCAAAACTATTTTACGGGTTCTGCATATTATGAAAGATTAAGCTTTTAAGATATAACATAAGTTTAACTAGTAAGATTTTGGTTGTAAGTTGCCGTCAAAAGAATGAAAGCTCTAGCATACGAGAGAAGGAATAAGCTATGGAAGCGATGAGGTGTCAGGTGAGTTCCATACTCCAAATCCATTATTATGGTTTACGTTTTTTTAAGTAGGCTATAGTTGCATAAGCATGAAGCATGATAATATGAGCATGCATTACATGAATATGGGAAACCTTAAAGGGCTAGAGGAAGATAGGATGGGAATGGGGAGAGAACCCATTAGTATTGCTTCAGGTGAAGCTTCGGACTTTACGAAGGGAACACTGTGGTGTTTGATGATCAAGGTTAGGTGGTGTTAAGGAAGTAATGGGAGGAGAATTTGGCAAATGAAATTATGGAATGGTATTTATCGCGATTGGGGTATTAATTGGTCCTTCGAGGCGACATCGTGACAATGGTATATGGCAAAAAACCATAGATGAAAGAGGCTACAACAGTCTGGTATGTGGTACGTAGCGTAAGACCATGGATGAAAGATGTCATGGTGGCATGGTACATGGTAATGATAAGGGCGTAAAACCATGGATGAAAGACACCATGACAGTAAGGTATACGGTATAAGGGGTAAACGGTGTAAGACCATGGATGAAAGATATTAAAGTAGCCACGTATGATGAGTAAGACCATGGATGAAAAACTTTATGGCATCATGAGGTAATATGCAAGGATGGCGAATCAGTGTAAGACTATGGATGAAAAACTCGATGGCCTCCGTAGAGATAAGTTCGCTGGAACAATAAACAGAGGTAAGTCCATTAGGACGAAAAAAAAGGTAATAAGGGTATAAGACCATAGCTAGGCTACGACATCTCATAGATTCCACCATGGGATAAATGTAGTAAGTACGCCATGATCTCAAGTGAGAGGTATGCGACTAGTGTGACCAGTATGAGAAACCCCGCAGGTGGGGAAGAGTTAAAAGAAAGTATGAATAATAGTAAGTTGATTATGAGGAATCCGTTAAAAGTGATGAAATTTGACAAGGAATAGGCGAAGACCTAATGAGAAATGGGAAAAGTTAGGCTGCGCGGGAGCTGGCCTTATTAAGAAGAGAAATTATCCAAGGATCACAAGTAAGGATCCGAAATAAAGAGCCACTAGAGAGAGCTCAATAAAGTTGTACACGAGAAGTGTACCTCATAGGAGAACTGAGGGATGTGCTCCTGGAATAAAGGTTCTGTCCAAGGGATAGAATGTTTGATAAGAATATTGCTCTTTGAGGAAAGTCTAGTACGGGTACACAACAGGAAGGATAGCTCCGTAAGGAGGAAATGAATGAGTGAGATGACATGCACGCATAGAAAAGCAATCTCTACTTGTGGGGCAAGAGAGTACCTATGTAAGGAATGGTGTGTGGGGTGAATCACTGAAAGTAATCCCCCATTACAGTGGTAGAGCAGAATGAGAATGGATTTGCTAGAGTGGTGAGGCTTGTAGAAAGTTAACACCATATGCAAGTGCCAATAAGTCCTTCAGAACTAGCATATATAAAGAGGAAGTCCACCAAGGACTAGTCTTTTAAAGCCCTCCATCCGACCCAATCTGAGTATTAGGTGTTACGCCTAAGGACAAACATACTTAAACTCTTTCTATACTTTCCTATGTAACTATTCTTACAATGCTTAATAAAATTTCTTTTACCCTTGTACTGAATAACATCATCGGGTGTGCATGACAGTTCATCTAACACTCGAATGGTGTTATCGAGCCAGAATTTGGCTCTTTCAGCATCATCAGTGACTATGGCCTTGAACTCCTCGGCCTCGCGCTTCCTAATCAAGTCTACAGGTGGTTTGCTTAGCCTCACAGGATCAGTAACTAGAGGCATTACAGACTCTTGGGGTGGAGTATTTAAATTCGGGAATGGTTGGACAGCCGGGTTGGTTCGGGCATATTGCGCGACCCACTCATTCATCATGGTGAAGAAGGCTTGTTTTGCCCCTTCATTTTGATTATTCGCGGATGACTGAGGCTCAACAGGCGGTGTCCCTTGCGCGGGAGCAGCCGCTACACTTTCAACGTCATCCGCCAAGGGTCTCGCTATCCCGGGTTCCATTGCTAATCAAAACAAAAATTTCAACCGTCAGAAGTCATCACATTATTAAGCACTAACAATTTGGCATGTATAGCTACACTCACACGCGCTATGGTAGTCCTAGAACCGACTAAACCATAGCTCTGATACCAATAAAATGTAACACCCCAAACCCGTGACCGTCACCGGATTTGACCACGTGGTGTTACCGGGCTTACTTCCCTTATTCCTCTCTTTGAAATGTTTAATTTCTGTTCCAGGCAGGCTAGCTAACTGCGTCACTGTCACCTTAAAAGTCATATCTCGAGTTCCAGAACTCGAAAATCAGTTCCGTCAATTTTCCCTGAAACTAGACTCATAATACCATCTACAAATTTTTTTCTAGAATTTTTAGTAGAGCCAATTAGTACAGTTTATTAGTTAAAGTCACCCCTGTTTCAGAGTTCGACTACACTGACCTTTGCAAATTACGACCTGGATATCATCTCGTACAGAGCTCCAATGCTCATGCCGTTTGTTTCTAATGAAACTAGACTCAAAGGGGAATCTATGCATATAAGGCATGACTCCTAATTGTTTCTGGATAATTTATGGTAAATTTTCAAAGTCGAAACAGAGGATCCAGAAACCGTTCTGGCCCTGTCTCACGAAATCTCGAATATCTCTTAAAATACGGCTCATATGGTCGTTTCGTTTCATCCATATGAAAATAGATTCATCAAGGTTCAATTTAATAATTTATTCACTATTTAATTCTACTTCTACTATTTTTAGTGATTTTTCCATCTCACCTCACTGCTGCTAGCAGCATCTGTTACTAAAGCAAACAATGACTATTTCATAATTCTTCCATGGCCAACTATTTCATCATACATAATGCAACTATGGCCACCTTATCAAAATTAAGGTTTCTAAGGCTCGTGACCATAGGTTTTAGAATCACACTCAACCGACCACATAGGCCATTTTCGCATGGCTTAAAGTTTACAACCCACAATTCAACAAAACAAAATAGCCTATACATGCCAAATGTTCTCCTAGTTCAACTACGAAGACAATACCAAAAGATTTCCAGCCGGTGTGATGACTTCAACGACGGTTCCGAGCACGCAAACGATACGAGTCCAAGAGACCTAAAATGGGTGACAAGAAAACACCGAGTGAGTTTATAACTCAGTAAGTCATAAGCATTCATCAACCATCCATTAATAAAATTATCACAACATGAAACGATAAACGAGGCTAGGTACTCCATCCATATCGAAACTATACCATAATTCCTCGGACCTTTCGGTTCAATCTCATACCAAGTCATACATCCACATTTCATATTCTATACAATAAGATATTTGAGGCATTTTCACACACCAACTCATTTTCACCACAATCATACAATTGCAATCATCACATAGATTTAAAGCTTACCAAGCTCAACCCCGAGCATGAACATATTGCCTATTCATCATGAGCTCAAGGTACTTACCCGATCCGCTGTCCGGGATTAACTCGATAATGTCGCACACTCAGTGCCAATTGTAATGCAAGAGCATATAGTGAATCCGCACACTTAGTGCTATATATATTCAGCTCGCACACTTAGTGCTATATAATCAAACTCGCACACTTAGTGCTGTACAATTTTAAACCCGCACACTTAGTGCCAATCTTGTCACCGTGTTCATTTATACCCGTACACTTAGTGCCGAGACCAATACCTTATGCATTTTGCTGCCTTTATACATTCAACAATGGCATTATTCCATACACATACATTTCCATTTACACATCAACTCATTTAAACACAATTGCATATATATTATGATCATTTACATCAACACCAAATATATGCTTAATGACTTACCTCGTGTTGGGTAAAATAGTCCCAAGTCGGCTATTCGATGACCTTCGTCTTTCCCTTGCTTGATTCTCCTTCTTTAACTCCTTGAGTTTAATCAATAAATCAACTAGTTTAACCATCTTGCTAAACATTCATAATTCAACTACAAATGCATATGTATGCTTGTATATTCGGCAACCATTCGTACTAATCACCCATTTGGTCGATTATACACCTAACCGAATATGCACCAAAAACTTGATTCAACATTACCTACATACTCACTTTAATGGCCGAATATATATATATATATATACAATGTCAACCAACATCTTTTAATCACCTAATTTCATCTCATGAACATTTAATCAAATTTTCCCAATCTAGCATATATTTTCACATCCATTTGTAACATCATGTACAAACACATATACACATATATCAAAACACAAATTTTTACCTATCATGCAACAAGCATAAATTGCACTTATGAGCATGCCATGGCGAATACATCCCACACCATCCCCTTTCAATTTTGGTCATGGTTAAACAAAGAAAACTCCATGTCTTACTCAAGAATGCTAAAAGAAATTTCAAGAGTAGTCAATCCATCATTACATGCATCATCAACAAGCTTCACATTTAGCATGCAATGGCTTTAACACAATATCAACCTTGGCCAAATACCATTTCCATGGCATAACAAGGATTTGAACCATGGGCTAACATGAACATCAAGTTAGCAACTAAAACATGCATGAATCTCATGACACAACCTCAAACATACCTTAATCTTGACACAAGTATGACCAAATCTCCTTCTAGTTCTCTTCTAAACCAAGCATGAAGCAAAAATCCTTCCTTTTTCCCTTAGTATTTTCGCCAAGATTTGAGAATGGATGAACAAATTTTCTCCTTTCTTTTCCTCTACTCACGGCAACAAGGGGGGCATCCATGCACATTTTTTTTTCATTTCTTTATTTTTTCTACATAATCCACTAACTAAACATGTTGGAAACATGTTCCTTGCCCATATTCTTGTCATGGCCGCCACTCTTCCCTTTTTGGGCAAATTGACATGCAAAACCACTCTTTTGCATGCATGTACTATTAGACCATTGTAAGATTAGCCTATCACCTTTCAACAATGTTTCATACAAGTCCATTTTAATAAATTCACATAGAAATGATCAAATTAATGCATGAAACTTTCACACATGCATTTACTAACATCATAAACATAGAATATAACTTTTAATTACTTATAAGACTCGGTTTAGTGGTCCCGAAACCACTTCCGACTAGGGTCAAATTAGGGATGTCACAGAGACAATTCCATACATTCATTGTAACACCCCTATCCCGTAACCGTCGCCGGAATAGGTAAGGGGCATTACCGGACTTGTAACTCATGTCAGAACCATAAAATTTTGAACTTTTTTCTTGAAATAAAGATCATTCATTTAAATAAGTACTAAGCACAGCCAGGGATAAAATTTAAACTTCTCTAAGTAAACATTCAAAAGATGCCATTTTCGCATGGCTTATATACATTAACCAAAATATTCTTCCGCCACTAGTCTATTCTATACATGCCATAAAATAATTCAAAACATAATTGTAACAAGCAGTGGATAGTGATAGTGTGACTAGTTGCTGACGATCCCCGAGCCTGTAGCTTCCAAATGAGATCTATAAAACAGAGGAAACAAAGTAACCGGAGTAAGCATTACAATGCTTAGTAAGTTTTAAGCAGTGTCAACAGATAATAATCAAATTATAACGTAGTTGTTCGTATCTTTATTTCACTCTTCCTTCGGGCATACTATCCCTTTACCGAATATGCACATCTCATCATATACAATAGGCAGATAAACTTTCACATAAAAGTGAGCTCATGTGACATAGATATATTGTATAATTTCACATAACCTCTCACACTGATCCGATGTCACATAATCATAAGAATAGTCTCATAGATTGCTCACGTATGCATCACATAACTGCCTTATGATTTAGTTTAAATCAAGCTCACATATAAACTTGGAGTACATACCTGTTTAATCTTTCGCATTGAATATATTTATAAGCAATTCTTATTGCGAAGTCTTATAACTTTAAACTCTACTCGGATTATCGGCGAGACCTTTAGCTCGATGAAATCTCCACACGAAGTCACGGGTCTTAACCTGCATATAGTCACCACATATGGTCATCTGGTCTTTAATCCCGGGTTTACATCATAGAGTTTCATACATATTTATTCACATGTTACAACATTCACATCGACTATCATATTTGTAATTCATTTACCTCATCAAATATCTAATAAAACACACCTTCCGCCGTTTGTCATTTGGCCACAATATATATATATATACACATCTCATACATATCTCACATTAGCCATTTGGCTTTACCACATATCCATCTCATACACATTTCGCATTAACCATTCGGCTTTCCCACATATATACACTTCCACGTTCATCACATTGGCCATTCTGCCTTATCACATATATGCATGTTCACATTTATCACATTGGCCATTCTGCCTTATCACATATATGCATGTTCACATTTATCACATTGGCCATTCGGCCTTATTCACATATGTGCATGTTCATATTCATCACATTGGCCATTCGGCATTATCACACATATGCATGTTCACATTCATCACATTGGCCATTCGGCCTTATCACACAAATGCATGTTCACATTCATCACATTTGCCATTCGGCCTTAGCTCATATATACACATTCACATCCATCACATAAAATCCTAAATCAAAATATAAATTTTCATGTATTCACATCACAATTATCCAAATATACTTCACATACCACATATACTTTCACGTATACACTTTGTCTTGGCTGAATCTACATCTATCATTTCCCAATGAATAATTCAATTTCAAGCCATACTATCATTTCATATTCGAATACTTATAAACTTACAATTTCACAAATTTTAAAATCAAAGATCCATCTAACACTCATATATCTTTTTATAATATCACAATTTAGAATTCACGTATGGGTTTAATCAATAGCTTATGAGCAACTAAAACAAGTTTTATCCATGTTTACAACATAACCACAAATTCTCTACAAGCTGTTTTCCTGAGCAACAGTCGTTAAATTATTTGTAACTGGGGTTACGAAATTCCAAATTATGTGCCGCAAATTTTCCATGAAAATAGACTCGTATATCCTCTATCCACAAAATTTTCAAAATTTTTGGTTTGGCCAATCAATACCAGATTTTTCTCAAAGTTTCCCCTATTTTACTGCTTGACTACTCTGACTACTCTTCACTAAGAATTTAATTTCTCATTGTACAGAATTCAGAATGTGTTTTTGTTTTTTTTTTTTTGAAATTAGACTCATTAAGGAGTCTAAGCGTAAAATTTTATCTTATAATTATTTTTGTACGATTTATAATGATTTTCCGAATACTGAACAGGGGATTTCGGAGCCATTCTGACTCTGTCTCACACAACTTTGAAAATCTCATTATCGGCAACTCCTTTACTTACACGATTTCTTGTATACGAAACTAGACGCATCAAGCTTTAATTACATAATTTATTTAGCCTTTATCTCAACTCCCACAATTTATAGTAATTTTTCAAAAACACGCTACTGCTGCTGTCCGTAGCAGATTTATACAATTTACTCAGTAAAGTTCTCATTCACATATTTAAAACATAATATCATATATGCCGTCATTTAGAAAAGTCATTGACCTTAACGTATATACATAATTCATATTCAACCCGTTTTAAAACTTAAAATTTTCAAAGGAATCAAACTCAATTACTTAAGAACTTACCTCGGATGTTGTCGAACGATTTCAACGGCTATTCGATCACTTTTTCCTTTCCCCCATCCGACTTTGATCCTCTAAGCTCTTGAGCTAAATCAAACAATTTACTTCCCAAATCAAACATAGTCACACGGCATCCATGTACATTTTAGAACCAATTCACTTGAATTAATTGCCCACTTAAGTCTCTCATCATTTCATTTTCAAATTTGTATATTTGGTAAGTCACATTAGACCATTATACAAATAGCTTTGATACATTTTATACTAGCGAAATGTACCATCAAGATATACTTTACTCAAATAATTTACCTTGGCGAACATGTACAATGTTTTGTAGCTTAATAATTATAATATAACATCAAGTACTCATTTTACTCATGTGGCCGATTATATGCTTAATACATTCTACAAATATGGTTACTTGTATTGACTAAATACCATTTTGTTTCAAGTTCAAAACTCGCTAATACACATATATACACTAGTAATCAAATACTAACATTTGCACTTCACCTTAATAGCTAGCTTAGCAAACCTTAATTTAACATATAATTGCTCATAACACAATTAAAGCATCCTCTCCATTCCATCAATTCAAAACACATACATTACTCAATAATATTCAAAATCATATTCGCCTTAGTACACACTTGTTAGCCGATTTTTCTCCATTTAGCAACTAATGCACATATGTGCTCATTTGTTAGACTCTACTTCACCTAACTACCATTTCTCATCCAAATAACATGAACAACAACCATATTTCTCTTCTACTTCCTACCATGGCGAATGCTCAAGACACCATACCATTTCAAATTTGGTCATGGGTTAAGCAAAGAGCTTAATGACTAACTCAAAAAAATGCTAGAAATCCAAGAATCATCCTTAAACTTACCTTGATTTAGCTAACCACCATAGCTGAATTTTTCCAAGCTTTTTCTCTTCTAGTCACGGCAATGAGGAGCAAAGATGACAACTTTGGTTTCTCCTCCCATTACCACATGTTTTATTATTCTTAATTCCTTATTTTATTTTGTAAACTAATAATGCTAATAGAAAATACATATTTTCATCCATGATCCATACCATGGCGGCCACTACCTATTATAAATGGAAATTTGACATGCAAACCCTCATTTTTATAACATGCATTAATAGGTCCTTATAGATTAACCTATCACATTTCAAAAGTGTCACACATAAGTCCTATTAACTAAATTCACATGCAATTAACTAAATCGAAGCTTAAAACTTTCACACACTCATATTCACATATTTTAGACAATAAATATTATACTCAAATACTTCGGTGACTCGGTTTAGCGGTCCCAAAACCACTTTCCAACTAGGGTCAATTTAGGGCTGTCACAACTCTCCCCCACTTAAGAAATTTTTGTCCCCGAAAATCTTACCGGCAAATAAGATAGGGTAACTTTCTCTCGTTGAGTTTTCTAGATCCCACCTAGTTTCCTCAGCTCCGAACTTACGCTTCAGTGCTTTAACTAACAAAACTTTCTTAGTTTGATCATAATAAATCACAGAGATCCACAAAATTGACATTTACTCACTTACTTTTCATTTCGGTAATAACACACATAGGTATAACACAATTTACTCATCGGTCGAACTCACGAGGTATAGGCTCGAACCCCACACATGTGTTCTAGCCTACTTAACCCAAAGTCCGAATAAACTCGACACCATCAACTAATTAGGCTATTAGCCTAGTATACACTTCACCGGTCCCAAACCTACTAGGCACAAGGCCCTAATAACTCAAATATATATATATTCATTGGGTTCATGACAACACTCATTTAACACCTTATGAAAAATATATATATATATATATATATATATATTTTATACATGTAACTTAGATAATCTTTCACACACCCATTCATCAATAAAGCACTATCAATAAGAATTTAATACTATCCTTTATCTTTGGCTATTTCAAGTAACCAACGATACAAGAGTCAAGGTTTTAAATTCTCAATTCAAAGAACATATATAAGCTGATACGAGATTATGTTAACATCTTGCATCAATATTTAACTTAACTTATTTCCAAAGGAAAAATCAACTTCCACGTACTTGAACATTTATTTCATTTAGCACATTCTTTCATAGTTAATGTTACCCGTATACAGTCGAATAAGCATAAAGCCTAAGATAATATACTGACATGAGATTTATTCTAGCACATAACTCATATATCCAATATTATCACCATTCATCAGGAATTCTTACCAACTTTCAAATGTCGAAACTTAGTCAAAATAATTTCTTGAACATGATTAACAAAATAGTGTTTATTCACAATAGCACATATAACTGCATATACCGAGAATCTCGTATTTATAATGTATATATATATCACATACCTTGTCAATTTAATGTCTCGAACTTATTTCATTACCAATTTAACACAATGTTGTATAATCTCCGACTCTAATTAGTTCACCAGTGTTTAGTCCGTTTAACGAATTTTCTCTTTAGGTCTTACTTACTATTACAAATCAATGCCATCGTCTCACACGAGGTCATACATGAAACACACTTCGCATATGCAGTGCCCACTGACTGATTTCGTACACATAGCGCTCGATTAAAGAACTCGCACACATAGTGCCTCAATTACCAATCTCGCACACATAGTGCTCAGGATAAATAGATCTAATCTTTAGCAATATAACAAGCAAGGTCACGATTCTTACCTTAACAAGGGCATCTCAAGGTTTAACCCACATTCCAACCTCATCCTAAAGGATGAGAGGATTTTTCCCTTGGCTATTCCTTATATAGGCAGAGAATACTTCCTTAGGAAGTAAGTAAATAGTGCCCATCACTTACCAGGTCAACTAGATATTTTCCCTTATCTTGTTAGATGTTTGATAAATGTCTTAATCCTTGTGGCTTAACATGTAAATGCACAATAGCTGTAAAACTAACATGTGCAGGCACACTTACCTTGACCTAACATACTTTTTGGTTTTAACCCATCTTTCGTTAAGGTGTAGCTGATGGCTTAAATGATCACGCTTTGGCACATCATGCCTCTTTGGTGGTAACCTTATTTACTTGAGTCCCCTTAATGCTTTTCAAGGCGTCCTTTCTTAGCGATACTTCATATAATATTTCTATATATATATTTGTTGGTTACGCACCCACATATACTACAAGAATTTTTATGGGGCCAACAACACCTTATTTACTCAAAGGCTTCATAGTTCACCATTCAAGCGTCACCTTACGACGACTTCGCCTAATCCTTGAGGCTTTTACTTAGCTCTAAGGAGTTTTCCTACCTTCCTTGACAAGCCCTTTGACCCGTCCCTAAACTTTATTAAGACTCAACAAATGTCAAATCAGTCATTTGGTAGTCTTATCAAAATCTTACATATTCTAATAACTAATCAAGTACTTTCCTTCGGTTCTTAACTATCTTAGTTCAAATTTGGCTACCTCCAAACTATCTTTTCCTTATATCTTAACTGGCACAAGGGCAATGTTACTAGACGCACTTATTGCTAACATAAGCTTCCTTATCATAGGGTTCATTTTCTTATTATGGAGTCTACCCAAAGTATACATGCCAATAGAGGCTTCTAGGGCAAACCCTTCCTTGTTGGGCCTACTTTTTGATCACTACGTGCTAAATCAGTGTTTGCCAATTCCAAAGGTGTCACGGGCGCACTCTGCCAATTCTTATAGATAGTCTAATTCTAGCACTTATGCACTTCTATTCTATTCGTATCCTTCTTATATATGGAATAGTGCTCAATTAACAAGGTTCCGCTGGGCGGGATGTTACAAGTCCAGTCATGGAAGTCTGCCAAAGAAGGTACAAAATGGCATAATATCAAATTCTATATCAAATCATATTCAAATACAAAGCCAATCAAATTTTTCAATGTATTTAATTTAGTCCCTAAACTCGGGACAAGCATAACTTTCAATTTAAGGCTTCAGATTGAAATTCGATTTCACATTTACTCATTAGGGACCTCCTATTTTCTATCCCTACTAAAATTTCATAAAAAATTACATTTTAATCAATTTGGTCCCTAATGTATGAAACTAACAATTAAGCTTTACAATATAATCCTTTTTCTTAATCTAAGCTTAATTTGTATCAAATTCACACCAAATTCATCCATTTCTCAACAATGAAAACTTTCATAAACTTTAA
Organism: Gossypium arboreum; assembly: GCF_025698485.1. Taxonomy (NCBI): domain Eukaryota; kingdom Viridiplantae; phylum Streptophyta; class Magnoliopsida; order Malvales; family Malvaceae; genus Gossypium; species Gossypium arboreum. The sequence goes on from NC_069079.1 coordinate 60,682,071, forward strand.
CAGTTTTGAAAATTGATACATGGGCTAGCTAGATCAAGCTCTCACGATAAAAAAAACCATAATAATCAAAGAAAAATGGCTAGGGATTTACTTGTAATTGATGTCGAATATCAAAAGGATTTTTAAAGTTTTTCTTCCATGGAGGACAACATGAAAGGTAGAAGAAGGTGATACTTATCATATTTTTCCATTAACATTATATATATTATTAATTTAATTAAGTTAATTAATTAGCTTAATCATGGTTAATTGCTTAAATCTTTAATTAACTTAATTAACTTAAGTTAATGATATTTAACCTCACACCCCACTATCATCCTTTTAAAATAGCTTTATGTGACATTTTAATCCTTTGGATAATTATTTAAATCCTCAAGCCTTTTCCTAATTAAAAATCTATAGAGATTAAACATTTACGATTTTGTCCCTAAGACTTAATTAACTATTAATTTGACAAGATTACTAGACCAAAATTTAATAAACAATATATAATACACATAAATATTGATATTTAATATTTACAGACTTGGTTTACAGAAGCGAGGTCCTGAAATCGCAATTTCTGACACTATTAAATTTCGGGTCGTTACACAACAAGCCATGTTTTGAGACAAGGATATTTGTCTCGAGACAGATCAACATTGAAGCTAAGGGTGTGCTTCAAGGGAACCTTTTGTCAAGAAAAAAAGCATGTTTGTCTCAAGACAAGAAAACATCAAAGCTAAGTGTTGGTTCAGGGAGCCATGTTTCTAGGCAATCGTGTATTTGTCTTAAGACATATCTTTAAATGTCTAGAGACATATCTATCGTGTCTCGAGATAGTATGCTCCAACAGTCCTATTTTGTTATTCTTGTCCCGAGACAAGGGCTCTTTGTCTCAACGCATATTCTTGCAAGCTTGTAACAAATTGTAACGTGTTTACGCAAGTGTACATAGTCGTTCAAATAATAAGTAAGTACTATGAGTTATCGTCTCCACAGGGACTGTATAAGATTAAACAATTCAACTGCAAAATTATAATTAACAATTTGATATAAAAAAAAACTTAATAAATTTAGATGGTGATGATTTAATTAAATTAAATGCAAGGAATGATCTCCAAGCAACTTCTAATGTAAATGTAGTTTTACCTAAATGTATGAATGAGGGCTTTAGCAATAAAAAACAATCAAATTTAAATGAGCTAGGGTAATTATATTAATTATTTCCATAGCAACTCGATCTCTTATGGGTTTGGAAACCAAATTAAGTCCTCTCGGATCTTTTACTTAGATAAATATGCATTTTATTGATCATATTAAACTAAGGGTTTCTTAGCATTTATGCAAGGTCACAGGGACATTTACGTTTGCAACAATTTAATTACATAAATCTAAAAATTATGAAAGATAATAGAGCTAACTAAAAATATTATGAACCTTAACTTAGTCAATTTTAATGACCTAAATTAAGCATTACACTTTTCAAATATGCGTCTACTAGCCATTGTTTGGCTAGGATTGCTCAGCTAATCTGAGTGTACTCAATCACGTATGAATGAAATGCAGCATGATATTAATTGAAAATATAATTGACTGAGGCACAAAATGTAACACCCCGTACCCGAGACCGTTGCCGGAGTCGGACACGAGGGGTTTACAGACTTAAATCACTTGCTTTCACAGTCCATTTTAAAAACTTCCAGGCAGTTGGCTAACTGCATCACCGTGACCTTAAAAATCATATCTTGAGTTCCAAAACTCGAAAATCAGTTTCATAATTTTTCCCTGAAACTAGACACATATGTCCATCTATAGATTGTTTTCTAGAATTTTTGGTTGGGCCAATTGGTACAGTTTATTAGTTAATGTCTCCCCTGATTCTGGGTTCGACTACTCTGACCTTCATGTATTACGACTTGGATATCTCCCTGTACAGAGCTTCAATACTCATGCCATTTGTTTCTACTGAAACTAGACTCAAAGGGGAATCTATACATATAAGGCATGACTTCTAATTGTCTCTGGATAATTTATGGTAAATTTTCAAAGTCGAAATAGGGGATCCAGAAACCGTTCTGGCCCTGTTTCACGAGAACTTTAATATCTCTTAATATACTCTTCATATGATCATTTCGTTACTTTCATATGAAAATAGATTCATCAAGGTTCGATTACATAATTTATTCACTATTTAATTCCATTCCTACAAAGTTTAGTGATTTTTCAAATCCACACCACTGCTGCTATCAGCATCTGTTTTCAAGGTAAACTTTACCTATTTCGTGGTTTCCATGGACCAACTAGAGTTTTGTCATACATAGGTTCACATATGATCATATTTAGCCATTCCAATGGCTGATCATTTGCCCAACACTTCCATTCCAGTCCATAGTCACATCATGAAACCATATATATATACATAAACACAAATGGTCTAATGCCATACTCCACTTCTACGAGCCATTTTCGCATGGCTATACACACATACATCACAAAAAGTACTTGAAAAACAACAAAGGGTAGTCCTATACATGCCATATCCAGAGTTCAACTAAAAGAGTACCAAAAGGGCTTTGATAGTGTGGATGACTTCGACTTCGATGATCCCGAATCCGATAGCTAACGAACAAAATCTAGAAAACAAAGAGCCAAAGCAACGGGGTAAGAATTTTAATGCTTAGTAAGTTTCAAGTAATGAAATCGGCTTTGACTAAAGTATTACGTTCACATAGCTAAATGAATCACTTTATTAATACACATTCTCATAATCATACTTACTTCACACTTCATCAACATATACACACACAAGGTATCAACCTATCTAAGAGCCGAAAGTTCGTTAGTCGATTGAACGAATACTATTTCAAACGAATCGACTTTTCCGATGCACATGCAAACATACCTTATCGTTTGGTTTTTTTTTCGAGCGTACTAATTGAATTTATTACAGCACAAAATGCTCACCTTCAAACCAAGTTTCTTCGGAATTTAGCCGAATATAACCACAAGCACAATTGCCTTCGGGTCTTTAACCCGGTATAGCAACTCGCACAAATGCCTTGGTCTTAGCCGGATATAACAACTTCATACGAATGCCTTGGTCTTAGCCGGATATAATCACTAGCATAAATGCCTTCGGACTTAGCCCGGTATCATTCAAATGCTCATGCACACATATATCAATAATCATGACACATCCATATTTCATTTTCGTTACTAAGGTTCAAACACAAAACATTTATCAAACCTTTCCAATTTCGGCTCAATGGCCACACACAAAGACCAAGATTTCAATTGACTTTATAACGTAGTCCCTACACACATTCGGCTATCCGCCATAATATGACAAATCATTTCAATATAATTCAAGTAGGGTCATTACTCGAAGACTTACCTCGGATGTTGTCGAACTTTTTCGACGGCTATTCGATCACTTTTTCCTTCCCTTTATCCAACTTTGGTCCTCTAAGCTCTTGAGCTAATTCAAACAAATTTACTTCTCAATCAAACACATACATACGGCTACCATATACAATTCAAAAACCAATTCATTCGTATCATTTGTCCATATTTTAGCTTTTAGCATATTTGGTCATTAGAGCGACCTATTTAATCTTCCAAGCATTCATTTCAAATTTTAATTAAACAATGTCGAATGCCATTAAATTACTAATGCTACACACAAACATATGCATAAAATTCATCCATACATAACCTATTGCTCATTCGGTCATTCATCTCTCAAACTTATCAAAGCTTTATATCAAACCTCCTAGCCGATTATACGTATAAGCACATAATGCGCATTTAGCATTTTATTTACTTCATGATACATTCGGCCTTGGCATAATTTCATTAAAAATCCCTATTAGCCACTTCACCAATCAATCATATCATCCCTAGCCGAATACACATTTTTTTTTTATTCATCCTTAACAAAATCTTATCAAGCTTAAATCCCCATTCCATCACTTTTAAAATGCCAATGTTACAAGAAATGTTACCTAAATTCACATTTGGAAACTACACATACACAAGCCGATTTTCTTCCTATCATCCAATTTAAAATGAATCACAAACCTAAACCCTCAATAGCTACTATGGCCGAAAGTCCTAGTCATGCCAAAATCAAAATTCCTAGCATGGGCTACCTAAAGAGCTTGATAACTAGTTCAAATCTCAAACCATCTAACATACTTATCAAGTGTATACAACATTACCACCATTTTATCTCAAGTCATACTCATAAGCACATCCATCCAAACACATTCGTACTTAAACATCATTCCGGCTTAACACCCATATCACATTTACTCATTAAAACATGAAGAAGGTAATCAAATTTCTTCACTAACAACCATGGCCGAATGCTTCATTCACCACCCAAGTTGCCATCTTAATACTTGATTAAAAACTATTGTTGTAAGCGAATTCAATCAAAGGTAAATACCGTTCCCATGAACCACTGAACTCGAGGATGCAACATCTCAACATATCCTCAAGTATCTGAATTATCCGCTCGGATTGACCATCGGTTTGGGGGTGAAAGGCGGTGCTGAAATGCAACTTGGTACCCAAAGCTTCTTGCAATTTCTCCCAAAATCGTGAGGTGAATCTCGGATCTCTATCCGACACGATAGAAATAGGTACCCCGTGTAATCTCACAATATGAGAAACATACAATTCAGCTAGTTTATCCATTGAAAAATCCGCGCGTACGGGGATAAAGTGAGCCGACTTAGTCAACCTATCAACAACGACCCATATCGCATCTTTCTTACTTGCCGACACTGGCAACCCAGATACAAAATCCATCGTTACTCGATCCTATTTCCATTCAGGTATCATGATCGGTTGGAGTAAACCCGTAGGCACTTGATGTTCCGCCTTCACTTGCTGACATATTAAACACTTCAAAACAAAATCGGAAATGTATCGTTTCATACCATACCACCAAAACTGACGTCTTAGGTCGTTGTACATTTTCGTACTCCCCGGGTGGACTGACATTCGGCTACAATGAGCTTCGTTCGAATTATCGAAATAAGTTCAATTTCTTGGAATACACAAACGATTTCGAACCTCAAAAATCGTCATCATCAACTTGAAACTCGATTCCACATTCCAACACATTCAGCCCGCTTTGCAACCAATTCATCATCGACTTTCGAGCCTCACGAATTTGATGAATCAATAATGGTTTGGCTTTTAATTCAGCTACTAACACATTGTCGGTAGAATGCACAAGTGTACATTCATCGCTCAGAAAGTGAATAAAGTGATTTACGACTTAAGGCATCCGCAACCACATTAGCCTTTCCCGGGTGATAGTCAATGACAAGCTCATAATCCTTTAACAGCTCGAGCTAACGTCTTTGTCGCAGATTTAAGTCTCTTTGAGTTATCAAATATTTGAGACTTTTGTGATCTGAATACACATGGCACTTCTCGCCAAATAAATAATGTCGCCATATTTTCAAAGCAAATACGATGGCAGCTAATTCGAGATCATGAGTCGGATAATTTTTCTCATGTGGCTTTAATTGTCTCGACGATAGGCCACAACTCGACCTTCTTGCATCAATACGCAACCTAACCCAAGTAGGAGGCGTCACTATAGATGACAAACTCTTTGCACGATTTGGGCTGCACTAAAATTGAGCTTCATCAAATAAGTTTTCATTGATCAAAACTTTTCGACTTTTTCCGTCCATTCAACTTAACATCTTTTGAAGTAGCTTCGTCATGGGTGTGGCTATCATCGAGAAACCTTTTATAAACCGTCGGTAGTAACCGGCAAGTCCCAAAAAGCTCCGAACCTCAATAATATTTCTCGGAGGCTTCTAGTTAATTATGGCTGAAATTTTGCTCGGGTCAACTCGAATACCCGATGCAGATACCACATGACCCAAGAATCTAACCTCTCTTAACTAGAACTCACACTTACTGAACTTAGCATATAACTTCTTATCCCGTAAAATTTGCAACACTAATCTCCGGTGTTCAGCATGTTCGGTCTCATCTCTTGAATAGACCAAGATGTCATTAATGAACACAACTACGAACCAGTCCAAATACTATCTGAAGATCCGATTCATCAAATCCATAAATACCACAGGGGCATTAGTGAGCCCAAACGGCATCACTAAGAACTCATAGTGGCCGATCTCGCTCGAAAGCGCTTTGGGTATATCTCGAATCTCGAATTCATGAATCGATAATAACCCGATCTCAAATCTATCTTTGGAAACACTGAGGCTCCCTTTAGTTGATCAAACAAATCATCAATACGCGGTAACGGATATTTATTCCTTATCGTCACTTTATTCAGCTGACGATAGTCAATGCACATCCTCATGGTTCCGTCCTTCTTTTTCACAAACAATACTGGTGCACCCCAAGGTGAGAAACTTGGTCGAGCGAAACCTCTATCCGTCAGTTCTTGCAACTGAGCTTTCAACTCTTTTAACTCGGTTGGTGCCATACGATACGGAGCTATCGAAATTGGCGTAGTCCCAGGTACAAGCTCAATACCAAACTCTACTTCCCGAACAGGTGGTAAACCCGGTAATTCTTCGGGAAAAACATCCGGGTATTCACAAACCACCGGCACAGATTCGGGTTTCTTTTCCATTTCCTTGTCATCAAGTACATACGCAAGGTATGCTTTGCACCCCTTTCTCACATATTTCTGGGCCAACATTGCTGATATTACAGCTGGCAACACCTTTAAGTCTGTAGACTCAACTCGGATTATCTCGTTATTTGTGCATCTCAAGTCAATAGTCTTGCCTTTGCAATTCACAACCGCATCATGCACGGTCAACCAATCTAAACCAAGGATAACATCAAATTCGTCGAACGGCAAAAGCATCAAGTCCGCCGGAAAACAGGAACCTCAAATTACTAGGGGGCATTTCTTACACACTTTGTCAACAAGCACGTAACGACCCAAGGGATTTGACACCCGAATTACGAACTCAGTAGACTCAATAGGTAAAGTCTTACTGGATGCTAAGGTTTCACATATTTAAGAATGAGTAGAACCGGGGTCAATCAAAGTAATTACATTAGTATCAAAGAGAGTAAAAGTACCGGTAATAACATCAGGCGAAGAAGCATCCTCACGGGCACGTATAGCATAAGCTCTAGCAGGCGCACGAGCCTCAGATCTGGTTGTAGCACCTCTAGATCCTCTCTGACCGCCACTAGCATTGCCCGTGTTTCTAGATGGTCTACCCCAAGCAGTAGTAGCACCTAGTTTCCCACTCTGACTTACATTTTGTTCAGGCAACCTCGGGCAATCCTTGATAAAGTGGTCAGCTGATCCACACTTATAGCAGGAGCGGTCATGGAACCTATAGCTCCCCGAATGCCATTTACCGCAATGTCGACACTTCGCTCGTCTCGACGCTCATTCCCAACACCGGCGGCAAGAAGTGCCTCATGTACCCATTGTGGGTCGATCACGATCTCGTCTAAAAGGCCCGAAGTGCCTCTAGATCGCCCACATCATCTCGAAATTTCTTGATGCTGTTGAAGAGACTTTCCGAGGATCTTTTACAAAACTCTCCAGTTCCCACATCAACTTTTTGTTTTTCTTTTCTAAGCTCTTGACTTTACAAGCTCGCCGACAAGTACTACGAACTCTCGTATTTCAAGAATGCCAACGAACATTTTATATCTTCATTCAGCCCATCCTCGGCGTTTACACATGATAGCCTCGGACGAAACACATTCTCGGCGTATCTACTAAGTCTAACAAATTTTCGCCGTAATCGATGAATCGACATAGAACCTTGCTTAAGCTCAAGAAATTCCTTCATTTTGATCAACAAATCTCGATCGATATACTTTTTCAAACTCGGTTTGGAAAAACTCCCAAGTTACTTGCTCTCGGGCACAACAAGTCGAGTACTCCACCAATAGTAGGCGTAATCGCGTAGCAAGGAGATAGTACACTTTAGGCGTTCATCGTGTACAAGATAGCTCATCGAGTAAATTCGAATAGTGTTGTCCAACCAAAATTCAGCTTGCTCGGCATCGTTGCTATCCGTAGCTTTAAATTCAGTAGCCCCATGTTTTCGGATTCATCAACTGGGGCTTATTTGACCTTATTTGGTCGATTCTGGGAGGCATTGTAGGTGCGGGGTTGTGTTTGTTGGGAATGGAGGTTGTGGAACAGTAGATTAGTTCGAATGTATTGGTTGAACCAATCATTCATCATGCTATAAAAAGCTTGTCTAGCTTCATCATTTGGATTACTAGCATTAGGTTGAGAGTCTGCGCGCGCTGTCCCTTGTCTTGGGAGCAGCGCTACACTCTCAAGATCATCACTACCGCTTCGGTCGGGATCGGGATCCATTACTATAAATAAACACATTTGCAAATGTCGAAATCACCACACTATCAAATAATCACATAAAATGGCATGTATAGCTAGACCCAAACGCATTACGGTAGTCCTAGAATCGACTAAACCGTAGCTCTGATACCAATTTAATTGTAACACCCCGTACCCGAGACCATTGCCGGAGTCGGACACGAGGGGTTGCAGACTTAAATCACATGCTTTCACAGTCCATTTTAAAAATTTCCAGGCAGTTGGCTAACTGCATCACTGTCACCTTAAAAATCATATCTTGAGTTCCAAAACTCGAAAATCAGTTTTGTAATTTTTCTCTGAAACTAGACTCATATGTCCATCTATATATTTTTTTCTAGAATTTTTGGTCAGGCCAATTGGTACAGTTTATTAGTTAAAGTCTCCCCTGATTCTGGGTTCGACTACTCTGACCTTCATGTATTACGACTTGGATATCTCCCAGTACAGAGATTCAATACTCATGACGTTTATTTCTAATGAAACTAGACTCAAATAGGAATCTATAAATATAAGGAATGAGTTCTAATTGTCTCTGGATAATTTATGGTAAATTTTCAAAGTCGAAACAGGGGATCCAGAAACCGTTCTAGCCCTGTTTCACGAGAACTTTAATATCTCTTAATATACTGTTCATATGATCGTTTCGTTACTTTCATATGAAAATAGATTCATCAAGGTTCGATTACATAATTTATTCACTATTTAATTCCATTCCTACAAAGTTTAGTGATTTTTCAAATCCACACCACTGCTACTGTCAGCATCTGTTTTCAAGGTAAACTTTACCTATTTCGTGGTTTCCATGGACCAACTAGAGTTTTGTCATACATAGGTTCACATATGATCATATTTAGCCATTCCAATGGCTGATCATTTGCCCAACACTTCCATTCCAGTCCATAGTCACATCATGAAACCATATATATATACATAAACACAAATGGTCTAATGCCATACTCCACTTCTACGAGCCATTTTCGCATGGTCATACACACATACATCACAAAAAGTACTTGAAAAACAACAAAGGTTAGTCCTATACATGCCATATCCAGAGTTCAACTAAAAGAGTACCAAAAGGGCTTTGATAGTGTGGATGACTTCGACTTCGATGATCCCGAATCCGATAGCTAACGAACAAAATCTAGAAAACAAAGAGGCAAAGCAACTGGGTAAGCATTTTAATGCTTAGTAAGTTTCAAGTAATGAAATCGGCTTTGACTAAAGTATTACGTTAACATAGCTAAATGAATCACTTTATTAATACACATTCTCATAATCATACTTACTTCACACTTCATCAACATATACGCACACAAGGTATCAACCTATCTAAGAGCCGAAAGTTCGTTAGTCGATTGAACGAATACTATTTCAAACGAATCGACTTTTCCGATGCACATGCAAACATACCTTATCGTTTGGTTTTTTTTCGAGCGTATTAATTGAATTTATTACAGCACAAAACGCTCACCTTCAAACCAAGTTTCTTCAGAATTTAGCCGGATATAACCACAAGCACAATTGCCTTCGGGTCTTTAACCCGGGTATAGCAACTCGCACAAATGCCTTCGGGTCTTAGCCCGGATATAACAACTCGCACAAATGCCTTCGGGTCTTAGCCCGGATATAACAACTCGCATACGAATGCCTTCGGTCTTAGCCGGATATAATCACTAGCATAAATGCCTTCGGGACTTAGCCCGGGTATCATTCAAATGCTCATGCACACATATATCAATAATCATGACACATCCATATTTCATTTTCGTTATTAAGGCTCAAACACAAAACATTTATCAAACCTTTCCAATTTCGGCTCAATGGCCACACACAAAGCATGATTTCAATTGACTTTATAACGTAGTCCCTACGCACATTCGGCTATCCGCCATAATATGACAAATCATTTCAATATAATTCAAGTAGGGTCATTACTCGAAGACTTACCTCGGATGTTGTCGAACGATTTCGACGGCTATTCGATCACTTTTTCCTTCCCTTTATCCAACTTTGGTCCTCTAAGCTCTTGAGCTAATTCAAACAAATTTACTTCTCAATCAAACATATACATACGGCTACCATATACAATTCAAAAACCAATTCATTCGTATCATTTGTCCATATTTTAGCTTTTAGCATATTTGGTCATTAGAGCGACCTATTTAATCTTCCAAGCATTCATTTCAAATTTTAATTAAACAATGTCGAATGCCATTAAATTACTAATGCTACACACAAACATATGCATAAAATTCATCCATACATAACCTATTGCTTATTCGGTCATTCATCTCTCAAACTTATCAAAGCTTCATATCAAACCTCCCTAGCCGATTATAATATAAGCACATAATGCGATTTAGCATTTTATTTACTTCATGATACATTCGCCTTGGCATAATTTCATTAAAATCCCTATTAGCCACTTCACCAATCAATCATATCATCCCTAGCCGAATACACATTTTTTTCATTCATCCTTAACAAAATCTTATCAAGCTTAAATCCCCATTCCATCACTTTTAAAATGCCAATGTTACAAGAAATGTTACCTAAATTCACATTCGCAACTACACATACACAAGCGATTTTCTTCCTATCATCCAATTTAAAATGAATCACAAACCTAAACCCTTAATAGCTACTATGGCCGAAAGTCCTAGTCATGCCAAAATCAAAATTCCTAGCATGGGCTACCTAAAGAGCTTGATAACTAGTTCAAATCTCAAACCATCTAACATACTTATCAAGTGTATACAACATTACCACCATTTTATCTCAAGTCATACTCATAAGCACATCCATCCAAACACATTCGTACTTAAACATCATTCCTAAAACACCCATATCACATTTACTCATTAAAACATGAAGAAGGTAATCAAATTTCTTCACTAACAACCATGGCCGAATGCTTCATTCACCACCCAAGTCCAAAATTTTAACATAGGATAATTAAAGAACTTAGTAATTAACTTAAATTAAGCTAAAATTCCAAAATCTAACATGAATTACTAACCTTGTTTTGAGCTTAAGACAACCGAATGCTATATCCCTTTCTTCCTTTAAGTTTCGGCCAAGCTAGAACCAAGGATACAAGCTTTGTTTTCATTACCCTTTTTCTTTTTCTTTCTTTTATTTATTTCCTTTCTTTTGCATAAAATAATAGTCATTTAATTAAGATTTAATACATATTATATATATGTGACCATCATGGCCGGCCACCACTTATAAAAAGAAGGGGTATTTGACATGCAAAACCATTGTTTTGCATGCATGATTCAATTAGTCATCACACATTTCCCTATCCTACTTTAAAAGTTTACTACTAGGTCCTTTTTAGTGAAATTCACATTTATAACCTTAAATCAAAACATCAAAAATGTCACACACGAATTAACACATATTATAGGCATCAAAATGAATATTAAATTATTTTTATGCCTCGGTTTTGTGGTCCCGAAACCACATTCCGACTAGGGTCATTTTAAGGCTGTCACACAAAACATGTTAACATGAATTAAATAAGTCTCATCAACTAAATATAATTATCCCAACAATTAGGATTTAAAACTTCATAGTTGATGTCAAAAGCATAAAACTCAAAGCAAACATGTTTAAAATAAATAACAAAAGGAAAGAGTAAACTCAATTCAATTCAGCAGCCTTTTGGATCTATTCTAACTAACTCAGTTCACCAGTCTTTCGGATCTATTCTAACTGAGGTGCTTTACTCTTCTCAGTTCAGTAGCCTTTTGGATTTATTATGACTGATGCGCTCCTCCACTCTGATGAAAGCTTCTTTTGCTAAGGGTTTAGAAGGTAGTCGACTAAGGAGTGCTTTTGGTAAAGCTTTTGAGGCTAAAGATAGAGAGGGGATGGACGGTTATGCAATGGAAAAAGGGAGAAGGATTTGAGAGAACTAAAGTGAGAGAAATGTAGAGAAAATAAGAAATGAGGGATGAGGGATAAGTGAGGGATGGAAAGGTTTTTATAGGTGAGGAGTAGGGTTTGAGTTTACTAAAAATAGTTTAAAATTACCTTTCTTCCCTTTATCATGTGGCCGACCATGTATCAAGGAAAATGGATGACCAAGTCTTCTATTTTGAATTTGAATTTCAAGCTAAAGATAGCTATGTAGTGGACGGTTTCAGCAGGTAAGTTGTTGGATTGAATTTTGATTGTTTTCCAACTTGAGGGAGCTTCATTTAAATATCCCCAAAACACTTTTTGGGTAGCCAATATCAAGTGCCAAAATTGGGCTTTTAATTCCCCTTGTTGGACTGTTCTTCAGTCCAAAACTTAGCAAACATGTTCATCTTTTTATCACCTTTCATTACTGGGTCAAGTAGTTAATCCCTATGCCCAAATTGTATGGTCTTGCCATCCACATGGATAAATTGTGCATGGCCACCTTTTATTTATTTACATCATGTTTCCATAGCCTACCTATATAGTGGAAAATATACAGATGAATCACTACAGCAAAACAGGTTTTTAGCGGCATTTTTAGTGGCGGTTGGACCGAAAATACTTCAAAAAGTAAATCATTTGATGCTTTTTTGCATAAACGCCGCAAAAGGTAAAGCAATAGCAGCGTTTTTCTCATAATTCCACAAAGGGAAAAGCAATAGCAACATTTTTCTCATAAACGCCGCAAAAGTTAAAAGCAATAGCGGCATTTTCTCATAAATGCTGCAAAAGGTAAAGTAATAGCAACGTTTTTCTCATAAACGCTGCTAAAGGTAAAGCAACAACAGTAAGTTTTGATAAACACCGTAAATAGACACAATTTTGATAGCATTCATTAACTTTGGTTCTTTTTTCTCAGAACCAGTATCAGCCTTAGGTTTTAATAAAGCACTGCATAAACCTCCACAAAAACATAAAATGTACAGTACTCTATTTCCTTTATCCTCTCTTTCCAATCAGCCGCAGCAAGCTTTCCATCCTCATGGTGGTTCATTCCTTCATCTGGCAACCTCCTACCGTTGGCTTGTCCGTACCCCCGACCACTATCTACCTCCACTTTAATGTCATTCTCTGTTCTACACTTTGTTTACTTTTCTCTTTCCCTCTTCCTTCCGTCATCTTTGTTGCTCGTTCTTTCGTCTTTTCTGCTTGTTACTCCCTTCACCAGACTCTCTCTAGTTTTATTTTATCTTTGTTTATCTTTTATTCGTTTTCGGTACTAATTTACTTTTTTTTTTCAGAAGTTTGCTTCGAATTTGAGAAAATTTAAGGTATTTATTCCTATATTTCCCTAACTAGTTTTCTTAAAAAAGCATATTGAATTGTTTAAATTTTTTTATGGTTATATTTTAGATTTATATTTTAATTATTATTTTTGAGTTTTAGAAAATGAAAATATTAGAAAAATCCTTCGTTTATATTTGAACTTTGTTAAAACTTGAAATGCTTAAAAAATTATTGGTTTTACTTGTGAATTTTACCTTCATTTGTTTTTTTCATGGATAAGAAGCTTTCATATTCTTCCAACAGATTGTCATCTTTAGCATCCATTTCTTCATCTTCATTTCTTAGTGGGCGAAATGTTGTTCTTAGAAGATCTCATTTGCCCAAGATTTCTACAGCAAAAGAGCTACATTTCAATAAGGAAGGGTCAGCCATAAAGAAGTTGTGACAGCCCAAAATAGACCCTAGCCGGAATGTGGTTTCGGGACCACTAAACCGAGTCATAAAAATAATTAATTGTTATATTCTATGCTTACTATGTGTGTGCATGCATATGTGGAAATTTCATTCTCTAATTTTACCCATTTGTATGAGAAAGTATTAAATAGGGATCAAAGTGAAATATGGTGAAATATGATAGGCTAATTTTAAATGGCTTGTTAGTACATGTTAACAAAAATGTGGAGTTGCATGTCAAATAATCCCTTCCTAAGGAGGAGTGGCGGCCATGACAAGGTTATGGGCAAGGAACATGTTCCCAACATGTTTTACTAATGGATGATGTTAGAAATAATAAACAACTAAGCATGGGTGAGAAAAGAAAAAAATTTGTTCATGCTTGCTCTCTCCCTTTTTGGCCGAAAATACTAAGAGGAAGAAGGGATTTTTGCTTCATTTCCTTTGTTTAGAAGAGATCTAGAAGGAGATTTGGCTAAGTTTGCATCAAGATTAAGCTCAAGAGCTAAGAGGGCCACAATTGGACAAGGGGAAGGAAAAGGTGATCGAATAGCCGAAAAAGCCGTTCGACAACATCCGAGGTAAGTCCTCAAGAAGTGACCCTACTTGAATTATGTGAAATAAAGTATGGATGTGTATTGATTATTGATTATGTATGTATGAGCATTTGAATTCTACCGGGCTAAGTCCCAAGGCGAATATGCTTGTGATTATATTTGCGTTTGAGCCTTAGTAACGAAAATGAAATATGTATGTCCAATGATTATTGGTGTATGTGTACATGAGAAATTGAATGATATCCGGCTAAGCCCCAAGACAATTATGCTGGAAATTATATCGGGTTAAGACCAAGGCAATTGTGCTAGTGGCTATATCCGGCTAAGACCCAAGGCATTCGTATGAAGTTATTCTATCCGGCTAAGACCAAAGGCATTTGTGCACGTGATTATATCCGGTTATATTCTGAAGAATCTTGGGCTGGAGGTGAGTGTTGGTTGCTGTAATGAATTCAATTAGTACACTCGAAAAGCCCAAAGGATAAGGTACGTTATATGTGCATTGAAAGTCGACATGTTTGAGCAACATTCGCTCAATCGACTAATGAATTTCAGTTATTGAATTGATTGATACTTTGTGAAAGTATATAATGATGAAGTGTGAAGTAAGAATGTGTATTAATGAAATGATGCATTTGGCTATGTGAATGTATTGCTGTAATTAGAGCTGATTATATTCCTTGAGACTTACTAAGCATAAAAAAATGCTTACCCGCTACTTTGGCTCTCTGTTTTATAGATTTCGCTCGATAGCAATCGGATTCGGGATCAATAAAGTCGAAGTCATCCACACTATCCACGCCTCTATTTTGGTATAAATTTTGGTTGAACTTTGAAATGGCATGTATAGGACTACCCTTGTTGGTTGAATATGTTGTGATGTATATATGTACGGCCATGTGAAAATGGCTCGTAAAAGTGAAGTATCGACTTAGACTAATTGTGGTTTGTATGTATATATTTGGTGTCATGATGTGGCTATGGCTTGAAATGGGAATGTTGGTCATATGATCAGCCATTGGCATGGTTAAAATGATCATATATGAACCTATGTATGGCAAGACTAGTTGGTTCATGGAGACTACCAAATAGGTAAGACCTACCTTAAAACAGATGCTGCCAGCTGCAGTGACGTGAATGTGAAAAATCACCAAAATTCGTAGGAATGGAATTAAATAGTGAATAAGCTATGTAAATGAACCTTGATGAGTCTATTTTCATATGGAAGAAACGAAATGGTCATAGGAGTTACATGTTAAGAGATATTAAAACTATTGTGAGACAGGGCCAGAACGGTTTCTGGGTTCCCTGTCGCAAATTTAAAAATTTACTATAAATTATCAAAAAAGAATTAGGAGACATACCTTATATGTACAGATTCCATTTTGAGTATAGTTTCATTAGAAACAAACGGTACCAGCATTAAAGCCCTGTACAGAGATATATTCAAGTTATACCGCGCGAAGGTCAGGGCAGTCGATCCCTGTAACATGGGTGACTTTAACTAATAAACTGTACCAATTGGCCCGACCAAAAATTCTAGAAATAAATACATGGATGGATATATGAGTCTAAATTCAGGGAAAATTTACGAAACCAGTTTCCGAGTTTTGAAACTCGAGATATGATTTTTAAGGCGACAGTGACGCAGTTTTCCAGCCTGACTGGAAATGTCAAATGGATGGGCAAAACAAGTGAACTTGGCTTGTTAACCCCTCGTGTCCGACACCGGCGATGGTCTCGGGTTCGGGGTGTTACAGAAATTACAAGTGAGTCTTTGTTTCAAATGCTAAAAAGTTGCCTAACTGGTTAAGTATTCAACTGAACTTCACAGCCTTTATATGTTTGCTCTACCTTACTTCATGTTCTTTTGTTGTAGACTGGTGTGAACAAGCTTGCTGATTTGGTTGGAGTCACTCTTGAACCAAAAGGCAGGAATCTCGTTCTAGAGAGCAAATATGGCTCTTCCAAAATTGTTAATGATGGTGTGACAGTAGCTAAGGAGGTATATTGCATTTGTTCTAACCATTTTTAAAGTTAAAAGCTTGACCAAAAGTTTTAAGAATTTTCATTGATTGAATGATGTGCCTGTATCAATTTCAAGGTTGAGTTGGATAACCCAGTTGTTGGGGCTAAGTTAGTAAGACAGGTAGCTGCTCAAACTAATGACTTGGCCGGTGATGGAACAACAACTTCCGTTATTTTTTAGCAAGGTTTGATTACTAAAGGTGTCAAGGTTCGTTTATTTATCTTCATATAATTATGTTTGGGGTACATGAGAGAACTTTAAAGTTAGACATTTCCATGCTATTTGTGTTTAATTGCTAAGAACTATTGTAATTCAGATGGTGGCAGCCGGTGCAAATCCTGTCTTAATCATTAGGGGCATTGAAAAGACCACAAGGGCTTTAGTATCTGAGCTTAAGGCTATTTCAAAAGAGGTAATCTTAATACTCATCTGCTTTCATGTTTTCTGTATTTTACTATTTGAAGGGAATATAATTAGTGTGCTGTGGGGTTTAGGTTGAGGACATTGTTATCCTTACTGGAGGTTTGTATAATTTTGTATTTTTCATGTGTTTATATTGTTCCCAAAATTTAATTTGCTTGTGTTCTAATTATTGAGAGATATCTACCATTTGCGTACAGGTACTATTATTAGAGATGAGGTTAGGTTTTCCTTGGACAAAGCTAGCAAAGAAGTCTTGGGCCATGCCTCTAAAGTGGTGCTTACCAAGGATACAACCACCATCATGGGTGATAGAAGCACCTAAGAAGGAGTGAATAAACAAGTTGCACAGATTAAAAATCTCATGGGGTTGTCTTTCAAGTTTGCACTAATTGTGGTTACCAGGCTTTCTTTTAGGCTTACAATGTCTAACTTATTATTACTTTAATGTAGGTTATAGAATAGGATTATGAGAAGGAAGAACTTGACGAAAGGATTGCTAAATTATCAAGTAGTGTGGCAGTGATACAAGTAACCACTAGTTAGTTGAAGGGACATTCTATGTAGTTTATCTATATGGAATTTGTTTTAAGAAATTTTATACTATTTCTATCCAAGTTTTCCAGCATTTATACAAGAGTCTAGTATGTCTTATGGTGTTCAAATTCGAATGGATTGAATAGAGTTCGGTTTGATTAATGATTGCATTATACTATCTGACTCTTGGACAGATTAAACGTGTTTTGGCATGGATAATTTCTAGGTTTAGTGAGGTCTAAATGTAGATATAATGAGTGTGAAATCAACTATTTAAGTTTAATGATGTGTAACACCCCTTACTCGTGTCCGATGTCGGGACAAGATATGAGGCATTACCGGACTTAAACATACACATACATGTAAAATCGAGTCATAAAATTTCAACCAATTCAAAACATTCAAACACATCATATCATCCTTTATGCAGGCCTATGAGGCCCAAAACATACATCGGGGGCAGTTCAGGACTAAACCAAGAACTTTTGAAAATTTTACAACGCTTAGGAAATTTTCCATGTTTAGGACATGCCCCGTGTGGATAGGCCATGTGGTCACACACGCCCATGTGGCTTGGGACACGCCCGTGTCCTCAGCCTGTGTAACTCTCTATTTATGACGTCAGCAATGAAATCGAGTCACTCGACCAAGTCACACGCTCGTGTGCTAAGGTTGTGTCCCCAGCACGGCTAAGGCACACAGCCGTGTCTCTGCCCGTGTGGCCAACACTTAGGCTATTTTCCAAGCGTTGGTCAACCATAACCCTCACACATTTATACAACATCAAGGACATATAACATGGCATCCACAAACATAGCATTTTCATGTCATCATATTTGTGTTTCTCATACTCATTTTATATCAAGTCTAGACATACCAAACCATATTCATTTGGCCTTATCATCTTCATTAACATCATTAACTAACTCTAAATTTACACTTTTATACTAAGAATATGGTCACATCTATTGATCAAAGTTCATCCATCAAATATACATATGATATCATACATCCATCGATATCAAGCCATCACAACATGTACATCATCAAGACATTAGAACAATCATGCAAAATCAATTAAGTTTACAACCCAATGATTAAATATAAGCAATATCTCATGTCTTTATACAAATCAATCATTATAAGCCAACTCAATTGGCCAAATCATGAAACACATATCATAGAGTACTAAGTCTCTATACATGCCACTCACTTGAAAACACTTAAGGGTTATTAATACCCCGGGTTGATAATTTGATAGTATGATGCTGCCTCCGACGATCTCAAACCTCGAGCTAACTTGAAAACACTAAAAGAAATGAAAAGGAGAGGGGTAAGCTTTATAACTTAGTAAGTCTATATGAAAATAATAAGCAATATATCAACATGCTTCTCAAGGTAATACAATCATAATTACCCATTTACTTATGTTTTGGTCAAGCTATTTTCTCGAGTCATAGTTACTAAATTATTAATATATAGAGCTGCAGAACTCCAAATTAAGATCCGCTAATTTTCCCCAAAACTAGACTAACATATATTCTTACCATAAAATTTCCAGAATTTATGGATTAGCCAATAAGTACAGTTTATTCTTCAATATTACCCATATTCTGTTGTTTGACAGCTTCGACCTTCCTTTACTAAAACTTAATTATCTCATAGTACAGAATTTAGATAATGTTGCCGTCTATTTCTCTTGAAATAGAATCATTAAAAATTTAGTCATATGAATTCTAATCCATAATTAGTTTTCTAAAATTTTTATTGATTTTCCAAATTTAAGACAGGGGAGTCTGGAATCACTCTGACTCTATCTCACAAAAATTCAAATATCTCATAATACGAAATTCTTTTGCTTACAACGTTTCCCTATGTGAAACTATACTCAATAAGATTTAATTTCATATCTTATTCAGTATCTAATTTGATTTCCATAATTTTTGGTGGATTTTCAAAGTCGGACTATTGTTGCTGTCCAAAACTGTTTTAGTGCAATATGATGATAACTATCATAAGTTCATTTTCATCTAATCATGAACTCACCATTTCATGGATTCCATGTTCAATTACACAAAGACATAATAACATAACCATAAATATTATTCATCATTCAAGCCTTTTTGCATACTTATCATATGTTCATATATATACATATACATAAACTTTCTCACCATAAGTCATTCTTCATCAAGGCATTACTCTTGAGTTTAGCGTACATACCTGTACTCATTCGTAGTATATCACATAACCATACCTTTTTTAACATGACCTCATTGGGTCTTTCATCACATTATCCATTGCATTACTCGTTGAACACTCGGTATACTATGGGATACGTGGAAACTTGCACATAAGTGCCATATAAACATACGTAGCTGAAGCTACCTCATATCATGCAATGCTTGCAATAGAGCTACTCATGGGCTTGCTCATATAAGCTATAGATCAAGGTGTAACTACACAGAATGCTCATAAAAGCTGTCAGGTATCCGACCACTCAAGGATTACCTAGCTACTGGTAGGACACACAAGACCATTGCCTGGAACCCAATCACATGTATCGCATCTATTATGAACTTGGACCACTCAACGAGCTCGGATGCCACATATATCACGAACCCGGACTACTCAATAAGTTCAGACTTATTAATTTCTAGTGACATGTCACTTGTATCCTAAACTATTCCTATGGTTCAAACGGGGTTTTTCTCACTTGCACATTGCACCTCTATTGCACTTGCTCGTGATGTCGTGGATAACGACCATAATATCATTCATGCTTACAATAGTACTAATTGCCCATTCATAGCATAATAAGGCATAACTAAAATACAAAATAGGCTTTTTATCACATATTTCATATATCACTTGTCATGTATCATCATTTTCTTGCATTTTATGTAATATTCTTCCATGTCATATTTCCACATCATATACATATTTTTTCCAATATATTAAATCATACAATATATGCAATAATAGTAAGGAATATAATTCAAACATAACATTGCATTATTATTATCATACGAACTTACCTCGAATCCGAGCACAACTAATTATTCTATTTTAGTTCATAATCTCGTACTTTCCCGATTTAAGCCCGAATCTCAATTTTCTTGATCTAAAATTTCAAATATTACTTATTTATTACTCACATTAATCAAATTGACCCAAAAATCATACTTTTACAAATTTTCATTTTTACCCCTATACTTTCACATATTTGCAATTTAGCCCTTAGGCTCGTAAAATGAAATTTATTCAATTTCTTCGTACTTTAAGCCTAGCTGAGTCATTTTCATAACTATAGCAGCCCAAAATTTCCACTAAATCACACTTTTATGACAAATTTTATAACTTTTACAATTTAATCATTTTTAGTGTTTTCACCGAAAACTACTTAATAAAAGTCGTTTAACACACAAAAAACATTCAAATTCCTCCCTTAAACATCAAAATACACACATGTATCACATGGGTAAATTTTCAAACATCAACCCTAACTTAAATAAATGGTAGAAATAGCTAGATCTTGTTATGAGGATTTCAAAAATGTAAAAATCTTTAAAAACGGGACAAGAACGGACTTACTATTGAGCTTGGAAAGCTTGAAAAAAACCCTAGCCATGACTTCCATGCAAATTTCGGCCAAATTTTGAAGATGAGCATAAATTTGGCTTTTATTTTCCCTTTTTATTATTTTAATTACCAAATGACCAAAATGCCCCTAACTTAAAAATATTCTATTTCACCTATTTCATGTCCATTTTTGTCCATAAAATTAGTCAATGGTCTAATTACTATATAAGGACCTCCAATTTAAAATATCATAGCAATTAGACACCTGTAGCTTCTAGAACTCAAGTTTTGTACTTTTTACAATTTAGTCATTTTGACCAAATTGAGTGCCCAAACGTCAAAATTTTTGAACGAAATTTTCACGAAATCATCCTGTGAAATTGTAGACCATAAAAATGTAATAAAAATAAATTTTACTATGTCGTATTTGTGGTCTCGAAACCATTGTTCCGACTAGGCCTAATTCGGGATGTTACATGATGTTCCATGTTAAAGACTATGCAAATTTTAGACAAAATTATGGTAAAGTCAGCATGTTAAAGCCACAAATTATCTAATTTATGCTGATTGAAATAGTTTGTGTATGGGGAGTTATTGTCAAGTTATTATGCATTTAATGTGTTTTATTCATGGTTGTCTGGAACAACATATGTAATTAGAATCTTAGCATTTTATAAGTGATGTTGAATGTCATGAAATGCCTACTTGTGCTGTCCGAAACAGCTTGTACATGGAAGAATTATTGAAAAAATAACCTACATTTAAGGTACCTTATTCATGGTTGTCTGGAACAACATATAGATGTTAAAATTTCAGTATTGTTATGGGTTTTAATAAATTAGACTAAAAAATTGTGGTAGATTATAGAGTGGTAAATTAGAATCAGATTTTAGTCTTATTTTAAATTTTCATTTGGTTTACTTAAGGTTGATTTCCGATTGCAGGAATGATTCCATGTGCTGTTATGATTTTGGGGCTATATTTCATCCCAGATTCCTCTAGATGGCTAGTAAGGTTACTTTCTTATTGGAAAATTTGGACATCACATATATAATAAAAATAATTACATGTTATTATTTACTATCATGATAAGTTATCCCAAATTAAAAGTGATCTAATTTGGTTAGAATTTTATTGGGCTTTTAATTATTAAATAAAGTATGGGTCAAATATGTGTAGATACTCTTCTAATAAAATTCTAATTAATGATGGGCTAATTAGAATTTGGTTAAAACTAATATTCTAAGGTTATAAGTATTAGGGTTATGGTCCTCAAATTATACACAAGATATCTTTTCTAATATCCCATCATTAGGAAAGAGAGAGCATATATTCTCTGAATTTCTTGTGTGCTAATTTGGAAGATCAAATCCCCAAGATCCGGTAAAACTTCAAGAAATTCATGGATTTAAGTACGCTTCCGCATCTAGTTTTGTTCTTGATTTATTCTTGATGATTTGACATGATAGATCTTGGTTTATTAAGTTGTATTTTAGATTTATTTTATAAATCTAACAAGTGGCATCCGAGCTTCATCATATCGAATCATTGGAAATTGAATCAAGTTCTTCATTTGAATAATTGATTCATGAAATTTCATGGGTTTTATATTTCAGATATATATGTTATTTTTAAAGATTTATATTAAAGTTTTTATTATCTTGAATTCATATTAAAAAAATTTTGGGTGATTTTTGAATTAATAGATTCAATTATAAAGTTTAAAATATTTGTGTAATATTATTTGATACATTCGCTTTTAAGCTTTATTTGAAAATATTGCAATTCAATTCTTGTGTATTTACAAGGCATGTGATTATTATTATTTTAATCCTATATAACATTTAAAAATATATATATAAATGTATATATAGAAATTGATTCATATATATGTTTTGTTTATATATATAAATGTATAATATATGCATGCTTTGATTGGTTTATTGTATGTGGCTTTGGAAAATTATATAAATATATATGTTTATTTTTAATTTGATTGAAAGATGAAATTAAGGTAAATATTTTAGAACAAATAAATTCAGATTTTGGCTTTTAATTAAGGATGTCTAATATTTTAAATAAATTAGTTGAAACAAAATGCCGCCAAAGTGACTTCTTTTGTGTAGATTAGTTTATTTGAAATATTAAGATAGTTATATGTTTTTGTAATTCATGCGTTTATTAATTGACCCAAAGGTAAGTTAATATTTGACAGAATGTTAATGACATCTGTGGTGATAAATGTGTGACAATTATAAGGTATTTTATGTGAGCAATAAGTTAGTCCAAAGATTAATTAATTGTTTAACATAATTTATTGTCAATGTTTGATTGCTACAACAAAAGTACTGCTTACTGTTAATATTACTGTCCAAAGACTTGATATTAATGTAGTGCTTGGTATCTTGAGATGGGATTAGCCATTATCTTGAATTTATTGTTTACTTATGAATATTGGTTTAAGCTTGCTTTTGTTCTCTATTCAGCTAATTCATCTTCTGCTGCCACAATATCTGCGAATATAAATTCTATACCTATGCTTAATGGAACTAATTTTAAGGAATGGAAAAGGCACTTACTTACAGTGCTTGGCTGTATGGACATAGACTTTGCACTAAGGGAAGAACAACCTGCACCTCTCACTGCGGAAAGCACCCCTGATATTAAGAGGGACTTTGAGAGGTGGGATTGTTCAAATCGTATGAGTCTAATGATCATGAAACACAACATTCCAGAAGCCTTTAGGGGCACAGAATCTGAAGAGATTACTCTGGCCAAAGGTTTCCCTGATGAAATTGAGAAACATTTTGCTAAAAACGATAAGGTTGAGATGACATCACTTCTGACTTCTTTGATGTCTATGAAGTATAAAGGTCAAGGAAACGTAAGGGAGTATATTATGGAGATGTTCCATACTGCTTCAAGACTTAAGGCACTTAAATCGAGCTTTCTGAGGAATTGCTTGTTCTTATGGTTTTGGTACTGCTTCCTGCACAGTTTAACCAATTTAAAATTAGTTATAACTGTCAAAAGGAGAAATGGACCCTAAATGAGCTCATTTCTCATTGTGTGCAAGAGGAAGAAAGGTTGAAGGGTGATGAGTCTGAAAATGCTCATTTGGCCAATGTCCCTAAGGACAAGGGCAAGAAAAGAAAATATCAGAATGAAACTGCTAAGGGTCCAGCTCAAAAGAAACAACAACAAGCTACAGAGAGTTGTTTCTTTTGTAATAAGTCTGGACACGTAAAGAAAGATTGTACCAAATATCATGCTTGGTGTGTAAAGAAAGGTATAATTCTTAATTTGGTCTGTTCTGAGATTAATTTAGCTTCAGTACCTAGAAACACTTGGTGGATAGATTCTGGTGCTACTACTCACATAAGTGTCTCTATGCAGGGTTGCCTGAGTTACTGAAAGCCAAGTGATGGTGAAAGACACATCTTTGTGGGCGATGGAAAATCAGTAGAAGTTGAAGCAATTGGGCATTTTAGGTTGTTATTAGGAACTGGTTTTTATTTGGATTTAAAAGACACTTTTATTGTACCGTCATTTAGATAGAATTTAGTTTCTGTTTCTTTGTTGGACAAATTTGGATGTTATTTTTCATTCAGAAACAATCAATTTAATTTGCCTTTAGATTCAAATGTTATTGGAACTAGTTATTTAAATACCTATGACAACCTTTATTTGCTAGAAACAGTTGCATCCAATAATGAAACCTTGCATGTGGAATCACGTGGTATTAAACGCAAATTAAATAAGGAAAATTCAGCATCATTATGGCATAGGCACTTGGGTCATATCTCAAAAGTTAGAGTTAAACGCCTTGTCTCTGATGGTATTTTAGAGTCCTTTGACTTCATAGACTTTGATGTCTGTGTCGATTGCATTAAGGGAAAACAGACCAAAACCAAGAGATTGGGTGTAAATAGATCTTCAGACGTCTTAGAATTAATTCATATAGATGTGGGCCATTCCCTACAGCATCTTGGAATGGTCAAAAATATTTCATAACATTCATAGACAATTACTTACGTTATGGGTACCTATATCTCATTCATGAAAAATCTCACACTACAGCAAACCAGGTTTTAGCGGCATTCTTTTTGGGCCTATAGCAGTGCTTATAAGTGCTGCTAAAACTATTTGCGGCGCTTGTAAAAGCGCCGCAAAAGACGCCGCTAAAGATAACGCCGCTAACATTTTGCGGTGTTTATGTAAAAAAACGCCGCTATAGAACATGATCTTTAGCTGCGCTTTTCCCACAAACGCCGCTAAAGAACATGACCTTTAGCGGCGCTTTTCCCACAAACGCTGCTAAAAAATATGACCTTTGAAAAGTATATTTTAATTAAATAATATTTATTTCTATGATAAATATTATATTATGTTTTATTTTTGAAATTTGAATTTTAAACTATATACTTTTAAGGATAAATAAAAAATATTAATTAAATCAAATTTTCTATAAAAAATTTTAACTTTAAAACTAAATATAAAAATTAATGAATTTAAATTTAATACATAAACATTTATTCAATATGTAATTTAATACATAAAAAAAACACCACTCACAAAGTATTACTATTTCTAAAACAAAATTCATCCTAGTCAGAAAAGAATGCCAAATCATCATCACCTCTCATTAATCAAAGGAAAAAGATCAGAAAAGAAGAAGAAAAAATATACAACAGAGGGCTGGTTCAAGCTTAGATGAAGCCAAAGTATTGCAATGCCTGCATATAACTTAAAGAAGTCCTCCGTAGCGTGAGCTATCTCGAGACTATCTCTAACCTCCATTGCCATTTGTAACCTCGTCTGAATTGCTGCTCAAGGAACACACACAAGCAAAAAGTTCAAAGAAATTGACAATTCTTTCAACATTTATATTCATTTTACAAGAGAACCAAACAGAAAACCAAATAGAGAATAAAAACGTTTATATATTTGGCTTCATGAGTTGAAATCACAGACAAGTTACATCAACAAAGAAGCAAAAAAATGTCCAACTAGAGAATGGATGAAAACCTATTTCCCATAAGCAATTTGTAATTATTGTAGTGTACAAAATAGCAATTATTGCAGTGCATTTCTTCTCTACTTTAACCATCCTTTGTGACACCCCTAATTTGACCCTAGTCGGAAAGTGGTTTCAGGACCACAAAATCGAGTCACAAAAATAATTAATTGTTATATTTTATGCTTATTGTTTATGAATAAGTATGTGTGAAAATTTCATGATTTTATTTTGTCATTTGGATGTGAAATAAATAAAAAGGGGCTTATGTGGAAAATCTTGAAAATGTCATAGGTTAATTGGTAGTGGCTAAAAATTGCATGGTTTGAAGCATGAGGGACTTGCATGTCAAACATTCCTTTTTTCTTGGTAGTGGACGGCAATGATGGGCATGAATGACACATTTGGCATTTTGTATGTTATATTTTAGTTAAATAATATCAAATAGTTTTATAATAAATAAAGTTATTATATGTCATAAATTATAAGAGGAATTAAACAATTAAAAGGGTGAGAAAAAAAAACAAAGTTGGGTCTTTTCTTCTTCTCCATTGCCGTGAGTAGAAAAGGGAGAAGAAAGTTTGGTTGCTTTGATTTTTGGCTTAGAAGATAGCTAGAATGAGGTATGTATTGAATGATTCTTGAAAATCTATGCATGTTTGAGATGATTAGTTCAAACTCTACTTATCCCATAGATTAAACTTAGAATTTTGAGGTTTGAGATTCGGTCAATAAGCTTGAAACTCATAGTAGTTTGTTTTGGTAAGCTTGGTATACGGATGATAGATGTGTTTTGGTTTTGGTTTGATAACGATGTTAATGATGGTGATTTTCAGTCATGTATTAACTTAAATTGTAAGTATGATTTATGGTATAATTTGTGTGATGGAATGGTCTTGAGATTTGGCTTGATTAAATGGGTAAAATGCTAAGTGTATTAAAGATGATATAATGGATATTTCGGTTTATGTGAAGTAAATATAGATGATGATTATAAGCTGTTTTATGATTTGATAATGGTGATTAAATCTTGTAGTTAAGTGTTTAGATATATATATATATATTAATAATGAATTTAGTTGTACTTGCTATGTGAGAAATATGCAATGCTATAGGTATTTGATTATTAGATATGGCTATTTTAGGTTGATTTGTAATGGTAAAAATAAATTTGTATCACTTTGTGTTATTTATATAAGTGGCTGTATGTTCGGCCATGGTAATTGGCTATCTAGGTTCCATTTATAATGGCAAGTAATGTGAATTCTTGTTTGTGCATGTGAATTGGGTATTAGTGAAATAAACATAAAAGTTAGTCATGGTATATTTCATAAACACATTATGCACTGAAGTTATCGATTATCAACTGTGACTATTAAAGAAGTAATGTTGAATAAGTAATGAAACAAATTCATTTGTTTTAATTAAGCTTAAGAGCAAAGAGGATCAAAGTCGGATAGGGAAAAGAGAAAGTAAGCGAATAGCCGTGGATATCTAGTCGTCGACCACTTCCGAGGTAAGTTTTAAGTGATTAAATGTTGAGTAAATTCAATCATAATAGGACATAATGAGTTGATTTAATAAGATATGATGTGGCCATGATATGTTTTAAACTCAAATGGTAAGTTCATAAGTGTTTGGACTTGAAATTTAAGAGCAAATTGTAATAATTTGCTTAGGATAGCAAGCAGAACGTGGTTTTAGAAAATCACCATAAATTGTTGGTGTGGAATTATAGGCTGAATAAAATATGTAATCAAAGTTAGTCTAGTTTCTTGTAAAAGAGACCGTCTGAGCAAAGAAATTTCCTATAAAGAGATATTTAAAGTTGTGTGAGACAGATGTCGGAATGACTCAAAATCCTGTTCTGTTTTTAGAAAATAATTATAATTTCTACAAAAATGGTTATAAGATAAAATTTATATGCTTAGACTCCTTAATGAGTCTAGTTTCAAATGAAATCAAATAGAACACATTTTGAATTCTGTAAAATGAGAAATTTGATTCGTAGTGAAGAGTGGTCAGATTAGTCAAACAGTGAAACAGGGAAAAATTTAAGAAAAATCTGGTATTGATTGGCCAAACCAAAAATTCTGAAAATTTTTTGGATACAGAATATACGAGTCTACTTTCATGGAAAATTAACGGCACATAATTTGGAATTTCGTAACCCCAGTGACAAATAATTTAACGACTGTTGCTCAGGAAAAACAGCTTGTAGAGAATTTGTGGTTATGTTGTAAACATGGATAAAACTTGTTTTAGTTGCTCATAAGCTATTGATTAAACCCATACGTGAATTCTAAATTGCGATATTGTAAAATGATATATGAGTGTTAGATGGATCTTTGATATTAAAATTTGTGAAATTGTAAGTTTATAAGTATTCGAATATGAAATGATAGTATGGCATGAAATTGAATTATTCATTGGAAAATGATAGATGTAGATTCAGCCAAGACAAAGTGTATACGTGAAAGTATATGTGGTATGTGAAGTATATTTGGATAATTGTGATGTGAATACATGAAAATTTATATTTTGATTTAGGATTTTATGAGATGAATGTGAACATGCATATATGTGATAAGGCCGAATGGCTAATGTGATGGATGTGAAAGTGTATAAATGTGATAAGTCCCGAAGGGCATTTGTGCCAGTACTATATCTGGGTTAAGATCCCGCAGGCTTTATGCGAGAATATTATCCTGATTTAATGTCCGTAGGCTTCGAGTTCGTACTGTATCCGGGTTTTAAAGACCCGAAGGTTAAATGCTAGGATTTAAGTAAGACTTTGATATTGAGTATCCGCAGTAAGTTACCATCAAATAAGTATTATGTATTTAAGATGTTCAGGTACGTATTACTTACTCATTGGTGGATTGATTTCGAAGTGAATTATTAGTATCAAGGAGGTATGCATATGTGATTAATATTATAACTCCAAATATGAGAATGATCTAATTGGTAATGGTATGCTTGTATAATGAAGTATGTGATGAAATATTCTTATGTATTAATGTATATTCTTAAAGGCCTTATGATTTGAGTATGGGTTGTGTTCACTAGATGTGCCAATACAAGATAAGGAATATGTTCGGTTCTTTATGTGCCAATACGGTAATTTAGTACTTATCAGGTGAAATACTTGAAAATATGGAGGTGATTATGAACAAGTGGATGAGATTATTGAAAGTTGTAAAATTGGTGAAGAATGTGCTTACCATGTGAATCGAACTCCAGTTGATGAAGAATGTGCTTTGGAAATATTCAATCGTCTAGGTCATTATTATTCAAAGTATATATATGTGATAGCTAAGTAATGCGTTTATTGATATTATGGTTCGAGATGAAGCTCTAGATTATTTTCATCGAACAGTTGAAATGAATGACCAAGGATATTGAATGAAAACACTTTGTGACTTAAAACTCAAGGCTAAAGAAAGGTGAATTAAATTATGTGAAATTTTGGCTAGGTATATTGGGTCAAATGAGATTTTACCTAGATTAAGTATATGTGAAAAACGTCATTGATTCAACAAAATTATTGTTTTGCTTAAAACTTACTAAGCTTACGAAAGCTTACTCTGTTCGTTCATGTTTTGGTCTGTAGGTTGTGGATTCTGACTACCAGCTCGGGGATCGTCAGTACTTCGTCACACTATCTACCATTACGGCAGCCATAAGATTGGATTATCTTATGGCATGTATAGGATAGACAATAAGTAGAATGATACTTTGACCTTCGTGTAGAAGTCATGTGATTACGGTATCTTATGGAACTTACTTGTATAAGTGTTAAATTCGAACTTTGTTTGCGTCTAGCAATTTAGTAAATGAATGATCTTTATTCAAAAAAAAGTTCAAAATTTTACGGCCCTGATCGGATTCCTAGTTTTCGGTAACGCCTCGTCCTATTTCTGTGACGGTTATGGGATAGGGGTGTTACATCCTTTCCACCCCATCAAACCTAAACATTTCCCCTATTTCCCAGGAATATATAGAACTATAAGATTCCACACAAGATAAGCTTAAATGCTATTTTACATGTCAAAATAGCTGTTTTCAACATTTTTACAAAAGAAACCTACACTTCATGAGACTTCAAAAATGAACAAGAACAAGTTCCAACAAAGTTGCATATTTGAAGGATGAGACATGAAAAACAGAAGACTCATAAAGAGATTATATACTTTTAGTCAACTATTCACTCAAGTTCATTCAAATCTATATTATATTTCTGTCTCAAAGCGCATAAAATTATAATTGCAACCTAATCTAGGAAAAGCTCGTTAGTTGTTCGTTAGCCTTCTTAACTATATAGGGTGTATTGGCGTGCTTTTACCATATACAATTAATTTAGCTACATTTAGATATCACAAAATAAATGCATAAAATTGTAATTATCAAAGGAGTAGCTATTCTTTATGTGAAAAATAAAATAGAATAAAATAAATAAAAATAAAGAACACATAAATTTTACGTGAAACCCTTTCGGAAAAAAACCACAGGCGAGAGGAGAAGAAAATTCACTATGTCGAAAAATTTTTACTCAAATACAAGAGGAATAGACTATGTCTATTTATAGGCTTGCAAAGCCATATTCTAGTAGGATTGAAACACCTTATCCTAATCAATATAAAATAGATGGAGTTTAATAAGGTTTAAAACCTTATTCTAAAATAAAATAAAAGAAGTCTAGTTCTATATGGATTTTACTTTTATTTTATTTTCCATCGTATTTTATTTAAATAAGAATTTGGGTCACTTAATTCTAACAATCTCCACCTTGACACAAATTCTCAATGAACAAGTTCTTCATCGCGAACTTTCAATAAACAAGTTCTTCACCTCTTCCAAAAACCCCTTAAGGGTTTAACTTCAACAATGAACACCAACCAAGTCTAAGCAATGCTCAAACTTGGTTATAGGAAGTGACTTAGTCATCATATCTGCAGGATTTTCATGAGTGCTAATTTTGCTCACAACAATATCACCACGAGCAATAATATCACGAACAAAATGATACCGAATATCAATGTGTTTTGTTCTCTCATGAAACATTTGATCTTTTGTAAGAAAGATGGCACTGACCGTCACAAAATCTCGTGCTGATTTGAAGGTCTTCATTGAGTTCACTAAATAGTCCCTTCAACCAAATAGCTTCTTTACAAGCCTCGATAATCGCCATGTACTCAAACCATTGGTAGACAAAGCGATCGTAGTTTGCAAAGTGGCTTTCCAACTAATTGCACAACCTCCGATTGTAAAGACGTAACTTTGAGAGATCTTCTTCTATCAAGGTCTCCAAGAAATCAGCATCAACATACCCTATAACTCCATCTTTAGTTCTTCCAAACTGTAAGCAAACATTAGTAGTGCCTCGTAAGTATCTTAAAATCCATTTGAATCGCTTTCCTGTTCTTTACCAGATTCGCCATGTATCTCGCTAATCTGCCTTGATTGCATATGATAAATCGGGCGTGAACAAACCATACCATACATGAGAGATCCTCTTGCACTAGAGTATGGAACATGTGACATGTACTCAATCTCATTATCTGATTGAGGAGATAAGGCCGATGAAAGTCTGAAATGG
Organism: Gossypium arboreum; assembly: GCF_025698485.1. Lineage (NCBI taxonomy): Eukaryota > Viridiplantae > Streptophyta > Magnoliopsida > Malvales > Malvaceae > Gossypium > Gossypium arboreum. Next base: position 60,713,835 of record NC_069079.1, read on the forward strand.
GCTGCTAAAGGAGTACTAACAGGCTTAGCACTCTGCATATTGAACCTGCAAAGAACTTTCTCAATGTACCCTTTCTGACTTAGGTACAATTTACTTGCTTTTCTATCTCTGAGAATCTCCATACCAAGTATCTTCTTTGCTGGTCCTAAATCTTTCATCTCAAATTCTTCACTTAGTTGGGCTTTAACCTTTCTTATCTCTCTTTATCTTTTCTCGCTATCAACATGTCATCAACATAAAGGAGTAGATACACAAAAGAACCATCATTATTTTTCTTAAAGTAGACACAACTGTCAAAACTACTTCTTTTGAAATCATGAGAAGTCATAAAGGAATCAAACCTCTTGTACCACTGTCTTGGTGACTGTTTCAAACCGTAAAGGGACTTTTTCAGCAAGCAAACATAGTCCTCTTTTTCTGAGACTATAAAACCCTCTGGTTGTTGCATGTAAATATCTTCCTCAAGTTCTCCATGCAAAATGCGTTTTACATCTAACCGCTCAAGCTCCAAATCATGCATGGCCACAATACCAAGCAAAGCTCGAATCGAACTATGCTTAACAACCGGAGAGAACACATCATGAAGTCCACTCGGAATTTGATCAGTAACCCTTTGCAACAAGCCTTGCTTTATATCCGGTTCTTCAACTCCGAGTCCCTTCTTTCTTTTAAACACCCATTTACAACGAATGCCTTTTTACCTTTAGGAAGTTTTACAAGATCCCATGTTCGCTTTTTGTGGAGTGATTCCATCTCCTCTTGCATAGCAAACATCCACTTTTCGAGTCTTCACATTAATCGCCTCGAATAATTAAATGGCTCTTGATTCGCATCTATATCTTCAGCCACATTTAAAGCATAAGCAACTAGATCAACCTCGGCATACTTCTTTGGAGGTTTAATTTCTCTTCTTGTCCTGTTTTTGGCGATAGAGTATTGCGGTGAAGAAACAACTCTATTCTCAATTTTGTACCGGCTTGAGGAGTTGATTCAGTATTAATCGATGCTCCACCGCTTTTGGTTTTCTTTATTGGAAGAGTCTTTAAGAGATAAGTTAGGTAGCATAGCGCTTCATCAAAAACAACATCTCGCTAATCACAACTTTTCTATTTTCAGACACCATAACTTATAGCCTTTTACACTAGCTTTATAACCAAGAAAACGCATTTAATGGATCTTGGTTCCAATTTTCCATTATCAACATGAGCATACGCAGACACCCAAAAATCTTTAAATCGAATAATTAGCGGGATTACGGACCATACCTCTTGTGGAGTCTTTTTCTCAATGGCAACGGATGGAGATCGGTTGATCAAAAACATGCAGAGAGGTCGCTCGCCCAAAATGACTTGGTAAGTTGGCATTTGACAACATACATCGAACCTTCTCCATGATCGTTCGTTCATTCGCTCGCAACGCCGCTTTCTTTGTGGAGTATGACGAATCGTCAAGTGTCTCATGATCCCTTCGACTTGCACAATCTATTAAACTCATCGTAATGAACTCTAAGCCATTGTGCATGCGGAGGTATTTTATCTGCTTTCCGTCTGTTTTTCAATCATAATTTTCCAAGACTTAAATGTGGAAAACACATCGCTTTCGCTTGGGAAGAACGCCCAAACTTTTCGGAAAAATCATCAATAAAGGTTAGCATATAATTAGCTCCACCTCTCGAAGGCACTCGGACGACCCCACGATCGAATGGATATACTCCAACGTTTCCTTCGTGTTATGGATTCCTCTAGTGAATCGAACTCTCTTTGCTTCCCAAAACACGGTGCTCACGAAATTCAGTTTGCAAATTCCTTGCCCATTAAGAAGTCCTCTTTGCTTAATTACGCCATGCCATTCTCACTCATATGCCCTAGGCGATATGCCAAAGTTTAGTAATATCATCATCGACAAGGAAGAGGAAGCGACAATTGCATCACCAGATATGATAGAACCCTCAAAACATATAACTTGGCAATCTTTCTTTGCCCTTTCATCACAACAAGGACCCTTTGAAATCTTTAAAACCCCACTTTCACCGTGTGTATTTGTACCCTTTTGAATCAAGAGTACTCAACGAAATTAAATTTCTTTTCAATTCGGAACATGCCGCACGTCACTAAGTGTTCGACAACTCCATCAAACATCTTAACTTTAATTGTTCCAACACCGCGATTTTACATGAAGCATTATTTCCCATCAAAACAACACCTTGAGACATCGTTTCATAAGTTGTAAACCAATCCCGATTGGGACTCATGTGGAAGGTGCAACTGAATCAAGTATCCACTCGCGCACTTTAGAATCATTGATGAAGCAACTAGAAGTTCACCATCGCTGTAGTCTTCTACAACATCACTTCACAGAATTTTCCGTTGTTTTCCTTTTGATTCGCAGCCTCCTTTTAATCTTATTTTGTAGCTTATAGCACTCAGATTTAATGTGCCCTTTCTTCTTGCGAAGTTGCAAGTTTTACCTCTGTTTGAAGATTTCGATCTACCCTTAGATTTACCACGAGGATTCCGTTCTCGTGTTCTACCACGATCATCATCAACATTCCGGTCTTGTCTCCCACGAACAATGAGACCCTCTCCACGAGAGTTGGGTTTAACCACAAGATGCTTCATCTTATCATACGAGGTTAAAGAATCATAAACCTCATCAACCGTGAGAGACTCGCGGCTATATAAAATCGTGTCTCTAAAGGTTGAATAAGACGGGCAACGAACAAAGTAGAATCAACCCTAGATCTTCCTTATCATCTTGAACCTCCATGGCCTCCAAGTTTGAGAGAATTTCTTTAAACACTTAAGTGTTCGTGTACGACGCACCTTCCTCCAAACGATGAGCATAAAGACGCCGCTTCATATGCAACTTGCTTGTTAGAGTTTTCGACATACATATTTGTTCTAGCCTCTTCCATAATGCAATGACAGCTTTCTCTTTCATCACATCCTGCAAAATTTCGTTGGACAAATGCGATGTAATTGTGTTAATGCATTTCGATCCTTACGCTTCTTCTCTTCATCTCATTAATGTCGAAGGCATCTTATCTATCCTAGCAGGGCATCCTCTAGATCCATCTGCAAGAATCGCTTGCATCTTAATTTGCCACAACGCAAATCTGTGTTGCGATCCAACAATAAATTTCATACTTCAAAGACGCCATTACCGTGATCGAGATGAATAACCCTAAGCTCGATACCAATTTGTGAAAAATAAAATAGAATAAAATAAATAAAATAAAGAACACATAAATTTTACGTGGAAACCCTTTCGAAAAAAACCACGGCGGAGGAGAAGAAAATTCACTATGTCGAAAATTTTTTACTCAAATACAAGAGGAATAGACTATGTCTATTTATAGGCTTGCAAAGCCATATTCTAGTAGGATTGAAACACCTTATCCTAATCAATATAAAATAGATGGAGTTTAATAAGGTTTAAAACCTTATTCTAAAATAAAATAAAAGAAGTCTAGTTCTATATGGATTTTACTTTTATTTTATTTTCCATCGTATTTTATTTAAATAAGAATTTGGGTCACTTAATTCTAACACTTTATAAATTCTAATTTCTTATAAATAGAGTGTAACCTAATTTAATATATCTAATATATATTAAAGTAATATTTTCACACAAATATGATAACATTTAGTCCTAACAACTCTAAAAATAGGTCTATTGGTTGAAGAGAATTTACACGAGTCATGTTCAGGGGGTTCAATCCATAAATTCACCTGTGTGGTGGTAGTGTAGAATATATGTGAATGAGTGTATAAGTTTAAAATTGTATTATATCAAAAAGAAAAAAAATTCAGATTAATTAAAAACATGTAATACTAATAAATGGATAGTCAAAAAAAAAAAAATTACAAACTGATCAAAAATGATAACATATGGTATTTAAGGTAAAATACCGTATTGTCTAATACAAGAAACACTTGGCTAGTCTTCAAGAAGCAAATGGTGTAACCCAGTAGGAGGATTTTCGAAAGTTTGCAAATTGAGATAGATACTTGAAATTGCTTGAACATAAAATCAGTACCTTTGTTTGCTTCGCGAGGAACATGGCAGAAAAGAATGTCCCATGCACGCCTACAGAAATCAGTGATGCTTCGAATGATCGAGCAGTTTCTAACAACAGCATTATACCTATTAGTATCGTTAATAGCAAACAGATTGTCAGAGTCCACAAGTCCTCGTCTACAATCTCTTTGCGACTCCAAAGTAAACCCGTCCACAATTTAATATCAACTTCTCAGGTAATTTTTTATATAATTTCTACGTATTTAAATATGCTCAAAGTAACGTTACTAATTAAATTAAAATTTATTTTCGTAAACAATGTTGTCCGAATCTGATTGAATCGATCAATTAGATCAATTGAATCGAGAATCGATTAAGATATCGGTTAGAAAAATAACTTTGAACTGATTGACTCTGGAATCGATATGGATTGATTTTAAATTCTTATAAAATTATTCACCCTGTAAAAGAAACTTCCTACTCTTTTGAAAACTATCACCCTTAAAATGTTTCTATTCTTTTATCTTAAAAGATATCAATAGAGATGAACCCCAATGGTAACATCGCCTAAGGTATTATCTGAGTTCGAGTCGCGCTAGTCGCATTGCTGCTAGGGTTCTGCCCTCCTTTTGTAATTAATATATATATCAATAGAGATAGGAGGGATTTACCGTATGCACTTAATTGGTGAGAATAAGAAGTGCAAAGTTTTGGAACAATGAAAACGCCAAAGAAACCTGAGTTTAAGCACACAACCAAGACTCACAGTTAACATTGTAAAAGGACAGCAAGATTTTCACCCTAAGAAAAAAAAAATTATCAGAGTTGAGGGTGTTTAAAAAAAAACTTACCTAGTTTAGCCATTTTCCAAATTGTTATAAAGCTACCACACCTGGCCAAAACAAACAGCAGCACTGCCATCTGCAAATTGTTCCAATTGATGGTCAACTTCTGTCATTTTTCCATCTTGTTCCTCAATATAAAAAATGGTAGCAAAAAAAGAAGGAAAATTTACCTTCATTGTTGTTGAAGGATCACCAGAAAAAAGTGCCCTCAGCTTTAATAAGAACTCGTTCAAGTAAGGAAGAACCAATTTAAGTAACCAAATTGCTTCTTCTTCTCCAACCACATAGTTTGATACATCTATTTCCACAACTCCCTTGTCATTGTTGTATAAAATGAATTCAGGGTTCAAAAAATTAGTTCAAAACTGAGTGTTTTTTATGATTGCAGAGGCTTTTTTTTTACCTGCAGATGATTGATCTGTAAAGGAAAATGGCTGCAAGGTAAACAAGTCCCATATAGGAAATTACAGAAATAAAGCTACAAAACAGCCTTGATCAAACAAGGAAGAAGGTACTAATACAAAATTTATCTCATATCATATCACTAAATATCTATCTCACCAAAATAAGATCTAGAAGGACAAACATTATTTAACTAATGAAACTAACTTTGATTTCAGCTGCCAGTGACATCTTGTACATGGCAATCAGTAATAGCAGTATTCTCATTTTAATTTTTCCTAATCAACATTGCTTTTCTATTTCTCATTTTTTTTTGAGTAAGCCAGAGATAACATATACAATTGCATTCAACTTAACTTTCCTTACTTCAATCAAACCCAATCTAAAATTCAGTCACATAGCAATCCAAGAAAAAAACAATAATTCAATGAAATTCCACAATATTGCTTCATTATTCAACTAATCAACAACACCCAGCTTCATCAAACGAAAAATGCTCTATCTTACACAGTAAAAGCCACTCTAAACTAAAAAAAAAAATTTCAAAATTGAATCCTCTAAACTCCACGATTTTACATCTCAATTATACTTCATTAATCGAACCACAACAATTAGAAAAACAAAATCGCAGAAAAACCCTAAAAACTAAACCAAGATGAATATCATAAAATAAATTGAAATTTCAATCAAACAAAATTTAAAAAAAAAACAGTGAACAATTTTTAAAAAAAGAAAACCCTAGAGCTTGTAATCAAAGAATGTGAGTATATAGAAATAGTATACATTCAATGAATCACAAACAAGATTCGATGGCGGAGGCTATATTTTTTTTTAAAGTAAATAATTAAAATTTTTCTTTAAATTAGGGATACAAAATTTGGCTTTTTATTTACGTAATTTTGATTGAAAGCTCTAAATCGAAGAGTGAGAAAGTGAATTCAGTGAAAAAATGAAAAGGAGTAGCTATGGTGGGTGAATTAGTGCAATGAAATGAAAAGGAAAAAGAAGTGTGATTGGTGTAGGTGTATTGACTTGGTGATGCTGGAAATGGGAAATTTAGGGGCAAATTTTGAGAGTAAAATGAGATGAGAAGAAGATGAGAAGAAGAGGGAGTAACGAGCGGGTAACCAAAAATTATTTTTTGGTTGTGAGCGGGATTTTGATTTCCCGTTTTTGGTATAAAAAATAGTGGTTTTTTGTGGCGTTTTTGGTAACGCCACTATAGCTCAACTTTTTACTGCGTTTTTATGAAAAACGCCACTGTAGCTCAACTTTTTGTGGCTTTTTACCCAAAAACGCCACTATTGCTAAATTTTGATTTTTTAACATATTTTTTACTTTTTTTCTTTTAAAATTTTTGTGCTGAGATTATCATTTTTGGATTTTTTAAATTTTGAATATTGAATTTTTGACTGAAAATATGGACTAAAATATTAAATATTAAAATTTTAAGTTTTTTATTTTTATTTTAAATTTTAAATTTTATTTTAAAGATTTTTGTAATTTTTAAATTAACATATAAAATACAAAAGGAAACTTTAATAGAAATAAAATGGAATCGATGAATTAAAAAAATACAAAATGACACAAAGAATACAAGCATTATTCTTTTAAGTATAGTCCGGATTAGTTGTTTAAATTTTTATATAAATGGCATTTAATTATATGTATACACCTAAATTTTGATAGAGATATATCTCAAATTATATATGAATTTCGGTTTAATGTGTAATTGTAGACGTGAAATTCTAATTGTGGTTTAAATGCATAGTTGAAACTTTAATTTTGATTTAATCATACATATTTTAAAAATAAATACATCAATATATTTTATATTGAATAAATATAAATATTTATGTATGTAATATATAAATATAAAATGATGTTATATCAATAATTGTGTTAATAATTTACAAGAACTAGATTAAATTAAAGTTCATGTATACAATTGCACACTAAACCATTGTTCATGTATGCTTTTGAGATTTAACCCATTTTGATATATATTTTTTAAAATAATAATTTATATTTATCTTATTTAGATTTATATTATAAAAATCCAAGATACACAAGTTAATTAGTTCACCATATTTACCCCTAAACACTAAAAATTAAATCCTAAAACCCAAACATCAAACCCCAAATCCTAGACCATAAACCTTAAATCTTATACTATAAACCTCCACCCTAAACCCTAGCTACATAGTTACCTATCCATATCAATCATTATTTTTTTTATTTATCATTTTTTAAATCTAATATTTAAATATATATGAAATGGTTTAGATTAAATATTTTAAATATAAAAGCATTAATTGATTGTATAAAATTTAATCATTTAACAAATCTCAAGTAAACCTTTAATCTTAAACCATTTAATATATATAAAATTTATCTATTATCTCTTAAATAATTTAAACTATAATCATAATTTTAATATATTAAAATTAAAATTATATATTTTACAATTATATAAGAAATTAATTAATATATAAATTAAAAATCACTAATTAATATAAATCCTAAACCCTTATCTCCTGTCCCCATAAACCTTAAATCATAAAACATAAATCATAAACCCTAAACCCTAAACCCTAACCCTTAACCAATATATAACCCCTAAATCTTAAACCCCAACCTTTAAACCATAAACCATAATCCCTAAACCCATAATCCATATATAAACCTTAAAATGGTAACTCCTAAAACTTAAACCCTAAACCATACATCCTAAACTATAAACCCTAAACTATAATGATAATTAATTCAATATTTTAAAAATTAATACTATTTCTTTTACTATTATATAAGAAATTATTTAATATATAAATTAAAAATAATTAGTCATATACCCCTTTTTACTTTCAAATTTTTTCTACGTTTCATTCTTTTTTTTTGAAGAATTTAAGTATTTAATTAAAAATAAATTGTATTTCAATTAATATAAATAAACAAGTTAAATAATAAATAGACAGATAAAATAATTTTTACGGTGTTTTTGATAAAGCGACACTAAAGCTCGATCTATAGCGGCATTTTCCAAAAAGCGCCGCTAATGCCACTAAAGCTCAACATAAAACGACGGTGTTATGCTTAATTTTTTTGCAGCTTTTTTAAAAAAGCGCCGCTAATGGTCGACCTATAACGGCATTTTTTAAAAAGCACCGCTAATGCTTAATCTATAGCGGCGTTTTTCAAAAAGCACCGCTAATGTCACTACAGCTAACATAAAACGACGACGTTGTGCTTAATTTTTTTTGCTGCATTTTTCAAAAACCGCCGCTAATGGTCGACTTATAGCAGTATTTTTTGAAAAGCGCCACTAATACTCGATCTATAGTGGCATTTTTCGAAAAGTGCCGCTAATGCTCGATCTATAGCGGCATTTTTCAAAATCGTCGCTAGTGCTCGATCTATAACGGCGTTTTTTATCCAAACGCCATTAAAAACCTGTTTTGCTGTAGTGCTAGTCTTTGGACGTGTTCAAAACTTATAAAGTTGAAGTTGAGAATCAAGTTAACAAAATGATTAAAAACGTCAGATCTGATCATGGTGGTGAGTACTACGGTAGATATGATGGCTCAGGTGAGCAATGTCCAGGACCATTTGCGAAATTCTTAGAGGAATGTGGTATTGTCCCATAGTTCACCATGCCAAGATCACCTAGTATGAATGGTGTAGCTGAAAGATGAAATAGAACTCTTAAAGATATGGTAAGGAGCATGATTGCTCATTCTACCTTACCTGAGTCCCTCTGGGGAGAAACATTAAAGACAGTAGCTTACATTCTGAACAGAGTACTTAATAAAGCAGTTGTAAAAACACCTCATGAGCTTCGGACAGGTAAAAAGCCTAGTTTAAAGAACTTTGACATTAGGGGATATCCAACTGAGGCAAGGCCTTATAGGCCACATGAAAAGAAATTGGACTCTAAAACAGTAAGCAACTACTTTATTGGTTATTCTGAGCGATCTTGGGGCTATAAATTTTATGATCCCATAATAAGGAATATTTTTGAGACAAGAACTGCAACATTTTTTGAGGATGTTGAGTTTGAGGGGAGAAATATGGTTAGAGACATTGCTTTTGAGAAGGAATTAGATTCTAACTCAATTCCTACTATCACTTTTGACGATGTTCAGGTTCTTATACCTATCATTGATCAAGAAGTGAATCCAGAACCTCTACAAGACAATGTTGAACAACTCCCCATTCAAAATTAGGTAATTGTTCCAGAAGAACAAACTCAACAACCTCAAGAACAAGTTCCATTAAGAAGGTCCACAAAAGAAAGGAGAAATGCTATTCCAGATGATTATATTATATTTCTCTAAGAACATGAGGATGATAATGGAATGATGGAAGATGATCCAATCAACTTTCTTCAAGCCATAAAAAGTTCTAATTCTCAAAAATGGATTGATGCCATGAAAGATGAGTATAAATCTATGCAAGACAATAAAGTTTGGGAACTTGTCCTATTACTTGAAGGTGCAAAACCAATTGGTTGTAAATGGATATTTAAAACCAAGAGGGATGCAAATGGTAATGCGGAGAGGTATAAGGCGCGTCTTGTAGCTAAAGGATATACTCAGAAAGAAGGTATTGATTTTACAGAGACTTTCTCTCCAGTTTCATCGAAAGACTCCTTCAGGATAATCATTGTGCTTGTTGCTCATTTTGATCTTGAGTTACATCAGATGGATGTTAAGATTTCATTTCTTAATGGAGATTTTGAAGAAACAATTTACATGGTGCAACCGTAAAATTTTGAGTCAAAAGACTCAAAGAGTATGGTTTGCAAATTGACAAAATCCATCTATGGACTTGAACAAGCTTCCCGTCTATGGTACCACAAGTTTCATCAAATAATTGTTTCATTTGGTTTTGAGATGAATATTATTGATGATTGTGTGTATCACATATTCAATGGGAGTAAGTACATATTTTTGGTTCTATATGTTGATAACATTTTGCTTTCCACTAATGATATAGGCTTATTGCATGAAACAAAGAGGCTTTTATCCAAGAATTTTGAGATGAAAGATCTTCGGGATGCCTCTTTTTTTTAGTAATTTAGATACATCAAGATCGATCTCGAGGTATTCTTGGATTATCACAAAAGAGCTCTATTAATAAAGTACTCAAAATGTTTGACATGTAGAGTTGTAGACTAGGTGACACCCCTGTCGCTAAAGGAGACAAATTTAGTCTTACTCAATGCCCTAAAAGTAACCTTGAAATTTAGGAAATTCAAAAGATTCCCTATCCATCAGCTATTGGGAGTTTAATGTATGTTCAAGTATATATGCGTCCGGACATTACGTACATTGTTGGTATGTTAGGCAGATATTTAAGTAACCCTGGTATAGACTATTGGATAGCAGCCAAAAGGATTATGAGATATCTTCAGAGAATAAAAGATTACATGCTTACTTATAAGAGATCAGATCTAGGTCGTAAGGTATTCTGATTCTGATTTCGCTGGATGCCAAGATAGTAGGAAATCTACATCAGGCTATATTTACCTGTTAGCCGGAGGAGCTATATCTTGGAAAAGTGTCAAACAAGCACTTGTAGCTTTTTCCACTATGGCAGCAGAGTTTGTAGCATGCTATGAGGCATCAAACCATGGAATATGGTTGTGGAACTTTGTCACAGGGCTGCTTATTTTGGAGAATGTAGAAAGACCACTCAAATTATTTTGTGACAATAAGTCAGCAGTGCTATATTCCAATAACAACAGGAGTTCATCTAAGTCAAATCATATTGACATAAAGTTTCTAGTTATAAAAGAAAGAGTACAAAATCGTTAAATATCCATAGAGCACATTGGGACACACTCCATGATAACGGATCCACTCACAAAAGGTTTACCACCCAAGGTCTTTCATGAGCACACTGCTCACATGGGTGTTACTTTGTTTGAGGATATCATGATTTAGTGTTTATATTTCAGACATTTATGTATTTGGTTATTTTCTGATCAGAAATTAAGTATTCAGTTTATTCACTCTATTTATTATTTTGAAATTGACCTCACTTAAGTTTAAAGAGGACCAGTTGGAAATAGACATGTTTAGATTATATTGCATGTAATTGGAACGATGGAAAAATGTGTAAGTGTACACAATCACAACAAGTAATAAAGTGACAAGTAAATGTCGAGTTATTATACCTATAAGGACTGTAAAAAGAATTATTTATGAAATTAATTGTAAAACACTTTAGTGAGGTAAAAATAAATTGGTTTTAAAAGGTGGTCAAAAATTGTTTAAAACTTAAGTAAATAATTAAAAATAAAAAAAGGAGTTCCAATGCACGATTTCAAATAAGATTTAATCAATGTAACATACTTGTGTTGGATTAATTATATTTCTTGAACTCAAAATTATTAAACTCATGTTTATACTGTTACGAATAAATTCACAGCAACCCGGTAATTTGCTAACTTATGAACAAACTTACATACAAAAATCCATTCATCTCTTGACATATCCCTATGTCAATTCAACCGACTAAACAGATTCTAGCAAGCAAACATGTTATTGCACATACATACTCATTAAATTGAACCAATCTCTTGCATATCCCTATGTCAATTCAAACGATTAATTAAATCTAATAAGCATATAAAAGACTTTGTGAAGTAACAAGGCATCCTTACCTTGAAACAATTTAATCACAAAAATCTTGCAAGTTATGCAAGGTAATAATATCGCCAGATACATTGCTAATTTACCCTTCAGCTACCTTAGAAGAATAAACATTGTGACAGCCCAAAATCGACCCTAGTCAGAATGTGGTTTCGGGACCACAAAACCGAGGCATAAAAATAATTTAAAATTTATTTTGATGCCTATGATATGTGTTAATTTGTGTGTGACATTTTTGATGATTGATTTAGTGTTATAAAGGTGAATTTCACTAGAAAGGACTTAGTAGTGAGCTTTGAAAGTAAGATAGGGAAATGTGTGATGACTAATTAAAGCATGCATGCAAAACAATGGACTTGCATGTCAAATTCCCCCTTTTTATAGGTGGTGGCCGGCCATGGCAAGAGAAGATGGGCTAAACATGTCATGAAACATGTTTTGTTGGTGCATTAGGGAGAAATAATAAACAAAGGTGTATGGGTAAGAAAAGAATAAAAAAAAAAAAAGTGTGTGAGTGTGGTATCTTCCCCCCATTGCCGTGAGTTGTAGAGAAAGAAAGAAAGAAATTTGTTCATCCTTTCTTTGAGCCAAAACTAAGGAAGAAGGAGGGATTTTTGCTCCATTTTTGGTTTAGAAGAGATCTAGAAGGAGATTTGGCTATACTTGCATCAAGATTAAGGTATGTTTGAGGTTGTGTCATGAGATTCATGCATGTTTTAGTTGCTAACTTGATGTTCATGTTAGCCATGGTTCAAGTCCTTGTTGTGCCATGGAAATGGTATTTGGCCAAGGTTGATATTGTGTTAAATCCATTGCATGCTAAATGTGAAGCTTGTTGATGATGCATGCAATGATGGATTGACTACTCTTGAAATTTCTTTTAGCATTCTTGAGTAAGACATTGAATCCTTTGTTTAACCATGACCAAAAATTTAAAAGGGTATGGTGTGTGAGGTGTTTGGCCATGGTATGCTCATGAGCATGGTTTATGCTTCTTGCATGATAGTTAAAATTGTGTTTTGGATGGTTGTTAACACCTTGAGAATTGGCCTTGCACCTATATGTGTATATATGTTTGCACATGATGTTTTGGTTATGAAGTAAGTGATAAATATGTTTGTTTAAAGAAGAAAATGTTGAAGAATGTTTGTGAAATTGCAAGTACATTCGGCCTAGTACACATATGATGTGAAAATCTTGGAATTTATTGTTGATTTGGTGCAAGTATGACTAAGTATAATCGGCCATATGAGTGCTTGATGCTATATTATAAGTATTGAGCTACAATATGTAAAGCATTAGCTAGTAAAATGTGTGCCATTCATGTGTGGTGTTAAACATGTAATTGGCCTCAACATCAACATGCATAATCGGCCATGAATGAGTGCCTAAGAGGTTGTGTTGTTCGGCCATGAGTAAGCATGTTGAAGGCTTTGTGTGTTGAGTCGATTCATGAATTCCGTACTTATGTGACTTTAATGTCTAGTGAATATATGTGGGCTAAGTGCCTTGAGTTCCTCTTTTCGATACTCAAATGATTGAATCAAATTATTTGTTAAATTAAGCTCAAGAGCAAAGGGGGACCAAATCCGATAAAGGGAAGGAAAAAGTAGTCGAATAGCCATCGGAATCGTTCGACAACATCCGAGGTAAGTTTTCGAGTATCGAAACTTAGATTTTGATTCGATTGAACGAAGTAATAAGCAATCGAAATTGTGCCCTTGTATGTGGCCATTGAGCCGAAATGATATTCTTGATTAAGTAAATTGTGCATAAAAGTTTGTTATGAAATTGAAACAAAGATGTGTATGAATGTGCGACCAGTGATATCGGGCTAAGCCCAAGGCAATTGTGCGAGTTGTGATATCCGGGCTAAGCCCAAGGCAATGGTACGAGCTATGATATCCGGCTAAGCCCAAGGCAATTGTGCGAAGTTGTGATATCCGGTTAAGTCCGAAGGCATTTGTGCGGGTTACCATAACGAGCTATGTCCCAAGGCGTTTGAACGAGTAGCTATATCCGGTTAAACTCGAAGGTATGTGATTTGAAAATTATAAGCTTGCTGTAAAATTTTCAGTTAATGCACTTGTGAAGTTCCCAACAACAAGGTATGTTTTGTGTGTGCTTTGCACACTATGAGTAAGTGCGTATGAATATTTGCTCCAATGATAAATGAGCTATCGGCATTAACTAAGCCGTTATTTGTGTATGAACATGAGAGTTGGGATTGTGAAGTAAGCATGTCTTTGAGAAATTGTGCATATGAATTATTGTTTAGCTACTTGAATGCTATGCTTTGGTTGTGTGTATATTATGGCTCGAAACTTACTAAGCATAAATTGCTTACTCCGTTTCTTTGTTTCTCTGTTTATAGATTTTGCTCGTTAGCGATCGGATTCGGGATCATAGAAGTTGAGGTCAACCACACTATCAAAGCCCTTTTTGGTACTCCTTTAGTTGAGTTTTGGATATGGCATGTATAGGACTACCCTCGGTTGTTTTTAAGTACCTTGTGATGTATATGTGTGCGGCCATGCGAAAATGGTTCGTAAAAGTGGAGTATGGAATTTGACCATATGTGGTTTGTAATTATATTTGGTTTCATGATGTGATTATGGTTTGGAATGAGAGAGTTGGTCACATGATCAGCCATTGGAATGGCTAAATATGATCATATGTGGACCTAAGTATGACTAGACTATAGTTGGTCCATGGGAACTACAATATAGGTAAAGCCTACCTTAAAAACAGATGCTGCCAGCTGCAGTGACGTGGATGTGAAAAATCACCAAAATTTTTAGGAATGGTGTTAAATAGTGAATAAATTATGCGATCGAACCTTGACGAGTCTATTTTCATATGAAAGTAACGAAACGATCATATGAACAGTATACCAAGAGATATTAAAGTTCTCGTGAGACAGGACCAGAACAGTTTCTGGGTCCCCTGTCGCGACTTTTAAAATTTACCATAAATTATCCAGAATGAATTATAAGTCATGCCTTATATGTGCAGATTCCATTTTTTGTCTAGTTTCATTAGAAACAAACGCCATCAGTATTGAAACCCTGTACAGAGATATATTTAAGTTGTAACCAGTGAAGGTCAGTGTAGTTGACCCCTGTAACATGGGTGACTTTAACTAATAAACTGTACTAATTGGGCCGACCAAAAATTCTAGAAATAAATCCATGGATGGATATATGAGTCTAAATTCAGGGAAAATTTACGGAATCAGTTTCCGAGTTGTGAAACTCAAGATATGCTTTTTAAGGTGACAGCGATGCAGTTTTCCAGCTTGATTGGGAATGTCAAATTGGTCGGTGCCATAAGTGGTTTTGGCTTGTTAACCCCTCGTGTCCGACACTGGCAACGGTCTCGGGTTTGGGGTGTTACAAACATGCACTGATTAAGTACTGTGTCAATTAATTACAATTTCAATCCGTTTAAATAATTAATTTATTAGTTACCTCACAGTCGTAACGCAAGAATAACTTAAGCATGATTTTACTTAACCAAGCAATTTACTGAGGCCTATAACAGCATAAACATCATTTTAACAATTCAAGCAGGTAGAATATAATTAACCCAACACAAACATAATTTAGGCTAAATTGATTAAAATAACCATTTCAATAGCATAAATATTCATAAACATGTTCGTCAAAACAACAACAAAAATTAAAGAGTTAGGGAACAAGAGGCAAATCCGGTGTTTCTCTGTGGCTTGACTAGTTGCTCCCTTCTTCGTTGGCCTTGGCTATCAAGGTGGCTTATGAACACCTAATTGCTGCTCCAAAATGGCTGATAGAAGCCTCTTTCCCAAGAGAAGAAATTGACACTTGAACAAGAGGGAATGGAATGGAAAAAATGAGAGAAAAGTGAGAGAAGGAATGAGAGAATGATGTGAAGTGAGTGATGCTTTGAATGATCAGCAAGGGGTGGCTTTTATAGCTGATTGTGGCTGCTAAAAATAGAAAATTCCACCAGCCAAAGAGACCTCCCTTGGCCGGCCACACACATGGAAAAGTTGAGAGTTTCAACTTTGCTATTTTAAGCTTGGGGCAAATCTACAAAGCCATAATTTAAGGTGGGGTTTGAATACAATTTAGGAGTCTTTTGAGGGCATTTTTGCAAGCATATTTAATCAGATAAAATGCTGATTTGGGTCAGCATATGGGCGGTTCTGGGCTGCCCATTTAGTGGCTGGTTTGGTTCACTCAATTTGGCTCGACCAGTGCAGTTCAACTGGACCCTTTCTCTATAATTAATTAAAAATAATTTATTTAACCCAAATTAAATGGGAAATAAATTAAAATTAATTAAATTATGAATTAATACACATTTTTGGACCGTCTTAGGTTGGAAATCAAAGTGCCTCGATACTTCAAATTGCTTCTCAGTTTTGTGCTTTTAGCAGTGTCAGCCGAGCCAATTTTTGACCTTTGCGCGAATCTGTCAAAAATAGTCAAAATTAATCAAAATTAAGTATAAAATTAAATAAATCCACCATGTTCATATTTTAAACATGATTTGATTATTTTTCGACAAGAATTTAATCGGATTTTGCATGAATTTAAGTAAAATTGGGTATGAAAAAGTATATAAATTTTTGTGTTTCCACACCCCCAAACTTAATTCATTGCTCGTCCCGAGTAATGCACAAATTTTGAAAAGAATCTCTTGGAAACACCTTTGAAAATTTCCTTCAGAACAACATTTTTCCCAAAATTATGAGTTTAAAATACTTATGCTCAAAGACAAGAAATCTGATAGTTATGCTACTTAAGTATACATATTGTTCTAATTAAATTCAACAACTTATTATAATAGAAAAATTTAGACTAAATGCTTTTCTAACAAAGACATGTTAACCCTTTCCAATTTGATTTTTATTCATTTATTCAAGACTAAGCTGCAATCATTAAGCTTAACTTATGTCTTCATATGTTGATCGTAGCAAATTCTCTCCACTAATGTAGGTAGCATGAGGACTTTGAATCAGTAGGTCTTCATCAAGGTTGTAATGTGGCTAGGCTAGGGGTAGGTGAAAGATGGATAAATTTTGGTTTAAGAAACCCTAGACTCAGTGTCAATCGAACCTTCAGAATTTTTACCTTCGATACACCAACGTGACTTTCATATGCTCTTTTGTACATCTTTTTCAAATACATGTGCTCTCTTTTTATTTTTTTATTTTAATTAACACGAGCACTTACTTTGTGTACTACAATTCTCAAGCAATTGATACTTATTTTCAACTCCCCTAAACTTATTTTCGAAGTACATCTTGAATATTACTAAGTCTAGTGTTTGAGACAATTTTAAGATCATTAAGCGAAAAGTAATGGCTAATTATTGTAAGGGTCGAAATAAAATTAGGCCATATAGTCTCAAAGTTGGGTTTCAAAGAATAAAATTTTACCATGGTGGGCTTGAAAGGCTCAAACGGTCCAAACAATAGTTGCCTAAATCATTTCCAACGTTCCATGCTCCCTGGGATTTTGCCTCAAGAAACTACTAAGTCAATTCTAAAGACTTAAACTTTTATGCATACCTAACTTTCCTAAAGAACTAAAAATTTTATAGTACGAATTTACATGCTTTATTAAAAATACATTCATGTCATTATTAGACTAACATAATAATTTATTGAAATAATAGAACTTTATTCATACTCAAATTGAGCATACTTAACAAAATTCAAAGTTTTGAACAAAATATATCCTAATCATAATTAAAATAAAAATTTTATTCTGTGTAGAAATAATTCAAATTTTCTGTCCCCCCAACTTAAAATGAATAATGTCCTCATTGTTTAAAGTGAACAGATACTATACACCTGGTAGGATTTTAGAAAAGAAAAGGTGAGTCAATTTGACTGCTTAAGTACCAAGCTCTTTCTAAATCCAATCCTAAACTTGTATATATCCATTGTCACACTTTATACTTTGTGACTTGTTCATATTTTATTAGTGATTTTCCTCTCTTTTTTTATTATGCAAAAAATAAAAGATTCCTAATTAAACTTAATCCTAAAATGACCTAAGAATAGAAATAAAATAAAGTCAAGATCCCCCCTTTATTTATTTCCTGACCCTTCCAAATTTGACTCATCTTTTGCTCCATCACTATCGCCTTTGCATGAATCCCTTCGCTCCTTCTTTGATAATGGACTCCATGGTTCAAATATGAAATCTGGAAACTCAGGCACAAAAATAAATGAGTCATTGTATATTTTCTTAAAAGCACTGCTCATCGAGTCATCCCTTATTTTTGAGTATCTCTAGTAGGCTTGTTGCTGCCATTGCATATGTTGCATTAAGTCCATCAATTTTGATAGCTCATCTCGAAGGTCTGGGCTAGGCGGTTGAGCTCTAAACATTGAAGTTTCAGCATCAAGTTTAGCTTCTGGCTCCACTAATTCTACCTTATCAGGGACTTCAAATGATTGCATCGTGGGATCTTCTTCTTCATCAGGGTCCCCCAGTTCCTCACTTACTTCAACTCGTTGCTATAGAACTGAGTCTCCAGCTACTCGGTAGAGGTCCCAATCTGTGATTGTGCCTTGGCTATACGCTGTCTTCTTTACATTTGCGAGAATTTAAGCATAGAATTGTTGTTGTAAAGGGGAAATGAGCAGGACCAGAGCGTTTAACGGCACAATTCCGTATCTCCCTTAAGATGATCTTCCCCACATCAATGGTCTTACCAGTTAGGATTGAGTACAATAAGACCATTTGCTTTAATGAGATTGTATTCTCATGTGAGCTAGGCATAAGGCTGAATCGGATAAAGTAAAACCATACCTTAGTGAGTGGCGTCAAATATTCTCTTCGACAAGTGTGGATTCCTTGTTTTGACACAGTCCATGTAGAACCCTGAACTGTCAGTTCCTAGAGAATTTCTTGCAAATTTTCAGGCTTGATATTGCTCATTAATGTGGAATATTCGTCGTTTTCGAAATCTGGTAATTCAAAGAACTCATTAATAGCATTTGAATTTATCGGTACCTTGATTCCGCGAACTGGAACTTCTGTCATCTTGCTTGAAGTTAAATTCGCATAGAACTCACGAACTAGCTCCTTGTCCACTCTAGGTCTCTTTTCACAAAACAACTCCCAATTGAGGGTTTCAGTAACTTGATGAATACGTGACATAAAGTCTTGGTAGTTGCTCTCCTTTAATGTAAAGCCTTTTTCTGGATGCATCTGTTGATTTTTGAAGATACTTTCGTATCTCACTTTGGCTTCTTCACAGTAGAACTTGTTTTGTGTTTCATCAATTTGAGCAAAAGCACGAGTTCTCTTGCGAGGCATGTTTAACCACCTTTTTTTGTAAAAATATAAGAACTCTAGAAAAAAAATAATAATAATGAAGGAAAAAAATGGCAATTTAATAGAAGGGTCGGAGGGTTTGTAGCTTAGGGTGGATGAAAGGAGAATGTCGCACAAGCAGCTAGGGTGTGCAGGCGTGGTGCGTATGGAAGCAGTGATGTGTAGCAGGACTGGAAGCAATCAGCAACATGGGCGTTCGGCAGTAGGTAGGACTTGGGCGCGCGCAGGATGGTGCGGAGGGCAGGTATCGCGTGCGGGGTGAAGGCCTGGCACGAGCTGAGGCTGGGACAGCTCGAGGCAACGCGCGCGTTGTGTGCTCGGGATGTGCGTGCGATGGAGCTGGGCATGTGCTGGCCGACTGCTTGGTGCTGCTGTTGCTAGGGGCTTCGGCACTTTGGTGTTTTGGTGCTTTGGGTTTTAAGTGATAGATGAATGGGAAGATGGGTGGTATTTATAGAGGGAGAAATAGGAATTAGAGTAGAATTCTTAAAACAATTTAATTAATAAAAATTCTAAGTTCTAATCCTATATGGAGATAACATAAATTAATAATTAGATATGTGCATATTAAATTATTAATTGCTATTTAATTTATTTTAAACAAAGATAAAATAAAATTAATCCTAATTTTATGCTAAATTGATAAAGATTAATATATAAATTATAATATATATAATTATATATTAAAGATTATCATCTTATTATCTTTATTAAAACTTATCAAATAAAATCCTAAAATTGATAATAATTAATATATATTATAACGGATATAATTATATATTAATAATTATCAATTTTTTCTTTTTTTAAACTAAAAATTTATTCTAGAAGCCTTTTGAAAATATTTACAAAAAGAGGCATCTAGTTTTTATTATTCACGAAAAGAGCAACCAAATTTTAAAAATACTTCAATTAAGTCCCTAGACTTATTGAAAATTTGAAATTGAGTCACAATTTAAAACTCGGGTCAAAATTGACCTTTTTATTTGAAAAATCAAAGATTAAAATCTCTATTTAGAGAATAATTTTTAGGAAAATTATGTTAAAATCAATTCCCAGGAAAGATTGGAAGGATCACAAGCAGTCCCGCTTAAGTTCCAATCTCCTAGACAGAATTTATTTAAACATACTAATCTCGGAAATATACCCTAAATCATTTATTAAAAAAGGAAGATAGGAAAATTTTAAACATCCGATAAAATGAACGAAATTTCATTCCGTTCAATCTTATCTCCCTAATAGTGTTTCAGGGGCTCAGCGTTAACTCAAAAATTACCCCCTTACCTTAGAGCTCGACAACTCTGTATGAATAGACATGATGAATCGTAAATGGACCGGACCAACGTGGTTTTAGCTTACCTGGGAAGAACTTTAGTCTGGAATTAAATAACAGAACTTGCTGACCTGCTTCAAATTTTCGAACTTGAATGTGCTTGTCATGCCATTTCTTAAGTCTCTCCTTGAGTAATTTGGCATTTTTGTAGGAGAATAGCCGGAGTTCCTCTAGCTCATTGAGTTGGAGCATCCGTTTCTCTTTAGCAAGCTTAGGATCCAAGTTGAGTAGTTGAAGAGCCTAGTAAGCCTTGTGCTCTAACGCTAAGGGTAGATAACATGCTTTCCCAAAGACCAACCTGTAAGGTGACATCCCTAAAGGTATATTGTATGATGTTTTGTAAATTAAAGTGCTTGCAAATTTACCAAAGCACTAGTTGGTTTTGTGCTTTCAGCAGTGTCAGCCGAGCCAATTTTCGACCTTTGAGCGAATCTGTCGAAAATAGTCAAAATTAAACAAAATTAAGTATAAAATTAAATAAATTCACCATGTTCATATTTTTAACATGATTTAATTATTTTATAATATTTAATTATTTTTCGACAAGAATATAACCAGATTTGCATGAATTTAAGTAAAATTGGGTATGAAAAAGTATATAAATTTTTGTGTTTCCAGTAATTTCCATGCTACACATCCATACTTGATCTATGTCATTTGGTTGTGTTAATATACATGATCATGGATGGATTTAGTGACGATATTTGTAACAAAAGTCACCTTGGTTCTATGTTAACATAATTAATGGACGAGATTGTTTGGAATGCCTTTTGGATATGATAGTAAAATTTTGAGCTCATAAGGCTATATAATGACATGTAATTATAAAGTAATTAGTATATATATGTGGTCCAAGTGGGAGATTGTCGGAAAATTTGGACATCACATATATAATAAGGATAATTACATGTTATTATTTACTATCATGATAGGTTAGCCCAAATTAAAAGTGATCTAATTTGGTTAGAATTTTATTGGGCTTTTAATTATTAAATAAAGTATAGGTCAAATATGTGTAGATACTCTTCTAATCAAATTCTAATTAATGATGGGCTAATTAGAATTTGATTAGAACTAATATGCTAAGGTTATAAATATTAGGGTTATGGTCCCCAAATTATACACAAGATATCTTTTTTAATATCCCGTCATTAGGAAAGAGGGAGCATATATTCTCTGAATTTCTTGTGTGCTAATTTGGAAGATCAAATCCCCAAGATTTGGTAAAACTTCGAGAAATTCATGGATTCAAGTATGCTTCCATATCTAGTTTTGTTCTTGATTTATTCTTGGTGATTTGACATGATAGATCCTGGTTTATTAAGTTTTATTTCAGATTAATTTTACAAATCTAACATTTCTTACTGTAAGCATTATGTACTTACTACCATTGTTGTAAATTTTATGAAGTGTTGATGAAAATAATCAAAATGGAGTAGGCTCAAGCATTTGATTTAATAATCAAAATAATAAACATATATTATTATATACCAAGTCACTTGATTTAATTTTAAAATTTTTAATGATGTATTAGCATTAAATTATACAAATGTTGGTATGCTTCTTTTTTTTTAATTAGAAGATTATATTACTATATTTGTTTATATACATTAATCAAAGTTTAAATAACTATATATATAACTATCAAGTAATTGAGTAAAATGGTAAGACACATTATATTTTTAAGAAGAGAATGTAGATTTAAATTTTAGATATAATATTATTGGGAAAGACAACTACAAATCCCAAACATAAATAATAAAATAAACATGGAAATAATATATATATATATATATATATCTCAAGTTATAGCATTTAAAATATGAAATAAAAAGCTTAGATACTACTTTCTTCTTATCTCTTCCGGTGTTTCTTCTTATCTCTTCCGGTCTTTAATATTTTTTATTCTATTACAAACCCAGATGTTGAAGTGATTGCTTAATCACCAAGGAAGCTATTGGCTACCAACAAATTTATATGTGAGATCTGTAACAAAGGTTTCCAGAGAGATCAAAACCTTCAACTTCATAGGAGAGGACATAACCTTCCATGGAAGCTAAAGCAAAGAAACAACAAAGAAGTAAAAAAGAAAGCCTATGTTTGCCCTGAGCCTACATGTGTCCGCCACCATCCCTGAGAAACTAATAAATCTAAAGCTGGATTGGGGTGAAGAGATTTATAATGCACTGGTAACAGCTTTGAAAGAACACTTTTATTGTAACTTATTGTAGTATGTTTGTAGTTGAAGTTTCTTATAGTGAACATCATGTTGTTTGTCCGGTAGAAGTTTCAAAGATTTTAGTTTTAGAAGAAAGTATGTATTGTAGCCACTAGATTAGGTTTTCAAATATGATTATGTTAACATTTTGATCAAACATTATGAACAGTTCTCTTGTTAATGAATTTAAAATTTGTTCATTATTAGGTCATTTAAATTTTGTATGATCATTTAAGGTAAGAATGTAAATGAGATGATTAAAAAAGAAGTTGAATTTGATATGGTCTTTAGCAGCGTTTGTGGGGACAATGCCACTAAAGGTCATGTTTTTTAGCGGCATTTTTTAGGAAAAGTTCCTATAAAGGTCATGCTCTTGAGTGGTGTTTGTGGGAAATCGCTGCTAAAGGTCATGCTCTTTAGCAGCATTTATGGGAAAAGTGCCGCTAAAGGTCATGTTCTTTAGTGGTGTTTTTAGGAAAAGCGCTGCTAAAGGTCATGTTCTTTAGCGACGTTTATGGGAGAAGCACCGCTAAAGGTCATGTATTATAGTGGCGTTTTTCCACATAAACGATGCAAAATTTAGGGTGTTATCTATAGCGGAGTTTTTTGCAACGCTTATCAAAACGCCGCAAATTGTTTTAGCACTATAAGCCCAAAAAAATGCAGCTAAAAACCTATTTTGATGTAGTGAATAAATTAACAGGAATTAATAAAAAATATGCCTAAAAATCATGTAATTAAGCATAATTTCACATACTTTCTAATTTCATGTCTAAAATTACTAATTAAGTAAAATTCACTTATTTCAATAATAATTACTCGAGATAAACATAATAATTAGGTAAAAAGGAGGTAAATGTATAGAAAAACCCTATATAATTTCAAGTTTACACACCCCTAAATTTAAACCATTGCTCGTCCCGAGTAATGTTCATGCATAGCACAACTATTGCTAAGGCAATTTTGATAAATGATAAAGTAGCATCAATCTTTGCACATAATCATGCATCAATAGAATCATGCTAAAAATAATCTTTATTGACAAGTAACTCGAACGAAAATATTATTTATAACTTTATACTAAGTACATCATAAGGTCAACATGAATCATTGTTTGCATGCATTTTCAAAGTCATACATCACATTCACCAATCAACATGCTTTCTTTATTAACTAAACATAGCAATCCCAAGGTTTAATTAGTGTATTCATATGTTGAACTCAATAATTTCTCTCCACTAGTGTAGTTTATACAATCATTTAATCAATAGGTCTTTTATTAGGTTGTAATGGGGCTAGGCTAAAGGTAGGGATAAAGAGAAATGGTTAGGTTCATAACATCTTAACCCTAGCTTTGTCTTGGATCCTTTTGTGTCACAAGCTTCATATAATTGGATCATTGGAACACCCCCAAACTTATTTCAAACTCATTCTTAACTTTTTATTTATTTTCCAAACTTTGAGCAAACATTGCTTTTTATTCTTTTTTTTTCCTTCTTCTTCTTCTTCTTTTAAATATGTGAAGAGCATGTACATCTTTTCATAATTCTCCTCAAACTTTGATCACCAAGACAAAATTTTTGGTCAACATAGGTGCAATAAATAAAATGGAATTCAAAAAGATGTTAATGTGGCTTAAAATGTAGGTATTTTACAATAAATAGCCCATTAAGCTCAAAATTAAGTTTCAAGGGATAAATCTCATAAGGTCGGCTTGAAAGGCTCAAACGATCCAAAGAAAGTGTGCCTATATCATATTAGAACCTTATACCTCCTAGAATTTTACCTTAAGAAAGTTACTAAGTCAATTCTAAAGACTTAAACCTTCATACATGTGTAACATCCCGAAATAGGGCCTAGTCAGAATAGTGGTTTTGGGACCACAAATCTGACATTGAAATATTTTTTTTATGATTATTATGAGGCCTAGAATATGAAAATATGCCTGTGTTAAAGTTTCATGAAGAAATTCTATAAGTAAGGTGTCCAATTAGAAAATAAGGACTAAATTGAATAAATTGCAAAACTTGGATTCTAGAAGTAATTTGCATGAAATTGCTTTAGATTATTAAGTAGAAGGTCTTAAAGAGAAATTTTCCAAATTTCTAAGTTTTTGGACAAAAATGGGCATGCATGGAAAATTTTGGAAGTTTAGTAAGAAGGGGCATTTTGATCATTTGGTAATAAAATCAATAAAAAGGGAAAATGAAGGCAAAAATCAACCATCTTCTCCCTTGTACCAGTCGAAATTATCAAGCCCTCCATAGCTATGGTTTTCAACATTTTCAAGCTCAATAGTAAGTGACTCCTAGCCCCGTTTTTAATGTTCTTTTTATATTTGAGATCCTTGTAACATGTTCTCTCCAATTCTACGTATATGTTAAGCTAGGGTTCATGTATGCAAAGTGACCCATGTGTGACATGTTTGTTCTTTGATGTTTTATGGGAGAATATAAAAGTTAGATGTGTGTTAAACATCTTCTCCTAAGTGATTTTCATGAAAAGCCCCTAAAAGGACCTTTTTGCAAAAGGTACAAAATATGTATTAGAAATTTAAAATAGAGGAAAATATGGGCTAGTATGAGTTTATAATGCATTCGGCTAGGCTTGGGTAACCAAGGAATAGCATGTATATCATTTTACAAGCCTAGAGATTAAATCGTAAATAATGTGAAAGGTTAGGGGCAAAACGGTTATTTTGTCCAAGGGTGAAATTTAGGCTCGAAAAGAATAATGTGAGATATTGATAATTCATTTTTATTGTTATAGACCCCGAGGAATAAATTTCGGAGGCCGATCGAGGAAAACGAAAGGTTTCAGAATAACCAAAACGCGAAACCGACACAAATACCACGTAAGTTTGAATAACCTAAATAAACTCATAATATGCCTAAATGCATGTTTTATGAATGTGTGATAGTTGTATATAATGATGGCATGAAAATCCATAAAATATGTTAATAATAATAATGATAAGATGATAAATGTCCCAATTGAAGTTAAAAGGGAAATTCGATGGATAAACCATGGCTTACGTGACTTGAGATCCTACATATTTTGCAGAAAAGGATTTAGCCCAGACGGGTAATCCGTTGATCTCAAATATTGAAGGGATCTAGCCCAGACGGGTGTTCCTTGAGTGATCAACCTCCCGAAGAATACGTGTACGTTAAGGATTTAGCCCAGACAGGTAATTTGATTAGGGTCTGAATTTAGCTTGGACTGGTAATTCAGACCTGAGCTTATTAAGGGTGTTTGTGACTATAAGGGATTTATCCTGGACTGGCGGGGATTTAGCCTAGACTGGTAACCCCGCCGTAAGATGTGAGGTTAGCGAGAGTGCTTACTTGAGAAGATCACTCTTACGACTTGACGGTAAATGGATAATCCATCAAGATTTCTGAGGTACGCAATGGGATTAACATGAGATATAAAAATGAAAATGTTGGTTGATGAGCTCATCTAAAACAAATTACATGATGAATTATTATGGGACTAACTTGATGCTTGAGTGCATGTAATAGGAGGCTATCCTATATTTATTGAATTGGTTGCTTAACGTGATTGTATGCTAATTAATCGGTAAGTTTACTTTCCAGTTATTCGGGCTTACTAAGCATGTAAGTGCTCACCCCTCTCTTTTCCTTCTCTTACAGATCTCGAGGACTCGTAGAGATTGGAAGACGGTTGGAGTATTGTCAACACTATCCACTTGTCCTATTTTGGTATATAGATACTTCTATTTTATTACAATGGCATGTATAGGTTTTTGGTTACTTGGTGTTATATGTCATTGGTTGGCCTATGTAAAGGCTTAAATGTTAAACTTATTCTTTTTGTATATGGCCATAAGACATGGCTCATTTCGTTGTAGATTATGACCTATGAACCATGCATGTTTATGTTAAAAATGATTTTGTGATGATTAAATATGGTATATCATAAATAGGCATCTGTAATGTGGCCAAAACATTTGGAAATGGTTAGGCCATAATTGGAAATGAATTGTAATAATGAGTTCAATGGGATGTAAATCCTTAATACAAAAAGAGGAATATTTGAGTATGTATTTAACCGATGAGATGAGGTTGACATACAATGGATTCATTGATGATAGTCCTTTAGTATATTTATGTCATGTTAAATGCAATTGGGATTCTTATATGTGAGGAAATGACGAGGGTGACCATTGGCTTAAAATTATAGCCTAAAAAGTGTCCACAAGGGTAGACACACGGGCGTGTGTCTAGGCCGTATGTGACACATGGTCAGCCCCATGGGCGTGTGGTACGACCGTGTGTCCCCTGTACCTAAATTTTTTTAGTCAAAATGCATGGTAGTAAACACATGGGAAGAGACACGGCCATGTGTCTCAACCGTGTGGAGGGC
The DNA here is from genome assembly GCF_025698485.1 of Gossypium arboreum. Classification (NCBI taxonomy): domain Eukaryota; kingdom Viridiplantae; phylum Streptophyta; class Magnoliopsida; order Malvales; family Malvaceae; genus Gossypium; species Gossypium arboreum. The sequence continues at coordinate 60,741,035 of NC_069079.1, forward strand.
ACGGCCTAGCACACAGGTGTGTGTCTTGGCCATGTGCCCCTAAATACATACTGACGTCATAAACAGAATGTTCAGGTTTTTGGATACGGGTGATCACACGGGCGTGTCTAGGTCGAGTGAAAGACACGGGCCAGGGACACGGTTGTGTGCTTGGCCATGTGAAAACCCCTGTAGGCTCGAAATAGAAAATAAATTCAAATAATTCCACACGGGTTAGGGGCACGAGCGTGTGCATTGTGTCCACACAGGCGTGTGAGTCTTAACCTAGAAAATTTTCTTAGGTTCTCAGTTTAGTCCCAGACCATTCTCAATGTATGTTTTGGGTCTTGTAGGCCCATAATAGGGACACTAAGATGTTGTTTGATCGGTTTTACTTTGAAAACAAAATTTTATAACCTGTGTTTTTGGAAAACGTCCGAGTACGTATCTGGTAACGGCTCGTACCTGGTCCTGGTCTAGGGCATGGGTAAGGAGTGTTACATTTAATGGTATCAGAGCTACGATTTTGTCGGTTCTAGGACTACTGTAGGGTGTATCGAGTTTAGCTAAACATGTCATTATACGAACGTTGATAGTGTGACATCTCCTAACTATTTAATTGTCTTTGAATATAGTAAATTTCATCCAATCAAGCACAAGATGAGTTCGAGGGAGCCGAGAACCATGCTCGAGCTTTCGTACAACGAGTTGTTTCTAATAGTAGTAGAAGGCCTATTTCTGAAGGCCGAGAAGAGGCCAGAGCTGCCTTATTCGACATGATGGATGATTGGTTTGGGGATTATTTGAGAAATCGCCCCAACATACCACGACCTCCCTCGCCCCCTAATCGACCTGATAAGGAAGTACCATGAGGTATGGCACCTGTAAGAATTGGTAAAGCCCCGGTGGATAAGCTTAGGAAGTATGTGGTTGAAGAATTTAGAGCTAAGATTTATGATGATGCTGAACGAGTCGAGTTCTGGCTCGAGAACACTACATGAGTATTGGACGAGTTATCATGTACGCCTGAGGAGTGTTTAAAGTGTGCTGTATGTAATAGCCTAAAATTGGGTCTAGTTAGAACAGAGGTTTCGGGACCACAAAATCTGAGATAGAAATAATTACTTTATGATTATTTTGAGGTCTATGATATGATTACATGATTGTGTGAAAATTTCGTGAAGAAATTCTATGCATAAAGTGCTCAATTTGAAGTTAGGGACTAAATTGAATAAGTTGCAAAACTTGCATTCTAGAAGTTTCTAGTATGAAATTGCTTTGAAATATTAATTAGGAGATCTTAAATAGAAATTTTACCAATTTCTAAGTGATGGAAAAAAATTGGACATGGATGGAATTTTTGAAAGTTTAGTAAGGAAGGACATTTTGGTCATTTGGTAATCAAAAGAAATAAAAAGGGAAAATAAAGCAAAAATTGACTCATCTTTTTCATGGAGGCCGAAATTAGCATGGGGGAAGCCATGGCTAGGGTTTTCAAGCTTTCCAAGCTCAATAGTAAGTCCATTCTAACCCTGTTTTTCAAGTTCTTTACGTTTTTGAAATCCCGGTAATTTGATTAAGCTTATTCTAGCAATAATTTAAGCTAGGGTTCATATTTGGAAAAATACCCATCGGTGAAATGTGTTTATTTTGATGTTTTATGATAGAATATGAGGTTTTAAATTATGTTAGACAACTTATGCTACTCGGTTTTGAGTGAAAACGAGTAAAAGAGCTTAATCGGTAAAAATACCTAATAATCGGTAAAAATACCTAATAGTCATAAGTATATGTTAGAGTGAGAATTTGATGTTTCCATAGAAGGGAAAAGTGATTAGCATGTCATAAAACATAAGAATAAGGGATGAAGTTTAATTCCCGAGCCTAGGGGCAAAAGTGTAAATATGCAAAAGTTTAGGGGCAAAATTGTAATTTTTCCAAAGGTTGAGTTAAGGACTGTTTTGAATATTAAATTAATTAAATAAGTAAAATATGATGTTTTAGATCCCGGAAAATGAGATTTGAACTTAGAATGAGAGAAAAATCGAAAATTGGGAAAGTTGGTAAAATGGCTGTTTTAGTATCGAGGTAAGTTCATATGTATAATAAGCATTAATTTATGCATGTTTCAATGTAAAATTGATATATTCATTATGATTTCCGAGGTCTTGAAAGTATGTAAGTTGGTATGATAATAATACAACAATAATGCTGTAATTTATATTTGAAAGTTAAATTTAGTGAATTAATTGAATTATGTTAAATTAAATGTTTATGGTGCCCAGTTTATGAATTGATTTAAAAATATGTCTATGGTACATGAAGTGCATTGAATTATCATACATAAATGTGATTTCTATGATTATGGATATTATGGGAAATTGTAAGTTCATATGATTTTTAATAAGGCAATGTGTAATTTAATGTTATTGCCTTGATATTAAATGAGATGTAAGTTTATATGTAAGTAATACATAAATATTACTTGTATTATGATATTTTATAATAATATTGGAAATATGTTTGTGGATAATTACTTGATTGGTAAAATTGTTGGAAAAGAGAGAGAAATCCCGGTTGAACCTTCGGAAAGATTGGATGATATAGATAGTATGTAGCTAGGTCACATGTATGGTGCTGAGTGCACATCATGTGTACAAGAGAGCTACAAGACATTATGATGTAGCTAGGTCGCATGGGTGATACTATGTGTACACCATGTAGACAAGAGAGGTATGGGATATATGTAGCTAAGTCGCATGCGTGGTTCCAGGTGAAGGACACCATGTAAACAAGAGAGCTACGAGATAAATTGGCTAGGTCACATGGGTGGTACTAAGCGTTCACCATGTGTATAAGAGAGCTGAACTATATAATGGGTGGAGCTATGTGCTGAAACCACCAAGTATCGAGGATTGATCTGAAGTGTTCAACGAGAGACTCTCTATGTATTGCTTTGTGAGTTTTGTGATAAATAAGTGTAGGAACTTGATTAGGTGAATGATGTGTTCATTAAGTGACCAGGATGTGGTGAGGTTATAAACAAGTAAGTTCTACATGAGGATGATTTTATGGTGACCTTGTGATCATGGGCCTATACTTGTGATGTATGAAATGTGGTGAAAATGATTTGTGATATGTATGTTAAAATGAGGTTAATATAAAGAAAGTGTGAAAGAGTGAATTAGCAATAAAATTGTTTTGGATAGTAGCAGTGACGTGATTTTGAAAAATCACCAAAAATAGTAGAAATTTAATCAGAGACTAAATGAGATATAAAATTAAATCTTAATGAGTCTATTTTCATATAAAAGAAACAGAGCAAGAAAAGGAGTTCTATATTTTGAGATATTTATGTCTTTTTGAGACTGGTTCAGAATGATTACGTGATCCCCTGTTCTGACTTTGGAAAATCACAAAAGTTTGGATAAAAATAATTAGAGGCTTAAACTTATATTTTTAAAATTCCTAATGAGTCTATTTTAAAGATAAATCAACAAGAACATTATCCCAGTTCATCTTGTGAGATTATTAATTTTAGTGAAGAGAGGTTAGAACTCGCGAGAAAGTGAAACAGGGAAATTTTAATGAATAAACTGTACTAATTGGCTAAACCAAAAATTATGAAAATTTTACGGTGGAAAATATGTGTGAGTCTAATTTTAGGGGAAATTTACAGATCTTAATTTGGAGCTCTGTAGCTCGAATTATAAATAAGTAAGTGACTATGACTCGTGTGGACAGTTTGATGTGAGCATTTATTAGTAAATTGTGAAATCGTACTTACAAGAATGCTATATACATTAAGGATGTGGAATGGAGAAGAGGAAGAGGAAAATATATATATGTGGAATACATGGAAACTATGGTATATGAAATATTGATATAATGAAATAAATGATATGTGTTTATAAGAAAACAGAAAGAGAATGATATGTATCATGACATGTATATATATGACTACTCTCAATGTAATGCTTGTTGGGTATGGAGTTGAATTGAAATGTTTCAGGAAAACATGTTATTTTGCACATCTGAATTGTGGTATTTTATAAAGATATGATCTAGTTTTAAATATGAATGCTTGATGATTAAGCTGAAGATATTTGGTATGATGATAATCTTTGTATAAATGTATAAGTGGTACTATAATAAACAAGGTAAAATGAATATGAGAGACACATGTATGATGACATACAAATGCTATGTTTGTGGTTTAATTGAGAATATTTAATCATTAAATGAATACCATGTTATATGCTTTTGATTTTGTATAAGTGTGTAAGAGATTAAGATTGACCAAAGCTTGGAAAATAGCCTAGGTATATTCCACACAAGCAGAGACATGACCATGTGTCTCAGCCGTGTATGGAACACGACTTTGGGACACGGGCGTGTGGAGCCTTAAAGCATGAAATTTTCAAGATTTTCGTAAGTTCTCGGTTTAGTCCCGAACCCTTTCTAAAGTATGTTTTGGGCTTCGTAGACTCAAATAAGGGACTATGTGTAAGTGAATGAATGTTTTGAAATATGAGTGAAATTTTACGGCCCGTATTTTAGTTTAATGTTTATATGTTTGTCCAGTAACACCTCGTACCTTATCCCAGCCTTAGGTATGGGTAAGGGGTGTTACATTGTATCTCTTTTAAAGGATACTGCATACCTCTTGTGGAAGACTGTATCTTCAGTGGTGCCAAAGGAAAACATCACTTGGGAATTTTTCCAAGTGGAGTTTAAGAAGAAATACATCAGTCAAAGGTTCTTAGACTTGAAGCGAAAGGAGTTCCTGAAACTCAAACACGGAAATAAGACTGTATCGGAATACGAAAGGGAATTAATAAGACTAAGTCAGTATGCAACTGGATGGGTTAAAATAGAGTCAGAAATGCAATAGCTGTTAATTGGGATCCTTGAGATTCGAGAGCTTGTTGCATTAGCTGATCGGGCCAAGAAGGCCGATGAGCTCAATAATGAAAGGAAGCAAGCTAAGATAGAAGCTCGAATTTCAGGCAAGAGGTCCAGTGGTAAGACAGTCTCATTTCCCACTAAGAAATCAAGGAGCCAACATGAACGTTCCACTACATCGGTAGGGTATTAGGGTAGAGCGAGAAGCTCCAAACAACGTAACCAAAAGTCTTCCTCCCCGATGGTGACTTGTGACAGCCCAAAATTGACCCTAGACGGGATGTGGTTTCGGGACCACAAAACCGAGGCATAAAAATAATTTAAAATTTATTTTGATGCCTATGATATGTGTTAATTCATGTGTGACATTTTTGATGTTTCGATTTAGAGTTATAAATGTGAATTTCACTAGAAGGGACCTAGTAGTAAACTTTGAAAGTATGATGGGGAAATGTGTGATGACTAGTTGATAATGCATGCAAAAATAAAGGATTTGCATGTCAAATTTCCCCAAAGGAAGCTTAGTGGCCGCCATGACATGGTTTATGGGCAAAGAAAACATGTTGAAACATGTTTTGTTAATGGATGATGAGGAAATGATAAAAAATTAAGCATGTAGGAAGAGAAACAAAAATAAAAATTTGCTCATCCTTTCCCCCCCTTGTTGCCGTGAGTGAAAGAAAAGCAAAGAAAAAAATTTGTTCATCCTTGTTCTTTCCTTTTTGGCCGAAAATACTAAGGAAGAAGATAGGATTTTTGCTCCATTTTTGGTTTACAAGAGATCTAGAAGGAGATTTGGCTATACATGCATCAAGATTAAGGTATGTATGAGGTTGTGTCATGAGATTCATGTATGTTATAGTTGCTAACTTGATGTTCATGATTAGCCATGGTTCAAATCCTTGTTATGCCATAGAAATGGTATTTGGCCAAGGTTGATATTGTGTTGAAGCCATTGCATGCTAAGTGTGAAGCTTGCTAATAATGCATGCAATGATGGATTGACTACTCTTGAAAATTTCTTTTTAGTATTCTTGAGTAGGGCATTGAGTCCTTTGTTTAACCATGACCAAAATTATAAGGAGTATGGTGTGTGATGTATTCGCCATGGCATGCTCATGAGCATGGTTTATGCTTCTTGCATGATAGTTAAATTTTGTGTTTTGGATGGTTATGGACACCTTGAAATTGACCTTGCACCTATATGAGTTATATGTGATTTTACATGATGATACAATGGATGTGAAAATATATGCTAGATTAGGAAAAAAATTGATTAAGTGTTCATAAGGTGAAATTAGGTGTTTAAAAGATGTTATAGTTGACATTGTATATATATACATATATACATACATTCGCCATATGGGGTATAAATGGGCATAGGTGTTAAATACCTTGTATTGGAAATTTTGATAAATAAGTAGCAATAAATTAAGATGAGATTGAGTAAATTTTCAGCTTAGTTGTGTTAAGTATTCGCAATAATCATAATAATGTATGTGAATGCCGTATGTTTGTGTTTGATGGAGAGGTAAATTGTTTGATTTAGCTCAAGAGCAAAGGGAACTAAATTGGACAAAGGAAAGGAGAAAGCAAACGAGTAGCCGAATTGGAACCGTTCTACCCAAAACAAGGTAAGTCATTAAGCACATATGTTTGATATTGCTTAAATGATTGTAAAATCTATGCAATTGTGTTTAATGGGATACTATATATATATATAAATGAAATTGTATGTGTATGGAGTGATGACAATTGTTGAATGTAAAAGAAATAGTGAAATGTGTAGAAAGTTTGCTTTCGGCACTAAGTGTGCGGGCAATACGTGTGTACGGTGACGAGATTGGCACTAAGTGTGCGTGCTGGAAATATATGGCACTAAGTGTGCATGCTGGAAATATATGGCACCAAGTGTGCATGCTGGAAATATACGGCACTGGGTGTGCGAGCTCGAAGGGTATGGCACTATGTGTGCGGGCTTAAATCGCATGGCACTAAGTGTGCGAAATCGAGTATTAAGCACTGTGTGTGCGTACTCTATATATATGGAGGGTGTGTCTCCATCGAGTTGAGTATGGACAGCGGATCGGGTAAGTACCTTGAGCTCATGACGATTAGGAAATACGTTCATGCTCGGGGTTGAGCTTGGTAAGCTTTTGATCTATGTGATGATTGCAATTGTATAATTGTGGTGTGAATGAGTTGGTGTGTAAAGTGCCTCAAATATCTTATTGTATAGAATATGAAATGTGGATGTATGACTTGGTATGAGATTGAACCGAAAGGTCCGAGGATTTATGGTATAGTTTCGATATGGATGAGTACCTAGCCTCGTTTATTGTTTCATGTTGTGATAACTTTATCAATGGATGATTGTTGAATGCTTATGACTTACTGAGTTATAAACTCACTCGGTGTTTTCTTGTCACCCATTTTAGGTCTCTTGGACTCGTATTGTTGCGTGCTCGGAACCGTCGTTGAAGTCATCACACCGGCTGAAAATCTTTTGGTATTGTCTTCGTAGTTGAGCTAGGAGAACATTTGGCATGTATAGGCTATTTTGTTTTGTCGAATTGTGGGTTGTAAACTTTAAGCCATGCAAAAATGGCCTATGTGGTCGATTGAGTGGGATTCTATAACCTATAGTTACGAGCCTTAGAAACCTAAATTTTGATAAGGTGGCCATAGTTTGTATTATGTATGATGTAATAGTTGGCCATAGAAGATTTATGAAATAGTCATTGTTTGCTTTGGTAACAGATGCTGCCAGCAGCAGTGAGGTGAGATGGAAAAATCACTAAAAAATTAGAAGTAGAATTAAATAGTGAATAAATTATGAAATTTAACCTTGATGAATCTATTTTCATTTGGACGAAACGAAACGACCATATGAGCAGTATACTGAGAGATATTAAAGTTCTCGTGAGACAGGGCCAGAACGGTTTCGGGATCCCCTGTCTCGACTTTGAAAATTTACCATAAATTATCCAGAAGGAATTAGAAGTCGTACCTTATATGTGCAGATTCCCTTTTGAGTCTAGTTTCATTAGAATCAAACGGCATGAGAATTGAAGCTCTGTACGAGAAGATATCCAGGTCGTAATGCGCGAAGGTCAGTGTAATTGACCCCTGTAGCATGGGTGACTTTAACTAATAAACTGTACTAATTGGCTTGACCAAAAATTCTAGAAAAAAATTTGTAGATGGTATTATGAGTCTAGTTTCAGGGAAAATTTACGAAACTGATTTTTGAATTCTGTAACTCGAGATATGATTTTTAAGGTGACAGTGACGCAGCTAGCTAGCCTGCCTGGAACAGAAATCAAATATTTCAAAGAGAGAAATAAGGGAAGTAAGCCCAGTAACACCACGTGTTCAAATCCGGTGACGGTCACGGGTTTGGGGTGTTACATTTTATTGGTATCAGAGCTATGCTTTAGTCGGTTCTAGGACTACCATAGAGCGTGTGAGTCTAGCTATACATGCCAAATGGTTAGTGCTTAATAATGTGATGACTTCTGACGGTTGAAATTTTTGTTTTGATTAGCGATGGAACCCGGGATAGAGAGACCCTTGGCGGATGACGTTGAAAGTGTAGCTGCTGCTCCCGCGCAAGGGACACCGCCTGTAAAGCCTCAGTCATCCGCGAATAATCAAAATGAAGGGGCGAAACAAGCCTTCTTCACCATGATGAATGAGTGGGCCGCGCAATATGCCCGAACCAACCCAGCTGTCCAACCATTCCCAAATTTAAATACTCGCCCCAAGAGTCCGCAATGCCTCCGATTCATCGATCCCGTGAGGCTAAGCAAACCACCAGACTTGATTAGGAAGCGCGGGGCCGAGGAGTTCAAGGCCATAGTCATCGATGATGCGAAAAAGCCGAATTCGCTCGATAACACCATTCCAGTGTTAGATGAACTGTCATGCACACCGATGAATGTCTTAAGTGTGCTATATCCTTGTTAAGAGACTCGACTTACTATTGGTGGAGGACTTTAATTTCCATAGTCCCAAATGAACGAGTTACTTGGGATTTCTTTCAATCCGAATTTCGAAAGAAATACATTAGTCAACGGTTCATCGATCAGAAGCGTAAGGAATTCTTGGAACTCAAGCAAGGCCGGATGACCGTATCTGAATACGAACATGAGTTCGTAAGACTTAGTCGGTATGCTCGGGAGTGTGTGGCTGATGAGGTTGCTATGTGCAAAAGATTTGAAGAAGGATTGAATGAAGACTTAAAGCTGCTAGTGGGTATTTTGGAGATAAAGGAGTTCGTAACACTAGTCGAACGAGCCTGCAAGGCGGAAGAACTCGGAAGGGAAAAGAAGAAGGCTGAATTTGAAGCAAGAGATTACCGTAAAAGATCAACGAGTAAAGCTCCGTTCTCAGCTGTAAAGAGGTTCAGGGAGGACACCAGTAAGTCGAGGGCGACTGCAGGAATTTCCATTAGAGCCCGACCATCGACGGACTCCCGAGCTACTTCGGTAGCTAGTGTGGGCAATAATCGTCAAGAGAGACCGGAATGCCCCCAATGTGGAAGACGACACCTAGGTGAATGTTGGGGTAAGTCTGTTAATAGGGCCTGTTATGGATGCGGTTCGAAGGACCACTTCGTTAGAGATTGCACGGAGCTAGATGAGAAGAATAAGATGCAAGATGCAAGACCTAGTGGAACAATGGCTAGAGGTAGGCCCCCAAGAATTTCTGGAGGTAGGGGTGGCATTCAGAGAGGAGCCCCTAATACGGCTGTCCGATCCGAGACCCGTGCTCCTGCTAGGGCATATGCCATCCGTGCACAAGAGGAGGCATCCTCCCCTGACGTTATCACTGGTACTTTTACTCTCTTTGATACTAGTGTGATTGCATTGATTGACCCCGCTCTACTCATTCATATGTATGTGAAACCTTAGCATCCAAGAAGACTCTACCGTTGAGTCTCTCGAGTTCGTAATTCAGTGTCAAACCCTTTGGGTCAATACGTATTGTTGATAAAGTGTGCAAGAGATGCCCCTAATAATTCGAGAATCTTGTTTTCCGGCCGATCCGATGCTTCTACCATTTGATGAATTCGATGTTATTCTTGGTATGGATTGGTGATCCGTACATGATGCAAAGGGTGGATGCAAAGGAAGACCATTGATTTGAGGAGTGCAAATAATGAGGTAGTCCGAGTCGAGTCTCATGATTTAAAAGGAGTGCCAGCGATAGTATCTTCTATGACCGCCGGAGGTACATGAAAAGGGTGTGAAACATACCTTGCGTATGTGTTTGAAAGTAAAGAGACGGAAAGGAAACTCAAATCGGTACCATGGTTTGTGAGTATTCGATGTTTTTCCGAGGAGTTACCGGATTGCCACCGGTTCGAGAAGTGGAATTCGCATCGGTTGTACCGGTACTACGCCGATCTCAATAGCCCCGTGTCGTATGGCATTAACGGAATTAAAGGAATTGAAGGTTCAATTGCAAGAATTGACGGATAGAGGTTTCGCCGATCGAGTTTTTCTCCATGGGCGCACCAAGATTGTTTGTGAAGAAGAAGGATGGAACTATGAGATTGTGCATCGACTATCGTCAGTTGAATAAAGTGACGATAAAGAACAAATATCCGTTGCCACGAATTGACGATTTGTTTGATCAATTAAAGGGAGCCTCAGTGTTTTCAAAGATAGATTTGAGGTCGGGGTACTATCAGTTGAGGGTCCGAGAATCGAACATACCCAAGACTGCTTTTAGAACGAGGTACGGTCACTACGAATTCTTAGTAATGCCGTTTGGGCTTACTAATGCCCCTGCGGTGTTTATGGATTTAATGAATAGAATTTTCAGGCCATACTTGGATCGGTTCGTAGTTGTATTTATCGATGACATTTTGGTCTATTCGAGAGATGAAACTGAACATGCTGAACACCTGAGGCTAGTGTTGCAAATCTTACGAGATAAGCAGTTATACGTAAAGTTCAAGAAATGTGAATTTTGGTTGAATGAGGTTAGCTTTTTGGGGCACGTGGTGTCCGTGATCGGTGTCGTGGTGGACCCGAACAAAATTTCGCCATAGTCGATTGAAACCTCCAAGAAATGTTACCGAGGTTAGGAGCTTTTGGGGCTTGCGGATACTATCGACGATTTGTGAAAGGTTTTTCGATGATAGCTGCACCGATGACAAAACTACTTCAAAAAGATGTTAAGTTTGAGTGGTCGGAACGCTGTCAAGAAAGTTTCGATCGACTAAAAACCTGTTTAACCGAGGCCCCGGTACTAGTACAGCCGGAGTCCAGTAAAGAGTTTGTCATATACAGTGACGCATCCTTGCTTGGGTTGGGTTGTGTGTTGATGCAAGAAGGTCGAGTTGTGGCTTACGCGTCGAGACAACTAAAGCCGCACGAAAGAAACTATCCGACTCATGACCTTGAACTAGCAGCCATAGTGTTCGCCTTGAAGATATGGCGGCATTACTTGTTTGGAGAAAGGTGCCACATTTATTCGGACCACAAGAGTCTAAAATATTTGATGACTCAGAGAGATTTAAACCTGGGACAAAGACGTTGGCTTGAGTTGTTGAAAGACTATGAACTCATCATTGATTATCACCTGGGAAAGGCCAATGTGGTGGCCGATGCTTTAAGTCGTAAAGCACTGTTTGCTTTGAGAGCGATGGATGCTCACCTATCCATTTCACCCGAGAAGGTGCTAGTAGTCGAATCAGAGGCCAAACCGTTGTTGATTCATCAAATACTTGAGTCTTAGAAGGTCGACGCTGAATTGGTCGCCAAGCGAGCCGAATGTGTTTCGAATGAAGAATCGGAATTTCAGATTGACGACAATGATTGCTTGACGTTCAAGGGTCGATTATGTATTCCAAGGAATTCGGAACTTATTTCGATGATTTTGAGCGAGGCTCATAGTAGCCGAATGTCAATTCACCCGGGGAGTACGAAGATGTACAACGATTTGAAATGTCGGTTTGGTGGCATGGTATGAAACGAGACATCTCCGACTTTGTTTGAGATGTTTAATATGTCAACAAGTGAAAGCGGAACATCAAGTGCCTTGAGGTTACTTCAACCGATCATGATACCCGAGTGGAAATGGGATCGAGTCACAATGGACTTTGTATCCGACCGCCATTGTCGCAAGTAAGAAGGATGCGATTTGGGTCGTTGTAGATAGATTGACTAAGTCGGCTCACTTTGTCCCCGTACGTACGGACTTTTCAATGGACAAACTAGCCGAATTGTACGTTTCTCAGATTGTGAGATTACACGGGGTGCCTATTTCCATCGTGTCGGATAGAGATCCGAGATTTACCTCGCGATTTTGGAAAAAGTTGCAAGAAGCTTTGGGTACCAAGTTGCATTTCAAAGACCGCCTTTCACCCCCAAACCGATGGTCAATCTGGCGGATAATTCAAATACTTGAGGATATGTTGAGATGTTGCATCCTCGAGTTCGATGGTTCATGGGAACGGTATTTGCCTTTGATTGAATTCGCACAACAATAGTTTTCAATCAAGTATTAAGATGGCACCTACGAGGCTTTGTACGGTCGTAAATGACGTACACCATTGTTTTGGACCGAGCTCGGTGAAAGCAAAAATTTTCGGGTGGATTTGATTAGAGATGCTTTGAATGTAAAGTGAAAGTAATCCGTGAAAGTCGAAGATAGCCTCGATCGTCGAAGTCGTGACGATCTGAAACGTAAAGACATCGAGTATCGGTGGGAGATAAAGTGTTTCTCAAGGTTTCGCCTTGGAAAAAGATACTCGATTCGGCCGTAAGGGCAAGTTGAGCCCGAGGTTCATTGGGCCATATGAGATATCCGAAAGCGAGTCGGTCCAGCTTGCATATCGTTTGATTTTGCCCCGAACTCGAAAAGATTCACGATGTCTTTCATGTTTCGATGCTTCGACGCTATAGATCTGATCCATCGCACGTGATTAGTCCATCAGAGGTTGAAATTCAAGCCAATATGAGTTATGAGGAAGAACCGATTCGTACCCTATCACGTGAAGTGAAAGAGTTGCGAAACAAGCGGGTTCTGCTAGTGAAAGTGTTATGGCTCAAACACGGGATAGAAGAATCTACTTGGGAAACTGAGAACTCCATGAAAGAGCGATACCCAACCCTATTTACCGGTAAGATTTTCGGGGACGAAAATTTCTTAAGTGGGGGAGAGTTGTGACAGCCCAAAATTGACCCTAGACGGGATGTGGTTTCGGGACCACAAAACCGAGGCATAAAAATAATTTAAAATTTATTTTGATGCCTATGATATGTGTTAATTCATGTGTGACATTTTTGATGTTTCGATTTAGAGTTATAAATGTGAATTTCACTAGAAGGGACCTAGTAGTAAACTTTGAAAGTATGATGGGGAAATGTGTGATGACTAGTTGATAATGCATGCAAAAATAAAGGATTTGCATGTCAAATTTCCCCAAAGGAAGCTTAGTGGCGGCCATGACATGGTTTATGGGCAAAGAAAACATGTTGAAACATGTTTTGTTAATGGATGATGAGGAAATGATAAAAAATTAAGCATGTAGGAAGAGAAACAAAAATCAAAATTTGCTCATCCTTTCCCCCCTTGTTGCCGTGAGTGAAAGAAAAGCAAAGAAAAAATTTGTTCATCCTTGTTCTTTCCTTTTGGCCGAAAATACTAAGGAAGAAGATAGGATTTTGCTCCATTTTGGTTTACAAGAGATCTAGAAGGAGATTTGGCTATACATGCATCAAGATTAAGGTATGTATGAGGTTGTGTCATGAGATTCATGTATGTTATAGTTGCTAACTTGATGTTCATGATTAGCCATGGTTCAAATCCTTGTTATGCCATAGAAATGGTATTTGGCCAAGGTTGATATTGTGTTGAAGCCATTGCATGCTAAGTGTGAAGCTTGCTAATGATGCATGCAATGATGGATTGACTACTCTTGAAAATTTCTTTTTAGTATTCTTGAGTAGGGCATTGAGTCCTTTGTTTAACCATGACCAAAATTATAAGGAGTATGGTGTGTGATGTATTCGGCCATGGCATGCTCATGAGCATGGTTTATGCTTCTTGCATGATAGTTAAATTTTGTGTTTTGGATGGTTATGGACACCTTGAAATTCGGCCTTGCACCTATATGAGTTATATGTGATTTTACATGATGATACAATGGATGTGAAAATATATGCTAGATTAGGAAAAAAATTGATTAAGTGTTCATAAGGTGAAATTAGGTGTTTAAAAGATGTTATAGTTGACATTGTATATATATACATATATACATACATTCGGCCATATGGGGTATAAATGGGCATAGGTGTTAAATACTTTGTATTGGAAATTTTGATAAATAAGTAGCAATAAATTAAGATGAGATTGAGTAAATTTTCAGCTTAGTTGTGTTAAGTATTCGCAATAATCATAATAATGTATGTGAATGCCGTATGTTTGTGTTTGATGGAGAGGTAAATTGTTTGATTTAGCTCAAGAGCAAAGGGAACTAAATCGGACAAAGGAAAGGAGAAAGCAAACGAGTAGCGAATTGGAACCGTTCTACCCAAAACAAGGTAAGTCATTAAGCACATATGTTTGATATTGCTTAAATGATTGTAAAATCTATGCAATTGTGTTTAATGGGATACTATATATATATATAAATGAAATTGTATGTGTATGGAGTGATGACAATTGTTGAATGTAAAAGAAATAGTGAAATGTGTAGAAAGTTTGCTTTCGGCACTAAGTGTCTTGGGCAATACGTGTGTACGGTGACGAGATTGGCACTAAGTGTGCGTGCTGGAAATATATGGCACTAAGTGTGCATGCTGGAAATATATGGCACTAAGTGTGCATGCTGGAAATATCTGACCTTGGGTGTGCGAGCTCGAAGGGTATGGCACTATGTGTGCGGGCTTAAATTGCATGGCACTAAGTGTGCGAAATCGAGTATTAAGCACTGTGTGTGCGTACTCTATATATATGGAGGGTGTGTCTCCATCGAGTTGAGTATGGACAGCGCATCGGGTAAGTACCTTGAGCTCATGACGATTAGGAAATACGCTCATGCTCGGGGTTGAGCTTGGTAAGCTTTAGATCTATGTGATGATTGCAATTGTATAATTGTGGTGTGAATGAGTTGGTGTGTAAAGTGCCTCAAATATCTTATTGTATAGAATATGAAATGTGGATGTATGACTTGGTATGAGATTGAACCGAAAGGTCCGAGGATTTATGGTATAGTTTCGATATGGATGAGTACCTAGCCTCGTTTATTGTTTCATGTTGTGATAACTTTATCAATGGATGATTGTTGAATGCTTATGGCTTACTGAGTTATAAACTCACTCGGTGTTTTCTTGTCACCCATTTTAGGTCTCTTGGACTCGTATTGTTGCGTGCTTTCGGAACCGTCGTTGAAGTCATCACACCGCTGAAAATCTTTTGGTATTGTCTTCGTAGTTGAGCTAGGAGAACATTTGGCATGTATAGGCTATTTTGTTTTGTCGAATTGTGGGTTGTAAACTTTAAGCCATGCGAAAATGGCCTATGTGGTCGGTTGAGTGGGATTCTAAAACCTATAGTTACGAGCCTTAGAAACCTAAATTTTGATAAGGTGGCCATAGTTTGTATTATGTATGATGTAATAGTTGGCCATAGAAGATTTATGAAATAGTCATTGTTTGCTTTGGTAACAGATGCTGCCAGCAGCAGTGAGGTGAGATGGAAAAATCACTAAAAATAGCAGAAGTAGAATTAAATAGTGAATAAATTATGAAATTTAACCTTGATGAATATATTTTCATATGGACGAAACGAAATGACCATATGAGCAGTATACTGAGAGATATTAAAGTTCTCGTGAGACAGGGCCAGAACGGTTTCTGGATCCCCTGTCTCGACTTTGAAAATTTACCATAAATTATCCAGAAGCAATTAGAAGTCTTGCCTTATATGTGCAGATTCCCTTTTGAGTCTAGTTTCATTAGAATCAAACGGCATGAGAATTGAAGCTCTGTACGAGAAGATATCCAGGTCGTAATGCGCGAAGGTCAGTGTAATTGACCCCTGTAGCATGGGTGACTTTAACTAATAAACTGTACTAATTGGCTTGACCAAAAATTCTAGAAAAAAATGTGTAGATTGTATTATGAGTCTAGTTTCAGGGAAAATTTACGGAACTGATTTTCGAATTCTGTAACTCGAGATATGATTTTTAAGGTGACAGTGACGCAGCTAGCTAGCCTGCCTGGAACAAAAATCAAATATTTCAAAGAGAGAAATAAGGGAAGTAAGCCCAGTAACACCACGTGTTCAAATCCGGTGACGGTCACGGGTTTGGGGTGTTACATGACTAGCATGGGGATTGTAGATGACCAAAACCCGAAGTGTAAAAGCTATAATAAATTCCACTTTGGAGAGTGCCAAATGAAGAGCGGTGCATGCTATAGATGTGGTTCTCTTGACCACTTCCTTAGAGGCTGCCCAAAGCGAATCGATAAAGAGGTGGAATTAGCCCCGAAGTTGAGTGCTCTTATTTCACGTGGTAGACCTCCGAGATATCCTGGAAATGTTAGTGGCAGTCGAGTTGTAGCCAAAGACACTACAAAATTAGAGGCTCGAACCTCGGTAAGAACATATGCAATACGCGCTCGAGAGGAAGCCTCTACTCCTGGCATCATCACAAGTACCTTTTTTTTTAATGCTTATGTTGTTGCCTTAATTGATCCGGGATCAACACATTCATACATTTGCATGGGATTGGTGTCTAGTATGAATATATCCATTGAATCTACAGAATTTATAATCAGGGTGTTGAACCCATTAGGCAGGTCAGTCCTGGTTGATAAGGTTTGTAAAAATTGTCCTTTGACGATTCAGGGTCATTGTTTTCTGGCTAACCTTATGTTGTTGCCATTTGATGAGTTTGATGTAATAATTGGCATGGATTGGTTAACCCTCATGATGTAATTGTGAAATGTGGTAGCAAGTATATTGAATTGAAGTGCCCAGATGGTGAGGTTCTACGAGTTGATTCAAGAGAATTGGGTACACCGCCGGCTGTAATTACATCAATGATGGCTCAAAGATATATGATAAAAGGGTACGAAGCCTACCTTGCTTTTGTACTGAGCATTAAGGAAACTGAGTTGAAGATTGAGTCTGTACCAATAGTAAGTGAATATCCAAATGTGTTCCCGGATGAATTACCCAGATTACCTCCCGATATAGAGATAGAGTGTGGTATTGAACTGGTGCCAGGAACAGCTCGTATTTCTATTGCTCAGTATAGGATGACGCCAACTAAGCTGAAAGAGTTAAAAGCACAGTTGCAAGAACTGACAGATAAAGATTTTGCAAGGCCGAGCTTTTCGCCTTGGGGTGCTCCTGTATTATTTGTAAAGAAAAAAGATGGTTCAATGAGGCTATGTATAGATTATCGACAGCTAAACAAGGTAACTATCAAGAATAAGTATCCTTTACCAAGGATTGATGATTTGTTCGACCAATTGAGGGGAGCCACTGTATTCTCTAAGATAGACCTAAGACAACTTTTAGAATGAGGTATAGCCACTATGAATTTCTTGTCATGCCGTTTGGGTTGACGAATGCACCAGCTGCCTAAAAATTTGAGGATGTAACATCGCAACATATCTTAAAGAATCTGAATCATCTGCTCAGACTAACCATCAGTCTGCGGGTGAAAAGCTATACTAAAGCTTAACCTAGTACCCAAGGCTTCTCCTAGTTTCTTCCAGAATCTCAAAGTGAATCTCGGGTCTCTGTCTGAAATAATTGATAGCGATACCCCATGTAATCTCACGGGTCTCTATCAGAAATAATTGATGTTTCAGTCTTTTTGCTTAAGTATGTTAAAATAAATGAATATTTAGAAATAATTTTTATTAATGAGTTTATTCAAATACAAGCATAATTTTTTATTTTATGTAAGTTATTTGTTTGTTATCTTGAGTGATGGAATGCTTGTATGATCATAGTATTATATAGTATTTGCCATGAAAATTTGATTTCTATAGAAATAGACATGTATGAAGGTTTAAGTCTTTAAAATTGACTTAGTAACTTTCTTAAGGTAAAATAGGTTATTCAATGATAATTTAATAAAACAAAAGGCCAATTTTATTCATTCATCTTCTACCTAGCTGAATTTAGGGCTTAGAAAAGCCATGAGAATAGTTTGAAGCATTCAGTCACTTCTCTTAGTGCATGTAAGTTCAATTTTGTCCCGTTTTAATTGATTTCTCTGTTTTTGATATCGTTGCAGCTTAGTCTAGCTAGCCTATGGACTAATTTGCAATACTGTTAAAGATTTAGGGTTTTTCTATTGTTGAATCTATATGTGTTTTGAGGTTTCTTGATAGGTTATGAATGTTTGATATGAATTATACAAGTTTTGTTAAGCGATATTTAGTAAAATGCTCAATTAGGGATTAAATTGAGAAAAGTTAAAAATTTGAGGTCAAAATATGAAATAAATAAAAAAATATGGGCTGATATGTGCACTAGGAAAATTTGGCTAGCATGGGTTGGTATTTAATTGCATGAATTTGTGATATTATGAAATAAGGACTAAATTATAAAAGTGGTGAAATACTAGGGGAAAAAGTGTAAATGTGTTTTAATGAGTGCTTTGGATTAAATTGAATAGAGAGGTAATTAAATAAGCTAAATTTGATTACATATAGATCAAGAAAAGCGAAATTTGGATCTAGATCGGGGGGAAAACAAAGTACTTGACTAATCGACGTATTTCGCCGTTTTTGCAACCAAGGTAAGTTCGTATGGAATAAGTTTTGTTATAAATGTATCTTAAATGATTTGATATTGTAGAAACTGTGAATATGATACTATGGACATGTTCGACGATGATTCGACAAATGTGAAAATCCCGGTTGAACCTTAGTAATAGATTAGGATACGAATGACATGTCATTAGGGGTTATTGTGATGTTGTGATCCGGGTGCTAGTCTTGTATGTCCTACTAGTGGCTGAGTATACCGGCATGTGTTGCGGTTTCTTGACAGCTTGTGTGAGCAGCATCGTGTAGCTACGTCTTGACTGGCAGCTTGTATGAGCAGGCCCGTTGATAGCTCTAGTGTAAACTGTATATGTGATACAAGATTGAGATAGTTTTGACTATATATGTGGCACTTAGGGTGCGAGTTTCTCGTAATCTGATAGTATTCCGAATGGTTCAATGGGTAAATGATAGATGTGGTTGAGTATGAGATTGATTGGAGATGGTACATGTATGTACATGAATAGTATAAGCTTTAAATGGAAGAAATTTGTGAAAGACACGTATAATCTTATGATTGAATACATGAAAGGTTTGTTAGTTAATATGAGTTACATGTTGATATATTCAATTTATTGAATTGTATATTTATAATCAAATTGAGTTTAATTCATACGAGCTTATTAAGCTATAAAGCTTACTCTGTTTATTTTATCGTGTTTTATAGTGATCTCGACGCTAGCTTAGATTCGTGGATCGGCGGAGACTTTGTCACACTATCCTACTATCACTTTGGTACTTTGAGATTATGTTCTGGTTATATGGCATGTATAGGATTTATGGTTATTTTAGTTATAAGTTGATAATGATTTTGGTCATTTGAAATGGCTTGTAAATGTTAAATGTTTTGGTTTGTTTATAGCCATGAGAGTTGGCTTGTTTAGTTGATGTGGTTATGTATATATCAATGTGCATATGGCTTGGTTATGTGATTAAAGGTGAATATGTTATGCTTGTTGATACATGACAATTAGGGGTACTAAAAGGTTGAGAATTGAATTTGGTATTTTGTGAGATTAAGCTAGATGATGCAAAAATTTGAAAATGTTCATATTGATGTTTGAAATTAGGAGATTTGATATGGAATTGAATGGTATATTGTGTCATTGTTGTGTTATGTATTGGTTAGAGTTGATTTAAATGCTCATTTATGCTATGTTTTGGTAAAATTGAGTTTGGTGTAGGTGTACACATGTTTGGGTGGCAAATTGGCTTGGTAAATACTCTATTTTTGTCCACACGGGCAGAGACATGGGCATGTGTCTCAGCCGTGTGTGATACACGGTCATGTACACGGCCGTGTGTTCCCTGATGTTGAAATTAAAATTAAGTCAGTATGCTCCACACGGCCTCACACACAGGCACTTGGCTTGGCTGTGTGGCATAAGTAAGTATACCCTACAGGTTTGGCATGGCCTAGCACAGGGCATGGCACACGGGCATGTGTGGCCATTTTTAGGGCACGTGATAAATAGTAATTTATACATATTTTTATCCCAAGCTTAGCGCATTAATGGATGGTTTCTCCTTAGATTTGGTGAATTCGATGCTCCTAATCCTTTAATTTCATGTTCTATACTTAGGTGAGCATAGGAGAGTAAAAAGAGCGAGAAACGGGCCAAAAACAGAGAAAAGGGACCCACGTGGGAAATTAACACGGCTTGGACTTCCTCACACGGGTGTGTCACACGGTCGTGTCCCTTTGGCAGGATCGAAGCATGACTTACACGGGTAGACTACATGCTCATGCCTGATCAACAGCCTTGACCACGGGCTAGAGTTATTGCACACGGGCGTGTCTGATGTATGCACACCCGGGGCTCCCTCAAGTGCATA
Source organism: Gossypium arboreum (assembly GCF_025698485.1). NCBI lineage: Eukaryota > Viridiplantae > Streptophyta > Magnoliopsida > Malvales > Malvaceae > Gossypium > Gossypium arboreum. The sequence goes on from NC_069079.1 coordinate 60,761,566, forward strand.
TCAAGATTCAATTGAGCTTCCAAAAGCACCCATAACTCGAGCTTGTGCTAAGCATTTCCTAGAAGCTGTTTTAGCTTCTAATGCAAAACCTTGGTTTGAAACAAGGGCCAATGCTCACAAAATCAGCTTGAAGCAACTATCCAAAGAACCCGTGCATTATTGGCAAGCTGATCCCAGCTCATTTCCAGCTCCTCGAGCTCCGTCCAGCTCAACTCAGCACATTTGAGCTTGTTTGAGCTCAACCGAGCTTACTTTCAGCTCGTTCTTTATTTCAATAAATTAAACTAAGTTTTAGTTTTATACTAATTAGTTTGCTACAGCTTATTAACGAAAATCCTAGCTCAAATAAGTTCATTAAATGTTTTCACTTAGTTTGAGATAGCCGAACTTAATGCTACTAGCTAGTATTTAATTAATGTGTTTAGTTTAGCTTAGCATGATGTTTATGATGCTTAGTTCATGTTCTTAACATGTTCAGCTGAATATACATTAGGATTTAATGTGTTCATGTTTCTTGTAGGTTCAGCCGAATGTATTGAGTACATTTAATGAGATTCATGCACGGCTAGGTACATGGAATATAAGAGTTCATGCATGAACGAATTTATGCATGGTGGGCTGGCTATTGGTGATCCCTAAGCAACCTTTTGGCCAAGAGTTAAGTTCCACAAAGTGACTGAATACATGAAGGAGCCATTAATGCAAGTACATGCATGGCTTAATACATCGTATGGAAGGATGCATGCACAACTAGTGTTCAATGGATGACATTTGAAAGAATTCATGTATTGGGGACGTTCATGCAAGTGGGGGTTATTTTATGTTCATGTATTTGAAGATTCACGGACTGTAATTAAGGAAGAACATGCATTGGGACGTTTCATGCATGTATCATGCATATCCAAGATGTCTATTCAAGTATTCAAGGTACATTCAAGCCTCATTCGGCCAAGGGAGATGTAGGAGTATTAAAGGGCTGCACATTCATGAATTATGGCTTTTCTTCTTGGCTAAGTATGCATGAATGCATCAAGTGAAGCAACATGATGATTCGGCCAATTCTTGCACCATCTTCAAGCATAAACCAAATTTTAATGCTTTTGTGTGAACATGTTAAATACAAATGTGAACAGAATTTAAGTTAGTGTGAACATCATAGATGCCAAATATCAATAGGCATCTTAGGCTTATAAATAGTTTGTTTATTTTTTTGTAAAAAGGACTTTTGCCAATTTGTTAATGAACATTGTTGTTGTAAGGTTACTTCCTCTCATATCTCGTACAAGTTTCGAAAGACTTCTCTAGCTAGTGCTAGTGGCGTCAATCGTCCTTGTTTGAACTTATCACCAATCTTGGTGTGGCATTCACCTATCCCTCTATTCATCATTTTCACCTTACCAATATAAGAATCGGGGTGACACTATTTAGTGTTGAATCATTCCTGACGTTAAGCTCGTTTTCCATCCCCATCCTTTGAGTTTCTTTCTTATTTTCACCAAACCGAGCCAACTATCCAACACCCACCTTTGCTATGTATAGCCGAACCTATTATTAAACTTACCTTTCTTCGAACCGTTCCGCTTATCCTATTCTATTCTTTTACTTCTATTACTAAAATTCGAGGCACGAACGACTCTCTCGACTACGATAGGGCAACTTAGTGAATTTGACTCAACCACCCGGGCCAGATCACATCATTTGGTATCAGAGCATGTAAAATGAGAGGCGCTGATGTTCGTATCAAGATCGAAATAGGTTCGTTGTGAAAAAAATTTGAATTAAAAAAAATTCAAGTTGTAATTTTCGTTTTTCTCTATTGTAATAGTGGTATTGTGAAGTATTAAAAAAAAGAAGAAAAAATCGAAATTAAAAAAAAAAAGAGAGAGAGAAGTGACCAAGTTCTTTTCTTTTGTTCCGATCGTCAATTATTATTTTCACCAATTTTTAACCCCTCATCTCCAAAACGACACACTACACCGAAGAAAATTTTTCTTTTAGCCTTCCCGTACAAAATTTTTCTTTTAGCCTTCCCGTACACCGTAACATCTTATCCCTTGTAACTGATTTTGAAGCCGACCCCAAAGCACCAAGACGAGTCAAGAGAAACAAACTATGAGGTTATAAGAGTAAGCTTGAGTGGTAAAAGGCTAGAGAGTGTGAGAGCATTTGAGATTTGAAAAAGCCTAAAAGCGAGGAAAACACGAGTGGAGTGCTCATCCATTATTTTCTTTTCGAGTGAAATAGTGAGGTTTGTGGTGAGGGTTTAATCTTTCTATTTTAATTTTTTTTATTTCTAAATCATGTTGCGAGAAGAAATTTCAGAATTTTATTTTCAGAATTTGTTGAAAGAGATGGAGTGCATCTCGATCGAAAGATCAAGCCTATCCAAGAAAAGCGAGATCATCGAGCAAGAGCCCAATGAGAGCAAAGTCGAGGGACAGATTCAAGACTATTAAGAAAACAATCGTCCAATGACTATTTTGGAAAAGACCTATATCATGATTCTTTTTCATCAAGGAATTCGAGATGAAATCAAACGAGTTTCGAGTTTGAAGCCTATTACGGTGATGAACGAGAAGGTCCAAGTAGATCTTCGTGTACACCAAGTTATTCATCAATGAAGAATCAATCTCGAAGAGATGATTATTGTCTGTATGAAGACCCCTCCTCTCATTCTCAGCGAGAAGTTTTTTATTTTGATTCCTTCTTGTATCCTTCCTCTTGTAATAAAAGCGAAAAAGCAAGTGAGAAAGAATTTGAAAGAAAAAAAGAAACAAAAGAAAAATGGTGTGAAAGAAAGCAAAAAGAGAATAAGAAAAAGAAAAATGAAATTGAAAAAGAAAGTGAAAAAGAAAAAGAGAAGGAAAAAGAGATCGAGATCGAGATCGAGAGTGAAAAAGAATGTGAGAAGAAAAAGCAAATTGAAATAAAAATTGAGAGTGAGTCTTCAAAAGGGATGAGTGAAAAAGAAAGAGAGTTTAAAAATTAGTTAGAAAAGGAAACGAACGAGAAAGATGATAGTGAGCAAGGACAAGTTAGGAATGTTTCTACTAACCCACATGTGAGTTGTCCTTGTGCTGTTTCTCATTTTTAGGTTTCCAAAGTATCATGTGACAAGTTCCCACTGCAATACTTCCCTGATGTGAGGCACTTCCATTTGATTGAAAAAGGTAAGGTCAATGGTGAAATCCAACCACAAGTGCTTAAAGGTAAGGAATCTTTAGCAATTGAGCCACGGCAAATAGGTTTGAAAATTGTCAATAAAATTTTTGAAGACTTAGTTTTTAAAAGATCGCCTATTTTTGACATAGCTAATTGCTATCCTTTGTTTGTGGTTGATAAACTCGTTCTAAGTGGAAGTATGAGGAATTGTTCTTTAGATTTGTTTTGTGATGGAAAACCTGTTGACGTTGTTCGACTAGGTCGACAAACACGAAATATAATCTTGCATGATAACGAGTTTTCACGAAAAGCATTTAAGTTGTTTGATTGTGGTGATTATGTGAATCATTTCATGCCTTTTGTTACATCCTTGAATTTGTGCAAATCTGTCTTGATGAACGTAAAGAGTTTTGATTATTTGATTCTGTATATGCACAATTCCTTTCGGATTGGTTTGTTTGATTTGATGACAAAAATGCAACCTTTGCTACATTTTGGATTATGCAAACAAACTCGTGTGTTCAAACCTGGAATTTATTATTTTGGTTCGATATGTGGGGAACTCAAGCATCCTAAATTTTGTGTGAATAATTTATGTTTACTTGATGCTTGGACTATGACTAAGGAAACTAAACTTAAAGATTTTGATTATAACTTAAAATTGTTCCTTGATCATTTTATGTGGCTGTATGTGAAATTCAAGTTTCCTCTCGAAAAGGTTTCTCAAGGATCGTGTGATGAGCTTCGACTTCAATACCTTTCTAAAGAAAGAAGGTTTGTCATGACTGGAAAAGGTAAAACTAATCCTTGTTTACCTGCTCAAGGTATGGTTTCTGGAATTTCTATTACATCTTTGTCTAATTCGATTAATGAAGAAAACAATAACGATGAAGATATAATTGTTTTGGTTTATGGACAAAAGATTCTTGATATGCGTGAAATTGTTGAGTTTGACGGTTATTTGCTGTCCAAATTACGTTGTTTAAGTACACAAAAACATGAATTAAATCTTTCTTTTCCATTGTTTGTTTATGACGGATGTATGCAGTTTTTGAAATGTCGCATGAATTCCTGTCAAAGTCACTTTGCTTTGCGAATACAATTTGAGATGCCCAAGCGAACTACAGACATTATGTTTTTAAAACCCTTGTTCGTTAAGTTTTTGAGTTGTAATGAAATATGTTTATTTGATAGTGAAAATGGGATATTGTTACTATCTTGTTGTAATTGTCTTAAGTGTAAGATGACTTGCTTTTATGACCATTTGGATAAGTTTGTGCTCTATAATGATTCTCAATTGGTTGCAAGTTCTAAGATGTTTTTGCAGCAAGGCATGATGCGACAACTAAACACATTTATACAAGAACGAACAAGTAGGCATCTCTGTTTCAAAATTAACCGGTGACTCGACTTGAGGACAAGTCACTTTGAAGATAGGGGGAATGATGTATGCACGCCCGGGGCTACCTCAAGTGCATATCAAGATTCAATTGAGCTTCCAAAAGCACCCATAACTCAAGCTTGTGCTAAGCATTTCCTAGAAGCTGTTTTAGCTTCTAATGCAAAACCATGGTTTGAAACAAGGGCCAATGCTCACAAAATCAGCTTGAAGCAACTATCCAAAGAACCCGTGCATTGTTGGCAAGCTGATCCTAGCTCATTTCCAGCTCCTCAAGCTCCGTCCAGCTCAACTCAGCTCATTTGAGCTCGTTTGAGCTCAACTGAGCTTACTTTCAGTTCATTCTTTATTTCAATAAATTAAACTAAGTTTTAGTTTTATACTAATTAGTTTGCTACAGCTCATTAACGAAAATCCTAGATCAAATAAGTTCATTAAATGTTTTCACTTAGTTTGAGCTAGCCGAACTTAATGCTACTAGCTAGTCTTTAATTAATGTGTTTAGTTTAGCTTAGCATGATGTTTATGATGCTTAGTTCATGTTCATAACATGTTCAGCTGAATATACATTAGGATTTAATGTGTTCATGTTTCTTGTAGGTTCAGCCGAATGTATTGAGTACATTTAATGAGATTCATGTACGGCTAGGTTCATGGAATATAAGAGTTCATGCATGAACGAATTTATGCATGGTGGGTGGCTATTGGTGATCCCTAAGAAACCTTTTGGCCAAGAGTTAAGTTCCACAAAGTGACCGAATACATGAAGGAGCCATTAATGCAAGTACATGCATGGCTTAATACATCATATGGAAGGATGCATGCACAACTAGTATTCAATGGATGGCATTTGAAAGAATTCATGTATTGGGGACGTTCATACAAGTGGGGGCTATTTTATGTTCATGTATTTGAAGATTCATGGACCGTAATTAAGGAAGAACATGCATTGGGACGTTTCATGCATGTATCATGCATATCCAGGATGTCCATTCAAGTATTCAAGGTACATTCAAGCCTCATTCGGCCAAGGGAGATGTAGGAGTATTAAAGGGCTGCACATTCATGAATTATGGCTTTTCTTCTAGGCTAAGTATACATGAATGCATCAAGTGAAGCAACATGATGATTCGGCCAATTCATGCACCATCTTCAAGCATAAACCAGATTTTAATGCTTTTGTGTGAACATGTTAAATACAAATATGAACAGAATTTAAGTTAGTGTGAACATCATAGATGTCGAATATCAATAGGCATCTTAGGCTTATAAATAGTTTGTTTATTTCTTTGTAAAAAGGACTTTTGTCAATTTGTTAATGAACATTGTTCTTGTGAGGTTGCTTCCTCTCATATCTCGTACAAGTTTCGAAAGACTTATCTAGCTAGTGCTAGTGGCGTCAATCGTCCTTGTTTGAACTTATCACCAATCTTGGTGTGGCGTTCACCTATCCCTCTATTCATCCTTTTCACCTTAACAATATAGGAATCGGGGTGACACTATTTAGTGTTGAATCATTCCTGACGTTAAGCTCATTTTCCATCCCCATCCTTTGAGTTTCTTTCTTGTTTTCACCAAACCGAGCCAACTATCCGACACCCACCTTTGCTACGTATAACCGAACCTATTATTAAACTTACCCTTCTTCGAACCCTTCTGCTTATCCTATTCTATTATTTTACTTTTATTACTAAAATTTGAGGCACGAACGACTCTCTCGACTACGATTGGGAAACTTAGTGAATTCGACTCAACCACCCGGGCCAGATCACATCAGTGTCATATGGGTGTGTCCCTGCCGAGCCCAAGTATAACCCTATTTGGAAAAGGTGAATTTTGAGGGCTGTTAGGCATTCTAAAGCCTATTTAAACACCTAAGGAGGCACTGAGGAAGGGGGACACAGAGTAGGAGGCAAGAAATTACTCAAGGGAAGCCGATTGGTCCATCTCAGAAGCAGGATCCATCATCAAGACTGAAGATCTCCCTTTAATTTCCATTCAGGGGTTTTGGGTTTTCTTTATGTTTTGTATTCATTATTCTTCTGAGATGTTTTCTTCTATAATTATGAACTAAACCCCCTAAATACCTAAGGGGAATGAAACCTAAGACGGATCTTATTATTATTATTTGAATTGTATGATAAATGTTTGACTTGTTCTTAATTATGTGTTCTTAATTCTTGTTTTAATATTCTAGGATATTGATTTGAGTTAATGCTCTTATTTAGAGGAGGAATAGACCCTGTTTAAGAGTAAATTTTTCATAATTAAGTGAAGTTGATTGCACGCCTAGAGATAGGGTGATAAGATTTTTCCGGATTAGGGTGAAACCTAATAAGGGGATCTGTAGATCGAGTTAATGCAACACTAGGTGTTAATTAGAAAGAGATTTCAATTAATCAACCTAGGGTTAGATGTTATTAGTCTTGAGAGAGATAATAATATAACTTAGGGATTTCTACGGATCAAGTTAAATGAATAAATCGTCTGATTCAGAGTCAAATAACAAGTGAAGTCTAGGTGGATTTTTCCTTGGGTATTGTTTTAATCAATCGAATTTTCTCAAAAGCTTTTCCCTAATTTCTCTCTGTGCACTTTGAGTTTAGTTAATTAATTTAGGTAAACAAATCTCTCAAATTTTAGGTTAGATAATAAAAAGAAAGTAATTACTAGTACTCTTGGTTCCTTTGGGTTCGACAATCCGGTCTTGCTAAAGCTATACTACTCTTCGATAGGTACAATTGCCTTCATCGTGATAATAGTTAGTTTCAAGAATGATTAATTATAAATATTTAAAATCTGTCGCGAATATCACGTATCAAGTTTTTGGAGCCATTGTCGGGGAACTAAAATATTAGCAACACTCGATTTTTATTACTTTAGCCATTTTACTTTTATTTCAATTTAAATTTTTATTTTTTTTCTAATTATTCATTTATTCTCTTTTGACAGGTTTTTCTAGTTTATGACCAGAAGAAACCCGTCAGGACCATTACTGTTTGATAGTGAGATCGATCGCACAGTTCATAGAAATCGAAGAGAAATAAGGCGAAGCTTACGATACAAAGAGGAAGAGCAAGAGGATGATACTTTTACCACAACCGAAGAGATGGCTGAAAACTAAGAAAATCCACTACCTCCTGCGATTGCTGTTAATTAGAATCCTGCTCTACGCACTATGTATGATTATGCTAAACCTTCTTTAACAGGAACTGAATTGAGCATAGTTAGGCCTACTGTTGCTGCAAATAATTTTGAACTGAAACCTAACACAATTCAAATGATCCGACAGTTTGTTCAGTTTGATGGTTTGTAGGACGAGGATCCCAACGCTCACTTGGAAAATTTCTTAGAGTTTTGCGACACTTTTAAAATCAATGGCATTTCTGATGACGCCATTCACCTTCGGTTGTTTCCCTTTTCGTTGAGGAATAAGGCTAAACAATGGTTGAACTCGTTACCACGAGGGTCAATCACTACTTGGGAACAAATGACCGAAAAGTTTTTATTTAAATATTTTTCGCCGTCTAAAACAACCAAATTATGTAATGATATCTCTTTTTTTGTACAGATAGATTTAGAAACACTTTACGATGCATAGGAGAGATACAAGGACCTTTTGAGAATGTGCCCTCACCATGGGTTACCACTTTGGCTACAGGTTCAAATGTTTCATAATGGCCTGAATCCTTCGACTCGACAGATGATCGACGTAGCCGCTGGCAGAACCATCAATAATAAAGCACCTGAAGATGCTTATGAATTTATAAAAGAGATTTCATCGAATAATTATCAGTGGCAAGTCATGAGGACAAAGCCAACAAAAGCAGTCGGCGTTTATAACATCGATTTAGTCACCATGCTCTCTAATCAGGTAGACTCTTGAATAAGAAAATTGATGGTTTTCTTAGTTCTTCACAGGTTCACCCAGTAATGCAGTTCGAAGCAAGTGGAGGTGGATCAAGCAATTCAGAATACCCACTCTATGGCCACCACATGGAGAACGAGTAGTTAAATTACATGGGTAATAATCCTCGATCTCAAAATGATCCTTATAGTAATACTTACAATGCAGGTTGGAGGAACCACCCAAATTTCTCATGGGGAGGCCAAGGGAATCAGAGACCACCACCTCCAAGCTTCCAACAACCACCATACCAACAAGAGAAAGAGCCGAACCCTGAGGAGATGCTAACAAAATTCATCTCAGTGTCAGAAACTCATTTCTAGAATACCGAGACAGCCCTTAAGAATCAACAAGTGTCAATCCAAGGGCTCAAAACTCAAATAAGCCAACTCGCCAAACTGATTTCTGAACGACCACATGGTAGTTTGCCGAGTAATATGGAATCTAACCCAAGGGTACAACTCAATGTGATTACCACTCATGAAAAGGAAGGGTTAGTTGAGCCTGTATCAGAACTGAGGCAAGGCATTGTGGTAAGTTAAGATAAAGGTGAGGTAGTCAACAGTGAGCAAAGAATGGTAAGTAAAGAGTACAAACCGTGGGTGCCATACCCCAATGCGACAAGGAAAGACTGTACAGATGAACAATTCGGTAAATTCCTTAAACTATTAAAGAAATTACATATTAACTTACCGTTTATCGAAGCTCTCCCGCAGATGCTAAACGTAGCCAAATTTTTAAGAGAGCTTCTTACAAACAAACAAAAGTTGGATGAGGTGTACCATGTGGAGTTGAATGCAGTTTGCTCAGCCATATTACAGAATAAGCTACCCAACAAGTTGAAAGATCTAGGAAGTTTTATGATTCCTTGTTTAATTGGTAGTTTATATGTTCATAATTCATTGGCTGACTTAGGGGCAAGCATTAATGTTATGCTTTATAAAATGTTTAAACTGCTAGGTCTTGGGAAACCCAAACAAACTAGGATGAGCATTCAATTGGCTGATAAAACCATTAGATTTCCTAGAGGCATCATTGAAGATGTTCTTGTTAAGATCGATAAATTTATATACCCAGTAGACTTTGTTGTTCTAGACATGGAAGAGGATAGTAACGCACCTTTGATTTTAGGACGACCCTTTTTAGCGACTGCTAGAACCATTATTGATGTTGATACAGGTGAACTCACACTTATTGTGGGAGACGAAACAATCACCCTTCAAGGTCGTAATTCGAGTAACACATCAAAAATTGAAGGTGGTTGTATAAATCATTCTACTAGTACTGATCATGTGGTAAACCCTCTGTGCAGGAAATAGTTTCGAAGAACGCATATGAGCCATGTTCAAACAACAACAAAGGACCTATCTATGAAGAATGAAGGCTACAAATCGAGGAACTGGATAAATGGCGGACACATAGACTGGGGACACACGATAAACCAAAACCACGCCATGATGCACCAAATCAACTTAAGGTTGGAGACAAAGTACTACTAGATGTAGCAGACCCTCACATTGCCATTTCTGAACTTAATGAAGAAATTCCTCTTACGGTACTCAGTATTTTCCCATACGGTACAATCGAGGTAATTCATCCCAAATTTGACACTTTTAAGGTAAACAATACTCATCTTAAACCTTATTTTGATAAAATTGATAGCAATGATGAAGAGTGTAAACTCCTCACACCACCATGACCATACACCAGAGAGGTAAGTCAAGCTTAGACTACAAATAAACGCTTCTGGGGAGGCAACGTAAGCACTAACAGTAATGATTTATTTGAATTCTAGTTTTTCACATCTAACCTACTAACTGAGTCTTGAAACACAGGGTTTTCCCATCCACACGGCCAGGCACATGGGCGTGCCATGGGTAGTGTACATACCACGGGATGAGACACGACCGTGTGAAAATAGGGAAAAAGTTTTTCCCCAACAGGGGATGCGATAAGTTGCCACGGCTGTGCAACATAGCTATGGCCAAAACTACCAAAACAGCACAGGCGTGAGACACGCCCGTGCCTTGAAACTGTGGTTGAAACTGAGAATTTAACACGAGCGTGTGACACACCTGTGTCATTCACCTGTGGTCGACACTGTCAAAAAGAACACGGGCGTGGGCTATCATACATGGGTGTGGGAGAAGTGAACGAAGCAAGACACGGCCATGTGACACGGCCATGTGCACCCACACACCCAAGGAACACCGGCATTGGCCGAATGACAAACGCGCCCAAATTTAAAAATCACATTTGCCCCAAAAATCTATATAAACCCTTCACTATTCATCGTCTCCCTCCCCAAAAATCCCTAACCCTAGCCGCTGTAACTCCACACGCCCTACCTGCCAGGCCCGTGCGCCTCCTACAACACTGTTTCTGACGACTCTAGCTTCTCCCTTTTGCATTTGTTTACTATTTTCTCTCTATTTTCTTTAAATATTTTACCTATTTCATGTTTTCTCTGGTCCATTTGACTATTTTAAGTGAATATTAACAGTAGAATAATAGAAATACTCATGTTTGACATTAAAGAATATTTCCATTTTTCATACTACATTCATCCATTTTTCTTGTCTCCATGGATTTTATGTTTACCCACATACATTCATGCATTATATTTTTTCCGTCGTAGTAATCTCATAGTCTTATTTTAATGACTTTGATATAATTGCTTTAGTTGTTTTAGGTCTCTTCATTTAGTACACGAGTCTCATGAAATATTCCTAATTAGTTCTATTTTTCCATGCTATTTTTGGGATGTATTGGTTGAACTTTGACATTTCAATGCAGGTACAATGTCATCCTCACGTGGTAAGAAGACCATTGTTCCCTCATCGAAGAAAAGGAAAGGAGCAATGTCATCCTAGGGTCCTACCGCGGAGATTAGGCACCCGTTCCTCCAGGTTCCCTTAGGACCCTAGGAGGAATTATATAAGATATTACGGGCCTAACCCCTAGGTGTGGGCCGCTGCATTGATTGGGCCACACTTGAACATATTCATTTGGCTGACGCGGTCTGAGCCCTCTTAACGACTGACCCGTAAGGGCTCTTCTTTGAGATCGTCGAGCCAAAATATCTCGAGTTCATATTGGAACTCTGCTCGACGTTCCATTTTCAAACCATTATGACCAATTTCGAAGATCCTAGAATGGTCCAGTTCCGCCTTGGTGGTCTAGTACTCCAGTTGAGCATACTCAAGTTCGGGATTGCACTAGGGTTATACATAGAGGAGTTCATGGACGACAATGAAGTCGACACCCTCCACCGCCACGTCCACTACTCCCCCTTAAAATGCTAGAGAGACCTCGTCCCTGCCTCAGCCACCTAAGATCCTAGCAGCTCCAAGACATCGGCTCTTCCTTCATCCCTGTGATACCTACGCGCTATCTTGGCCCACACTTTGATGGGACGATGAGAGAGCACCGGCTTCGTCACCACCAACGATGCCTAATTCTTATGGAGTATGGCAAATGGGCACGTCCTCGACCTTGCTTACTTCATCCCCCTCACAATCTGCCATTAGACAGAGCGACATAGGAGAGGGGTCATCTCTATCGGGCCCTATGTGACTCGACTGGCTCGGTACTTCGGGCTCTTCAACACAGCAGCACAATCATCTTCCCTCACTCTCATCTGCCAGATGTCCCTATAGGGCATCTCGAGCATGCTAAGTATGAAGATGATCGAGAAACGATGTGGCACCTACCCTCCTCAGTACCGCCTCGTCTAGTCCACCGAGGAGGAGGACCTAGAGGACATTACTAATGATGTCCCTCCACGTCATGAGGACCCACCATCTCAGCCATCACCCATCCATCGTTCAGTTCATGCGGCAGCTTCATATTCTGACGTCTCTGAGCGCCTTACACGATTTGAGTAGTAATGTTTCAGCACTTTGATCACATTGATGCGACTCTACATCAGATTTGTCAGCACTTCCGCATCTCATTGCTACCACCACCTCGCGAACCATCCGACGATGACGATGTTTAAAAACTTTTTATTTTTTATTTTTATTTTCACTTTTATCTTTATTTATCTTAATTAAGTACTTTTTATTTCATTTTCCTTTAATATTATTTTAACTGTAGTTTTTATAATTTTTATTGAAGAATTTATAGTCTTGGCTATTTCATTACGAGTAATTATGCTTCATCATATTCCCTAAAAAGTTCCTGATTCTATCACAGTTATAAAGAGCTCCAAAGCTCATCATCGCATAGGAACCAAAAACTCCACTGGGAAAGGTTCTCCATGACTGTCATGTCCTGCTCAATCCTGACCATAGCTACCACTAGATATAATATTCTTTTGGCACAGGACTTATGGACTAATGAAACTCTACCACCACCGGAGTATCCTCCTACACTTGCATCATTGCCTTGGCCGATTATTCTCCATAACTCTAATTCAAGGAGTTCATTCATCATTCAGGAAGTTTCACTTCTCTCCCTATCTTATGATTATCTATCTATCTTTGTACATTGAGGGCAATGTACATCTTAAGTGTGGGGGGTCTTTTATATCATCATTAGGAATCCCTGAATTTTGTCTTATTCTCACATGAGTCACTCATATCACTATTAGAATAAATTTTAATTAATTTATGATTTTTATTTATATGTCTTGAATTAAAACATAGGCATTTATGCATTGATTGTTTAAACTTTAAGACATTAGGGAATCTAGCATGATAAGTTAATTTTTGAAGAATTGTAAACTTTGAGGTTGTTTCCCTAAGTTTAGGTATTATCGTGAGTTGAAATTCACAAGTTCAAACATCAAAAAGCCATAATTTTTGTGAGATCTTGAGCCTTTAGAGCATATTTTATTTCTTTCATGCTCATTTTTATTATGAGCGCATCAGTATTAATTTGTTATTCTAGAACTTGCTTGATTATGCATGTCAAGACCACACCATTTGATTTGATATGTCGAGATGATAAAGGCACTTAGGTTTAACCTACTCACTCCACAAAAGCCTACCTTCATAATTGACCCTTAGCGAACCCCTTTGAGCCTAACAAACCATTAATTAATTTACCTTCAATATTAACCCATAACCCATTATTGTTGAAATCCCATAATTTGATCCCTATTTTTATCGAGATTTGATTTGAACAAATTGCTTAGCTATGTTTTGTTCTTCTATGTATTTGACTTGTTTTTAAAAAAACAATACTTACATACATATTAGTAGTAATTCGTCATTTTTGAGCTTAAGTGTTAATTCCGTATTCTGAGAAGAAGCTCACTTGTATTCAATTGATGACTAGTTATTTTTCTAGCTAGGTAATTTTTCAATTCAATCTCGATTCTAACCTCTTCTTTCAGCTTGTGACCACACCCCCTAACCAAAGCCATGATACAACCCTCTAAAAGACCTTTTTGGTTGATGTATCAGCATAATATATAGTGGTGGAGATTTGATTTTCAAGCAAGCCTATGACAATAGCTTTTCATATTGACTAATGAGTGTTTTAATTGATGTCCTTAAACACCTTGAGTGATTTGAGTGAATCTTTAGTGAGGATGTTAAACTCTGTGATATTTTGATCAAAGGTAATCACTTAGATAAGGGGAGACACCTATGATTTCGTGATAAAATGCCCAACTTGGAATGATTGAAACATTGATGTACTTTTTGTTAAATTTTCAATGTATGAATACTTATGGATTATTTTCAGATATTATTGATAGGGATTATAAATTGAGAAGAATTTATTTTGATTATGAGTTGAGGATTTTGCTTGAGGACAAGCAAATACTTAAGTGTGGGGGTATTTGATAAACCATAATTTATACATATTTTTATCCCATGCTTAGCACATTAATGGATGGTTTTTCCTTAGATTTGGTGAATCCAATGCTCCTAATCCTTTAATTTCATGTTCTATACTTAGGTGAGCATAGGAGAGGAAAAAGAGCGAGAAACATGTCAAAAACGGAGAAAATCGACCTACATGGGAAATTAACACGGCCTGGACTTCCTCACACGGGCGTGTCACACGGTCATGTCTCTTTGGTAGGTTTGAAGCACGACATATACGGGTAGACTACATGCTCGTGCCTGATCAACAGCCTTGACCACGGGCTGGAGTTATCGCACATGGGCGTGTCACACGGGCGTGTCACACGGGTGTGTCCCTACCGAGCCCAAGTATAACCCTATTTGAAAAAGGCCAATTTTGAGGGCTCTTAGGCATTCTAAAGCCTATTTAAACACCTAAGGAGGCATTGAGGAAGGGGGACGCGGAGTAGAAGGCAAGGGATTACTCAAGGGAAGTCAATTGGTCCATCTCAAAAGCCGGATCCATCATCAAAACTGAAGATCTCCCTTCAATTTCCATTCAGGGGTTTTGGGTTTTCTTTATGTTTTGTATTCATTATTCTTCTGAGATGTTTTGTTCTATAATAATGAACTAAACCCCCTAAATGCCTAAGGGGAATGAAACCTAAAACGGATCTTGTTATTATTATCTGAATTGTATGATAAATATTTGACTTATTCTTAATTATATGTTCTTAATTCTTGTTTTAATATTCCAGGATATTGATTCGAGTTAATGCCCTTATTTAGAGGAGGAATAGACCTGTCTAAGAGTAAATTTGTCATAATTAAGCAGAGTTGATTGCACGCCTAGAGATAGGGTGATAAGATTTTGCCGGATTAGGGTGAAACCTAATAAGGGGATCCATAGATCGAGTTAATGCAACACTAGGTGTTAATTAGAAAGAGATTTCAATTAATCAACCTAGGGTTAGACGTTATTAGTCTCGAGAAAGATAATAATATAACTTAGGGATTTCTACGGATCAAGTCAAATGAATAAATCGTCTGATTCAGAGTCAAATAACAAGTGAAGTCTTGGTGGATTTTTCTTGGATATTGTCTTCATCAATCCATTTTCTCAAAAGCTTTTCCCCAATTTCTCTCTGTGCACTCTTAGTTTAGTTAATTAATTTAGGTAAACAAATCTCTTAATTTTTAGGTTAGATAATAAAAAGAAAGTAATTTCTAGTACTCTTGGTTCCTTTGGGTTCGACAATTTAGTTTTGCCAAAGCTATACTACTGTTCGATAGGTACAATTGCCTTCATCGTGATAATAGTTAGTTTCAAGAACGATTAATTATAAATATTTAATACCTATAATGAATAGCACGTATCAGCACACTGGCTAGCCACAGGACGTGTGTGTTGGCTGTGTGACCCAAGTCAGAGAGTTACACGGGGTCGAGCATGAGCTAGGACATAGCCGTGTGCTCTCATTTTGAATGTCCACATAGCCTGCGACACGGGCGTGTCTTTGGCCGTGTGAGAGACATGATCGAGTTACACAGACGTGTGTCCGCTGTTTTTGAGAAAAATCCTAAGTGTTCTAAAAGTTTTCAAAGTTATTGGTTTAGTCCCGAACCACCCCGTATGCATGTTTTGGGCCTCGTCTGGTTGTATTAGGGACAACATGTTTGGCTGTGAATGAATTGTATTTGAATTAACTAATTGTATGTGAAATGTATTTTTATATGTGTGATAAGTTCAGTAACACTCCGTAAGCCTATTCCGACATTGAATACGATTGAGGGTGTTTTATTTATTGGTATCAGAGCTATAATTTAGTTGATTCTAGAAGTAACATAGTGTATGTGAGAGTCTAGCTATACATGCCATATATAACCTGTGATAGTGTGATGACTCCTGACAATTTAAATTGTATTTTCATATAGTAAATGGATCCCAATCGAGCTGTAGCTGACAATGTTAAGAGTAATATGCCTGCCTCCATTCACGGAGTAGCGCAATCTGAGACTAGACTTGTAACAGATAGCCAGGGTGGAGAGGCTAAAGAAGCCTTCTTCCAGATAATGAATGAGTGGTTTACAGAGTATGTTCGAATAAATCTGGCTGCTCAACCGCCTCCACACCCACCTAATCCTCAACCAGTTCCTATAGTTCCTCAAGGTATAGAATATTTATGACTGAATAAGCAGCCAATTGATAAGATTAGAAAACACGGAGCTGAAGAGTTTAGAGCTAATGTGGATGACGATCCTGAAAGAGTTGAATTTTGGCTTGAGAACACTATTTGGGTGTTGGATGAACTTTCGTGCACACCGACAGAGTGTTTAAAATGTGCCATATCTCTTATGAGAGACACAACGTATCAGTGGTGGAGTACCCTAGTATCAGTGGTGTCAAGAGAAAAAGTTACCTGGGATTTCTTTCAAGCTAAGTTCAGAAAGAAATACATAAGTCAATGGTTCATTGATCAAAAGCGAAAAGAGTTTCTTGAACTAAAACAGGGCCGCATGTCTATAACAGAATACGAGAGAAAGTTTGTTAGACTTAGTAAATATGCTCGAAAGTGTGTTTCCACTGAGGCAATCATGTGTAAAAAATTTGAAGACGGGTTAAACGAAGACATCAGACTATTAGTTGGGATTCTTGAATTAAAAGAATTCATTGTGTTGGTTGACAAAGCCTGTAAAGCCGAAGAACTTGGCAAAGAAAAGAGAAAGGCAGATTTCAAAGCTAGAGATTCACGGAAAAGATCGATAAATAAACAATATTAATCTTCATCAAAAAAATCACGAGATTTGTTTAGTCGCTCAAATGCTTCAGTGGGATATTCAAACAAAGATCGTGTAAAACAATACTCAAGTTCTAAAGCTCAAGCTACATCAGTATCGAGTGTTGGCAGTGTGAGAAATAATAGAACTAAATGTCAACGATGCGATAGACGACATCCTAGTGAATGTAGAATGAATGATCGGGCTTGTTTCAGATGTGGCTTACAAGATCATTTTGTAACGCCCCAAAAATGTATATTTTTAGTTTTGTAAAAATATGACACAAATATCTGTCTACTTCAGTGGTTAAGTGTTTTAGGTGTGTGTATGAGGTCCCAAGTTCAAGCCTTGACTTAGGCAAATTTTAGTATTTTTATGAATAAAGCCCTATCTCTGGTTAGTAGGCTTATACTTAAAAGTTGGTAAAAATATATCAGAATGGGCCTGCTGGTCTGGTGGCTAAGGTGTGTGTTGGTAGGTGGGTAGTCTGGAGTTCAAGTCCCTGCACGAGCAAGGGAATTATTTTTATTGCTTGGTCGTGTGGCGTGGTGGAGTGCTAGTCAAATTGAAACTTCGAGTAGTGGAGTTGTTGTAGGAGGTTAGGGAGAGAATTAAGGCCATGAGTTACCAAATTTTTGGTATTACCTTTTTGTTTAGGTTTTTTTTTTCAAATTTCGGACTCTTTGCCACCTTTCTGACATTTTCTCTCTTCTCCCCCACTCTCAATTTTTAGTTTTCCTCTTTTTTCTAAATAACAAATCCTTACTACCAAATTTCCTTTGAATTCCCTTTCCCTTTTCGTTGTCTTTCTTCATCTTTTACCCTTTGTGCAAGCGTGCAATTGTGTTGTATGATAAGTTTTTGTTTTACTAAACTTGAATGTTATTCTGGATAAGGGATTAAGGGGGTGTTTTGCTGACTGTCTATGAGTCGATCGTGAGGCTAGAATTAACGTTCGTCAATTTGACTTGAAGTGGTGATCGTTTGGTAAGCGTATAAGGTATGCATTTTCTTGTGTTGTTTGGGTGAGTAGTTTTGGCTTTGAATTTGTTCTTAACTTTGTTGAACTCTTCATTAATGAGGAATGGTTATCTTTACAGCAGCGAATCATTTTTGTTGCTATCTCCTTCGTGTTAAGTAGTGGTGGAATTGTGCGAAGTTAGAAGCTAAGTGTTTAGCAGATAAGCTTAGACCTTTTGGTACGTTAATACAGTTTAATCTTAGTTTAAGACTGATTTTAAAGTTGGGATTGTCGATTATAGGTTTTTGGTGATCTCGGGATTACGGAAGCAGTAAAAATGATATAGGTGTGTACCCAAAACGTAGAAAATGGGATTTGACGAAAAGCTAAAATTTCTTGGCATTGAGAAATAAGAGAAATAAGAGAAAATGATAGTGAAAAATTGTAGAGAAAGGAAATAAGGGTGTTATAAACTTGGAAATCAACATTCTGCACTAAAATAGTTTGGACAACAGCAGTAGTCTAACTTTGAAAAATCATCAAAAATAGTGGAAATTGATTTAAATGTTGAATAAAATATGGAATTAAAGTTTATTGAGCCTAGTTTTTCATGGAAGAAATAGTGTCAGCAATGAAATTATAAGTTATGAGATATAATGAATTTTGCGAGACAATGTCAGAATGGTTTCGGGTTCCCCTATTCTGACTTTGGAAAATCATCAAAAGTTGTAAAACAATTATTAGGGGCTTAAATTTATGTTTTTAAATTTTAATGATTCTGTTTTCAAGAGAAACAAATGAAACATCATCCAAATTCCATACTAAGAGATAAATAATGTTTAGTAAGGAAAGGTTGAAGCTGTCAAACAACAGAATTGGGATAAATTTCAAGATTTTATGGTACTTATTTGATAAACTATAAATTATAAAAATTTTATGCTAGAAAGGTATTTGAGTCTAGTTTCAAAAACATCAAGCGAATATTAATTTGGAATTCTGTAACTCAAGATATAAATAATTTAGTAACAATGACTCAAGTAGACAGCTTTGAAGGAACACATTAGTAAATAGTGAAAACATATATGAATATTTAGCTAGCATAGGTTACATTAAAAATGGGTCATACGGCCAAGGCCAATTTGGGCCGAGTGGGCCACAAGGGCGTGTGGGCCCACACGAGCATGCCACATGGCGTGTGAACCCATTTCTCTGAAAAGTTATCTAAGGTTGCACGTGTCTCCCAAGTCGACGGTAGACCTACTGAAGGGTCGGTAAGCCCTACTTACACCCCTGTATGAGTGATCTGTCTCTCTAATTTCTGTATCGAGCATGAATTATGATATCTGGATGTATGTATTGTAACTGCATAATAGCATGACATCTTTTGTATGTTGCATTGCATCGGGGTGGGTTATTATTATTTGGAGGAAGTGGTTGAAAGACTATTAAGCCCGTTATCTTGCAGCTCTGCTGCAAATTTCTGATTATGTGCCGCATTTCGGTACAACATGGTGTGTAGGGATGGGTGGATTGATTTAATCCCCACATGGTGTGTAGGGATGGACGGAGATGGTATGCAGAGGCTGGTGGGTAGGATTCTAATTTCCTGCTATTGCATATTGTATCTGAAATGGGCCAAGGCCTTAAATTATATCTGAGACTCTATCTGAATGGGCCAAGGCCCAAACTGAATCTGTAATGAGCTCAAGCCCCAGACTGCAATTGATTATTTCCTGGTGTGTATTTGTATGTATGTTTTCTATTATAACACGTCGAGTTTGCTAAAACTCACCCCTTTTTCGATTTAATTTGTACAGGTAATCCCCAGACTTAGGCAGATCGGTGCAATGGAGGACTCGACGGTTTGGTTTGAATTTGGAATTTTATACTGTTTTTATGGATTTTTTTTGCAACTCAACAAATACAATTTTACTAAAAACTAAGATTTTTGGTTTCGAAAATAATTAGTTAAAAAATATTCTGCTTAAAAGACATGTTTTAAGGCAAATAAGCTAGTTCACGTTTTTCTGAATGAAATAAAAGCTAATTAACTGGAACCATTTTTATTTGTCAATCTTGTTTTCAAACCCCATTCCATGTGACATCGCTAGATTTTGCCATAATGTGTAGGCCGAGTTTGGGATGCTTCATTTAGTGGTATTAAAGCCAGATTGTAAAACTCAGCTGTGGATTTGGGTTTTAAAACTTGGTATTAAATAAATTATTTTTAAACGGTTTGAAATATTTTTGACTGAGTATGTGGTACATCGAGTCTCTGACGTCAATCCTGTAAGTGTTCTGAAAACTCTAATAAGTTTTTTAAAATATGATTAGCATATTCTGAAATTACTATAGGTAGTACATTGTACTGAAAACACTATAGATGCTGTATACTGAAAATAGTAGTGAAACTAAAAATTGTAGTAAGACAGCGATTTGTGATAACAAACTCTAAACTTCTGTTATTGTTTTGCATAAAATATCTGCTAATAAATATCAAAACTGTAATTGATTCATAAAACTGTTAACACAGATAAGCTACAAATTCTACGATAAGCACACGAGGTATCCACGGACGAGGTACTAGAAGCCGAGGTAGAGACTGTAGAGGGGCTCGAGCTAAGTCCTCGTCGTTAAGTGATATGTCGAATCTAGATACGAGTAAGATACCATTTTTACCCACTATAGAGATTGGGTCTCATAATCGCATGGTCGGGGATGATGCCTTGTCCCTAGCTATGTTAAGGTTATTAGGGAGAGTCGCTGAGCCCAACATTGGATCTGGGGGTAGAGGGTTGGTTACGGAATGACTCCAGTCCAATGGGGCTAAGAGACTTAGGGGTGTCACTGGAGTCACCCCTAACGTGGCTGAGTACTGGATGGAGGCCATGGAAAGAATCATGGAAGATTTAGACTTTACCCCTGAACAAAATTTAAAAGGGGCTGTTTCCTTGCTTTGCGATGAAGCATACCAATAGTGGCTGACCATTAAGGAGGGCACTCAGCCTAAACGACTAACATGGGATTTCTATAAGTCTACTTTCCAAGGTAAATATGTGGGGGCAAGATACATTGATGTTAGGAGACGTGAGTTTCTAAATCTCATACAAGGGGATCGTTCAGTGGCCAAGTATGAGGCCGAGTTTCTGAGATTGCGCCGCTATGTGCGAGGCATGGTGGTGACTGAATATGACCATTGTGTCTGCTTCGAAGATGGACTAATGGACAGTTTGAGAGTTTTGATAGCTTCATAGAGGGAGCATGAATTTTCATCATTGGTATAGAAGGCGAAGATCACCGAAGAGGTAAAACGCGCTGAGCGCCAAAATCGGGACAATAAAAGAGGCAAGAATAAGAGGGATTCAGAGCCCTCGAGTTTTACGATAAGGCCTAAGAAAAAGGCCAGGTCTGATGGGTCAGTTAGAGTTGGGGCTTCTGTTACAGCTACTGGGATCACGCTTTGTGGGCATTGTGAAAGACACCATCCAGGTGAATGCTGGAGGATGACTAGGGCTTGTTTAAGATGTGGGTCTATTGAGCATCGTGTTCAATAGTGTCTGCTGAAGGTCGATCAGGTGCAAGCTATGGGTTCTGGTACTGCACGGCCACTAAGGGTAGTTTATCAGCCGCCTAGGGGCTGTGGTTAGGTTAGGGATGGTAACGGCATGGGCTGTAAACAGAGAGCACCAGGTAGAGGTGCTGGGCATACAAAGGTGAGGTAGCCTGCTCTTGTTTATACTGCTCGTCACTGAGAGGACCAAGATGCTCCAAACATCATTATAGGTACGTTTTTAATTTATAATGTACCTTATCTTGTATTGATATACACAGGCTCTACACACTCATACATAGCTAGTACTATGTATGAAACTTTTGGGACTCTAGTTTAGAGTATTGATAGTGAGGTAACTGTATTGAGTACATGGGGCAATCTATCTAGGTTAGTAGATTGTATAAAGACATCCTGTTAGAGGTTCAAGGGATAGTATTTCTGGCTAATCTGATGGAGCTCCCATTTGGGGAGTTCAACTTGATTCTGAGAATGGACTGGTTGGTTAAACACTAGGTGAGTCTGGACTGTGCAACTAAGAGGGTCATTTTGAGAACCGAGGGAGACAACGAGGTGGTTGTGATTGAGGAATGTTGGGATTATCTGACTAATTTGATTTCGACGTTAGTGGTGGAAAAGTTGGTTCAGAAGGGATATGAGGCATTCTTGGCCTACATAAGTGTTTCGGATTCTGTGGACACTTCGGTTAAGGACATCAGAACTGTGAGGGAATTTTTGAATGTCTTTCTCGATGAACTATCGGGTTTGCCTCCAAGTTGACAAGTAGAATTTGGGATTGAGCTTTTGCCGGGTACAGCTTCAGTGTCTATCGCCCCCTACCAAATGGCACCGAAAGAGCTTACAGAGCTTAAGACTCAGATTCAAGAGCTGTTAGATCATAGGTTCATCCGTCTGAGTGTGTCTCTATGGGGAGCACCGGTATTGTTTGTAAAGAAAAAGAATGGATCCATGCGGATGTGTATCAATTATCGGCAGTTGAACAATCTGAGGATCAAGAATAAGTATTCACTTCTGAGAATTGATGATCTGTTTGACTAGTTGAGAGGGCCTTCTGTGTTTTCCAAGATCAATCTATGTTCGGGTTATCATCAGTTGGGGGTTAAGGAGGTTGATGTGCATAAGACAACATTTAGGACACGGTATGGACATTACGAGTTCCTAGTTATATAATAGCCCAGAATTGGGTGTAGTTGGAACAGAGGTTTCGGGACCACAAAATCTGAGATAGAAATAATTATTTTATGATTATTTTGAGGTCTATGATATGATTGCATGATTGTGTGAAAATTTCGTGAAGAAATTCTATGCATAAAGTGCTCAATTTGAAGTTAGGGACTAAATTGAATAAGTTGCAAAACTTGCATTCTAGAAGTTTCTAGTATGAAATTGCTTTGAAATATTAATTAGGAGGTCTTAAATAGCAATTTTACCAATTTCTACGTGATGGATAAAAATTGGACATGGATGGAATTTTTGAAAGTTTAGTAAGGAAGGGCATTTTGGTCATTTGGTAATTAAAAGAAATAAAAAGGGAAAATAAAGCCCAAATTGACTCATCTTTTTCATGGAGGCCGAAATTAGCATGCGGGAAGCAATGGCTAGGGTTTCCAAGCTTTGCAAGCTCAATAGTAAGTCCGTTCTAACCCCGTTTTTCAAGTTCTTTACGTTTTTGGAATCCCGGTAATTTGATTAAGCTTATTCTAGCAATAATTTAAGCTAGGGTTCATATTTGGAAAACTACCCATAGGTGAAATGTGTTTATTTTGATTTTTTTATGATAGAATATGAGGTTTTAAATTATGTTAGACAACTTATGCTAATCGATTTTGAGTGAAAACGAGTAAAATGGCTTAATCAGTAAAAATACCTAATAGTCATAAGTATATGTTAGAGTGAGAATTTGATGTTACCATAGAAGGGAAAAGTGATCAGCATGTCATAAAACATAAGAATAAGGGATGAAGTTTAATTCCCGAGCCTAGGGGCAAAAGTGTAAATATGCAAAATTTTAGGGGCAAAATTGTAATTTTTCAAAAGTTTGAGTTAAGGACTATTTTGAATAGTACATTAATTAAATAAGTAAAATATGATGTTTTAGATCCCAGAGAACGAGATTTGAACTTAGAATGAGAGAAAAATCAAAAATTGGAAAAGTTAGTAAAATGGCCGTTTTAGTATCGAGGCAAGTTCATATGTATAATAAGCATTAATTTATGCATGTTTCAATGTAAAATTGATATATTTATTATTATTTTCGAGGTGTTGAAAGTATGTAAGTTGGTATGATAATAATACAAAGAATAATGCTGTAATTTATATTTGAAAGTTAAATTTAGTGAATTAATTGAATTATGTTAAATTAAATGATTATGGTGCCAAGTTTATGAATTGATTTAAAAATATGTCTATGGTACATGAAGTGCATTGAATTATCATACATAAATGTGATTTCTATGATTATGGATATTATGGGAAATTGTAAGTTCATATGATTTTTAATAAGGCAATGTGTAATTTAATGTTATTGCCTTGATATTAAATGAGACGTAAGTTTATATGTAAGTAATACATCAATATTACTTGTATTATGATATTTTATAATAATATTGGAAATATGTTTATGGATAATTACTTGATTGGTGAAATTATTGGAAAAGAGAGAGAAATACCGGTTGAACCTTCGAAAAGATTGGATGATACAGATAGTATGTAGCCAGGTCACATGTATGGTGCTGAGTGCACATCATGTGTACAAGAGAGCTACAAGACATTATGATGTAGCTAGGTCGCATGGGTGATACTATGTGTACACCATGTAGACAAGAGAGCTACGGGATATACGTAGCTAGGTCGCATACGTGGTTCCAGGTGAAGGACACCATGTAGACAAGAGAGCTACGAGATAAATTGGCTAGGTCACATGGGTGGTACTGAGTGTTCACCATGTGTACAAGAGAGCCGAACTATATGATGGGTGGAGCTATATGCTAAAACCACCAAGTATCGAGGATTGATCCAAAGTGTTCAACGGGAGACTCTCTATGTATTTCTTTGTGAGTTTTGTGATGAATAAGTGCAGGAACTTGGTTATGTGAATGATGTGTTCATTAAGTGACCAGGATGTGGTAAGGTTATAAACAAGTAAGTTATACATGAGGATGGTTTTATGGTGACCTTGTGATCATGGGCCTATACTTGTGATGTATGAAATGTGGTGAAAATGATTTGTGATATGTATGTTAAAATGAGGTTAATACAAAGAAAGTGTGAAAGAGTGAATTAGCAATAAAATTGTTTTGGACAGTACCAGTGATGTGATTTGAAAAATCACCAAAAATATTAGAAATTGAATTAGAGACTGAATGAGATATCAAATTAAAGCTTAATGAGTCTATCTTCATATAAAATAAACAGATCAAGAAAAGGAGTTCTATATTTTGAGATATTTATGTTTTTGTGAGACTAGTTTAGAATGATTATGTGATACCCTGTTCTGAATTTGGAAAATCACAAAAATTTGGATAAAAATAATTAGAGGCTTAAACTTATATTTTTAAAATCCCTAATGAGTCTATTTTCAAGATAAATCAACAAGAACATTATCCGAGTCCTGTACTATGAGATAATTAATTTTAGTGAAGAGAGGTCGAATGTCAAAAAGTGAAATAGGGAAATTTTAATGAATAAAATGTGCTAATTGGCTAAACCAAAAATTATTACAATTTTATGGTGGAAATACATGTGAGTCTAGTTTCAGAGGAAATTTATGGATCTTAATTTGAAGCTCGGAGCTCGAATTATAAATAAGTAAGTGACTATGACTCTTGTGGATCTGTTTGATGTGAGCATTTTTAGTAAATTGTGAAATTGTACTTACAAGAATGCTATATACATTAAGGATGTGGAACGGATAGGAGGAGGAGGAAAATAAATATATGTGGAATACATGGAAACTATGGTATATGAAATATTGATATAATGAAATAAATGATATGTGTTTATAAGAAAAGAAAGAGAATGATATGTATCATGACATGTATATATATATATATATATGACTAGTCTCAATGTAATGCTTGTTGGGTATGGAGTTGAATCGAAATGTTTCAGGCAAACATGTTATTTTGCGCATCTGAATTGTGATATTTTATAAAGATATGATCTAGTTTTAAATATGAATGCCTGATGATTAAGCTGAATATATTTGGTAAGATGATAATCTTGGTATAAAAGTATAAGTGGTGCTATAATAAATAAAGTAAAATGAGTATGAGAGACACATGTATGATGACATACAAATGCTATGTTTGTGGTGTAATTGAGAATATTTAATCATTAAATGAATACCATGTTATATGCTTTTGATTTTGTATAAGTGTGTAAGAGATTAAGGTTGACCAAAGCTTGGAAAATAGCCTAGGTATATTCCACACAGGCAGAGACACGACCATGTGTCTCAGCCGTGTATGGAACATGACTTTGGGACACGGACGTGTGGAGCCTTAAAGCATGAAATTTCCAAGATTTTCGTAAGTTCTCGGTTTAGTCCCGAACCCTTTCTAAAGTATGTTTTGGGCTTCGTAGACTCAAATAAGGGATTATGTGTAAGTGAATGAACGTTTTGAAATATGAATGAAATTTTATGGCTTGTATTTTAGTTTAGTGTTTGTATGTTTGTCCGGTAACGCCTCGTACCTTATTCTGGCCTCGGGTACGGGTAAGGGGTGTTACAAGTTTTGCCTTTTAGATTGTTTAATGTACCAGCGACATTTATGGACTTGATGAATTGAGTGTTCCAGCTCTATTTGGATCAGTTTGTAGCGGTGTTCATCGACGATATCCTGGTGTATTCTAAGATTGTAGATGAGCACAGTGAGCATCTGAGAATGGTATCACAGATTCTTTGTAAGAAACAACTGTATGCGAAGTTTAGTAAGTGTGTGTTCTGGCTATGTGGAGTGACCTTTGTGGGACACGTAGTTTCTACTGA
Organism: Gossypium arboreum; assembly: GCF_025698485.1. Taxonomy (NCBI): domain Eukaryota; kingdom Viridiplantae; phylum Streptophyta; class Magnoliopsida; order Malvales; family Malvaceae; genus Gossypium; species Gossypium arboreum. Next base: position 60,788,132 of record NC_069079.1, read on the forward strand.
GGATATCCGAGTGAATCCTCGTAAAATTAAAGCTGTGTTGGAGTGGAAACAACCAAGGAATGTATCTAAAATCCGTAATTTTCTGGTGTTAGCGGGTTACTATCGACATTTTAAGGAAGGTTTCTCCTTGATCGTAGCACCGTTGACTAAGCTTCTGTATAAAGGAGTTCCATTTGTTTGGACTGATACGTAACAAGAGAGCTTCAAGAAGCTCAAGACTATTCTGACTCAGGCTTCTGTTCTGATATAGCCTGAGCCCGGTAAGGACTTTGTGGTTTACAGTGATGCTTCACATGTTGGTTTAGGGTGTGTATTGATGCAGGATGGTAAGGTGGTAGCATATGCATCTCGTCAGCTCAAAACTCATGAAGCGAACTATCCGATGCATGATTTGGAATTGACTACCATTGTATTCACTTTGAAAATCTGGAGGCACTATCTGTACGGTGAGAAGTGTATTATCTACACTGATCAAAAAAGCCTCAAGTATCTCCTCACTCAGAAGGAGTTAAATCTTAGGCAGTGTAGATGGGTTGAGCTGCTTAAGGATTATGATTGCATCATTGAGTACCATTCCAGCAAGGCCAATGTGGTGGCCGATGCGTTGAGCCGTAGGGCTATGATCGATTTGAGAGAGATGTTCTCTCGATTTAGCCTATTCGATGATGAAAGTCTGTTGGCAGAGCTTCAGGTCAAACCGACATGGATTGAGCAGATTAAAGGTAAACAGTTGGGGGATAAGTCTCTCAGGTTGCATTTCCTCAGGTTGAGAATGGTGGCACTACTAATTTTGGGATAAACAGTGATAGGGTACTTTGTTTCTGCGGTCAGATTTATGTATCGAATGATGAGGATTTAAGACAGTCGATTTTGAGAGAGGCACATGGTAGTCCCTATGCTATACATCCCGACGAGAAGAAGATGTACCGAGATCTTCAGGAATTGTACTGGTGGCTAGGGTTGAAGCGTGAGGTTACTGACTTCGTTGCTCGCTGTTTGACTTGTCAACAGGTTAAGCTTGAGCATCAATTACCTTCGGGTTTGCTGTTGCCGGTTAAGATACCGTTATGGAAATGAGAGCGAGTAACGATGGACTTCGTTAGTGGGTTGCCTTTGACACCCACTAAGAAGGATTCTGTCAAGGCAATTGGGAGGAGTACTTCCCGTTAGTGGAGTTTGCCTACAATAACAACTATCAGTCTAGCATCCAAATGGCACCTTACGAGGCCTTGTATGGTCTTAAGTGTTGCACTCCTTTATGTTGGACTGAGTTGGGTGAGCGATATGTGTTGGGTTTAGAATTGGTGTCTGAGACTGAAGATAAGGTTAGGCTAATTTAGGATCGTCTAAAAGCTTCTTCTGATAGGCAGAAGTCCTATGCAGATCTGAAGAGGAAGGATATTGAGTTTACGATGGGGAACTTAGTTTTTCCCAAGGTCTCGCCATTGAAAAAGGTTTTTTAAGGTTCGGTAGCAAGGGTAAGCTGAGCCCTCGATTTATTGGACCTTACCACATTCTAAAACGTGCGGGACCTGTCACTTATCAGTTGGAGTTACCTTCGGAGTTGGACCGTATTCATGATGTATTTCACGTTTCGATGTTGAGGTGCTACCACTCTAATCCCACGCATGTTGTTTCTGTTAAGGAGATTGAGGTTAGGCCAGACTTGACCTTCGAAGAGTAGCTGGTTCAGATTCTAGAGCATGATGTAAAGGTCCTTCGATAAAAAGTTTATTCCTTTAGTGAATGTTCTATGGTGTAATCATAGCACTGAGGAGGCCACGTGGGAGCCTGAGGATGCGATGCGTCAGTAATATCCTCATCTGTCTGATCAAGTAAAATTTCGAGGACGAAATTTTCTTTTAAGGGGTAGAGTTGTAACGCCCCAAAAATGTATATTTTTGTTTTTGTAAAAATATAACACAAATATATGTTTACTTTAGTGGTTAAGTATTCTGGGTGTGTGTATGAGGTCCCAAGTTCAAGCCTTGACTTAGGCAAATTTTGGTATTTTTATGAATAAAGCCCTATCTCTGGTCAGTATGCTTATAGTTAAAAAATGGTAAAAATATATCAAAATGGGCCTGCTGGTCTAGTGGCTAAGGTGTGTGTTGGCGGGTGGGAGGTCTGGAGTTTAAGTCCTTGCGCGAGCAAGGGATTTATTTTTGTTGCTTGGCCATGTCGCGTGGTGGAGTCTTAGTCAAATTGAAATTTCAAGTAGTGGAGTTGTTGTAGGAAGATAGGGAGAGAATTAAGGACTTGAGTTACCAGATATCTGGGCATTATCTTTTTGTTTTTTTTTTCAAATTTCGGACTCTTTTTCTCCTTTCTGACATTTTCTCTCTTCTCCCCCACCTCAATTTTTGGTTTTCCTCTTTTTTCTAAATAATAAATCCTTACTGCCAAACTTCCTTTGAATTCCCATTTCGTTTTCGTTGTCTTTCTTCATCTTTTCCCCTTTGTGCAAGTGTGCAATTGTATTGTACAGTAAGTTTTCATTTTATTAACTCGAATGTTACTTTGGATAAGGGATTAAGGGGTGTTTTGTTGACTATTTAGAAGTCAATCGTGAGGCGGGAATTAACTTTCGCTGATTTGACTTGAAGTGGTGATCGTTTGGTAAGCTTATAAGGTATGCATTTTCTTGTGTTGTTTGGGCGAGTGGTTTTGGCTTTGAATTCATTCTTAACTTTATTGAACTCTTCATTAATGAGGAATGGTTATTTTTATAGCAGTGAATCATTTCGATTGCTATCTCCCTCGTGTTGAGTAGTGGTAGAATTGTGCGAAGTTAGAAGGTAAGTGATGAGCAGACAAGCTTAGACCTTTTGGTACGTGAATATGGTTTAATCTTAGTTTAAAACCGATTCTAAAGTTGGGATTGTCAATTATAGGTTTTTGGTGATCTCAGGATTGCAAAAGCAGCGAAAATGATACAGGTGTGTACCCGAAATGCAGAAAATAGGATTCAGCGAAAAGCCAAAATTGCTTGCTATCGAGAAATAAGAGAAAATGATGAAAAAAATTGTAGAGAAAGGATATAAGGGTGTTATAAACTTGGAAATCAACATTCTGCACTAAAATAGTTTGCACAACAGCATTAGTCTAACTTCGAAAAATCATTAAAAATAGTGGAAATTGAGTTAGAAGTTGAATAAAATATTAGATTAAATTTTATTGAGTTTAGGTTATAATGGAAGAAACAATGTAAGGAATGAAATTGTAAGTTATGAGTGTAACGCCCCGTACCGGAGATCTTCTTCGGAGTCGAACACGAGGTGTTAATAGACTTAATTCATTACTTAAACAGCTCATACAATTCATTTTAAAATTTCCAGACAAGCTGGCTAACTGCATCACAGTCGCTTTAAAAATCATATCTCGAGTTCCAAAACTCAAAATCCAATTCTGTAAATTTTTCCTGAAACTAGACTCATATATCTATCTACTAATTTTTTCTAGAATTTTTGTCTGGCCAATTAGTACAATTTATTAGTTAAAGTCTCCCTGTTTCAGGGTTCGACTACTCTAACCTCTCGTATTACTTAATCAGATATCTCCTGTACAGAGCTTCAATGACTATGCTGTTTGTCTCTAATAAAACTAGACTCAATAAGGAATCTGTAAATATAAATAATGACTTCTAATTATCTTTTTAAAATTTATGGTGAATTTACAAAGTCAGAACAGGGGATCCAGAAATCGCTCTAGACCTGTTTCACAAAAATTTAAAAATCTCATAAAATATAACTCATATACCTGTTTTGTTCCATCCATATGAATACCTGTTTTGTTCCATCCATATGAAAATAGACTCAAAATTCTTCAATTCCATATTTTATTCATCATCTAATTGTATCTCTACTATTTTTAATGATTTTTCAAACTCACATCATCATTGTTTCATCTCAATCTATTTTATGGTAAATTTTAACTATTTCATGGTTTCCATGGATTAGCTAGCAATTTAGCATACATAACACCAAATATGATCATGATTAGCCATTCCAATGGCTAATAATTACCAAGCATTTCCATACCACTCAATAACCATATCATAAGACCATATATACAAAATGATTATAATGCTATACATGCCATACTCAAAATATACAAGCCATTATGCCAAGATGGTATACGGATAGTGTGAGTGTGCCTCCGACCGTTCTCGATTTCCGAGCTGGCTTGTCAACACTACAAGGAATGAACAGGAGGGAGTAAGCATAAATGCTTAGTAAGCTCACATGCAAATAGCAAGTAACACAACTATATAAGCAAACATAAAACATCATTTGCATAATCATCACCGAGACATTCATATCACATTTTCATTTATCATCTTACCATATTGTTATTATATCGAGTTTTCAACCCGAGGGTTAAGTACATACCTGTTCAAAGTATTCATTTCACAACACTTACAAATACATCCCTTTCATCTCGAGTATTCCTCCATTTGAGTAGAATTTTACCCGTTGAACACATCGGAATATAATTAGGATACATGGAAAGTTTGCACATAAGTGCCACATATGTAGCCAAGCTACCATGTAACCCGCCCATAAGTGAACTCGGATTCAACTCAACGAGCTCGGGCGTTCGCATCCATAAGTGAACTCGGACTCAACTCAACGAGTTCGGACATTCGCATCCATAAGTGAACTCGGACTCAATTCAACGAGTTCGGATGCTCAACCATCCTAGTGACATGTCACTTGTATCCTAATCTATTCCTAAGGTTCAAACGGGCTTTTTTTTTCCTCGATCTCACATTTTTCGTCTTCCATGGAATATCGGAACCGATACTCGGTAGCAATTCATATTTATCAAGTAGTAAACATAATTTGCATATTACTCAACATTAACCACAAAGCATAATATTTCACGATAAAAAAATCAGCATATCATATAATTAACATCAATAACTTAAAAATAACAATTATGCTACATTATTTACACATGAACTTACCTCGTATGCGAAAATGGCTACTTTTACCATTTCGTCCACAACTTGGTATTTTTCCCATTTTAGCCCGAATTTTAGTTTTCCTTACTCTATCATTTAAAATATAGTCTAATTAGGACTCACATTATACAAATTGACCCAAAATCATATTTTGGAAAAATTACAATTTTGCCCCTAAACTTTTGCATATTTACACTTTTGCCCCCAAGCTCGTAAATTAAACTTCAGCCTATTTTCTTATGTTTTATGACATGCTGATCATTTTTCTCTTCTATGGAAACATCAAATTCTCACTCTAACATGTACTTATGACTATTAGGTATTTTTACCGATTAAGCCCTTTTGCTCGTTTTCACTTAAAACCGAGTAGTACAAGTTGTCTAACATAATTTAAAACCTCATATTCTATCATAAAACACCAAAATACACAAATTTCACCTATGGGTATTTTTCCAAATATGAACTCTAGGTTGAATTATTGCTAGCATAAGCTTAATCGAGCTACCGGGATTCCAAAAACGTAAAAATCATTAAAAACGAGGCTAGAAAGGACTTATAATCGAGCTTGGAGGCTTGAAAAACCCTAGCCATGGTTTCTCCTTGCTATATTCGGCCATGGGGTTGAAGATGAGCAAAATTGGCTTTTAATTTTGTATTTTAATTCATTTTACCCCTAAATGACCAAAATGCCCTTACTACTAAACTTTCCAAAAATTCCATCCATGTCCAATTTTTGTCCATAGACTTAGAAATTGGTAAAATTTCTATTTAAGACCTCCTAATTAATATTTCAAAACAATTTCATACTAGAAATTCTAGAATGCAAGTTTTACAAATTATTCGATTTAGTCCCTAATTTCAATTTAAGCACTTTATGCATAAAATTTCTTCACGAAATTTTCACACAATCATGCAATCATATCATAGACCTCAAAATAATCATAAAATAATTATTTCTATCTCAAATTTTGTGGTCACAAAACCGCTATTCCGACTAGGCCCAAAATCAGGATATTACAACTCTCCCCCCCTTTAGGAATTTTTCGTCCCCGAAAATCTTACCAGAAAAGTCGTCTTCACTTTTAATCTCCTATTCGGTGCCAAAAAACTTTCACTTAGGCTGTACCTCCAATACATCTCTTTAATTTCTCATATGATCTGAAAGCTTACAGTCTCAACTCTCAACTGTTCTTAAATTTTCAACCCTTCTCAGTTTCTCATGATATCATGACATAAAACCCAGATCTCAACTTGATTTAATGGAGACCGGAATTCCAAGAAATCCAACAATCAAAGAGACCTGAAATTCCATGAATCTGATGAGTAGGAATTCATCCAATACAGATATGATTTATAGATCTCGCCAAACATTTAACAATAGGATACATCACATTTTCCTCTTTCCGCTATGGAATTAATTCTGATATGGCCTCAAGAATAATCCTTCTCATTTCCATCCCAATATCAACACTGACAAGGATAATTTTGATAGATTCCAATGCTCGGCTTTAAACCCTTTAACAACTCCGATTTTACGTAACATCGAAAGCTCTAAACTATCACATTACCTCACTGTCTTGAAACACATCACAATTCATACAACGGTACATTACTGAAAGTCAGGAAGTCTTTACTCAATGTAGACTAGTCTAGTTCAGACGCTTCGGTTACCAATATTCTCATCTATCCAAACTTTGTCAACATGTAATAAACTTTTCAGCTTTCACAAGACGAAAACCTTATCATTCGTAGTGACTTTAACTAATATCCAACTCTTTCTAATAAATATACACTTCTCGTTCAGACTATTTACTCTTTTATCAATACAAAAATAAAATTATATTATCAGACTTGAGAAAAATAATCCTGACATAATTGTCACATGAAATCTTTCAAATAAATAATTCACCATACCGATTGAAACTCGCGCTTTTATCACCTATGCCTTTATCGATGTCAAATCCTTACACGTAAATTAGAAAAAAATCCCAATACTAAAATCACCACATTACCAAGATCAAATTAGAAGTATAGTCATATTTGACATGATTATCACGAGTGAAGAACGACTTGAACATGAGTCATAATTGACAAATTATAGAACAAAGATAACAAGAAAACCGAATAAAGAAATCCAAGATACGATACTATGCCGAGAATCGAAAACCAAACTCATAGAGAAAATACGAATACCCGATAATTCTTCAAAGAAAGAAAGTCCAAAAGAAAACATCATTTAATCCAACTGAATCAAATATAACAAGAACAATATATCTTCCCATACATATATATCGATGAAGCATCAAGTAGAAGAAACAGAATCATAATATCATATGTATTCTCTCATCAATTCCTATCGATTTAAATGGAATAGAATACCCGATGAAATAGAGCAATATAAATTATAAACCAGTCAGACTACCAATGCTTTCATCCAACACTAGAATTAGAAGACATTCCCATATAACAAGAATTTCTTCAAAAGATCAATAGCCATAGAAATATTTACGAGAACGGGTAAACACATAGAACATCTCAAAAGAGATCGCTAAATCATCCAAATCATAACTGTCACACTCGAGATAGTTTACATTTCAAATATCATTTCCCCAACTAGTTCGCCATCACAAATTTCATATTAAACCATTCACTAAAGAAGGTCGATTCTGAATAAATTTTGATTTACACTTTTCTCGACCTTGCACCGAGTAATTCGATTTACCAAAGAGAATTTCCTTCTCTAACTGGACAAAGGTATAATTCCAATAATCTTTATATCAATCCGATACTTTATCGACTCGACTTTACTTATCAGCTCATTTTCAATCTCTGATCATACTTATAATTATTCTATCATTGAACTCTTTAGGTTCTCAACCGAAACTTATTCAATACAAATCTCATGAAATTCCATTATAAGTACCACTTGATAAGGGGAGGGTTGTAGGACCTCGACTCGACTTTCTTATACATACACATATGACATAACTCCCATCATTATAGCAACATCATCAAAATCATGTCATTCATTCAGGCAATGCAACATTCATGTTGGCTTACACAAAATTTCCTATTGTCCATTTAGACAATATACTTATGCATACATTCTAAGTTTTCTAGATAGCTTTACTTATCCATTCATTTAATTAAATTAATTCATGCTCATGACATCATATAAGGCCAAACAAACATAGATATTTGCATCAGAATCACAACATTCATTTCGTGCATCATCATGTACATATCATTACAGTCATATAATTCAGTCCAACAATTTAACATAGATAAATTCATTCCATTATAATCCTTTATCTTATAAAAATTATATATCATTAGCATTCATCAACATTCGACGTCCAAATCAAGACAAGGACATTTTCATTCGTATCATAATATTATGACTTTTATTTATTCCTCTACTACTTTCTATTTATTCCGTTCATCTTATCAAGTAAGCCATATACACTACATCATATAAGCATTAAGCAAATATGGATATTTATCACATATGTATCATAAACTTTTATTCATACTTTTCTGAACTGAGACTTATCATAATCATAATTTTACTCAAATACCTTCACATAACATTAAACATGGTCAGCGCAGCTCGGTTGGAGAGTACCCTGTCTAAATAAGATGGTACTCATACGCGTCAGAAGACATCACACTATCACAGATCAGTGGCATGTATAGCTAAACTTTTACACATGCTAAGTTAGTCTGAGAACCGACTAAACCTACTCTGATGCCACTAAATGTAATGCCCCGTACCCGAGATCATCTCCGGAGTCAAACACGAGGTGTTAACAGACTTAATTCATTACTTAAACAGCTCATACAATTCATTTTAAAATTTCCAGACAAGCTGGCTAACTGCATCACAATCGCTTTAAAAATCATATCTCAAGTTCCGAAACTCGAAATCCAATTCCGTAAATTTTTCCTGAAACTAGACTCATATATCTATCTACTAATTTTTTTATAGAATTTTTTGTCTGGCCAATTAGTACAGTTTATTAGTTAAAGTCTCCCCTGTTTCAGGGTTCGACTACTCTGACCTCTGTGTATTACGAATCAGATATCTCCCTGTACAGAGCTTCAATGACTATGCCGTTTGTCTCTAATAAAACTAGACTCAATAAGGAATCTGTACATATAAATAATTACTTCTAATTATCTTTTTAAAATTTATGGTGAATTTACAAAGTCAGAACAGGGGATCCAGAAATCGCTCTGGACCTATTTCACAAAAATTTAAAAATCTCATAAAATATAACTCATATACCTGTTTTGTTCCATCCATATGAAAATATACTCATAATTATTCAATTCCATATTTTATTCATCATCTAATTGTATCTCTACTATTTTTAATGATTTTTCAAACTCACATCACTGTTGCTGTCTGAATCTATTTTATGGTAAATTTTACCTATTTCATGGTTTCCATGGATTAGCTAGCAATTTAGCATACATAACACCAAATATGATCATGATTAGCCATTCCAATAGCTAATCATTACCAAGCATTTCCATACCACTCAATAACCATATCATAAGACCATATATACAAAATAATTATAATGCTATACATGCTATACATGCCAAGATGGTATACAGATAGTGTGAGTGTGCCTCCGACCGTTCTCGATTTCCGAGCTGGCTTGTCAACACTACAAGGAATGAAAAGGAGGGAGTAAGCATAAATGCTTAGTAAGCTCACATGCAAATAGCAAGTAACACAACTATATACGCAAACATAAAACATCATTTGCATAATCATCACCGAGACATTCATATCACATTTTCATTTATCATCTTACCATATTTTTATTATATTGAGTTTTCAACCCGAGGGTTAAGTACATACCTGTTCAAAGTATTCATTTCACAACACTTACCAATACATCCCTTTCATCTCGAGTATTCCTCCATTTGAGTAGAATTTTACCCGTTGAACACATCAGAATATAATTCAGATACATGGAAAGTTTGCACATAAGTGCCACATATGTAGCCAAGCTACCATGTAACCCGCCCATAAGTGAACTCGGACTCAACTCAACGAGCTCGGGCGTTCGCATCCATAAGTGAACTCGGACTCAACTCAACGAGTTCGGACATTCGCATCCATAAGTGAACTCGGACTCAATTCAACGAGTTCGGATGCTCAACCATCCTAGTGACATGTCACTTGTATCCTAATCTATTCCTAAGGTTCAAACGGGATTTTTTTTTCCTCGATCTCACATTTTTCGTCTTTCATGGAATATCGGAACCGATACTCGGTAGCAATTCATATTTATCAAGTAGTAAACATAATTTGCATATTACTCAACATTAACCACAAAGCATAATATTTCATGATAAAAAAAATCAGCATATCATATAATTAACATCAATAACTTAAAAATAACAATTATGCTACATTATTTACACATGAACTTACCTCGTATGCGAAAATGGCTACTTTTACCATTTCGTCCACAACTTGGTATTTTCCCCATTTTAGCCTGAATTTCAGTTTTCCTTGCTCTATCATTTAAAATATAGTCTAATTAGGACTCACATTATACAAATTGACCCAAAATCAATTTTTGGCAAAATTACAATTTTGCCCCTAAACTTTTGCATATTTACACTTTTGCCCCAAAGCTCGTAAATTAAACTTCAGCCTATTTTCTTATGTTTTATGACATGCTGATCATTTTTCCCTTCTATGGAAACATCAAATTCTCACTCTAACATGTACTTATGACTATTAGGTATTTTTACCGATTAAGCCCTTTTGCTCGTTTTCACTTAAAACCGAGTAGTACAAGTTGTCTAACATAATTTAAAACCTCATATTCTATCATAAAATACCAAAATACACAAATTTCACCTATGGGTATTTTTCCAAATATGAACCCTAGGTTGAATTATTTCTAGCATAAGCTTAATCGAGCTACCGGGATTCCAAAAACGTAAAAATCATTAAAAACGAGGCTAGAACGGACTTACAATCGAGCTTGGAGGCTTGAAAAACCCTAGCCATGGTTTCTTTTTGCTATATTCGGCCATGGGGTTGAAGATGAGCAAAATTGGCTTTTAATTTTGTATTTTAATTCATTTTACCCCTAAATGACCAAAATGCCCTTACTACTAAACTTTCCAAAAATTCCATCCATGTCCAATTTTTGCCCATAGACTTAGAAATTGGTAAAATTTCTATTTAAGACCTCCTAATTAATATTTCCAAACAATTTCATACTAGAAACTTCTAGAATGCAAGTTTTACAAATTATTCGATTTAGTCCCTAATTTCAATTTAAGCACTTTATGCATAAAATTTCTTCACGAAATTTTCACACAATCATGCAATCATATCATAGACCTCAAAATAATCATAAAATAATTATTTTTATCTTGGATTTTGTGGTCACGAAACCGCTATTCTGACTAGGCCCAAAATCAGGATATTACAATGAGATATAATGATTTTTTTGAGACAAGTTCAAAATGGTTTCGGGTTCCCTTATTCTGACTTTGGAAAATCATCAAAAATTGCAAAAAAATAATTAGGGCTTTAAATTTATATTTTAAAATTTTTAATGATTCCATTTTCAAGAGAAACAAACAGAAACATCATCCAAGCTCTGTACTAAGAGATAAATAATTTTTAGTAAAGAAAGGCTGAAGCTGTCAAACAACAGAATTGGGATAAATTTCAAGATTTTACTGTACTTTTTTGATGAGCTATAAATTCTAAAAAATTTACGGTAGAAAGGTATTTGAGTCTAGTTTCAAAAATATCAAGTGGATATTAATTTGGAATTCTGTAACTCAAGATATAAATAATTTAGTAACAATGACTCAAGTAGATAGCTTTGGAGGAACATGTTTGTAAATAGTGAAAACATATATCAATATTTATCTAGCATGGGTTACATGAAAAATGGGTCACGTGGCCAAGGCCAATTTGAGCGAAGTGGGCAACACGGGCGTGTGGGCCCACACGGGTAGGCCACATGGGCGTGTGAACCAATTTCTCTGAAACATTGTCTATGGTTGTACGAGTTGCCCAAGTCGACTGTGGACCTACTGAAGGGTCAATAAGCCCTACTTAGACCCCTATATGAGTTGTGACATCCCTAATTTGACCCTAGTCGGAAAGTGGTTTCGGGACCACTAAACCGAGTCTTATAAGTAATTAAAAGTTATATTCTATGTTTATGATGTTAATAAATGCATGTGTGAAAGTTTCATGCATTAATTTGATCATTTCTATGTGAATTTATTAAAATGGACTTATATGAAACATTGTTGAAAGGTGATAGGTTAATCTTACAATGGCCTAATAGTACATGCATGCAAAAGAGTGGTTTTGCATGTCAATTTACCCAAAAAAGGAAGAGTGGCGGCCATGACAAGATTATGGGCAAGGAACATGTTTCCAACATGTTTAGTTAGTGGATTATGTAGAAAAATAAAGAAATGAAAAAAATGAGCATGGATGCCCCCTTGTTGCCGTGAGTAGAGGAAAAGAAAGGAGAAAATTTGTTCATCCATTCTCAATTCTTTGGCCGAAAGTACTAAGGGAAAAAGGAAGGATTTTTGCTTCATGCTTGGTTTAGAAGAGAACTAGAAGGAGATTTGGTCATACTTGTGTCAAGATTAAGGTATGTTTGAGGTTGTGTCATGAGATTCATGCATGTTTTAGTTGCTAACTTGATGTTCATGTTAGCCCATGGTTCAAATCCTTGTTATGCCATGGAAATGGTATTTGGCCAAGGTTGATATTGTGTTAAAGCCATTGCATGCTAAATGTGAAGCTTGTTGATGATGCATGTAATGATGGATTGACTACTCTTGAAATTTCTTTTGGCATTTTTGAGTAAGACATGGAGTTTTCTTTGTTTAACCATGACCAAAGATTGAAAGGGGATGGTGTGGGATGTATTCGGCCATGGCATGCTCATAAGTGCGATTTATGCTTGTTGCATGATAGGTAAAATTTGTGTTTTGATATATGTGTATATGTGTTTGTACATGATGTTACAAATGGATGTGAAAATATATGCTAGATTGGGAAAATTTGATTAAATGTTCATGAGATGAAATTAGGTGATTAAAAGATGTTAGTTGACATTGTATATATATATATATATTCGGCCCTGAAAGTGAGTATGTAGGTGATGTTGAATCAAGTTTTTGGTGCATATTCAGTTAGGTGTATAATCGACCAAATGGGTGATTAGTAAGAATGGTTGCCGAATATACAAGCATACATATGCATGTGTAGTTGAATTATGAATGTTTACAAGATGGTTAAACTAGTTGATTTATTGATTAAGCTCAAGGAGTTAAAAAAGGAGAATCAAGCAAGGGAAAGACGAAGGTCATCGAGTAGCCGACTTGGAACTATTTTACCCAACACGAGGTAAGTCATTAAGCATATATTTGGTGTTGATTTAAATGATCATAATATATATGCAATTGTGTTTAAATGAGTTGATGTGTAAATGGAAATGTATGTGCATGGAATGATGCCATTGTTGAATGTATAAAGGCAGCAAAATGCATAAGGTATTGGTCTCGGCACTAAGTGTGCGGGTATAAATGGACACGGTGACAAGATTGGCACTAAGTGTGCGGGTTTAAAATTGTACAGCACTAAGTGTGCGAGTTTGATTATATAGCACTAAGTGTGCGAGCTGAATATATATATAGCACTAAGTGTGCGGATTCACTATATGCTCTTGCATTACAATTGGCACTGAGTGTGCGACATTATCGAGTTAATCCCGGACAGCGGATCGGGTAAGTACCTTGAGCTCATGATGAATAGGCAATATGTTCATGCTCGGGGTTGAGCTTGGTAAGCTTTAAATCTATGTGATGATTGCAATTGTATGATTGTGGTGAAAATGAGTTGGTGTGTGAAAATGCCTCAAATATCTTATTGTATAGAATATGAAATGTGGATGTAGGACTTGGTATGAGATTGAACCGAAAGGTCCGAGGAATTATGGTATAGTTTCGATATGGATGGAGTACCTAGCCTCGTTTATTGTTTCATGTTGTGATAATTTTATTAATGGATGGTTGTTGAATGCTTATGACTTCTGAGTTATAAACTCACTCGGTGTTTTCTTGTCACCCATTTTAGGTCTCTTGGACTTGTATCGCTTATGCGTTTCGGAACCGTCGTTGAAGTCATCACACCGGCTGGAAATCTTTTGGTATTGTCTTCGTAGTTGAACTAGGAGAACATTTGGCATGTATAGGCTACTTTGTTTTGTTGAATTTTGGGTTGTAAACTTTAAGCCATGCGAAAATGGCCTATGTGGTCGGTTGAGTGTGATTCTAAAACCTATAGTTACGAGCCTTAGAAACCTTAATTTTGATAAGGTGGCCATAGTTGTATTATGTATGATGAAATAGTTGGCCATGGAAGAATTATGAAATAGTCATTGTTTGCTTTAGTAACAGATGCTGCCAGCAGCAGTGAGGTGAGATGGAAAAATCACTAAAAATAGTAGAAGTAGAATTAAATAGTGAATAAATTATGAAATTTAACCTTGATGAATCTATTTTCATATGGACAAAACGAAACGACCATATGAGTTGTATTTTAAGAGATATTCAGGTTTTTCCGAAACAGGGCAGAACAGTTTCAGGATCCCCTGCTCCGAATTTGAAAATTCACTATAAATTAACCAGAGAGAATTGGAAGTCATGCTCTATATGTACAGATTCCCTTGTGAGTCTAGTTTCTCTAGAAATAAGCGGCATAAGCGTTGGAGCCCTGTACAGGAAGATATCCAAGTCGTAGTGTACAAAGGTCGGTGTAGTCAAACCCTGCAACAGGGGAGACTTTAACTAATAAACTGTACTAATTGGCTGGACCAAAAATTCTAGAAAAATATGTGTAGATGGGATTATGAGTCTAGTTTCAGAGAAAATTTACGGAACTGATTTTTGAGTTCTGGAACTCGAGATATGATTTTTAAGGTGACAGTGATGCAGTTAGCTAGCCTGCCTGGAACAGAAATTAAATATTTCCAAGAGGGAAATAAGGGAAGTAAGCCCGGTAACACCACGTGGTCAAATCCGATGACGGTCACGGGTTTGGGGTGTTACATTTATTGGTATCAGAGCTATGGTTTAGTCGATTCTAGGACTACCATAGCGCGTGTGTGTCTAGCTATACATGCCAAATTGTTAGTGTTTAATAATGTGATGACTTCTGACGGTTGAAATTTTTGTTTTGATTAGCAAATGGAACCCGGGGTAGAGAGACCCTTGGCGGATGACGTTGAAAGTGTAGCGGCTGCTCCCGCGCAAGGGACACCGCCTGTTGAGCCTCAGTCATTCGCGAACAATCAAAATGAAGGGGCGAAACAAGCCTTCTTCACCATGATGAATGAGTGGGTCGCGCAATATGCCCAAACCAATCCGGCTGTCCAGCAATTCCCGAATTTAAATACTCCACCCCAAGAGCCCGTAATGCCTTCAGTTACTGATCCTGTGAGGCTGAGTAAACCACCTGTAGACCTGATTAGGAAGCGCGGTGCTGAGGAGTTCAAGGCCATAATTACTGATGATGCCGAAAAGGTCGAGTTCTGGCTCGATAACACCATTCCAGTGTTAGATGAACTGTCATGCACACCCGATGAATGTCTAAAGTGTGCTATATCCTTGTTGCGAGACTCAGCTTACTATTGGTGGAGGACTTTAATTTCCATAGTCCCAAACGAACGAGTTACTTGGGATTTCTTTCAATCAGAATTTTGAAAGAAATACATTAGTCAACAGTTCATCGATCGAAGCGTAAGGAATTCTTGGAACTCAAGCAAGGCCGTATGATCAGATTTGAATCTGAACATGAGTTCGTAAGACTTAGTCGGTATGCTCGGGAGTGTGTGGCTGATGAGGTTGCTATGTGCAAAAGATTTGAAGAAGGATTGAATGAAGAGTTAAAGTTACTAGTGGGAATTTTGGAGATAAAGGAGTTCGTGACACTAGTCGAACGAGCCTGCAAGGCGGAAGAACTTGGAAAGGAGAAGAAGAAGGCTGAATTTGAAGTAAGAGATTATCGTAAAAGATCGGCGAGTAAAGCTCCGTTCTCGGCAGTAAAGAAGTTCAGGGAGGACACTAATAAGTCGAGGGCGACTGCGGGAATTTCTATCAGAGCCCGACCATTGACGGACTCCTGAGCTACTTCGGTAGCTAGTGTGGGCAATAATCGTCAAGAGAGACCTGAATGCCCCCAATGTGGAAGACGACACCTAGGTGAATGTTGGGGTAAGTCTGTTAATAGGGCCTGTTATGGATGCGGTTCGAAGGACCACTTCATTAGAGATTGCACGGTGCAAGACCTAGTGGAACGACGGCTAGAAGTAGGCCCCCGAGAATTTCTGGAGGTAGGGGTGGTAATCAGAGAGGAGCCTCTGATATGGCTGTTCGATCCGAGACCCGTGCTCCTGCTAGAGCATATGCCATCCGCGCATGAGAGGAGGCATCCTCCCCTGACGTTATCACTGGTACTTTTACTCTCTTTGATACTAGTGTGGTTGCATTGATTGACCCCGACTCTACTCATTCATATGTATGTGAAACCTTAGCATCCAGTAAGACTCTACCTGTTGAGTCTACTGAGTTCGTAATTCGAGTGTCAAACCCTTTGGGTCAATACGTACTCGTTGATAAAGTGTGCAAGAGATGCCCCTAATATTTCGAGAATCTGCTTTACCGATCGATGCTTCTACCATTTGATGAATTTGATGTTATTCTTGGTATGGATTGGTGACCGTACATGATGCAAAGGTGAATCGCAAAAGGAAAACCATTGATTTGAGGAGTGCAAATAATGAGGTAGTCCGAGTTGAGTCTCTCGATTTAAAAGGAGTGCCGTGATAATATCTTCTATGACCGCTCGGAGATATGTGAAAAAGGGGTGTGAAACATACCTTGCGTATGTGCTTGAAAGTAAATAGACGAAAAGGAAACTCGAATCGGTACTAGTGGTTTGTGAGTATTCAGATGTTTTTCCTGAGGAGTTACCGGGATTGCCACCGTCCGAGAAGTGGAATTGACATCGGTTGTCTTGGGTACTACGCCGATTTCAATAGCCCCGTGTCGTATGGCATTAACGAATTAAAGGAATTGAAGGTTCAATTGCAAGAATTGACGGATAGAGCTTTCGCTCGACCGAGTTTTTCTCCATGGGGCGCACCAGTATTGTTTGTGAAAAAGAAGGACGGAACCATGAGGTTGTGCATCAACTATTGTCAACTCAATAAAGTGACGATAAAGAATAAATATCCGTTACCACGAATTGACGATTTGTTTGATCAATTAAAGGGAGCCTCAGCGTTCTCAAAGATAGATTTGAGGTCAGGGTACTATCAGTTGAGGGTCTGAGAATTGGACATACCCAAAACCGCTTTCAGAACGAGGTACGGTCACTACGAATTCTTGGTGATGTCGTTTGGGCTCACTAATGCCCCTGCGGTATTTATGGATTTAATGAATAGAATTTTCAGGCCATACTTGGATCGGTTCGTAGTTGTATTCATTGATGACATCTTGGTCTATTCAAGAAATGAGACCGAACATGCTTGAACACCGAGGTTAGTGCTTGCAAATTTTACGGATAAGCGCTTATATGCTAAGTTCAAAGTGTGAGTTCGGTTAAGAGAGTTAGCTTCTTGGGGCATGTGGTATCTCAGATCGGTATTCGAGTCGACCGAACAAAATTTCAGCCATACTTAACTACTGAAGCCTCAGAAATATTACCGAGGTTCAAGCTTTTTGGGACTTGCTTGTTATTACCGACGATTTGTAAAAGGTTTCTCGACGATAGCCACGCCAATGACGGCTACTCCAAAAGGATGTTAAGTTCGAATGGACGGAGAAATGTCGAAAAGTTTCGATCAACTGAAAACTTATTTGATGAAGCCCCAATTCTAGTGCAACCCGAATCGGGCAAAGAGTTTGTCATTTATAGTGACGCATCCCTACTTGGGTTGGGTTGCGTATTGATGCAAGAAGGGCGAGTTGTGGCCTATCGTCGAGACAATTAAAGCCACATGAGAAAAATTATCCGACCCATGATCTCGAATTGGTCGCCATCGTATTCGCCTTAAAGATATGGCGACATTACTTATTTGGTGAGAAGTGCCATGTGTATTCGGATCACAAAAGTCTCAAATATTTGATGACTCAAAGAGACTTAAATCTGCGACAAAGACGTTGGCTCGAGTTGTTAAAGGATTATGAGCTGGTCATTGACTATCACCCGAAAGGCTAATGTGGTTGCGGACGCCTTAAGTCGTAAATCACTATTTGCTTTGCGAGCGATGAATGTACACTTTTCTGTTCTACCCGACAATGTGTTAGTAGCTGAATTGAAAGCCAAACCATTATTGATACATCAAATTTGTGAAGCTCAGAAAGCCGACGATGAGTTGGTTGCAAAACGAAATGAGTGTGTTCGAACAAGGAATCGGAGTTTCAAATCGATGATGACGATTGTTTGAGGTTCAGAAGTCGTCTGTGTGTTCCAAAGAATTCGGAACTTATTTCGATAATTCTGAATGAAGCCCATTGTAGCCGAATGGCAATCCACCCGGGTAGTACGAAGATGTACAACGATTTGAAACGTCGGTTTTGGTGGCATGGTATGAAACGAGACATCTCCGACTTTGTTTCGAGGTGTTTAATATGTCAACAAGTGAAAGCGGAACATCAAGTGCCTTCAGGATTACTTCAACCGATCACGATACCCGAGTGGAAATGGGATCGAGTCACAATGGACTTTGTATCCGGACTGCCATTGTCAGCGAGTAAGAAGGATGCGATTTGGGTCGTTGTAGATAGATTGACTAAGTCGGCTCACTTTGTCCCGTGACGTATGGATTTTTCAATGGACAAACTAGCCGAATTATGCGTTCTCGATTGTGAGATTACACGGGTGCCTATTTCCATCGTGTCGGATAGAGATCCGAGATTTACCTCGCGATTTTGGAAGAAGTTGCAAGAAGCTTTGGGTACCAAGTTGCATCTCAAGACCGCCTTTCACCCCCAAACCGATGGTCAATCCGGCGGATAATTCAGATACTTGAGGATATGTTGAGATGTTGCATCCTCGAGTTCGATGGTTCATGGGAACGGTATTTGCCTTTGATTGAATTCGCTACAACAATAGTTTTCAATCAAGTATTAAGATGGCACCTTACGAGGCCTTGTACGGGCGTAAATGCCGTACACCATTGTGTTGGACAGAGCTCGGTGAAAGCAAAATTTTCGGTGGATTTGATTAAAGATGCTTTGAGAAAGTGAAAGTAATCCGTGAAAGTCGAAGATAGCCTCCGATCGTCGGAAGTCGTGCAGCGGATCTCAAACGTAAAGACATCGAGCATCGGTGGGAGATAAAGTGTTTCTCAAGGTTTCGCCTTGGAAAAAGATACTCGATTCGGTAGTAAGGGCAAGTTGAGCCCGAGGTTCATTGGGCCATATGAGATATCCGAGCGAGTCGGTCCAGTTGCATATCGTTTGATTTGGCCCCCTGAACTCGAAAAGATTCACGACGTTTTCCATGTCTCGATGCTTCGACGATATAGGTCTGATCCATCGCACGTAATCGCTCCGTCTGAGATTGGGATTCAGCCTAATTTAAGCTATGAAGAGGAACCGGTTCGCATTTTGATGCGTGAAGTAAAAGAGTTGCGTAATAAGAAAATCCCATTAGTGAAGGTGTTGTGGCATAAACACGGAATTGAAGAAGCCACTTGGGAACTCGAGGACTCTATGAAAGAGCGATACCCAAACCTATTTACCGGTAAGATTTTCGGGGACGAAAATTTCTTAAGTGGGGCAGAGTTGTGACATCCCTAATTTGACCCTAGTCGGAAAGTGGTTTCGGGACCACTAAACCGAGTCTTATAAGTAATTAAAAGTTATATTCTATGTTTATGATGTTAGTAAATGCATGTGTGAAAGTTTCATGCATTAATTTGATCATTTCTATGTGAATTTATTAAAATGGACTTAAATGAAACATTGTTGAAAGGTGATAGGTTAATCTTACAATGGCCTAATAGTACATGCATGCAAAAGAGTGGTTTTGCATGTCAATTTACCCAAAAAAAAGGAACAGTGGCCGGCCATGACAAGATTATGGGCAAGGGAACATGTTTCCAACATGTTTAGTTAGTGGATTATGTAGAAAAAATAAAGATGAAAAAAAATGAGCATGGATGCCCCCCTTGTTGCCGTGAGTAGAGGAAAAAGAAAGGAGAAAAATTTGTTCATCCATTCTCAATTCTTTGGCCGAAAATACTAAGTGAAAAAGGAAGGATTTTTGCTTCATGCTTGGTTTAGAAGAGAACTAGAAGGAGATTTGGTCATACTTGTGTCAAGATTAAGGTATGTTTGAGGTTGTGTCATGAGATTCATGCATGTTTTAGTTGCTAACTTGATGTTCATGTTAGCCCATGGTTCAAATCCTTGTTATGCCATGGAAATGGTATTTGGCCAAGGTTGATATTGTGTTAAAGCCATTGCATGCTAAATGTGAAGCTTGTTGATGATGCATGTAATGATGGATTAACTACTCTTGAAATTTCTTTTGGCATTTTTGAGTAAGACATGGAGTTTTCTTTGTTTAACCATGACCAAAGATTGAAAGGGATGGTGTGGGATGTATTCGCCATGGCATGCTCATAAGTGCGATTTATGCTTGTTGCATGATAGGTAAAATTTGTGTTTTGATATATGTGTATATGTGTTTGTACATGATGTTACAAATGGATGTGAAAATATATGCTAGATTGGGAAAATTTGATTAAATGTTCATGAGATGAAATTAGGTGATTAAAAGATGTTAGTTGACATTGTATATATATATATATATATTCGGCCCTTAAAGTGAGTATGTAGGTGATGTTGAATCAAGTTTTTGGTGCATATTCGGTTAGGTGTATAATCGACCAAATGGGTGATTAGTAAGAATGGTTGCCGAATATACAAGCATACATATGCATGTGTAGTTGAATTATGAATGTTTAGCAAGATGGTTAAACTAGTTGATTTATTGATTAAGCTCAAGGAGTTAAAAAAGGAGAATCAAGCAAGGGAAAGACGAAGGTCATCGAGTAGCCAACTTGGAACTATTTTACCCAACACGAGGTAAGTCATTAAGCATATATTTGGTGTTGATTTAAATGATCATAATATATATGCAATTGTGTTTAAATGAGTTGATGTGTAAATGGAAATGTATGTGCATGGAATGATGCCATTGTTGAATGTATAAAGGCAGCAAAATGCATAAGGTATTGGTCTCGGCACTAAGTGTGCGGGTATAAATGGACACGGTGACAAGATTGGCACTAAGTGTGCGGGTTTAAAATTGTACAGCACTAAGTGTGCGAGTTTGATTATATAGCACTAAGTGTGCGAGCTGAATATATATATAGCACTAAGTGTGCGGATTCACTATATGCTCTTGCATTACAATTGGCACTGAGTGTGCGACATTATCGAGTTAATCCCGGACATCGGATCGGGTAAGTACCTTGAGCTCATGACGAATAGGCAATATGTTCATGCTCGGGGTTGAGCTTGGTAAGCTTTAAATCTATGTGATGATTGCAATTGTATGATTGTGGTGAAAATGAGTTGGTGTGTGAAAATGCCTCAAATATCTTATTGTATAGAATATGAAATGTGGATGTAGGACTTGGTATGAGATTGAACCGAAAGGTCCGAGGAATTATGGTATAGTTTCGATATGGATGGAGTACCTAGCCTCGTTTATTGTTTCATGTTGTGATAATTTTAGTAATGGATGGTTGTTGAATGCTTATGACTTACTGAGTTATAAACTCACTCGGTGTTTTCTTGTCACCCATTTTAGGTCTCTTGGGCTTGTATCGTTTGCGTGCTTGGAACCGTCGTTGAAGTCATCACACCGGCTGGAAATCTTTTGGTATTGTCTTCGTAGTTGAACTAAGAGAACATTTGGCATGTATAGGCTACTTTGTTTTGTTGAATTTTGGGTTGTAAACTTTAAGCCATGCGAAAATGGCCTATGTGGTCGGTTGAGTGTGATTCTAAAACCTATAGTTACGAGCCTTAGAAACCGTAATTTTGATAAGGTGGCCATAGTTGTATTATGTATGATGAAATAGTTGGCCATGGAAGAATTATGAAATAGTCATTGTTTGCTTTAGTAACAGATGCTGCCAGCAGCAGTGAGGTGAGATGGAAAAATCACTAAAAATAGTAGAAGTAGAATTAAATAGTAAATAAATTATGAAATTTAACCTTGATGAATCTATTTTCATATGGATGAAACGAAATGACCATATGAGTTGTATTTTAAGAGATATTCAGGTTTTCGAGAAACAGGGTCAGAACGGTTTCAGGATCCTCTGCTCCGACTTTGAAAATTCACTATAAATTAACCAGAGAGAATTGGAAGTCATGCTCTATATGTACAGATTCCCTTGTGAGTCTAGTTTCTCTAGAAATAAACGGAATAAGCGTTGGAGCCCTGTACAGGAAGATATCCATGTTGTAGTGCACAAAGGTCAGTGTAGTCGAACCCTGAAACAGGGGAGACTTTAACTAATAAACTGTACTAATTGGCTTGACCAAAAATTCTAGAAAAAATTTTGTAGATGGGATTATGAGTCTAGTTTCAGGGAAAATTTACAGAACTGATTTTCAAGTTCTGGAACTTGAGATATGATTTTTAAGGTGACAGTGACGCAGTTAGCTAGCCTGCCTAAAATAGAAATTAAATATTTCCAAGAGAGAAATAAGGGAAGTAAGCCCGGTAACACCACGTGGTCAAATCTGGTGACGGTCACGGGTTTGGGGTGTTACATGAGTGATCCATCTGTTTAATTTCTATACTGAGCATGAATTATGATATCTGAATGTATGTACTGTAACTGCATAATAGCATGACATCTTTTGTATGTTGCATTGCATTGGGGTGGGTTATTGTTATTTGGAGGAAGTGTCTAAAAGGCTATTAAGCCTGTTATCTTGTAGCTCTACTACAAATTTCTGATTATGTGCCGTATTTCGGTACAACATGGTGTGTAGTGATGGACGGAGATGGTGTGTAGAAGCTAGTGGGTAGGATTCTGATTTCCTGCTATTGCATATTGTATTTGAGATGGGCCAAGGCCCTAAATTATATCTGAGATTGTAGCCGAATGGGCCAAGGCCCAAACTGAATCTGTAATGGGCTCAAGCCCCAGATTGCAATTGATTATTTCCTGATATGTATCTGCATGTATGTTTTCTATGAGGATTACACGCTGAGTTTGTGAAAACTCACCCCTTTTTCCATTTAATTTGTACAAGTAATCCCTAGACTTAGGCAGATCGGCGCAGCGGAAGGCTCACAGTGACCCCCACTATTGAACTGCTTTATTACAACTTTTGTTTTTATATTATTCTTGGGTATTTATTATTGTAATGTTGGGACTTTAGACCGTTTGGTTTGAATCTGGGATTTTATACTGTTTTTATGGATTTTTTTTACAACTCAACAAAACATGAGGTAATTGAATTCGAGGTAATTCTAGGTATGGATTAGTTGATGCTACATGATGTTGTTTTGAATTGTAGATGAAAGGTAATTGAATTGAAATGTCAAAATAGTATCCTTCGAATTGAATCTGATGAGTTGAGTGGATTGCCTGTTGTGATTTCGTCTATGTCAGTTCAAAGATGTGTAAGAAAAGGTTGTGAAGCTTATCTTGCTTACGTTCTGGTTACAAAAGTGTCCGAATCTAGAATTGAATCAGTGCCAATTGCCTATGAATATCTGGATGTGTTTCCAGAAGAATTACCGGGGTTGCCACTGATCAGAGAGGTTGAATTTGCTATTGCGTTAGTGCTAGGAACATCACCAATATCTATAGCTCCATATAGAATGGCTCCTACAGAATTAAAAGACTTGAAAGCTCATTTGCAAGAGTTAACGGATAAAGGTTTTGCTCGACCTAGTTTTTCGCCTTAGGGTGCGCCAGTGTTGTTTGTAAAGAAGAAAGATGGATCAATGAGAATGTGTATTGATTATCGGCACCTCAACAAGGTTACGATAAAGAACAAGTATCCTTTTTCGAGAATAGATGACTTGGTTGATCAGTTGAAAGGGGCAACAGTATTCTCAAAGATTGATTTGAGATCTGGCTATTATCAATTGCGAGTTAAAGATTTAGACGTGCCAAAAAATGCATTCAGAACAAGGTACGGGCACTATAAATTTCTTGTTATGCATTTTGGATTGACTAATGCTCCTGCAGTTTTTATAGATTTGATTAATTGGATTTTTAGACCGTATTTAGATAGATTTGTTTGTTGTATTTATTAACGACATTTTGATCTATTCTCGAGATGAGTCTAAGCATGCCGAGGATTTGAGGATTTTGCTACAAACCTTGAGAGATAAGCAACTGTACGCTAAATTTAGTAAATGTGAGTTTTGACTCCAAGAGGTTGGATTTCTGGGACACATTGTTTTAGCGGAGGGTATACGAGTTGATCCGAGTAAAATTTCAACAGTTGTTGATTGGAAACCACTGAGAAATGTATTCGAAGTCAGAAGTTTTGTGGGCTAGCTAGCTATTATTGGCATTTTTTAAAGGATTCTTGATGATTGCTACACCGATGACTAGATTACTACAAAAATATGTGAAGTTCGAGTGGTCTGAAAAATGTCAACAGAGTTTTGATCAGTTGAAAACATTATTAACTGAGGCACCAGTGTTGGTTCAACCTGAGTCGGGTAAAGAGTTTGTGATTTTCAGCGACACGTCACTGAACAATTTGGGTTGTGTTTTGATACAAGAGGGAAATGTAACACCCCAAACCCAGCCTAGACGTTACGACCGAATCTGGCGTATCACATTGAAGCGTTATTAGAGAAGTCATGTTTTATCTAAAATCTTTTTTAGTGTTTAAAGAACATTTTTGTTTTAAATTAAAGTGAATGGAAGATGCGCACCAGGTAGGATTCAAGAAAGAGGAGGTGAGTCAATTAGACTGCTTAAGTACCTAGCTCTTCCATGATCCAATCCTAGACATGCACACATCCATTGCCATACTTTAAGCTTATTACTTGTCCACGAACAACAAATTAAGTTTAAGTCTATTTAAAATATTTATTTCCTTTGAAAACATTTACGTTGTAGAAGTTTTGCTCAGTTATCGTGATATTTTGAAAATAAGTAACTTTTATAAAACGCACCCTAGAGCTAACCAATTTAAAAAACCCAAAATAAAAATAATAGAGCGGCCTTATTACAACTTTAACCAAAATAGAAAAAATAAAAAATAAATGCGAAATTTAAAAGGAAGCTAATTGAAACTTATTTAAAAAAAAAATCCAGAATTTAATCTTCGTGGCCACTCTGAATCCCTTGACTCCAAGTCCACCAACTAGGGTTCACCGCAAGGATGGAAGAGAAAGGGGTGAGTTTGGAAAACTCGGTGTATGGAAAACCCATCCAAAGCCCAAGTCAGCTCAAGCCCATTGGGCCTAAGCCCTATTCAGATAATAGTGGGTACTGGGCCGAAGCTCTTTTCAAAATACAATAAACTGGGCCTTAGCCCCTTTTCAGATAATAGTATGGCCTATAGGCCCATTCCAGAATAGAACAAACATATTCGTGTATACAAGCCCAACCCAGCCTATAACCAACCACTACACTCCACCCGTACCAGCCCTACACTCCATGTGGGGAATAGCTCAACCCACCCAAATTTCTACACTTCACAGTTGCAAAGACTACTCTGCTCGATTATCGATAAGTTGAGGCAAAGCCTCCAATCGTGGACAAGCCACCTTGATTTCCTCCATCAATAACCCATCCCATGCATCGATAATAATAACATGGCATGCAGTAAATAGTAACAGTCAAACATGTATTCAGGTCAACCTTAACCCTAAGGGTGTATCAGTAATTTTGCTCCTAGGGGTAAAACTGTAAACTTTCCACCTATAAAGGTATTTTAGTACTTTTATCAGTTTTAAGGGTTCTCATGAATGTTACGGTCCTTACTAGCCCATTTGTCATTGCAGTAATTTATTTATCGCAGTAATTTATTTATCTCAATTTCACAATTTTAGCCATTGGGCCCTAAAACCCCTAATGGGCCCTACAGTGCCCATTAGCCATTTAAGCCCATTTAACTCAAGTTTTATGACCAGTTTACCAGTTTAAGCATTTTCGATTCTATAGTATAATAGAACATACTTATTGCCTATTTTTATATTATAAATATTTTTATTATTTTTTTATTTATTAACCCGTATGAGCCCGTAAGTCCATTGGGCCCAGTTTTAGCCTAACGAGGCCCAATTACCGAAGTGCACGAAACTTCACACACGACTAACTTACCACTTTGCGATTTTAGATCTAATGATTTCTAAACGTCTTGTGAGCACTCGCACACTCACAAGCCCACGAAATGCCAGAATTTTAGCATTTCGGCTTTTGCCGAATTGAACTATGAAAGGGTGTTCGATACACACCTGTTTCGCGACGACTGCTATTGAGATCCCTTACGATGTCCTACAATTGATTACCACAATTCTTAGATTGCAGCCCACAACAACCAATCCCAATATTCAGCAACCCATATTCGAACCATGCCCCTAAAGCCTTTAGAATCTTACCTTTTTGCCGAAAACCGATGACTAGATCTAAGTCTAGTTGTTCCAAATATCCAAGAATTCAATCAAACCTCTAGAAGACACTAATCACCAAAAGAAATCATTGGTTAAAGACCCTTAAAGCCCTATACCCAAATCGATAGCCTCCCTAGATTTTAGGCACTTCGGCTTTTCTAAATTGTAAAATAAGAGTAGATCTGAGGTGATGAGCACTTACAACTTATTCCTCTTTGATTTCTATGCAGATCTGATACAGATCTATCCTCTAAACAATAGTAGAACTCGAATCCAGGAGATCTGATGTTTCGGCTATAAGTCCCTAAATCTATGGTATTTCGGCTTTTTAAGTGATGAAGAAGATGACGATTTGGGGCTATAACTTTGAAGTAATGTTGCCGACAGATACTAAGGGTTTAGAGAAGATGAAAGTTGATCAAAAAGAACAAAAATAACTAAAGGATTTTGGCTTGGAGAAATCGGCACAAGAAGTGAGTTTTTGGGATTTTGGCTTTTATGGCAATCGGCTAACAAGGTTTTGTGGAGGATGGGATTGACAAAGGAGGTGAGTAAGGTGATTAGAAGGTTTTGGCTAGAAGAAAAAGCAAAAAGCAAGAAAGAAAATGGAGGAAAAAGAGAGGAAGAAGAAATCGACACCAAGGAGAAGGAATTTGCGTTTTCGGCTTTTGTGAGAACTCAGAAAAGATGAATGGCAGTGAAAGCTTTCAGGTGGCTAACCCTAATTCTCCAAGAAAGAAAAAGAAAAGAACCTAACCTTAATATCAACTAAAACAATCGGCCCAACCTCCCTAAAGCCTTAGCCAAATTTCCACTTAAGCTCTATCACATGCCCGGCACATGCAAAAAAAATAAAATAAAAGTAACAATACGCTTGCCTTGTGACTTGAACAATAGCTCCCCCTAAACATCCACAAGTCACTCCCCAAACACCTAGGTGGCGCCACATGCCACTTTACCACAGATCTTTTTGTGTCCTATTTTACCACCTCAACTTTAAAAGCCCATATCGCCAGAACCCTCGCTCCCAAAATTATAATTCAGGAATTGCCTCGAATTAAATTTACTCTTGGGCCTTTTTTCCCACACCATAAACCCTTCGTAATTTATTTAATTACTAAACTAAACATACGAAATAATAATAACATCCAAATTATTCGGGTCGTTTTCCACCCAAACCCAGACTCAAGGCCCAATACTTCCAGGCCCAAAAATCAGGGCGTTACAAGAAAAGTGATAGCTTATGCCTCCAAACAGTTGAAACAACATGAAAAGAATTATTCGATGCATGATTTAGAGTTAGTCGCTATTGTATTTGCATTGAAACCGCATGAAAAGAAGTATCACATCTTTACCGATCACAAGAGCTTGAAATATATAATGACTCAAAAAGATCTAAATTTGCGACAACGAAGATGGCTCGAGTTGCTAAAAGACTATGAGTTAGTGATTAATTATCATCCGGGGAAAGCGAACATAGTTGCGGATGCTCTGAGTAGAAAATCTTTATTTGCTTTGAGAGCGATGAATACTCTGTTAACCTTATCTGATGATGGTTCAATTCTAGCATAGTTGAAAGCAAAATCGGTTTTTCTTCAGCAAATTTGTGAAGCCCAGATGTGTGATAATGATTAGCAAACCAAAAGAATGCAATGTGATTTGATTAGTGATATAGAATTTCAAATCGGATCTGACGATTGTTTAAGGTTCAAAGGCAAAATTTGTGTACCAAAGAATTCTGAGCTCATTTAGAAATTTTTGACTGAAACACACAGTGGTTGTTTATTTGTTCACTCAGGGGGTACTAAAACGTACAATGATTTGAAATAGTTGTATTGGTGGTTGGGCTTGAAACGAGACATTTTATAGTTTGTATCGAGATGTTTAGTTTGTCAACAAGTAAAAGCCAAACATCAATTACCTTCGGGATTATTACAACCTATGATGACACTAGAGTGGAAATGGCAAAGAGTCACAATGGATTTTGTATCGGGATTGCCCCTGTCTCTAAAGAAGAAAGATGCTATATAGGTTGTTGATCAACTGAAGAAATCAACACATTTCATTCCAGTACGTACAGACTATTCACTTGATAAATTGGATAAAGTGTACCTTTTTTTGATCATTATATTGCACAAGGTGCTAGTTTTGATTATTTCGGATAAAGATCTGAGGTTTACATCGCGATTTTGGAAGAAATTGGAAAAAGCTCTGGGTACAAGGTTGAATTTTAGTACAACATTTCATCCGCAAACTGATGGTTAGTCTGAGAGAGTAATTTAGATTTTTGAAGATATGCTTCGTTGTTATGTTTTAGAGTTCGAAGGCAACTGGGAGAAATATTTGCCATTGGTTGAATTCGCATATAACAGCAATTTTCAATTGAGCATAAAGATGGCATCGGATGAAGCTTTGTATGGTCGCAAATGCTGAACTCCATTATATTGGACCGAGCTGAGTGAGAAAAATTTTGACGGGGTTGATTTGATCTAAGAGACTGAAGATATAGTGAAAGTAATTCGCAATAGTTTGAAAGAAGCTTCAGATCGACAGAAATCATATGCGGTTTTGAAAAAAAAAAGACATTGAATTTCAAATCAGTGATAAAGTATTTCTGAAAGTATCTCTATGGAAGAAAATTCTTCAATTTGGTTGTAAAGGCAAGTTGAGTTCGCGATTTATAGAGCCATATAAGATTATTGAAAGAATAGGGCCAGTGGCATATCGAATAGTTTTACCATTATAATTAAAGAAGATTCACAATGTGTTTCATGTGTCGATGTTGCGCTGTTATAAATCAGATCCATCACATGTAATTTCTCCAATAGAGATTGAGATTCAACATGATATATCATATAACAAAGAACCGATCAGAATTTTAGCTCGAGAGGTTAAACAATTGAGAAATAAAAGCATAGCTTTATTGAAAATACTTTGGCAATGAAAAAGTATCGAAGAAGCCACGTGGGAACCCAAGGAAGCTATGAGAAAATAGTACTCTAACCTTTTTGCTGGTAAGATTTTCAGGGACGAAAATCCTTAAAGGAAGAGAGTTGTAACAGCCTATTTTTAGACAAATCAGAATGGTGGTTTTGGAACCACAAATCTGAAGTTAAAATAATTATTTTATTATTATTTTAATGTTTAAAGTATGATATTGTAATTGTGGGAAAATCTCATTGAGAAATTTTATAGTTTGAGTGGTCAATTTGATAAAAAAGGACTAAATCGCGTAAAGTATAAAATTTGAGTTGTATAAGTTAAAGATGTTTATTAGCTATAGTTTTTAAAGTATAGGTCTTTATGTTGTAATTAGACCATTAATAGCATGAATGGACATGTATGGACATCATATTTGTATTTTCAATGGTTTAGGTTAAATAAGTAAATAGATTATTAAATGATAATTTAATAAAACAAAAGGCCAATTTTATTCATTCATCTTCTACCTAGCCGAATTTAGGGCTTAGAAAAGCCATGAGAATAGTTTGAAGCATTCAGTCACTTCTCCTAGTGCATTTAAGTTCAATTTTGTAACACTTAAGACCCAGTCTAGACGTTATGGCCGAATCTGTGATATCACATTGGAGTGTGTTTTGAAAAGCGTAGTTCTATTAGAAAAGTCCATTTGTGTTAAATCCTCTTTTGTGATATTTATGAGAAGCTAACTTATTATATTCATTTGTTAAGTTACAAGTTTGTCTAGCCAAAACATGTTTCATACTAAATCATTATTACATTTTAAAACATTGTTTGTTATGGAAGCTTTTAAAACAAGTTACGAGGTATGGTAGCTGAAAATCATTTACCTTTTGAAAACCCGAGTCCTACTGCTATCAGATTAAAATCAATTTAAATAAATCCCCAAATAAAAATAAAACTTAAAACGACCTTATTACATAAAATTTACCCAAATAAAACTACCTTTACTAGAAATCAAAAATGAAAAACATAAACTGTGGTGTGGCCATCTCCGAGTCCCTCGCAGCACCGATCAGCCTAAAGATTAACTGCGCAGATAAGAAGAAGAGTGAGTTTATGGAAACCCAATGTGTAATCCCTATTTATCAATCAGTAAATCATGCAGTGCATTCAGTCTGGGCCTAAGCCCTTATCAATAGCAATATCAGTGTGGCCTTAGCCCAATTTAGTACAGTATTAGAGATGCAAACAGAGATCCTACCCATCCATCCTCTACACTCCACTCCGTCCAACCCTACACTTCTTGTGGGGATAAAATCGACCCACCCATCCCTACACTCCAGAATATAGCACCGGTTGCGGCACTAAGGAGTATAAGCAGCAGAGATTGCCAGTACAGTACACTTCCTCCAAACACATCAAACCCACCCCCATGCAACATGCAGTGTCATAATATATACGTGTATGCGAAATGTCGTGCTTGAATACAGTCAAATATAGCATAAGGGTATATTAGTCATTTTATCTCTAGGGGTAAAAAAGTTATTTCATCAGTATGGGGTCTAAGTGTACTTATCAACCCATCAATAGGCCCACAGTCGTCTTAGGCAACCCATGCAACCTTAACAGTCAAACAGTGAAAATGGGCTCAAAGCCCATAATAAGGCCCATGTGGGCCTACTCGCTTGTGTGGCCCAATAAGCCCAAATATTGGCCTTGGCCATGTAACTACACTATCGGCCCAATTATCTCCACATAACAGTGTGGTTTACTCGGGCAGGGCCCAGAAGCCCGTGGGGCCCACACATCCTATTCCAGCTCATCGTGGCCCCAAAATCGGCCTAAACCCGTGCAATCGTTCATGGTTGCCTCTTCAATCAATTGCCTACGTTTTGTGCACTTAGCTCACAACGCGAGCGAGCGTAAGCTAGTGTGGTGTCAACAGTCGTACATTTCTGGCTTTTGCCGATCTATGTTAAAAGCAGTGTGATTACACACCTGATTGCAAGAATGCGCTATTGATCCACCAGTACTCCAACCCTAACACAATCAAATCTCTAATCAAAAAATTTATCCAGTGGAATTGAAAAGCACCCTAACTGTAACACCCCCACGCCCGAAACCATCACCGGAGTCAAGCTTGAGGTGTTATTAAACTTATCTTACCTTTTAAACAACTCTAAACCACTTATTTTAATTTTCGGAATAAACTGTTTTTCTACGTCATGGTTTCTTAAAAATTCACTTCTCGAGTTTCAAAACTCAAAATTAAGATCCGTAAATTTTTCCTGAAACTAGACTCATATATATATCTACTAATATTTTTCTAGAATTTTTGACTTAGCCAATTAGTACAGTTTATTAGTTAAAGTTACCCCTATTTTAGAATTCGACTGCACTAGCCTCTACTTACTACGAACCACTTTTCTCTCTGTAAAAAAATCGTATGACTATACAGTTTGTATCTATTAAAACTAGATTCAATAAGGATTCTAACCATATAAAGTAAACCACCTAATTATTTTTATAAAATTTATGGTGAATTTCTAAAGTTTGAATAGGGGATCTAGAAATCGCTCTGGCCCTATTTCACCAAAACTCAGAAACCCTATAAAATACAAAACCTTTACCTGTTTTGCTTATTCCATATGAAAGTAGACACAACGAGATTTAATTTCATAAATTATTCACCATCAACCCATATCTCTACAATATCTTGTGATTTTTTCAAAATCCCGTTATTTCTGATACTTGAATCTGTTTTTAAGTTACTTTCACATTTTTCTTAGTTTTCATGTGATAGTTACTACTTAATCATACATACTATTAAACATGTATATCATTAGCCACTCTATTAGCTAATCACTAGCAAGTATTTACACATCATTCATTAATCATATCATATCAAAAGAAACCAAGTTCCTATACATGCCATACACAAAACGAAACGTCTAACTATACCAATGTGATTTCTTCGATAGTGTGATCGGGTCTCCGACGTTTCCATCGATCCCCGGGTGGCTTGATAAAAACTATAAGAAAAAGAAAATAAAGAGAGTAAGCACTAGGCTTAGTAAGCTTACAAGTAAATAAATTACAACATTCAACACAATGAATAATTATACAAAATGTCACCTAGCCTCATAAACTTTCTTCTCATTTTCTACCTTCTTCTTTACTCACTTACCTTCTTTCTTACCTTCTTCTTAACAAATGGTTAGGAGGCCTAATTTATTGAGAAAACTCAAGTTGTTTAAGTAAAATAGTAAGTATACCAGTTTATTATTAAACTTTAAAACCAAGTTTGTTATGGAAGCTTTTAAAACGTGTTGCGTGAGCGTGATGTTTTCAGAAAATCATTTGTTTGTGTTTTCTTTAAAATACGAGTCCTATTACTAACAGATAAAAAATTTAAATCAAATAAATCACCAAATTAAAATAAACATTTACAGTTCTTATTACATAGTGAAAACCTGATATCGAATAAAATCTAAATTATAGTATTTTAAATAAATTAACTACGTCGAGTGACCACCTTTGAGTCCTCCATCACCTCGATCCATCTAAGCCTAGGGATTTCCTGCACAGATCACAGATGGGTGAGTTTACGAAAACTCAGTGTGTGGAATCCCATAATAGCAAACAATCAGAGTAAGCGCAATTTGGGCCTAAGCCCTTTTAGTTTCAGTTAGGAGCCTTAGCCCCTTTTCAGTAACAATAGCAGTCTGGGCCTTAGCCCATTTTAGTGATAAAAGCAGTCTGGACCTTAGCCCATATTAGTACAGTATGTAGAAAAATAATCCTACCCAGTCTATCTGCTACACATCAACTCCGTACCAGCCCTACACACCATGTGGGGATAAAATCGACCCATCTAGCCCTACAAACCAAAACGTACCATATTTGGTAGTAAGCAGTATTTGCAGTAGAGTTTCTAGTAATAGGCTTATAGCCTTTCAGTACACTTCCTCCAAAACATATATCCCACCCCATGTAATGCAACATAATATACGTGTATGCAGAAATATCATGCTCTGAAACAGTCATCCATAATATAGGGGTATTCCAATCAATTTACCTCATAGGGTTATAACAGTCATTTCATCAATATGGGGTCTAATTATACTTACCGACCCAACAGTAGGTCCATAGTCATCTTAGGCTACCCCATGCAACCTTAACAATCAAACAGTGATAATGGGCCTACAGCCTATATTGCAGGCCCTTGTAGTCCCAAATGCTCGTATGGCCCAAAAAGCCCAAAAAGCCATGTGGTCTACACAGCCTCGCCCAATATTTATCACACTTCAATGCGATTCTCCAGAGTGGGGCCCACATGCCTATTGGGCCCACGTAGCCCAGTTTGGCCCAAAATGGCCCAATATCATTTTGGTCTATGAAAGCACTCATGGCCATCTTGTCGACTACACAGCCATGTTTTGTTACACGGCCTGCCACACGAGCGGCCTCACACCCGTATGGTGTCGACATCCCAATTTTTGGCTTTTTGGCTTTTCCACTTTTTGGCTTTTGCTATTACACATCTAAAGGTAGTGTTCACACACTTGTTGCGAAACATGCGTTCGGCCTAAGAGTTCCCCCCTTAAACCTACATTGAAACAGGATATTTCCTTAGTCACTTGATACAAGAGTTATTCACCCCTTTCGATCCTCAACTTAAAATAACGTCTAAACTTGCCTTGATTATGAGAATGCGGTTAGACCTATTGAACCGATGACTAAGGTTGTTTTACTCTCCTAATTGAAAAGCTGCATGGACAGCAAAACCTATTATCGATGATCATACGAACACGTGATTTGCAACATTATGATGGCTTAAAGAGAACACAAAACCCATGATAAGGGAAAGTAGGATAATCGGCCAACACTCTTCCAACCAAACCATGCACCAGTTGAGCATAATAATAACACCTAGATTTACCTTGATCGAGTAATGAGGGCGAAGCTTCGACTGCCTCAAGATCCACTAATAACTCCTTACCTTTCCGAGGAGAAATAGAAACTGAAAAGATCTTCACACCTAAGACAAGGAAGATAAAGATCAGCACGAAAGGGAAAAAGTATTCGGCCCTAAGCAATACCATGGCACTTACCGATTTGTCAGATCACCTAAACCAAACTGCGCGGAAAGGGTTGGAGTAATCGGCCTATCTATCAAAAAGATAAATATTGCAACAAGAATAGCTTGAGGGAAGAGGAAGAAAGAGGAGCAAGGAGTATACGGTCACTATAGAAGATAAACTCAGATGACCACGAGAACAAAAGAAAGGGAGCTGATAAATTCGGCCAAGGAGAAATGATTGAGAAAGGAGAAGATGAAAAGAGAGTAGAGAGCAATTACCTCAAAATTGAAATAGAAACAGTAGGGAATCAGCTTTGACAACAAAGTAGCAAGTGGAGAAGGAGGAATTGAAACACACCCGAACCAAAAATGCACTAGAGAACAACAGCAATAAGAGTGAGAGGACTTCAAATTTTGCCAAACCATAAAAGAAGTGACCAATTACCACTCATAGCCGAAATCCTGAATGGTCAAAGTCCTATTCAGCCACAACTCCACCCATTTCCAAATTCCACAAAATCCTCCTTGAACCTCTCCTTAACCCCTCCTACAATTCCTCCATGACCGATTCAAATTCTCCTCCATATATTAGTGTTTTGATCAAATACTACTTCCTCCCAAGGTAAACAGTAAAATTAATCTCCCTATAACAAATAGAGATTCGAACCTCAGACTACTAGCATATACAACACTCCACTTACCACTAGATCAGTAGGCCTTTTGTGTCATACTTTAACCACATTTACTTTAAGAAGCCTACTGTCTCTAGCCAGGGTTTATTCAAGTAGAAGCAAAATTTTACTCAAGTCAAGGCTTTAACCCATGATTTCCCAGACACTCCTAGAGCACTACACCACTAAGGTAGACATACATCCATATCACACACACACAAAAACAATTTTAACATTATTTTTTAGGAATTGGGGCGTTACATGAAATTTCCCTACTTAGTCTGTTGGGTCAATTTCTTCGGTTTAATAGACTGTATTGGAATGTACCATTTGAGTTAAAAGGGGTTGTGTTTCTGACTAATCTAATGGAGCTATCGTCTAAAGAATTTGATCTAATTTTGGGAATGGACTAGCTCATGAAGCATCAAGTCAGTTCAAAGTGTACTACTAAAAGGTTAGTTTTGAGATCTGAAAGTGATGTGGAAGTGATTATGATCAATAGGTGACGGGATTACTTATCGAATGTGATCTCCGCTCTTGTGGCTGAAAAACTAGTTCGAAAGGGTGTGAAGCGTACTTGACTTATGTGAGTAATCCAACCTTTGTGGATTCGTCTATTAAGAATATTTGAACGATTAAAGAATTTTTGAATATTTTTCCCAAGGAATTATCGAGTTTACCTCTGAATTGGAAAGTTGAGTTTGGTATTGAGCTTCTACCAGATACAACTCTGGTGTCTATCACTCCTCATTGTATGGCACCGAATGAGCTTTTGGAGCTAAATACTGAGCTTCAAGAGCTCTTGAATCATGAGTTCATCCGTGCTAGTGTTTCACTATAGAGGGCACCAGTTTTGTTTGTAAAGAAAAAGGATGGTAACATGAGAATGTGTATTGATTATCGCCAATTAAATAAGTTAACAATGAAGAATAAATACCCACTTCCAATAATTGTCGACTTGTTTGATCAATTTCGTGGGGGTTCTGTATTTTCTAAGATAGATCTCCATTTTGGATATCATCAGCTTAAGGTTAATGAGGTTGATGTTAATAATACTGCCTTTAGGACTCATTATGGTCACTACGAGTTCCTAGTCATGCCATTTGGTTTGAAAAATGCTACGACTGCATTTATGGATATTATGAACTAGGTTTTTCAGCCGTATTTGGATCAATTCGTTGTGGTCTTCATCGATGATATTCTGGTATAATCTAATACCGAAGATGATTATGATGAGAATCTTAGAGTAGTCTTTCAAATACTTTGAAAGAGACAGCTCTACGCTAAGTTGAGAAAGTGTGAATTCTGATTGAGAGAAGTGACTTTTCTGGGACATGTGGTTTCTGCAGTAGGAATCCAAGTTGATCTGAGAAAGATTGAGGCTGTGCTTGATTTAAAATAGCCTAAGAATATTTATGAGATTCGTAATTTTCTAGGTTTTGCAGGCTATTATTAGAGATTTGTCGATCGGTTCTCGTTAATTGCAACTTCTCTAACTAAGCTGTTGCGTAAGAATGCCCCTTTTGTCTGGATTGATGAGCAACAATCGAACTTTGAGAAGCTCAAATCTATTTTAACTCAAGCTCCTATTCTGACACAACTGGAATCTGGTAAGGAGTTCGTGGTATACAGTGATGCATCTTATGTCGGTTTGGGTTGTGTACTGATGTAAGACTGTAAGGTTATGACTTATACGTCCTGATAGCTTAAGTCACATGAGGGGAATTATCTGACGCATGATCTTGAGTTAGTTATCGTTGTCTTTGCCTTAAATATTTACAGACATTATCTATATAGTGAGAGGTGTATCATCTACACTGATCACAAGAACCTCAAGTATCTCCTTACCCAAAAGGAGTTGAACCTTTGGCATCATAGATAGGTCAAACTGCTTAAGGATTACAAATGCAGTATTGAGTATCATCCCGGTAAGGCCATTGTGGTGGTCGATGCTCTTAGTCGTAGTTTAATGTCTGATTTGATGGCAATGTTTGCTTGCCTAAGTCTATTTGATGATGAGATTCTGTTAGCTGAGTTATAAGTTAAGCCGACTTGGATTAATTAGATTTGGGATAAACAGTTGGGGGATGATTCTCTGGTTCTGTGTTTCCGTCAAGTAGAGAATGGTAGTACGTCTAATTTTTGGCTGAATGTTAATGGGGTTTTCTGTTTCTGAGGACGGGTTTGTGTACCTAGTGACCTTGATTTGAGGTAGTCAATTATGAGGGAAGCACATGGTAGCCCTTATTATATGCATTTTGGTGGAAATAAGATATATCGGGATCTTTGTGAATTATACTGGTGGCCTGGTTTGAAATGAGATTTGACAGATTTTGTTTCTCATTATCTGACATGGCAGCAAGTTAAGGCTGAGCATTAGTTGTCTTCAGGTTTGCTTCAACCCATTAAGATTCCCTTATGGAAATCGGAATGTGTGACTATGGACTTCATTAGTGGGTTGCCCTTAACACCTAATAAGAAGAATTCTGTATAGGTCATCATGGATCGATTGACCAAGTCTTCCCACTTCATTCCTGTTAGGACAGATTACTCCTTACAGAAATTGGCCAAGTTATATGTTTCAGAGATCGTAAGACTTCATGGAGAATCGATCTTGATTATTTCTGATAGAGATCCTCGCTTTATGTCTCGATT
The DNA here is from genome assembly GCF_025698485.1 of Gossypium arboreum. NCBI lineage: Eukaryota > Viridiplantae > Streptophyta > Magnoliopsida > Malvales > Malvaceae > Gossypium > Gossypium arboreum. The sequence goes on from NC_069079.1 coordinate 60,826,135, forward strand.
TTAGAGGAAACTTCATAAAGCTCTGGGTTTGAGATTGGACTTCAGTACTACATTCCATCCTCAAACGGATGGTCAATCTGAAAGGGCAATTCAAATACTAAAGGATATGCTTTGGAGTTGTGTGATTGATTTCCGAGGTAGTTGGGAGGATTTTCTACTGTTAGTTGAGTTAACCTTCAATAAAAACTTTCATTCCAGTATTCAGATGGCACCTTACAAGGCTTTGTATATTCATAAGTGTCTTACTCTATTGTGTTGGACTAAGTTGGCTAAACGACATGTTTTGGGTCTTAAGTTGGTTTTTGAGATTGAGGATTAAGTTAGACTAATTTGGGATCATCTTAAGGCAACTTCTGATAGATAGAAGTCCTATGCAAATCTAAAATTGAGGACATTGAGTACTCCATGGGTGATTTCGTGTTTCTTAAGGTATCTCCATGGAAAAAGGTTTTACGATTTGGATGTAAAGGCAACTTGAACCCTAGGTTTATTGGGCTGTATCGGATTCTAAAATGTATAGGATCGATCGCGTATCAGTTAGAGCTACCTCCAGAGTTAGACCATATCTGTAACAGCTCGATTTAGACCCTAGTCAGAATAGTGGTTTCGGGACCACAAATCTGAGTCAAAAAATATTTTAATATTATTTTCTATGTTTACAACATGATATGTGACATGTGTGAAAATTTCATGTGAAAATTTTATCGTTTGTGTGCTCGATTTTATAAAAGGACTTAATCGCATAAAATGAAAAAGTAGCATGCTATATGTTAAAAGTACCTATTTGCTATGGTTTGTTACACCAAAGGTCCTTATGGTGTTATTATGCCATTGATAGGATTAATGGACATTAATGGCCTTACATTATGTGAACTTATATGTTTATTATTAAGGGTAAAAAGGTAATTAGTATATTAATGATATAATAAATAAAACAAAGCATAAAATCATTCTTATAATCATCATTCACAGCCAAAAATAGAATAAATAATAGGGTTTGGATGCTTAGAACATTTGGCAACTTCAAGCTTGAATTTGGTAAGTGTTTTGATTCAGTTTTTGATGATTTTTACGTTTTGTGATTGTTGTATCGAGTATTAACTAGCCCATGCCTCAATTTTTGAAAGTGTTGATGATTTCAAAAGTTTCCATTGATGAATTCATGTGTTTTATGATATTTGATGATGAATTATGAAAGCTTGATACTTGATATACATATTTTGTAAAGTGATTTTGAGTAAAAATACATAGTAGGGATTAAATTGAAAAAAGTGTAAATTGAGGAGTTATAATGTGAAATAAATGAAAAATATGGACTTATATGAATTAATGGAATATTTGGCCAAGCATGTGAATAAGGAAATTTTGTATATTTTTGTGTTTTGTGAAATAAGGACTAAAATGTCAAAGTGGGTAATTATAAGGGCCAAAGTGTAAAAATGTCTAATTATGTATTTGTGGATTGAATTGATTAAATGTGTGATTAAATTAGTGAAATTTGTATTAATTTAGATCAAGAGAGGAGGAAATTAGAATTGGATCGGGGAAAATTGAAAGTTATCGAGTAATCGATCCAGTTCCTCTATTCTGATTACGAGGTAAGTTCATATGCAAATATATGTATTTGAATTGATTTATTCATGCTATATGAATTGAATTGTAATGAATGGCTATGGAAGATGAATATGTGAAATTGAGAAAGCATCAACAGTGATACGACTTCTGAAAGTCTCGTACGAACCATGGGAATAGAATAGGATACATATGTCATGACATAGGATTCCGATACGTGATTTCGTGTAAGACCACGTCTGGGACGTTGCCATCGATTTGAGATTTACGTGTAAGACCATGTCTGAGATATTGACATCGTATATGATTTTTTGTAAGACCCTGTCTGTGATAGTGGCATCGATATTTGATTACATGTAAGACCTCATCTGGGATGTTGGCAATGTATGAGTTTACGAGCTATCCAAGTATCCTTATCAATTTCGAACGGTTCAGTGGGCATTATCGAGGAAGGAATTAATATATGAATGAATATCCGATTCAGGTACGTATGAAATGTACATGTTATTCAAGAATGAAAGGTGAGTATGTTATAAATGATGACATGTGAATTATAAGAGAACAAAATGTGATTATATGCAAGTGAACTATGAACAAGTGAATTAAATGTGATTTATGAAATCAAATTGTGTTTTGTGTGATCTTACTATAAATGAATTGGTTGAAGTTTATCTCATGTGTTAAGTTTATTTTTATATGGCTTACTAAGCTTTTGAAAGCTTACTTTGTGTGTGTTTTACATTGTTTTATAGATTATCGAAGCTACCGTGAGCTCAGGGATCATCAAGGATCAACGTCACACTATCGAACTTTATTTTGGTACTTTTGAAGTTGTAAATATTAATATATGGCATTTATAGGCTAGTAATGTTATAATTTGTGTTATGTGTATTTCTTGCCATGTGATATGGCATGAATATAATTAAGATTTTGAAATTTGTTTTTAGTATAGATTATGTGATGGAAAAATGTTATAATTGATGTATATATATAGTCTTGTCTGAATGGCCATCTTGGTATGAATTGGTAGTTAAAATGGTAAAGTTTTGATATGATTTCTAGTTTAATTATATGAAGTTTGAGACAAATGGATTGGCATGATTTTACCTCATGAAATTGGTATGCTTTGTTATGAAATTGAGTATGAAATTGATTGGTGATATTGTGGATTGAATTATGCATATTTGGGTATGGTTTTGGTTGCTATTTGGTCATTAATTATACTTTGGTTGATGCTTGTAGAGATGACCCTCTTTGGGTGGCATGTTGGCCTTATAAATGACCTATTTTTGTCCACACGGGCAGAGACACGGGTGTGTGTCTTAGCCATGTGTGACATATGGTCATGTTACACGGCCGTGTGTCCCCTGGGGTACCCTATAATTTAAGGCAATATACCCTACAGTTTTGACATGGCCTAGACACACGGGCGCGTCTATCGATCATGTGTGGCACAGGGGCTGACACATGAGCGTGTGGTTGCCCGTGTGACCCAAGTCAGTAACCTCTCTAATTTTCCCACGACCATGGCACATGGGCGTGTCCTCGACCGTGTGGTGCAAGTCAGTATGTATGCCTTGTTTTCACACGGCCTGTGACACGGACGTGTCTAGTAGCCGTGTGAGGCACATGGCCTGTTCACACGGGCGTATGACCCTTATATCTTTAGAAATTTTCCATATTTTCCAAAGTTTATGAATGTTATTGGTTTAGTCCCGAACCTCTTCTAAGAATGTTTTAAGGTCTCGTAAACCTAAATAAGGGACGTTGTGAATAATTTGTATGGACTTTGATCATGATTGCGTAAATGGATGTGTATGATGTGAATTATCTGATAATGCCTCGTAACCCTATTCTGGCGATAGATACGGGTTAGGGATGTTACAATATCCATGATGTGTTTCACATCTTGATGTTGAGGCGATATCGGTCAGACCCATCTCATGCTGTTTTTGTTGAGGAGATTAAGGTTAAACTGAATTTGACGTTTGAGGAGAAGCCAGTTTAGATTCTAGATCAGGATGTTAATGTCTTAAGGAGGAAATCTATTCCATTAGTTAAGGTTCTATGGTAGAATAATGACAAAGAGGAAGCCATATGGGAACCTAAGGGCTCGATTTGTCAACAGTATCTGCATCTGTTTGAATCAGGTAAATTTCAAGGTCAAAATATTTTTAGAGGGTAGAGTTGTGATGCCCGGATTTATTAAATTATGTTTTTATGAATTATGTCGTAAATATGTATCAGCTACAGTGGTTAAGTATTCTGATTATAGGTTTGAGATCAGGGGTTCAAGTTGCACTTTTGGAAATTTCGCTATTTTTTTTGTTCCTAGCCTTATCATTAATTGTTTGGCTTATATCATATTTTCAGTTAACTCATGTTAGAAGGAGTCAACTGGTTCAAGTGGTAAGGTGTTAGCTTGCTTTAAGGTCTTGTGTTCGAATCCCTGCGTGAGCAAAGTGGTTTATTGATGTGGAAGTCTAATAAGTTAGGTTAGTTGTACAAGTCTGTTCAATAGAATCTTTTATTTTTATTTTTCTCCAAAAATAGCCCCATTTTACTTCATATTTGTTTCCCCAAAAGAACCCACTATTCATGTTATTTTTTTTCCAATGTGCTAGCTTTTTCATTCTTTGATTTCTTGGTTTTTTTTCCCTTCTTTCTCTTTCTTCAATTTTTATTTTTCTTTCTATTTTGAATCTTGATTTCATTCCTTGGATTTTCTATTACAATTGTTGGTGGTCATTGCTATTATTGAATCGCCGGGTAAGTGGTGATATTTCGAAAGTTTTGGTTCTTGTTTTCGTTTGGTTAGAGTGTTGTGATCTTATAGTGAAATTGGGGTGTGAGTCATTTAATCTAATCATTAACACACTATTAGGTGGGGATCGAAAGCAGTTGGTTGTTCTTCCAATGCCTTAGGATTGGTGTGGTAGCGGTTCGTTCAACGGTTAGTGCGAGGATGTGTTTTTGTAAGGCCATTCTAGTTCGATTGTGGTTGATTATTAGTTAAATTTCGTAAATTATTACTGAAATTAGTGGTGTTAATTGTTGTTTTAGGTGTGAGATTGTTCGTGTTTGGGATCATTTTCTAAAAATACAAGGTGTGTAACGAAAAACTCAAAAAATAACGAACGACGAAAGCCAAAATTGGAACCTGTCAATGCTGCACGGCTGTGTGCCAGGCCGTGTGTGAGGTTATGTGGGCTCAAATTTCAGAATTCTTCCCTAGGATTGTACATGTCGTCCTGGTCGTCTGTGGGCCGTCTGTTGGGTTAGTATATGTGGTATAAGCCTGAAAACATGAAGTCTGCTAATCTATTAGGTTGAAATTGACAAAAATAACATCTATATTCGTGTAATGTAATTTTGCATTTATTATCTGTTCTATTATGTATAAACGTGTTTAATATGTGTTATACGAGCATGCATGTTATATTAATTCTGGTATTTGTTATTACTATCTGTATCTGGCTATGGGGCAAGATATGTATAATGTGGAGGACGTGTTCTGTGTGAGACAATATCTTACTGATATACTGGTACTACAACTGCGATTATTCTGAAAAGTGTCGTACGGACACTATGTGGTGTGCTGGGCTAGGTGGGTGTTTTATACCCCACATGGCATGTTGGGATGGGAGCTGGTGTGTAGAGGATGGGGGTAGGATTATACATGTCTGTATCTGTACTATTCTGAAATGAATCTAATTCTATTTATGAAATAAGTCTGCATCTGTTTTGCTTACAATGGAATCTGAGATTTTGTTTCTGTTGAGTTACACACTGAGTGTTAAAACTCGCTCTATGTTTCTATTACTTTCAGGAAACCCTCAGACTTATGCAGGTCAGTGTAACGGGAGCTCGGATACGCCCATGGTTTCGTAAAACAGTAATTACATAAATTTGCTAATTTAAAATTTTGGTTTGAGAGTTGTGCAATTTTGGACTCTCTGGACTTTTCGGTTTATTTTGGATTTGGATTTCAATTTGAGATTCCTAGCATGACGTTTGATAATATGATTTACGAAAACAACTATCTTATGCGATCAACCATTTTCAAGAAAATAAAACTTGGTTTTTTTCAAAATATAACGACTTAAGAATTTCTGCTGCAAATTATTTGATTGATTTGAAAATGTAAATAATTGATGTTTTTCAACAATAAGTATAACAACACGTTTTTAAATAAGTGGACTCTTTAAGTAACAAAGGTATGCGATGTTTTCAAAATAAGAAGATTGGATTTTTAATTTCTCCTCGTAACATTTCTAGATTTGGCCATAACATTTAGGCTGGGTTTGGGGTGTTACAACCTCATTTTGGTAGGGTCAAACAAACCATCGGATAAATCATTCAATATGTGGCCTATGCACAAGTAATAAGTATTGTCCCATTTTTGCCTTTTTCAGGTTGCAGCATCTGATTCATTTTCATTCTCTTCTGGTCTTGGAGTATCCAAAACATAGACAATCTTCAGAGTTGATAATAAAAAGTGCATCTTTTTCTACCATCATCGGAAATTGCCACCATCATACCAATAAGTTTGACAAAGTTTGAAGCCAACTCCCTTAGTGTTCCACTTTCATGTGTTGTAGTAGTCATCAAGAAAGTAGAACCTTAAAATTGTTAGTATAAAACTATGGTGAGGAAAATCTCGAACACATGAACGAAACTTAAACAGAGAATGAAGAAATAAGACAAGACTCTAAGGCCTGTATCAAGCCACTATCTTAAAGATTCTATTCACCCCACCTATACTTAGTGTGCAAATGAGTTTCAAGTAAATGAACCTTGATGATACAATGAAACTTGATGACTATTTACATTTTGCACTGACGAAAATAGTCCATTAAGCACTGAGCAATGTATAACAAGAAAATCAATTTCTATAGAAAAATTCTGTAGTAATTCTTTATAAAAGAATCTAGTAATATTAGAAGATGGAGGAAAGATAAAAAGAATTTTTAGAACTTATTGATATAATTTTCAAATTAAATCTCATTCCTAATAACATTTTAAACCGATATATAATTATTCATCTAATACTATAACTCTTCAAGTACTATTGTTTGAATAGTTATAATTTTTATCAAAAATCAAGTGATATAACTTTTGACCAATAATCAAAATATTTAACTATTTGGTTAATTACACATTTCATTTATAATTATTGAAACACTATAAATATTTGAAAATTTTCCAACAAAGCTAATGTTGAAACATGAGTATCTTTTAGAGAAACATACAAATTCAAAATTGTTCTTATATAGTTTGTAGTTTACATCACATAAAAGATTAAATAAATAATATTATAATATAAAAATAAGTTAAATTGTTTTCTTTTAAGAATTTAATGAAAGAAATATATAAGTAATTACTCAATATGAAATAAAATAAACATGTTTAACTCAGCTTAAGTTAAATATTGAAGTTTAAGCAAATTTTTAAACTCAAATCTAGAATCATCTAAACATGAAAAGATACGAGTAGTGTTGGTATACATCCAGCCAAACCTTAGCTCGAGCACTTTTAATCACTAACACCTCCAATCACAGACCATTCGTCTTTAATTGAAATTAACATTTTGAAATAAGAACTGAGTAAGCATTATCAGAGTTTAAATTTTTCCATTTTCGAATTTTTAATTATTTACATAATCTTTTACGAAGATTGCATGTGGATAGAAATTTTAATTTCAGACGTTTTATAATTTATTTTTTATTTCGTTTCGATTATTTGAAATTTTTTAATAGGTTGGTTATCTTTTCTTTAAAAGGAGAATGTGTAACTCGATGGTAAGTTTTAGCAAGGTAAGTTCTGTTTTATATTTATTGAAATTCTTGTCTTCTTAATCTATTTTTCATAATAAAAAAAAAGGGTCATGTATTTATTTAGGTTAATTTAATAATTTGTCAAATTTTGGTGGCTTTCCGGTGAGGTTGGGTCGACATTTTTGGTACCTAATGAAGAACTTTTAAATGGTATATGTGGCACCCATTTCAATAGAGTAATTTAGAAGAAAATAAATTTCAAAGTTTCTAATATATGGATTTTTTATAGTTTCGAGTAGTCAATTTTGACATAATCGAAATCTATGTAAATGTATTTATTTATTTATTTCAAAATTTAGATTTTTTTTTATAATACGATTTGATATTACTATCTGTCATGAGATTTTTACCAAGAAATATAATGCCCTAAAGTGAGCTAGTTGACACTGTTAACCCAAAAAAATATGTTTAATTTGTGATCATTTCTTATGCTTTGACTTTCTTAAGTTTCAGTAATCGATTTTGACAAAACAAATTTCTAAATTTTAGTATTACATTTATTATTCAAATTATTGTTTTCAAACTGTCAAATTATCGAGTAAATTTTGTATTTTCAAGTAAACAAAGCAATCATGATATTTAGTATTTCAGAATTTCTGAAATTTCGATATTATTTATTTTAAAAATATTTTCAGTCCAAATACAAATTATTTGGTTGAAGACCACATCTACCCGAGTCACCATACACGTTATCTTTGTGTTTCTGGTCGAGTTTAAGGGTAAGTAAAACTCGATTCAACTCGAAAAATCGAAAAAAATTTAAATTTCGAGTTAAACGAATCGAGTTATTCGAGTCAACTCGATTTTTTTTCGAATTTTGAGTTCGAATCGAGTTTGGTTTTCAAATTCAAATAATTTGAATAAACCGAATATCAAACTATAATAATTTACATTATTACCCCAAACTCCTAAACCTCTTCACTTTCCTCCCAAAACTTTTACTCCCTCCTACTTCCCCCTATAACTTTTGCTCCCTCCCATCCTACCCCCCTTTAAATATTCGTGTTAAAATTTTATTGATGATGCCATTAAATATTCGTGTTAAAATTGAATTATTGATGATACTATTAAATATTAGTGTTAAAATTTTATTGATGATGCCATTAAATATTAGTGTTAAAATTGAATTATTGATGATACTATTAAATATTCGTGTTAAAATTTTATGTTGGTATCAATTTCACATTTTATCTTTAAGATAATTTTATTAAAAATCACATTTTAAAATTTAATATTTTTTTAAATTTCAAAATACATAGTGACAAGAATTAGAAGATAATTAAAGCAATTAAGCAAGTAAAGAAGTTAACTTTGTATATAAAATATTAATAAATAATTATAAGGGATAAAAGTTAATAAAAATTTTGATTACGGTAGATGGCCGTGATTACAAGGACTTAAAATATTTTTTTAATTTAACTCGAACAAATATTTTCGATTCGATTCGATTCGAATTTCATCTCACTAAACTCGATTTGAGAAAATTTCTTAGGATAATAAAATATAATTCATTAATTCAATTAACTCAAAATTTTTTCATTCGATCCGATTCGAACGAAAGTTTACCCTTAATCGGGTCACCATACAAGTTATCTTTATATTTCTGGTCGTGTCGCGATACCCGTCATCTAGCCAAGTCGTGATACCCGTCATTTTTATATTTCTTGTGATGCCTAAAATTTACGGTGGAAATAGTAAGGGATCATCGTTGAAATTATCTATCATTTTAATTGATAAAGTAGAAAGATCTAATTGGAACCTTTGTCTATTTCACAATTGAAATAATTAAAAGGGAACTTAAGTATGATAGTATTATTAAAAAGAAAAAATGGACTTGTTTTATTGAATCAAAAGTGAGTAAACCGTTAGTTGAAATTAACCATGGATAGTGCACATACGATAATCATAAAACTTTTAAAGTGAGAATAGCCAAAGGATGAAATTGCAATTAGACCACTTAAATCAAGGGACTTAATTTTTGTTTAAGTGGTAATTAAACCACAATCAAGTGGCTTAAATAAAACTAAAGAGAATTAAAAGCTTTATGACACATTATGCTAGGTGTCAAAGATGGGCGAATTGGTGGCATGATACTTGGTTAGCTGTAATATCTAGGGGGGCTGGTAGCTGTACTCGTAAAAAATTTTCCATTTTAACCTTTTAAAAATTTTAAAATAATACAAATAAAATTATACTTTAATTCCTTAAAAATAATAATTTTTTACATTTAAATTTTTTAAAATTACATTTTTATTATAATAAAAATTACAAATTAAATTTTGCCCCTAAAAACTTTTTGTGTCCCGGCTGTAATGCTAATTAGATGGCCAAGTATTCCCACCATGCAGGGGGGGCAACCGGCCTTCACCGATGGAGAACAGGAGCAGTGATATTGGGGAAAAAACAAAGAAAGAAAGGTGCTCTATATTCATCTTTTTGTTGTTAGCTTGCTCAACTTTGGCTGTTGTCATAAGGCTTTAAATTATAGTCGATACTCCATTTAATGCTGCTAAAGGAGATTGTATATTGAGCTTGAAGTGAGTGGAAGTTGTTTCAAGTAGATGTTATTGCTTGCCAAGGCTGGTCAACTTCAAGTTGTTGCTTCAATGCTCCAAAGGCAGAACGGTTGCAAACAATTGGAGGCTGCTTGCACGGCTTCTAGAGTTGTCATTGCCAAGCCGCGGCTGTCATTTATATGCCAATTCACCTTGTTTCAAATAAATGTGTTATTTGCCTTTTATTTTAGCTGCTGATACTTTATTCTAAATTGAATCACTTAAATTGCTGGCTATTCTCTTCACAGATTCGTGCTTGTTTTGATTGATCAAAGATACCTCAAGGAAAATTGGGAAGGAACTAAACTCTCGAATGCATGGTATTATCTTTGTTTATCTTGAGAAAGAATGGAAATGGAAGGTATAGTTGGCGTTAGAGGTGAGTGTCTTTGATTTAAATATATTTTATACTAATGTGCCGACATAATTAGAATAAGTGGTAATTATGAAATTAAGGTGAATTTTACACTTAATATGATAGTTAGTTAAATGAACAAACATAAAAGGAACAAGTAAAACGATAAATTGTATTGTGTTACCGTATAGGGAATGGAATCTTACAATAGTTATAGGATAATTAAAGAGCAATGATCTAGTACAAGAAAATATTAAGCTTTATAAATGTGAGGCTAACAAATAGTAGCAATCTTTTGAATAGATTAGAGTATATTCGGTTAAGATATATGGTTTGACTTGTAATGTTATAATATCCTTTCATTGATAAAAAGATGTTATCATGTGATTACTGCAAATATTCATGAAAATAAAAATAAAAGTAAACTACTAGATTTTACTAATAAAATGGATAACAAATTTATTAACTAAGACTAAAACGAAATTTTCAGTAAGACTAAGAAGGGTGAATATGATATTATCATTAAATAATACTAGAAAATGATGAGAGTTTCAAGTATAGTTAGTACGTTTTAGGTCAACTAATATTATCAGTGATTTTATTTAGTTTTAATTTTTAAAGAGTCGTGCAATATATTGATATATGGATTGAGCATTCAATTTCAAGAGGATCATAAGTAATTTAATTTTTAGAGAGTAGTGGGCAATTCAATTTCTAGAGAGTCATGGATATATATTGATATATAGATTAAACAGCTTTAATTTTTAGAAGGTTATGTGTAATTTTTTCTTTCCAGAGGGTCATGGATATATATTGATATGCACATTGAGTAGTCTCAATTTCATAAAGTCAAGGACTTTGACATACAAATATGAATATTTGTTCTCATGCTTACTTTTAGTGAATAAGAAATGAAAAGTAACAATCCGGTTTTTAGTAGTGTCAGAAACAGTGGTTTCAGCGCCACAAATTTGACGAGCGAGTCCGTATATATTATTATTTAATATTTACTAGTCAAATATAGTATTATTATAAATTTTGATTTGATAATTTATGTTATTTGAACGAATAATTAGGTTCAAGTAGTAAATCCTTAAAGTAAAGTGATTTTAGAAAATGAGGTATCGAGACTTCGCTTCTATAAACTGAGCCCATAAATATTTAATAAATATTTATGGAATGTTATTAGGGTCATATTAAAAAGTGGTTAAGAAATTTTAATGTTTAGGCAGTTAATTAATTGAAAAGGACTAAATTGTAAAAGCTGCAAAAGTTAATTTCTATTAGGTAAATGGATCAAATAACTATGAAAAGATGAATTAATGGACTTGGATGGCAATTATACCATATTTTTGGTTAGTGGATCATATTGGTTGTTTTTTTTTTTGTAATTTTAATAGTTTAAAATGGTTAATTTTGTAATTTGATAATTAAATTAAAATGTTAAAACAAACTAAAAGACAAAAAGGCTATCATCTTCTTCAATTTAATATTTTGCTAACCGAAAACCATTTTTAGGTGAAGAAAGCTTTTGGCCAAAGCTTAAATCTCATGCATGGTATGTTTTCAAGTCTCATTTTTTAGTGATTTTTATGGTTTTGAGCTCGTATTAGCTTAATCTAGCTAGTTTGGGGTCAATTTGTAAAGCTGTTAAAGGTTTAACGATTTACCATGAATAATTTTGAGGCGTTTTTTATTTTAATGGATGAATTATTAAAGTTGATAGCTACATATGAGTATTTTGTTAAGTGGTTTTTAGTTATTTTGAATGTTAGGGATTAAATCGTTTAAATAGTAAAACTCTAGGGAAATAATGTGAATTTGTGAAAGATGTGGGTTGTTTTTGACCCTCAAGAAAATCGGCTAACATGAGTTCTCTTTTAAAAATGGTAAATTTGCAAATTATGGGTCTAAGGACTAAATTGAATAAAAGGAAAATGTTGGGGTAATTTTATAAATTCACATTAAAATGTGTTATAGGCTCGAAGTAATTATTTTTAGCTATTTGAATTATTTAATTAAATAAATTTATATTATTTAGATCAAGAAACACTACAATTGGATTTAAATTAAGGAAAAAGCTAAGGTTCCGAACTAATTGTTGACTCCATTTTAGCAACTTTTCTAATTGAGGTAAGTTCGTATAAGGATTAAATTTATTATTATTGTTTTAGATGGAATATTAGTTAATTTTGTGATATGCATAATTAGATTGATAGTTGTGTATTAATTTTGGTATAATGGATTAAGTTGTGAAGATAATTAAAATTAAAGTTTATACATGAAAATATGAACTTTATTTAATGTGTAATGGAATGGTACAATGGAATGAAAGAAAAGAGGATGGATGTGTATATTGAAAATGTGTATTTCATGAAGCATGTGCGAAATGATATATTATAATGAAATTTAAAGAATTGAATATGTACAAAGGTCTCGTTTGAACCTTGTGAATACTTAGGATACAAATGACATGTCATTAGGGATTATACAGTTTCGAGTGCTAGTCCTGGATGTCCTACCGATGGCTAAGGTCTTGCATTTGTTGCGAATTATCCATACCTCATTTAGCAACATCCCGACCCACAGCTCGTGTGAGCAGACCCATTTCACAGCTCGTGTGAGCACTATTGGAAAGGTTATGGTTATATGAAAAGACACAATATGTGTGAGCATTCCCGAGTATCCGATGTGATTCTATATGGTTCAACGGGTAAGTAAAGGCTATTGGAAAGGCATGTTTTAAACTTAATGTTACTAATGTTCATATGAAATGAAAAGATAGATATATATGAAATAAAAAAAAAGGATGAGAATTTATCATGTGATAGATGAAATACGCATGGAATTCATTTATTAGTATATGTTATGTTCATAGATATTATGTTTACTTATTATCTACTAACTATGTGGATTCAAATGAGAAGAATGTGAAATGGATATGTATGTGATGTATGATATATATAAATTCTAAATGTTTATTATGTATATGACATGATATACTTGGTACTTACATGTAATGTTATACTTACTAACCTTATGAAGTGATGTGTAAATGAAGTTTGACATATGACATGATGAAAGTGTGATTGGTTGTCTAGTTTAATATGTTTGGTAAGTTTAACTTTCCTTTAGACGAACTTACTAAGCACTAATTGCCTACGTAGTTGTTTTCTCTATTTTGTAGATTATCGGAAAAGCTAGACTGGTTGGAATCTTGTCGGAGCATCATTACACTATCCATTTGTTATATTGGTAGTTATGGTTGTAACATCCCCACTTTAAAAAAAGAAAAAAGAAAAAATAGAAGAAGAATATTTATGGTAGAAATCCTTGAATAAGTGATCTATAAATACATAGTAGTATAAGAAATTGTGATCGTTTTTAGAGAAAACTGTCAGACATAGAAACATAGAGGATTATTAGTAGGACTATATGGTTAAGTTAAAAATTTGGTATCGAGTTTAGTGATTAAATTGAATAAGTTAGAAAAGTATAGAGACTAAAGTGCAATTATCCTATTTTATTTTGATGGAAAGGACTTAATGGTAATTTTATTATTACTTAAAAAATCAATGGTTTCATGATGACTTTTAAATGATTTTTTATTAAGTAATAACATTTTAATAATTAATATTATAATATATAAAAAAGAGAAAAAGAGAGAAAGATAACATCTTTCTCATATTTCTTTCTTTTTCACGTCAAACAAAGGGGGAAAGAAAAAAATTTGCTTCAATTATTTTCCTTCAAATTCAAGTATAAGGTATGATTTTTCTACTATTTTTTTTTTAATTTTGAATCTTTGGAGCTTGCTCTGCATATATATACCAATAGTTTTTTATTTTATCAAGTATTTTGAAAGTTGTCATTAAAGGACATTGATGGAAGCTTTGAAAACTTAAGTGAAGTAGGTATATTTTTGGATAGAAAATTATTAGAAGATGAAATCTAGCTTGTTAGAAGTGTCAAAAAGAAATAAAAAATGGAAGGAAAGTTTATTTGGTATATTTGACCATGTTAAAGGGGAAGTAGAAAATATTGGCCACTTTGTGTAATTGATAAACCATAAATGTAACATGTTTTAATCCCATGCTTGGCATGTTTTTGGGTGATTTATTACATAAATTAGTGAATTCGATGCTTCTAGTCCTTTAATTTCATGTTTATATACTTAGGTGAGCAGAGGGAGCAAAAGGAGCGAAAAACGGGCCAAAATCGGGCAAAACGGGCTATCTTAAGGATCCACACGGCCAAGCAAATCCCACATGGGCTGAGCACACACTTGTGTGAACCACACAGGCTGGCCATACGCCCATGTGCCAGCCCGTGTCGATATCGCTCCCTGTTTCTAAAACACGAAAAAAAAAGCCAATTTTTAGGGTTTCTGAGCATTCTAGAATTTATAAATACACACTAGAAGAGGACCTAAGGAGACACGCAGAGTGGAACGTAGAAATTACTCGAAGAACGCCGATGGACTCAACTTAGAAGCAGGATCTCCTTCAAGACTGAAGATCTCTATTCAATTTCTTTAGAAGTTTTTTGGGTTTCTTTATGTTTTGTTGTTTTCCTATTTTTGAGATGTTTTCCTTTCCAAGTATGAACTAAATTCCCTAAATACCTAGGGAAGATGAACCCTATGACAGATTTTATTATTTGATTTTTCTAAATTACATGATAAATATTTGTTCTTGATCTCAATTATGTTTACTTACCTTCATGTTTAATGTTTTCAGGATATTAATTCATGATTGATGTGCTTATTCAGTGGAGCAAAAGTCCCTGTTTAAGAGTAGATCTAGCACAATTGAGTGGAGTTGCATACAATCCTAGAAATAGGATGACATAAATCTACCAGATTAAATTCAAATCTAGTAGGGGAATCCATAGATCGAGTTAATGCGACGATAAGGGTTTTAATTAGAAAGAGATTTCAATTAATCAACCTAAAGACAATTATTTTTATTCTCAAAAGAGATATTAATATAATTTAGGGATTTCTACGGATCAAGTCAAATGAACAAATCGTTTAATTCAGATTTAGAATAATAAGTGAAGTTTAGGTGGATTCTTTCTTGGGTATTGTCTCTCTCATAAGTTTTCTTCGA
Source organism: Gossypium arboreum (assembly GCF_025698485.1). Taxonomy (NCBI): domain Eukaryota; kingdom Viridiplantae; phylum Streptophyta; class Magnoliopsida; order Malvales; family Malvaceae; genus Gossypium; species Gossypium arboreum. The sequence goes on from NC_069079.1 coordinate 60,841,565, forward strand.
TTATTTTTCCAATTCACTCTCTGTCGCTTAGTAATTAGTTTAGTTTAATTTTAGATTAAAAACAACCCTTCAATTTATAGGCTAGATAATAAAAAGATAGTAATTACTAGTACTTTTAGTCCTCGTGGATACAATATTCCCGACTCACCATAGTTATATTACCATTCGATAGGTGTGCTTTCTTTTGTCGTATTTTAGTTAGTTCGTGATGTCATCAGTAATATTGGTGCTAAATGATAGCTTGTGAAGCAGTGAGTACTCTGGTGAAGGCAGAATTGAAAACGGATAATCGAGCCTAAAGGTATGTGAATTTCAGACTAGAAAACTTAAGTTGCCAATATGAATAATCATGCATATTTATGTTTGTTTTTATTATTTTTAGTTTTAGAATGGATAAATAATGTTGTTTCGTATTGAATTGCTCTTATTGTAGCTAAAAACGAAGCAAACATCTTGAAGGAGAAATGCGAAGAAAAGGAGTAAAGTGATTAAAACTTTGGTTTGTCTTTGTTATATTATTTTCATTACATAAAGCTTTAGAATATTTAGTTTAATATGACTAGCTATATTTATTTTATTTTACTTTTATGATTTTTGGATGAGTTTGAATGATTTAGTTAATATTTATAAAACTATGTTTCAAGATAAATATATGCTTTTCATATTATCAAATTAGCAAATTCATGGTTATGATTTGGATTTCAGTATTATGATTTTAGATGATTGAGCAAGAAAATGATTAATATGGTTTCAATTGGAAGCCTAATTTTACATTAGGCGATATGTGATTTGAACATGAAAGAGAATTGAAATGAGAATTATATGAAAATGGAATTGAAATGGATCATGAAATTTGGTTTTCATGAAATTTGGTTTTTACTCCGTTTCACTAAGTTAGACTAAACCTGATATAGTTGGCATACCATAGAGTCTTTATATCAGAGAATTTATATCTCCTCAATTCTCAGTGGGTTAAGGGAGAAAAGGCCAAGTCGGTCAATTATTATTATTGTTAGCCCCAATTCTTAGAGGGTCGTGGAATACTCTCATAGCCATCGTTGTCGAACAACTCGGGGTGGCAGATTCGTGTATTTGGTTATGAGTCTAAACTTTAATATGGGGTCTAAATTGAAAGAAAAGCAAAAACAAAACTTAAGTTTATTTGATTTTCCATATTGTGTAAATTAAATTAATTATACGATTTTGAATTTAATTAAAAACTTATTTTCTTTATTCGATTTGTCAATATCAAAATATTAAAGTCTAATAATATTATAATTTTCTTTTATTGTGATGATATTTATAATCATGTTTTTGTTTATTGCTATCAATTAATTTGTGTCCAATACTTATGTAATGATTTATATGATATTAGCACCACTGAGCATAAGAATTACTTAGCGTACGATTTATCTATTTTTCCGTGCGCAGGTAGTTAGATTCTCTAGATCGTTCGAGCAACATTCGAAGAACCGAAGTCCAGGTCAAACAATGTTGGTGTAAAGTTTACTTTATAGTTGATGTAAATGGCATGTACCTAGGCTTGTATATTTATAATATTATTTCGTAAACTGAATTTAAGTGTTTTCATTATGTTTTCTTTGCTAGTACTTTATAACTAATGTTTTGATAAAATAGTAAAGCGTAGAAATCTAGTTTATTGATATGTTTTGAGAAATTGTAGTGTTGGGAATTGATTTGGGAGATAATTTGAATGTGAATATTTTGTGAATATCTATATTTTGCAGGAGGTTTTATGTAAAATAGACAGAAATGCTGTTGAGATTTTTAATAAATAATTTTACCACAACGTTTTCTTTTTTCTTTTTTTTAAAAAGATAGAAAAGTGAGTTGCTTCGACAATGAAATCTGTCATTTTATATTCAGATCCAACAACTGGGTCGGGTATAAGGTGTCACAATGGTTGTCTTGGTTAATGGTTATAAATGGCATGTAATAGGGTTAAAAAGGTTATTCCAATTATTTAGCTTGTTTAGGTTGTGCTAAGTTTGTTGTGGTTAATGATATTAAATGATGGCATGTGAATAATAAGTACAAGTATGTGTGGATGAACTTTATGCATGTTTTATAGATATTAGGTATTAAAGGTATAATGGCATGTTTTGGAATGGCTATTTGGCATGGTTGACATAGGTTCAAACTAGAACTTTGAGATGTGGAATAGGTCTAAATTTGGTGTGTGAAATGTAGTGCCTTTGATTGGCATATTGGTAGGTATATGTTGAATGATTTTTAACTTGATTTGTGTTTATTTGAAGTTGAAATGGATGAATGATAGGTATATGGTGTAGATTTTAAGCTTAGTCCATGTCAATTAGATGAATTTACTTGGATGTATATTTTATGGTACCAATGAAGGTACATTGGTTGAATGCTGGAAAGGTGTTGCATATATGATGATTTTAGCATGATTTGGTCTCGTTTAAGTGTGTTTTAATTAGGTTTAAAAGATTAGCAAATGGTATTGTAACACCCCTTACCCGTGCACTGAGGCCGGGATAAGGTGCAGGCGTTCTGGGACAAACATACAAACATTAAACTAAAATACGGGCCATAAAATTTCATTCATATTTCAAAACGTTCATTCACTTACACATAGTCCCTTATTTGAGTCTCTGAAGCCCAAAACATACTTTAGAAAGGGTTCGGGACTAAATCGAGAACTTACAAAATCTTGGAAATTTCATGCTTTAAGGCTCCATACGCCTGTGTCCCAAAGTCAGTGTTCCATACAATTTGAGACACATGGTCGTGTCTCTGCACATGTGGAATATACCTAGGCTATTTTCCAAGCTTTGGTCAACCTTAATCTCTTACACACTTATACAAAATCAAAAGCATATAACATGGTATTCATTTAATGATTAAATATTCTCAATTAAACCACAAACATAGCATTTGTATGTCATCATACATGTGTCTCTCATACTCATTTTACCTTGTTTATTATAGTACCACTTATACATTTATACCAAGATTATCATCTTACAAAATATCTTCACTTAATCATCAAGCATTCATATTTAAAACTAGATCATATCTTTATAAAATACCACAATTCAGATACACAAAATAACATGCTTTCCTAAAACATTTCAATTCAACTCCATACCCAACAAGCATTACATTGAGATTAGTCATATATATATATATATATATATATATATATATACATGTCATGATACATATCATTCTCTTTACTTTTCTTATAAACACATATCATTTATTTCATTATATCAATATTTCATATACCATAGTTTCCATGTATTCCACATATATTTATTTTCCTCCTCCTCCTCTCCATTCCACATCCTTAATGTATATAGCATTCTTGTAAGTACGATTTCACAATTTACTAATAAATGCTCACATCAAACTGTCTACACGAGTCATAGTAACTTACTTATTTATAACTCTAGCGACAGAGATCCAAATTAAGATCCGAAAATTTCCTCTGAAACTAGACTCTCCATTAAATTTTCATAATTTTTGGTTTAGCCAATTAGTACAGTTTATTCATTAAAATTTTCCCCTATTTCACTTTCTGACAGTTCTGACCTCTCTTCACTAAAAATTAATTATCTCACAGTACAAAACTCGGATAACGTTCTTGTTGATTTATATTGAAAATAGACTCATTGAGGATTTTAAAAATATAAATTTAAGCCTCTAATTATTTTTATCCAAATTTTTGTGATTTTCCAAAGTTAGAACAGGGGATCACGTAATCATTCTGAACCAGTCTCACAAAAACATAAATATCTCAAAATATAGAACTCCTTTTCTTGATCTGTTTCTTTTATATGAAAATAGACTCATTAAGATTTAATTTTCTGTCTCATTCAGTCTCTGATTCAATTTCTTTTATTTTTGGTGATTTTTCAAAATCACATCACTGCTACTGTCCAAAATAGTTTTATTGCTAATTCACTCTTTCACACTTTCTTTGTATTAACCTCATTTTAACATACATATCACAAATCATTTTCACCACATTTCATACATCACAAGTATAGGCCCAGGTCACCATAAAATCATCCTCATGTATAACTTACTTGTTTATAACCTCACCACATCCTAGTCACTTAATGAAGACATCATTCATATAATCAAGTTCCTGCACTTATTCATCACAAAACTCAAAAAGCAATACATAGAGAGTCTCCCGTTGAACACTTCGGGTCAATCCTCGATACTTGGTGGTTTCAGCACATAGCTCCACCCATCATATAGTTCGGCTGTCTTGTACACATGGTGAACACTCAGTACCACCCATGTGACCTAGCCAATTTATCTCATAGCTCTCTTGTCTACATGGTATCCTTCACTTGGAACCACGCATGCAACCTAGCTACATATATCCCGTAGCTCTTTTATCTACATGGTGTACACATAGTATCACCCATGTGACCTAGCTACATCATAATGTCTTGTAGCTCTCTTGTACACATGATGTGCACTCAGCACCATACATGTGACCTAGTTACATACTATCTGTATCATCCAATCTTTCCGAAGGTTCAACCGGGATTTCTCTCTCTTTTCCAACAATTTCACCAATCAAGTAATTATCCACAAACATATTTCCAATATTATTATAAAATATCATAATACAAGTGTAACACCCCTAACTCGTGACCGACGCCGGTGTCGGACACGAGGGGTTAACGAGACAAATCCTCTTAAAGTACCGACCAATTTGGCATTTCTGGACAGGCTGGAAAACTGCGTCACCGTCGCCTTAAAATCATATCTCGAGTTCCAAAACTCGGAAACTGGTTTCGTAAATTTTCCTGAATTTAGACTCATATATCCATCCATGGATTTATTTTAGAATTTTGGTTGGGCCAATTGGTACAGTTTATTAGTTAAAGTCACCCATGTTACAGGGATCGACTGCTCTGACCTCCGCGCGTTACAACTTGAATATCTTTCTGTACAGGGCTTTAATACTGGTGCCGTTTGTTTCTAATGAAACTAGACTCAAAATGGAATCTGTACATATAAGGCATGACTCCTAATTCTTTCTGGATAATTTATGGTAAATTTTTAAAGTCACGACAGGGGACCCAGAAATCGTTCTGGCCCTGTCTCACGAGAACTTTAATATCTCCCAGTATACTGCTCATATGGTCGTTTCGTTTCGTCCATATAAAATAGATTCATCAAGGATCAGTTCCATAATTTACTCACTATTTAATTCTACTTATACTATTTTAGTGATTTTTCAATCTCATCTCACTGCTGCTGTCCGCAACAGTTACTGCAGTAGACTATGCCAATTTCATGAATTTTTCCTTGGCCTTAATCATCCATCATACATGACACAAATTATGGCCACCTTAACAAAATTTGAGTTTCTAAGACTCGTGGCTATAGGTTCTAGCATCCCACTCGGCGACCACATAGGCCATTTCACATGGCTTAAAGTTTACAACCCACAATTCGACAAAATATAATAGCCTATACATGCCAAATGTTCTTCAACAACAAAAAACAATACCACAAGATTTCAGCCGGTGTGATGACTTCAACGACGGTTCCGAGCACGCAAACAATCTGAGTCCAAGAGACCTAAAATGGGTGACAAGAAAACACCGAGTGAGTTTACAACTCAGTAAGTCATAAGCATTCGTCAATCCACCGATAAAGTTACTACTACATGTACAACAAATGAGGCTAGGTACTCGTCCATATCGAATCTATACCATAATACCTCGGACCTTTTGGTCCAATCTAAATACCAATTCATACATCCACATTTCATGTTCTACACAACAAGGTAATCAAGCATTTTACACATTAACTCATTTTCCAGCACAACCATACAATTTCAATCATCACATAGATTTAAGGCTTACCAAATTCAACCCCAAGCATGAGCGTATTACCTATTCGTCATGAGCTCAAGGTACTTACCGATCCGCTGTCCATACTCACTCGATGGAGACACACCCTCCATATAATTGTTCGATTGGAGATATTTATATATATATAGAGTACGCACACACACGATGCTTAATACTCGATTTCGCACACTTAGTGCCATGCGATTTAGGCCCTTTTACACAGTGCCATGCCCTTGAGCTCGCACACTTAGTGCCATATATTTCCAGCATGCACACTTAGTGCCATATATTTCCAACACGCACACTTAGTGCCAATCTAAATCACCGTGCACACGTATTGCCCGACACTTAGTGCCGAAAGCAAACTTTCTACACATTTCACTATTTCTTTTACATTCAACAATTGTCATCACTCCATACACATACATTTTCATTTATATATATATATCATCCCATTAAACACAATTGCATAAATTTTACAATCATTTAAGCAATATCAAATACGTGCTTAATGACTTACCTCGTGTTGGGTAAAATAGTTCCAAGTCGGCTACTCGATGACCTTCGTCTTTCCCTTGCTTGATTCTCCTTCTTTAACTCCTTGAGCTTAATCAATAAATCACTAGTTTAACCATCTTGCTAAACATTCATAATTCAACTACACATGCATATGTATGCTTGTATATTCGGCAACCATTCTTACTAATCGTCCATTTGGTCGATTATACACCTAACGAATATGCACCAAAACTTGATTCAACATTACCTACATACTCACTTTAATGGCGAATATATATATATATGTACAATGTCAACTAACATCTTTTAATCACCTAATTTCATCTCATGAACATTTAATCAAATTTTCCCAATCTAGCATATTTTCACATCCATTTGTAACATCATGTACAAACACATATACACATATATCAAAACACAAATTTTTACCTATAATGCAACAAGCATAAATCGCACTTATGAGCATGCCATGGCCGAATACATCCCACACCATCCCCCTTTCAATTTTTGGTCATGGTTAAACAAAGAAAACTCCATGTCTTACTCAAGAATGCTAAAAGAAATTTCAAGAGTAGTCAATCCATCATTACATGTATCATCAACAAGCTTCACATTTAGCATGCAATGGCTTTAACACAATATCAACCTTGGCCAAATACCATTTCCATGGCATAACAAGGATTTGAACCATGGGCTAACATGAACATCAAGTTAGCAACTAAAACATGCATGAATCTCATGACACAACCTCAAACATACCTTAATCTTGACACAAGTATGACCAAATCTCCTTCTAGTTCTCTTCTAAACCAAGCATGAAGCAAAAATCCTTCCTTTTTCCTTAGTATTTTCAGCCAAGATTTTGAGAATGGATGAACAATTTTTTCCTTTCTTTTTCCTCTACTCACGGCAACAAAGGGGGGCATCCATGCTCATTTTTTTTCATTTCTTTATTTTTCTACATAATCCACTAACTAAACATGTTGGAAACATGTTCCCTTGCCCATATTCTTGTCATGGCGGCCACTCACCTTAGGAAGTGGGTTATTTGACATGCAAGGACAACTATTTTCCCACATGTATTAATAGGCCACCTTACAATTGCCTAGCACATTTCTAAATTTTCTCACATAAGTCCTATTTGATAAAAATTCACTTACTATTAACAAAATCCAAACACGAAATTTTCACACATGCATATATACATATAATGAGCATCAATTATGATGGTTAATTATTATTATGACTCGGTTTGGTGGTCCGAAACCACTTTCCGACTAGGGTCGATTTAGGGATGTCACAACTCTCCCCACTTAGAAATTTTCGTCCCGAAAATCTTACCGTAAATAGGCTCGGGTATCGCTCTTTCATAGAGTCCTCAAGTTCCCAAGTGGCTTCTTCCATTCCGTGTTTATGCCACAACACCTTCACTAACGGGATTTTCCTATTAGCAACTCTTTTACTTCACGCCTCATAATGCGAACGGTTCCTCTTCATAGCTCAAATTAGGTGAATCTCAATCTCGGATGGAGCAATTACGTGCGATGGATCAGACCTATATCGTCGAAGCATCGAGACATGAAAACGTTGTGAATCCTTTCGAGCTCAAGGGCAAAATTAATCGATATCGATGGCCCAACTCGTTCGGATACTTCATATGGCCCGATAAACCTCGGACTCAATTTGCCCTTACGACCAAATCTAAGCACCTTCTTCCAAGGTGAAACTTTGAGAAAGACCTTGTCTCCAACACGATATTCAATATCTTTTCTTTTCAAATCCGCATCGACTTTTGGCGATCCGGCGACTTTCAAACTTTCACGAATTACTCGAACTTTTGCTCGGCATCCTTAACCAAATCAACCGAAGAATTTACCTTCACTAAGTTCACCGAATAATGGGTGCGGCATTTACGACCGTATAAAGCCTCGTAAAGGCGCCATCTTAATACTTGATTGAAAGCTATTGTTGTGGCGAATTCAATCAAAGGTAAATACCGTTCCATGAACCACTAAACTCAAGGATGCAACATCTCAACATATCCTCGAGTATTTGAATTATCCGTTCGGATTGACCATCGGTTTGGGGATGAAAAGCGGTGCTAAAATGCAGCTTGGTACCCGAGCATCTTGCAATTTCTTCCAAAATCGCGACGTAAATCTTGGGTCTCTATCCGACCACGATAGAAATAGGCACCCGTGTAATCTCACAACTCGAGAAAGCGTACAATTCCGCTAATTTGTCCATTGAAAAATCCGTGCGTCGGGGATAAAGTGAGCCGACTTAGTTAGTCTATCGACAACGACCCAAATCGCATCCTTCTTACTCACGACAATGGCGGTCCGGATACAAAGTCCATTGTGACTCGATCCCATTTCCATTCGGGTATCATGATCGGTGAAGTAATCCCGATGGCACTTGATGTTCCGCTTTCACTTGTTGACATATCGACACCTTGAAACAAATTGAAATGTCTCGTTTCATCTTAGGGCCACCAAAATTGGCGTTTGGTCATTGTACATTTTAGTACTACCGGGTGGATTGACATTCGACTACAATGGGCTTCATTTAGAATTATCGAAATAAGTTCAATTCTTTGGAACACACAGACGACTTCTAAACCTTAAACAATCGTCATCATCAATTTGAAACTCGATTCCTTGCTCGAAACACACTCACCCCGTTTTGCAAGCAACTCCTCATCAACTTTACGAGCTTCCCGAATTTGATGAGCCAACAATGGTTTGGCCTTCAATTGGCTACTAACACATTGTCGGGTAGAATAGACAAGTGTACATTCATCGCTCGTAAAAGCAAGCGGTGATTTCGACTTAAGGCATCCGCAACCACATTGGCCTTTCCGGGTGATAATCAATAACGAGTTCATAATCTTTTAACAACTCGAGCCATCGTCTTTGTCGCAGATTTAAGTCTCTTTGAGTCATCAAATATTTGAGACTTTTGTGATCCGAATACATGGCACTTCTCACCAAATAAGTAATGTCGCCATATCTTTAAAGGCGAATCGATGGCGACCAATTCGAGATCATGGGTGGGATAATTTTTCTCATGTGGCTTTAATTGTCTCGACGCATAGGCCACAACTCGCCCTTCTTGCATCAATCGCAACCCAACCCAAGTAGGGATGCGTCACTATAAATGACAAACTCTTTGCCCGATTCGGGTTGCACTAGAATTGGGGCTTCATCAAATAAGCTTTCAGTTGATCGAAACTTTTCGACATTTCTCCGTCCATTCGAACTTAACATCCTTTTGGAGTAACCGTCATTGGCGTGGCTATCGTCGAGAAACCTTTACAAATCGTCGGTAATAACCGCAAGCCCCAAAAGCTCCTAACCCGGTAACATTCCTTGGTGGTTTCCAATCGACTATGGCGAAATTTTGTTCGGGTCCACCACGACACCGATCACGGACATCACGTGCCCCAAAAAGCTAACCTCTTTCAACCAAAATTCACATTCTTGAACTTTGCGTATAATCGCTTATCTCGTAAGATTTGCAACACTAGCCTCGGTGTTCAGCATGTTCGTTTCATCTCTCGAATAGACCAAAATGTCATCGATAAATACAACTACGAACCGATCCAAGTATGGCCTGAAAATTCTATTCATTAAATCCATAAACACCGCAGGGCATTAGTGAGCCCAAACGGCATCACCAAGAATTCGTAGTGACCGTACCTCGTTCTAAAAGCGGTTTTGGGTATGTCCGATTCTCGGACCCTCAACCGATAGTACCCGACCTCAAATCTATCTTTGAAAACACCGAGGCTCCCTTTAATTGATCAAACAAATCGTCAATTCGTGGCAATGGATATTTATTCTTTATCGTCACTTTATTGAGTTGACGATAGTCGATGCACAACCTCATGGTTCCGTCCTTCTTCTTCACAAACAATACAAAGCGCCCCACGGAGAAAAACTCGGTCGGCGAAACCTCTATCCGTCAATTCTTGCAATTGAACCTTCAATTCCTTTAATTCCGTTAATGCCATACGATACGGGGCTATTGAAATCGGCGTAGTACGGTACAACCGATGCGAATTCCACTTCTCGAACCGGTGGCAATCCGGTAATTCCTCGGAAAAACATCTGAATACTCACAAACCACTGTACCGATTCGAGTTTCCTTTCCGTCTCTTTACTCCCAAACACATACGCAAGGTATGTTTCACACCCTTTTCACATATCTTGACGGTCATAGAAGATATTATTCTTGCACTCCCTTTAAATCATGAGACTCGACTCGGACTACCTCATTATTTGCACTCCTCAAATTAATGGTTTTCCTTTTGCGATCCACCTTTGCATCATGTACGGTCACCAATCCATACCAAGAATAACATCAATTCATGAAATGGTAGAAGCATCGGATCGGTAGGAAAGCAGGATTCTCGAATTATTAGGGGCATCTCTTGCACACTTTATCAACAAGCACGTATTGACCCAAAGGGTTTGACACTCGAATTACGAACTCGGTAGACTCAACGGTAGAGTCTTCTTTGGATGCTAAGGTTTCACATACATATAAGTGAGTAGAGCGGGGTCAATCAATGCAATCACAATAGTATCAAAGAGAGTAAAAGTACCGGTGATAACGTCGGGGAGGATGCCTCCTCTCGTGCGGATGGCATATGCTCTAGCAGAGCACGGGTCTCGGATCGGACGGCCGTATTAGAGGCTCCTCTCTGATTACCACCCCTACCTCCAGAGATTCTCGGGGGCCTACCTCCAGCCGTCGTTCCACTAGGTCTTGCACCTTGCGTCTTATTCCTCTCATCTAGCTCCGTGCAATCTCTAATGAAGTGGTCCTTCGAACCGCATCCATAACAGGCCCTATTAACAGACTTACCCCAACATTCACCTAGGTGTCGTCTTCCACATTGGGGGCATTCAGGTCTCTCTTGACGATTATTGCCCACACTAGCTACTGAAGTAGCTCGGGAGTCCGTCAATGGTCGGGCTCTAATGGAAATTCCTGAAGTCGTCCTCGACTTACTGGTGTCCTCCCCGAACCTCTTTACAGTAGAGAACGGAGCTTTACTCGTCGATCTTTTACGGTAATCTCTTGCTTCAAATTCAGCCTTCTTCTTCTCCCTCCCAAGTTCTTCCGCCTTGCAGGCTCGTTCGACTAGTGTCACGAACTCCTTTATCTCCAAAATTCCCACTAGTAACTTTAACTCTTCATTCAATCCTTCTTCAAATCTTTTGCACATCGCAACCTCATCAGCCACACACTCCAGAGCATACCGACTAAGTCTTACGAACTCATGTTCGTATTCGAGATCTGATCATCCGGCCTTGCTTGAGTTCCAAGAATTCCTTACGCTTCGATCGATGAACCGTTGACTAATGTATTTCTTTGAAATTGGATTGGAAGAAATCCCAAGTAACTCGTTCATTTGGGACTATGGAAATTAAAGTCCTCCACCAATAGTAAGTGAGTCTCGCAACAAGGATATAGCACACTTAAGACATTCGTCGGTGTGCATGACGATTCATCTAACACTCTAATGGTGTTATCGAGCGAACTTCGGCCTTTTCGGCATCATCGGTAACTATGGCCTTGAACTCCTCGCATTGCGCTTCCTAATCAAGTCCACGGTGGTTTACTCGACCTCACGGGATCGATGGCTGGAGGCTTTGCGAGTCTTGGGGTGGAGTATTTAAATTCGGGAATGGTTGGACAGCCGGGTTGGTTCGGGCATATTGCGCGACCCACTCATTCATCATAGTGAAGAAGGCTTGTTTCGCCCTTCATTTTGATTATTCGCGGATGATGAGGCTCAACAGGCGGTGTCCCTTGCGCAGGAGCAGCCGCTACACTTTCAACGTCATCCGCCAAGGGTCTCTCTACCGGGTTCCATCGCTAATCAAAACAAAAATTTCAACCGTCGAAGTCATCACATTATTAAGCACTATCAATTTGGCATGTATAGCTAGACTCACACGCGCTATGGTAGTCCTAGAACCGACTAAACCATAGCTCTGATACCAATAAAATTGTAACACCCTAACTCGTGACCGGCGCGGTGTCGGACACGAGGGGTTAACGAGACAAATCCTCTTAAAGTACCGACCAATTTGGCATTTCTGGACAGGCTGGAAAACTGCGTCACCGTCGCCTTAAAATCATATCTCGAGTTCCAAAACTCGGAAACTGGTTTCGTAAATTTTCCCTGAATTTAGACTCATATATCCATCCATGGATTTATTTTTAGAATTTTTGGTTGGGCCAATTGGTACAGTTTATTAGTTAAAGTCACCCATGTTACAGGGATCGACTGCTCTGACCTCCGCGCGTTACAACTTGAATATCTTTCTGTACAGGGCTTTAATACTGGTGCCGTTTGTTTCTAATGAAACTAGACTCAAAATGGAATCTGTACATATAAGGCATGACTCCTAATTCTTTCTGGATAATTTATGGTAAATTTTCAAAGTCACGACAGGGGACCCAGAAATCGTTCTGGCCCTGTCTCACGAGAACTTTAATATCTCCCAGTATACTGCTCATATGGTCGTTTCGTTTCGTCCATATAAAAATAGATTCATCAAGGATCAGTTCCATAATTTACTCACTATTTAATTCTACTTATACTATTTTTAGTGATTTTTCAATCTCATCTCACTGCTGCTGTCCGCAACAGTTACTGCAGTAGACTATGCCAATTTCATGAATTTTTCCTTGGCCTTAATCATCCATCATACATGACACAAATTATGGCCACCTTAACAAAATTTGAGTTTCTAAGACTCGTGGCTATAGGTTCTAGCATCCCACTCGACGCGACCACATAGGCCATTTTCACATGGCTTAAAGTTTACAACCCACAATTCGACAAAATATAATAGCCTATACATGCCAAATGTTCTTCAACAACAAAAAACAATACCACAAGATTTCAGCCGGTGTGATGACTTCAACGACGGTTCGAGCACGCAACAATACGAGTCCAAGAGACCTAAAATGGGTGACAAGAAAACACCGAGTGAGTTTACAACTCAGTAAGTCATAAGCATTCGTCAATCCACTGATAAAGTTACTACTACATGTACAACAAATGAGGCTAGGTACTCGTCCATATCGAATCTATACCATAATACCTCGGACCTTTTGGTCCAATCTCGTACCAATTCATACATCCACATTTCATGTTCTACACAACAAGGTAATCGAAGCATTTTTACACATTAACTCATTTTCCAGCACAACCATACAATTTCAATCATCACATAGATTTAAGGCTTACCAAATTCAACCCCAAGCATGAACGTATTACCTATTCGTCATGAGCTCAAGGTACTTACCCGATCCGCTGTCCATACTCACTCGATGGAGACACACCCTCCATATAATTGTTCGATTGGAGATATTTATATATATATAGAGTACGCACACACGATTGCTTAATACTCGATTTCGCACACTTAGTGCCATGCGATTTAGGCCCTTTTACAGTGCCATGCCCTTGAGCTCGCACACTTAGTGCCATATATTTCCAGCATGCACACTTAGTGCCATATATTTCCAGCACGCACACTTAGTGCCAATCTCGTCACCGTGCACACGTATTGCCCAAGACACTTAGTGCCGAAAGCAAACTTTCTACACATTTCACTATTTCTTTTACATTCAACAATTGTCATCACTCCATACACATACATTTTCATTTATATATATATATCATCCCATTAAACACAATTGCATAAATTTTACAATCATTTAAGCAATATCAAATCGTGCTTAATGACTTACCTCGTGTTGGGTAAAATAGTTCCAAGTCGGCTACTCGATGACCTTCGTCTTTCCCTTGCTTGATTCTCCTTCTTTAACTCCTTGAGCTTAATCAATAAATCACTAGTTTAACCATCTTGCTAAACATTCATAATTCAACTACACATGCATATGTATGCTTGTATATTCGCAACCATTCTTACTAATCGTCCATTTGGTCGATTATACACCTAACCGAATATGCACCAAAAACTTGATTCAACATTACCTACATACTCACTTTAATGGCCGAATATATATATATATGTACAATGTCAACTAACATCTTTTAATCACCTAATTTCATCTCATGAACATTTAATCAAATTTTCCCAATCTAGCATATTTTCACATCCATTTGTAACATCATGTACAAACACATATACACATATATCAAAACACAAATTTTTACCTATAATGCAACAAGCATAAATCGCACTTATGAGCATGCCATGGCGAATACATCCCACACCATCCCCTTTCAATTTTTGGTCATGGTTAAACAAAGAAAACTCCATGTCTTACTCAAGAATGCTAAAAGAAATTTCAAGAGTAGTCAATCCATCATTACATGTATCATCAACAAGCTTCACATTTAGCATGCAATGGCTTTAACACAATATCAACCTTGGCCAAATACCATTTCCATGGCATAACAAGGATTTGAACCATGGGCTAACATGAACATCAAGTTAGCAACTAAAACATGCATGAATCTCATGACACAACCTCAAACATACCTTAATCTTGACACAAGTATGACCAAATCTCCTTCTAGTTCTCTTCTAAACCAAGCATGAAGCAAAATCCTTCCTTTTTCCCTTAGTATTTTCAGCCAAGATTTTGAGAATGGATGAACAATTTTTTCCTTTCTTTTCCTCTACTCACGGCAACAAAGGGGGGCATCCATGCTCATTTTTTTTTCATTTCTTTATTTTTCTACATAATCCACTAACTAAACATGTTGGAAACATGTTCCCTTGCCCATATTCTTGTCATGGCCGGCCACTCACCTTAGGAAGTGGGTTATTTGACATGCAAGGACAACTATTTTCCCACATGTATTAATAGGCCACCTTACAATTGCCTAGCACATTTCTAAATTTTCTCACATAAGTCCTATTTGATAAAAATTCACTTACTATTAACAAAATCCAAACACGAAATTTTCACACATGCATATATACA
Organism: Gossypium arboreum; assembly: GCF_025698485.1. Classification (NCBI taxonomy): domain Eukaryota; kingdom Viridiplantae; phylum Streptophyta; class Magnoliopsida; order Malvales; family Malvaceae; genus Gossypium; species Gossypium arboreum. The sequence continues at coordinate 60,856,939 of NC_069079.1, forward strand.
TATAATGAGCATCAATTATGATGGTTAATTATTATTATGACTCGGTTTGGTGGTCCCGAAACCACTTTCCGACTAGGGTCGATTTAGGGATGTCACAACAAGTACTATTGATGTATTACTTACATATAAACTTACATCTCATTTAATATCAAGGCAATAACATTAAATTACACATTGCCTTATTAAAAGTCATATGAACTTACAATTTCCCATAATATCCATAATCATAGAAATCACATTTATGTATGATAATTCAATGCACTTCATGTACCATAGACATATTTTAAATCAATTCATAAACTTGGCACCATAATCATTTAATTTAATATAATTCAATTAATTCACTAAATTTAACTTTCAAATATAAATTACTGACATTATTGTTGTATTATTATCATACCAACTTACATACTTTCAACACCTTAGAAATCATAATGAATATATCAATTTTACATTGAAACATTCATAAATTAATGCTTATTATACATATGAACTTACCTCGATACTAAAACAGCCATTTTACCAACTTTCCCAATTTTCTATTTTTCTCTCATTCTAGGTTCAAATCTTGTTTTCCGGGATCTAAAACATTATATTTTACTTATTTAATTAATTTACTATTCAAAACAGTCTTTAACTCAAACTTTGGAAAAATCACAATTTTGCCCTTAAACTTTTGCATATTTACACTTTTGCCCCTAGGCTTGGGAATTAAACTTCATCCCTTATTCTTATGTTTTATGCCATGCTGATCACTTTTCCCTTCTATGGAAACATCAAATTCTCACTCTAACATATACTTATGACTATTAGGTATTTTTACCGATTAAGCCCTTTTACTTGTTTTCACTCAAAACCGAGTAGCACAAGTTGTCTAAAATAATTTAAAACCTCATATTCTATTATAAAACAGCAAAATAAACACATTTCACCTATGGGTATTTTTCCAAATATGAACCCTAGCTTAAATTATTGCTAGAATAAGCTTAATCAATTTACCGAGATTCCAAAAACGTAAAGAACTTGAAAAAACGGGGTTATAACGGACTTACTATTGAGCTTTGAAAGCTTTAAAACCCTAGCCATGGCTTCCCCCATTGTCGGACTCCATGAGAAAGATGATTCAATTTTGGCTTTATTTTCCCTTTTTATTTCTTTTAATTACCAAATGACCAAAATGCCTTTCCTTACTAAACTTTCAAAAATTCCATCTATGTCCAATTTTTGTCCATCACTTAGAAATTGGTCAAATTTCTATTTAAGACTTCCTAATTAATATTTCAAAGCAATTTCATACTAGAAACTTCTAGAATGCAAGTTTTGCAACTTATTCAATTTAGTCCCTAACTTCAAATTGAGCACTTTATGCATTGAATTTCTTCACGAAATTTTCACACAATCATGCAATCATATCATAGACCTCAAAATAATCATAAAATAATTATTTCTATCTCATATTTTGTGGTCTCGAAACCTCTGTTCCAACTAGACCCAATTTTGGGCTATTACAGGTATGCTTGTGGCTCAAGAAAGCATTTTTGGTAAACTTGTTTTTTCAAGGCACATTTTTGGTACACACGGTCTAAGGCACGGGCTGTCACACGACTGTGTGTCACACATGGGCTGTCACATGACTGTGTGTCACACACGGGCTGTTCGAATGGTCGTGTGTCCTTATTTTTCTTAAATGCAAGTTTCACATGGTCTACGACATCGTGTCTCCCAAACTAGTTAGTTAGACAGTCTGGCACATGGCTTGCTACATGTTTGTGTGACCTAACTTCGTAAATGGTAACGGTTTGGCACATAGCCCACGACACGGTTGTGTAGCCCTATTTCAAATGTCCACATGGTCTGGGCTATATCACACAGCTTGGTCACACTGTGTGTGACCCTTGTTTCACAAATTTTTCATGTTTTGCCTAAAATTTTTGATTTGCTTCAAATAAGTCCCTAATTGTTTCCAAACTATTTTTTAGGGCCAATCAAGCTTGATTTAAGACTCATAAAAGTATTTTTTATCATATTTAAATTAAGTTATTGAATTATCATATTTAAATTAAGTTATTGAAAATAAATATGTGAATTGAATGTTGATCCATGTTTCGAGATTAAGATTCTATTTTGCACTGTAATGCTCCGTAACCCTTATTTGACGATAGAGATGGGTTAAGGGTGTTACATATATTGAAAAGTAAATTGAAATGTTATATGTTTGAATAGACATTGATGCTTAATAATAAAACAACTGAATAGTAGGGAATGAGACAAAAATTGAACATTTATGCTAAAGTGTACTTGTAGAATCTTGTAAAATATTGTACTTGATCAGCTTAAGTCATTCATGACATATTATGGTTAGCTAAGTCTTCTTAAATTTCTATTTGGTAGAATCTAATATTTTCTAGCCTTAATACACATAGTATACATAGATTTGTTTAGTTGTTTCATTAGTTAAATCACATAGACATTGTAACACCCCAAACCTGGCCCAGACGTTACGGCCGAATTCAGCATGTCACATGGGGAATGTTACTAAAGAAGTTATGTTTTATCCAAAATTCTTTCTTAGGGTTTGAAGAATGTTTTATTTTAAGTTAAAGTGAACGGAAGCTGTGCACCAGGTAGGAAGCCAGAAAAGAGGAGGTGAGTCTGTTGGACTGCTTAAGTACCCAGCTCTTCACGGATCCAATCCTAGACATGCACACATCCATTGTTACACTTTATGCCTGTTACTAGTCCACGAATATTTAATTAAGTTAAGTCTATTTAAAATATTCATTTCCTTTGAAAACGTTTACATTGCGGAAGCTTTACTCGGTTATCGTGATATTTTGAAAATAGGAAACTTTTATAAAACGCGCCCTAAAGCTAACCAATTTAATAACCCAAAATAAATAAAATAATAAAAAGAGCGGCCTTATTACAACTTAAACCAAAAACAAAATAATTAAAATAATAATTGCGAAACTTAAAAAAAATAAAAATTAATCCTCGTGGCCACTCTGAATCCCGCCCAGCTCCAAGTCCACCAACTAGGGCTTACCTGCAAGGATGGAAGGGAAAGGGGTGAGTTTGGAAAACTTAGTGTGTAAGGAAAACCCATCCAAAGCCCAAGTCAGCTCAAGCCCATTAGGCCTAAGCCCATTCAGATAACAGTGGGTATTGGGCCGAAGCCCTTTTCAGAATACAATAAACTGGACCTTAGCCCCATTTTCAGATAACAGTATGGCCCAGAGGCCCATTCCAGAACAGATCAGACATATTCGTGTATGCAAGCCCAACCTAGCCTATAACCAGCCGCTACACTCCACCCGTACCAGCCCTACACTCCATGTCGGGAATAACTCAACCCACCTAGCCCTACACTCCACGATTCTGACATTGTTTGCACATTATCGAAGTTGAGGCAAAGCCTCCAGTACGTGGACAAGCCACTTTCAGTACTTCCTCCATCAATATCCCAGTCCCATGCATCAGATAATAATAATAACATGGCATGCAGTAAATAATAGCAGTCAAACATGCATTCAGGTCAACCTTAACCCTAGGGGTATATTAGTAATTTTACTCCTAAGGGTAAATCTGTAAAGTGTCCACCTATAAAGGTATTTCAATAATTTTATCAGTTTTAAAGGGTTTTCATGCATATTCCCACCTTTCACATACTAATAGAAACACTTACTGAGGTTCTTACCAAATTGGGCCCGTTGGCCCATTATCCCAATTTTGGCCCATAAAGCCCAAAAATATCGAAGGCACAGAAATCATGCACTCTGCAGTCTAAACATTGTAGTTTACCAAAAGCGTTAATCGATTTACCTCACGAGCATTCACACACTCGTAAGTCCACAAAATACCAATTTTTCGGCATTTAGGCTTTTCGACTTTTGTCGATCTAGACTATGAAAGGGTGTCAGTTACACACCTGTTTGGACGATATGCTGACAGACCCACACACACGAACTGCCTACAATTGGATTACTAACACGTTAATCTAACTATCAAAAATGAACTACGTATTAGCCCCCTTACCATATTCGGCCAAAAGCACCTTAGGCGCTAGCGATCCTACCTTTGCCGAAATTAGCGACTAGGTTTTAGATCCAGTCATTCCACTTGTCCAAGCCTTCGATCAGCAGCCTCTAGATCACACTATTATCAAAATAAAACAATTATAACATCCCTTAGAGCTACAAGCCCAAATCGACAGCCTCCCTAACCTTTAGGGACTTCAACTTTTTCTAACTTGAAAGAAATAAGACTAGATCTGAAGTAATGAGCACTTACCACTTATTCCTCCTTGATTTCTACGTAGATCTGATGTAGATCTATCCTCTAAACGATGGTAGAATCCGAATCCAAGAGATCTGAAGTTTCGGTTATAAGCCCTTAAGTCTTATAGTATTTCGGCTTTTTAAGTGGTGAAGAAGATGATGATTTGAGGCTATAATCTTGGAATAATGCTGCCGACTGGTACCAAGGGTTTAGAGAAGATGAATGTTGATCAAGATGAACAAAAATACCGAAGGGTTTTGGCTTTGGAAAAATCGGCACAAGTAGTGAGTTTCGGGATTCGGCTTTTATGGCAAATGGCTATAAAGGTTTTGTGGAGGATGGGATCGACAAAGAAGGTGAGTAGGGTGATCAGAAGGTTTCAGCTAACAGAAGAAGCATAAGGGAAGAAAGAAACTGGAGAAAAAGAGAGGGAGAGAATTCGGCATCAAGAAGAGGAACTTGCGTTTTCGGCTTTTGTGAGAACTCAGAATGTATGAATGAAAACTTTTAGGTGGCTAACACTAATCCTCCAAGACAGAAAAAGAAAAAACCTAACCCTAATATCAACTAAAACAATCGGCCCAACCTCCCTAAGGCCCTTGCTGAAATTCTCTTGAGTTATCATGTGCCCAGCACATGTCCAAAATTAAAAAGTAACTACATGCCTACCTTGCAACTCGAACCTTGGACCTTCAATTCCTTCCCATGCGCCATTTTTTTAGGAATCTAGTGACGCCACCTTGCCACTTTACCAAAGCCTTATTTGTGTCATGACTTACGAAGTTCTTCTTAAAGCCCACTTAACCTAGTCTCCTATTCGCTTAAAATCCAACCTTGATATTTTACCATGTTTAACCTAGGCTTGGGCCTTCTAAAGTCCTACTAAAACATTTAAACACAATTCCAATATTCAGAACACTAAAATTCCAAAATTTACCAAAAATCACAAAAACCCGAAAAAATCCCGAAAATCAGGGCTTTACAACTCTACCCCCCTTAAAGAAATTTCGGCCTCGAAATTTACCTGATCTAAATAGTTGAGGGTATTGTTGACGCATAGTCTCTTCTAACTCCCAAGTAGCCTCTTCTCTTCCATGATTACGCCACAGTACTTTTACCAATGGAACCGACTTCCTTCTTAAAATTTTAACCTCTCGATCTAAAATTTGTACGGGTTCTTCTTCAAAGGTCAAATCAGTCTTTACCTCAATCTGCTCCACTGGCACGACATGTGAAGGATCCAATCGATATCGTCTTAACATAGACACATGAAAGACGTCATGGATTCTGTCCAACTCCGATGGTAATTCTAACTGATACGCTACTGGCCCTACCCGTTTAAGAACCCGATAAGGCCCTATAAACCGCGGACTCAATTTGCCTTTCTTGCCAAACCTCAAGATCTTCTTCCAAGGTGAAACCTTCAAGAAAACCATATCCCAAACATCGAACTCAATCTCTTTGCGCTTTAGATCCGCATACGACTTCTGTCTATCAGATGCCTCCTTTAATCGATCTCTTATCAACTTAACCTTACTTTCAGTATCTGCCACTAACTCCGGTCCAAGCTCTTGTCGTTCACCCAACTCTGTCCAACACGTAGGCGTACGATATCTCCGCCCATAAAGTGCCTCATATGGAGCCATCTGAATACTTGTTTGGTAGCTGTTGTTGTATACGAACTCCGCCAATGGCAAGTAGTCCTCCTAACTACCCGAAAATCGATGATACAACCTCTTAACATATCCTCCAAAATTTGAATAACCCTTTCTGACTGTCCATCCATCTAAGGATGAAAAGCAGTACTGAAATCCAATCGTGTACCCAATGCCTCCTGCAACTTCTGCCAGAACCGAGATGTAAACCTAGGGTCTCGATCAGAAATAATTGACACTGGCACTCCATGCAGTCGCACTATCTCTGCCACATACAACCTGGCCAATTTTTGTAGTGAGTAATCAGTACGAACTGGTATGAAATGTGCAGATTTTGTTAACCTATCCACAACTACCCACACAGAATCTTTCTTGGTGGGTGTCAAAGGTAGCCCACTCACGAAGTCCATAGTTACCCTCTCCCACTTCCATAGTGGAATTTTCACCGGTTGCAGTAATCCAGAACGCAATTGGTGCTCGGCCTTAACTTGCTGGCACGTCAGACATTTCCCAACAACTTCAGTCACCTCCCGTTTCAATCCAGGCCACCAGTACACCTCTCGTAGATCTCGATATAACTTATTCCCTTTAGGATGCATGGCACAAGGTCCACCATGAGCCTCCTTTAAAATTAACCACCTCAATTCAGGATCTTTCGGAATACAAACTCTTATACGAAAGCACAGAACACTGTCAGTGTTCAGTCCAAAATCTTCATTCTCACCATTCTCAACTTGTCGAAACCGAAGGACTAACGAATCATCCTTCAACTGTTTTTCTTTAATCTGCTCAGTCCAAGTAGGCCTCACTTGCAATTCTGCCAACAGACTTCCATCGTCGAACAGACTCAAACGTGCAAACAAGGCTCTCAAATCGGTAACAACCCTTCGACTCAACGTATCAGCCACCACGTTAGCCTTACCTGGGTGGTACTCAATCGAACAGTCGTAATCCTTAAGCAACTCTACCTATCTTCGTTGCCTAAGGTTTAACTCCTTCTGAGTCAACAGATACTTTAGGCTCTTATGGCCTGTGTATATGATACACTTTTCTCCATATAAGTAATGTCTCTAGATTTTCAACGTAAAGATCACTGCTGCTAGCTCTAAATCGTGCGTAGGGTAGTTCGCTTCATGAGGCTTAAGCTGTCGCAAAGCATAAGCGACCACCTTACCCTCTTGCATCAGTACACATCCTAACCCCACATGCGACGCATCGCTGTACACAGTGAAGTCCTTCACAGACTCCGGTTGAATCAACACTGGCGCTTCAGTCAATGCATTTTTCAAATGGTCAAAGGCTTTTTGCTGTTTCTAAGTCCAGACAAATTCTACCCCTTTTCTTAACAGTTTCGTTAATGGTGCGGCAATCAGAGAAAATCCCTCTACGAACCTTCGATAATAGCCTGCCAAACCCAGAAAACTCTGAATTTTTTATACTGACTTCGGTGGTTTTCATCCCAAAATTGCCTCAATTTTTCGAGCATCCACTCTAATTTCTCCAGCAAAAGCCACATGACCTGGAAAAGCCACTTTTCGCAACCAGAATTCACACTTACTAAACTTCGCGTACAGTTGCTTCTCTCTCAGCACTTGCAGCACAATACGTAGATGCTCCTCATGTTTCTCCTCGGTTTCTAAATATACCAGAATATCATCGATGAAAACTACCACGAATCGGTCCAAGTAAGGTTGGAATATCCGATTCATCAAATCCATGAAAGCGGCAGGTGCGTTCGTCAACCCAAACGGCATAACCAGGAACTCGTAATGACCATATCGAGTTCTGAATACTGCCTTATGAATATCCACTTCTTTTACCCTTAGCTGATGGTATCCAGATCAAAGGTCAATCTTGGAAAATACCAAAGCTCCTCTAAGTTGGTCAAATAAGTCATCAATTCTTGGTAGTGGGTATTTGTTCTTTATCGTCAGTTTGTTCAACTGGTGATAATCGATGCACATGCGCATCGTCCCGTCCTTTTTCTTCACAAACAGGACCGGTGCTCCCCATGGAGACACACTAGGTCTAATGAAGCCTCTATCTAACAACTCTTGGATTTGAGCTTTCAGTTCCACTAACTCCTTTGGTGCCATCCTATAGGGTGCAATGGATATTGGAGCTGTTCCAGGCAGCAAATCAATTCCAAACTCAACTTTCCGATTCAAAGGTAATCCAAGAAGCTCTTTTGGGAAAACATCCTGAAATTCCCTAACAGTTCTGACGGTCTCCACAGTCAGATTCTTAGTTTCAACTTGGCTTACAAAAGCCAAATATGCCTCGCATCCTTTGCGCATCAGTTTCTCAGCCCTTAAAGTCGATACTACATCGGACAAGTAATCTCTTCGTTCTCCAATAATCATTACCTCTTCATCCCCAATAGTCCTTAACAACATTCTCTTAGCTGCACAATCCAGCGTTGCCCTATGCTTGGTCAACCAATCCATCCCTAAGATCAAATCGAATTCTCCGAACGGTAACTCCATCAAGTCTCCATAGAAAATCCTACCTTGAGTCTCTAAAGGCACTTCCCTAAAAAGTTTCTCTACTTTAACCGAGTGACCTAAAGGACTTATCACAGTTACCCCACATACAGTCTCCTCAAAGTGAACACCCAATGCCCTAGAAATGTTACATGCAACATACGAATGAGTTGACCCTACATCTATCAGAGCAGTATAAGGTACGCCAGAGATAAAAAACGTACCAGTTATGACATCAGGTGCGTCATCCTCCTCGCGGCGACGAGCAGCATATGCCAAAGCTGGATGACGAGTATCAGCATTAACAGTACCCTTGCTAGGTGCCCTATGTCCACGGCCATTGCTACCGCGACCTTGGCCCCGATCTCTCGGCGGCGGCGGTCCACCTCGCGCTGGTTGGACAGGTTGTACAGCTCCTTGTTCAGCCCCTTGAGTCTGAACTGGCCTCCTAGGACAGTCCCTGATCCTATGTTCCTTTGATCCACAACGAAGACAAGCCCCAGAACGCTTCCAGCATTCCCCCAGATGCATTCTACCACAATCTCCACAAGCTTGTGGTCTAACAGTGTTCACCGGGACCGCTCGAACTGGTTCCTCAATCCTAGCTCTCTTAACATTTTGGTTTACAGCACCAGCTGGTCCAGCATCCCTCCTGAACCGGTTTCGATCCCTGTCGCAGTTCTTTCGTTCGACTTGCTTCACCTCTTCGGCTATCTTAGCCTTCGCTACCAGTGCAGCAAAATCACGCTCTCTCTGCGAAGCTATGAGCACCCTTAGCTCATCCCTGAGGCCATCCTCAAAATGAACATTGCGCTCATATTTGGTGGAGACAATGCCACTAGCGTACCGGCTCAATCGTAGAAACTCTGCCTCATATTCAGCAACGGTCTTACTACCCTGGGTCAGGTTCAGGAATTCCTTTATTCGTGCATCCACATAGCTAGCTCCAACATATTTCGCCTTAAAGGATTGCTTGAACAACTCCCAAGTTACCCTCTCAGCTGGGGTACCTTCTCTCACAGTGATCCACCACTGATACGCCTAGTCCCGCAGAATGACACTGCCCTTTTTAACTTCTGCTCCATTGAGCAGTCCAGGTCATCCATAATCCGCTCCGTGGCTTCCAGCCAGTACTCAGCCACATTTGGGGCTACTCCAGATATACCCCTAAAAACCTCAGCTCCGTTGGCCCGGAGTCGCTCAGAAGTGGACCCCTATTCATGGGCCCGACATTAGCTCCGGCCACCCTTTCCAAAACTCTCAACATGGCCTGGGACAGAACGTCGTCCCCCGCGGCCCGATCATACGGCCCATTTCCATCCACCGGTGGTGGTCGTGCCTCGCCAGCTAGTATGTGTTCAGATGTCGAAGATCTAACTTGAGTACTAACTCGGCCTCGACCATAACCTCTTCCCCGAGTAGCTCTCGTACTCATATCGATTTATTTGTTTACGAATTTTATGTCGTTAGTTTACTGTTTCCACTGTTTATTACAGAATATCTTATGAACAGATAAAGTTTCAGAGTTGTTTTCTCGCAACTGCAGTTTAGCTACTGTCTCAGTTCCTTAGGGCTTAGTTTACCCTATAGTCTCAGTTTTGTAGCCTTAATGCTACATTATCTATAGTACTATCTCTAAGGCTCAGTACTATCTACAGTACAGTTCAGTGTATAAAACAGAAAGATACTTATAGACTTGGTGCCGGGGATTCAGTGTGCCACCTCATCAGTTTTCAGACAAACTCAAAAGATTTAGGCCCTTTTGAAATCCATTTCTCACACTTTTGGTTTAAAGAAAACAGGTTTGGAAATTATCTCCTTTCAACAAAAATTTGGTTTCAACAATCAGATTTTTTCAAAAATACCCTCTTTAGGCTTAAAGTTTTGAAAACATTTTTGGACCCGATCCACAGCCGAGTTGTTGTAACCGAGCTCTGATACTACAAAATGTAACACCCCAAACCCGGCCCAGACGTTACGGTCGAATTCAGCGTGTCACATGGGGAATGTTACTAAAGAAGTTATGTTTTATCCAAAAATCTTTCTTAGGGTTTGAAGAATGTTTTGTTTTAAGTTAAAGTGAACGGAAGCTGTGCACCAGCTAGGAAGCTAGAAAAGAGGAGGTGAGTCTGTTGGACTGCTTAAGTACCAAGCTCTTCACGGATCCAATCCTAGACATGCACACATCCATTGCCACACTTTATGCCTGTTACTAGTCCATGAATATTTAATTAAGTTAAGTCTATTTAAAATATTCATTTCCTTTGAAAACGTTTACATTGCAGAAGCTTTACTCGGTTATCATGATATTTTGAAAATAGGAAATTTTTATAAAACACGCCCTAAAGCTAACCAATTTAATAACCCAAAATAAATAAAATAATAAAAAGAGCAGTCTTATTACAACTTAAACCAGAAACAAAATAATCAAAATAATAATTGCGAAACTCAAAAAAACAGAAATTAATCCTCGTGGCCACTCTGAATCCCGCCCAGCTCCAAGTCCACCAACCTAGGGCTTACCTGCAAGGATGGAAGGGAAAGGGGTGAGTTTGGAAAACTCAGTGTGTAAGGAAAACCCATCCAAAGCCCAAGTCAGCTCAAGCCCATTGGGCCTAAGCCCATTCAGATAGCAGTGGGTATTGGGCCGAAGCCCTTTCCAGAATACAATAAACTAGACCTTAGCCCTATTTTTAGATAACAGTATGGCCCAGAGGCACATTCCAGAACAGATCAGACATATTCGTGTATGCAAGCCCAACCCAGCCTATAACCAACCACTACATTCCACCCGTACCAGCCGTACATTCCATGTGGGGAATAACTCAACCCACCCAGCCCTACACTCCACAATTGCAGCATTGCTGCTCAGTTATCAGTAAGTTGAGGTAAAGCCTCCAGTACGTGGACAAGCCACTTTTAGTACTTCCTCCATCAATTTCCCAGTCCCATGCATCAGATAATAATAACATGGCATGCAGTAAAAAATAGCAGTCAAACATGTATTCTGGTCAACCTTAACACTAGGGGTATATCAATAATTTTACTCCTAAGGGTAAATCTGTAAAGTGTCCACCTATAAAGGTATTTTAGTAATTTTATTAGTTTTAAAGGGTTTTCATGCATATTCCCATCTTTCACGTACTAACAGAAAAACTTACCGAGGGTTCTTACCGAATTGGGCCCGTTGGCCCATTATCCCAATTTTGGCCCATAAAGCCCAAAAATATCGAAGGCACAGAAATCATGCACTCTGCAGTCTAAACATTGTAGTTTACCAAAAATGTTAATCGATTTACCTCACGAGCATTTGCACACTCGTAAGTCCACAAAATACTGGTTTTTCGACATTTTGACTTTTTGACTTTTGCCGATCTAGACTATGAAAGGATGTCAGTTACACACCTGTTTGGACGATATGCTGATGAGATCCACACACACGAACTGCCTACAATTTGATTACTAACACGTTAATATAACTATAAAAAATGAACTACGTATTAACCCTCTTACCATATTCGGCCAAAAGTACCTTAGGCGCTAGCGATCCTACCTTTGCCGAAATTAGCGACTAGGTTTTAGATCCAGTCGTTCCACTTGTCCAAGCCTTCGATCAGCAGCCTCTAGATCATACTATTATCAAAATAAAACAATTATAACATCCCTTAGAGCTACAAGCCCAAATCAACAGCATCCCTAACCTTCAGGGACTTCGGCTTTTTCTAACTTGAAAGAAATAAGACTAGATCTGAAGTAATGAGCACTTACCACTTATTCCTCCTTGATTTCTACGCAGATCTGATGTAGATCTATCCTCTAAACGATGGCAGAACCCAAATCCAAGAGATCTGAAGTTTCGGCTATAGGCCCCTAAGTCTTATGGTATTTTGACTTTTTAAGTGGTGAAGAAGATGATGATTCGAGGCTATAACCTTGGAATAATGCTACCGACAGGAACCAAGGGTTTAGAGAAGATGAATGTTGATCAAGATGAATAAAAATATCGAAGGGTTGTGGCTTTGGAAAAATCGGCACAAGTAGTGAGTTTCGGGATTCGGCTTTTATGGCAAACGGCTATGGAGGTTTTATGGAGGATGGGATTGACAGAGAAGGTGAGTAGGGTGATCAGAAGGTTTCGGCTAACAGAAGAAGCATAAGGGAAGAAAGAAAATGAAGAAAAAGAGACGGAGAGAATTCGACATCAAGAAGAGGAACTTGCATTTTCGGCTTTTGTGAGAACTCAAAATGAATGAATGAAAACTTTCAGGTGGCTAACCCTAATCCTCCAAGACAGAAAAATAAAAAACCTAACCCTAATATCAACTAAAGCAATCAGCCCAACCTCCCTAAGGCCCTTGCTGAAATTCTCTTGAGTGATCATGTGCCCAGCACATATCCAAAATTAAAAAGTAACTACATGCCTACCTTGCTTTTAGAACCTTGGACCTTCAATTCCTTTCCATGCGCCATTTTTTTAAGAATCTAGTGGCGCCACTTTGCCACTTTACCAAAGCCTTATTTGTGTCATGACTTATGAAGTTCTTCTTAAAGCCCACTTAACCTAGTCTCCTATTCGCTTAAAATCCAACCTTTATATTTTACCATGTTTAACCTAGGCTTGGGCCTTCTAAAGTCCTACTAACACATTTGAACACAATTCCAATATTCAGAACACCAAAATTCCAAAATTTACTAAAAAACACAGAAACTCGAAAAAATCCCAAAAATCAGGGCGTTACAGACATGTCTTGATTGCTTATGGATTGAATTCATAAATATTTTTTAATATCTAAGTGGTTGAAATTGAAATTAGAGTCATTTAGGATGCAAAATGATATTGGTAAAAGGAATATGTAATGTTTGAGGCCATTACGAAGGAAATGGTAATGTTTGAATCATAATAGTGAAATTGAGTATTATTTACCAAAAAGGTGTCTCATAATGATACCGTGACGCGATGTGCTTGACTTCATTTTGTTGTGACTATTCTAGGTTGGTGGAGACGTCACAACATCCTATGTCTTCAAGTTGCGACAACAGTAACTATTTCAACACTTAAACTTGAATCACTTTCGAACTATCATGAATGTCTTGGTGGGCATGGGTCAAGTCAAAACTCAAAAAATAGTTGCATATTTAATAATGTTTTTATGTAGATTTCTTTAATTATTTAATTAATGATAATTAATACTTGGTTATATTATGATATTTAAATGAAAAACCTCAAATAGTTTGAGTTGCAATGATAATGGAGCATTCGGACTCGCCATACAAGCTGGATGTGGGGTGTCACATTTTTGGTTGGGTCACCACACATTTTCTTGTTTCTGGCTGGTCATTATACCCATCATAGCTGGGTTGTCACACCCTTCTTCTGTGTTTCTGGCCAAGTTGACATACCTGTTATTTTTGTTTTTATAGGCAGTCATTGCTTCCGTTATCTTTGTGTTTTTGGTTGACTCTTCACATTCATCATTCTTGTGTTTGACGTTGTTGTTGTCATCATCTTATGATTTACCTCTTATAAGCCCTCTCCATTATCTTTCATTAACTTTCCACATAATTTGAAGTTACGAGAGCTAGCGGTAATGCTATCAACCCATATTCAAATAGATTTTATAATTATGAGCATATGCATTGTGTTTCTCAATATCAATAGTTATTTGCAGATCGATATTATCATACTACTTTCCATAAACACTTATTTAATATTAATCATTGAAAACTTAGGTCAAAAGCTACATTTGTTATTATTATTTATAACAATGAATATTTTTCTCACTCACAATTAGGGTATAATGCATTTCTTATACCTTATGGACATTATTCAATTCTTACTTTTTATATTACTAACAGAAGTGTTGATTTATCGTAATTCGATGTAGTAGATTAAACTAGTTTTCTCACTTGAGAAGCTTGAATACAAGCACTTTTATTATGTTTTAATCGAGTCTTTATAAGTTCAGCTTACATTCAATAAAAAGTGTATTTTGAGTCTTTTATTGACCTTAAGGGAGGAATGAGGCCTAAAGGCAAGCTAACCTATTTAGTGAATGTGTAGGGGACCATATAAGGGCATAAGAACTTAATACCAGTCATTCTATTGCAACACAGGGGATTCGAGGTCACAACATAGGAAGCAAAATGCAAGAATTTCCATATTGCCATTAGAATCATGATACAACCATGGGATGTTGCGATACACCCCTGAGGTTAGCCTGAACTTGAGCATCTGCCTTTGATGTCGCGACGTCGGCCTTATGTGGAAAATACTTACGAGCCAGGGGCGTTTTGGTCTACACAATCAAAAGTTGAAAATGAGAGTGTTAGCTGATCTAAGGTTGAGAACGATGACCCTAACTCTATAAATAGGCTCTTAAACACTTGTAAAAGAGAGCTTTTCGAACCAAGTTTTTCTTCATAATTTTAGTTTTTAGTTTTAGGCTTTAGGTTTATTTTTAGTTCTTTACCTTTTATGTTCTTCGAAAAAAGTGGCTTGTAAACACAATCAAACGCTAGCGGATTTTTTGTGCTTCATTTATCAAATATAAACAAATTCTATAAACTCCACTATTAATTTGTTATTTATGTTTATCTTTATATTAAAGTTTATTGTGTTCATGAGATCCATGAGGAATTAATCCTCTTATGTAGGATTAGCGAGTGAAGGTGTGATTAATTAATTCTTATGTAGGGTTTTCTTAGTGGATTAGCTGTTTCGGAGAGGAAGAACTTAAACTTTAGGCTTAACGACCCTAGGAAGTGATTTAGGTGGGAATTAACCCAAAACTGGTATGGTCTATCTGTGAACACTTTAGCCCCCAAACCGGTTTGGACTATGAGGTCAAGAGATAAGTAGTTCTTACCGACTCTTAAGTTTAGTGGAAGACCGTGAGATCCTATTAGGGTAACGACTAGTTGATTGAGTAGAAACCCGAAATAGGAATTAGTTATGACCACCAAAGCAAGCTAATTACCTATGCCTAGAATTGATTAAGTTTATAAATTAAGTTCTCCGAAGTTCTTTATATTTAGGTTTTTTTTATTTCTAGTTCATTATTTATAAAAACTCAAAAATAATATCTTCCTTTATGTTTTATTTTAGTATAATTTATTTGAATTACTAATTAGATCTATTTGTGTTTAGGTTAGAATTAATTTAGTACTCGCCTCCCTTGGGTACGCTCCTCAGAATACTTACCTACTTTGTTGTAACTACATTACAACCTGACCCGTATATTTACGGACATTGCCTTGAGTTCATATATTTTAGTTGCAGTATTTACATTCTAGGCATTGGTACGTCCGAAGGCGGTCAAGTACACGTTTCTCATGTTTTATATTTCTAATGGATAATGCACATTTCTTATGTTTTATATTATCGTCGTGTAGGTTGCATCTCATATATTTTATATTACCAATGGATAGCTTGAATCTATTTTATTTTACATTTCAATAATTTTGTTCGTAATATACATACGGCACATCCTTGTTGTATAAATGTATATCTTTAATTGACAAATGAGACACTCAAGTATACATTATATATTTTTGGATTGTCGGGCCAATGGGTATATCACCGGTTAAATCATAAAGAAAAAATTATGGGAGCCAATTGCAAATAAAAACACCATTCACTAACACATTATTAAAGGTACAAATACATTTCAAGGCATCATATAATCCTAAAGTCATATAGAAAATAAATTATACCTTTCACCTCGTTTATTTGCAAGAACTACCACTCGCAAGCTAGTCTACAAATGGTCTTAAGGCACAATCACTTACCTCTTGCCTAAGGAGCATACCACCACTTGATTAGGATATGTGGTAACATGAAAAATAAATCAATATCATTATACCCTCCATCAAATTCCTACCTTAATTGGGCCTTCATTTTTTCTATAAGTACCGCTAAGATACCACTTAATATGGGGACCCTTCTCTATTCATAAAGCCTTAACACACTAATCTCTTGACCGCTCTACCTATGTCCTTCTACCTTGTCGACTCTCGGCCCTAGATCGACCTTCCTTGTTATTGCCCCTTCTCCTCCTCTCCATCTTTGTTGATATTGCGTATCTAAAAATTTGTTAAATTTTCAAGTTTCATTGTTAAATTTTAAGCTACTAGGGGATTTGTGAAGATTGTTTCCCATATGCTTGTTCAGTCAACTAATAAGTGATTCCTTTTTTATTTAATTATAGAAACTCAGGTTCAAATATTTTTATGTTATTTATCCAATATGTATTGTTCATGTTTTGAAAATTGGTTTAGACATGCTAATATAGTTTTAAATTTTGCAATGTAAAATTTTAAATTATCTAAGTGTTCTATTTTTCTATTTTTTTCTTTTTTGAAATGCAAAATTTTAAATTATCTAAGTGTTCTATTTTTCTATTTTATAAAAGATAATTATCCAATACACTAGTAGTTGTTTAAAAACCCTCTACAAGTGTAGGTTTATAACATTTGTGTTTAGGATATAATGAAATAATAATTAAACAATTAAAGAAAACATTTTGCATTATTTTAGATCTACTCCACTAGCAGTGATAGAATAATTACATTTTTGAAATTATTAATTTCTCTTTATTGTTTTGGCGAAAGATGCTTTGAATTATGTTGCCCATATAAATTTTGCATTTTTTACTAAATATTTGACTTAAATGTTTTCGCTTAACCCAGACATGGGAAGTGTCAATTACCTTAGTAGTTAAACTCACTTTGTCTTATTATTTTTACGGATTTTGAATTTGCTTGTTAACATAAAAAAAATTTCTAGAGACTAATTATTTATGAAATTTTTACATTTTTTAGAACTTTCAAGACATTTTAAAAATTTTAGATTTTTGATACCACGAAATCATTAAAATTTAAGTTTATTTTTAAGTTGGTTTATTTATTTGAACTTATTTTTAAAACAGAAATTATAACTGTTTTATGAGATTATAACTGTATAATTTTTGTATTTGCTGTTTTAGTATATTTAAATATAGTCTTATATATTCATGAGATTATATCTCATGAGTATAGGGCATTTATTATATTTTGGTTCAAACGTTATAAGTATTAAATAAAAATCTTACAGTATAAGGCATTTATTATATCTTAGTTCGAGATGTTATAAGTATTAAATAAAAAATATCTGAAGTATGCACTGAAAATGAAATTTCACAACATTGTAACTGGGAGATACTCAAGTTGGAAATTCAGCGAATTATCATAACTTATGGTGCAAAGATCATATTATATCAACACTTTTGGTTATGTTTATCATTGGACGACTTATAGACATGAAAAGCTCAAACTGTTCCAGCGGAAGCAGATGGTATTCTGTTTAGAGCAGCATCTTCAGCCCCAGCGTGGATAGCACCCGTGCAAAACAGCTGCGTGCCGCTCACAATTATTGTCATCACTTCCAATGTCCGCTGCATTAATTTCAATCGAACAATTTCAATTTCTAACAGAACTTGGAATTAAATGAAATCTGTTTTTTTTTTTTAGGTTGATATTAAATATGGCTTACCAAATTGGCATCTGTCCAGCCAATGTTGATCTCTTTGCATGCTAATCTGCAAATTATATAATAGTGGGTCAAATGCATATTTAAATGTATGTGTATATATATAGTCTAAATATAAATTTGACAGAAGTTTTTTTTAATCTATCGTAATCTAGTTTATTAATTAATTGTGAATAAACATATTAATTTGAATTACGATTTTATTAATTTATTAAACGGTTGATTTTTACTGATTCTTTTGTAAAATTGTTAAATTTTAAACTATCAATTTAACAATATTATTCAATTGGAATAACGTTTTAGCTTTCATATATAATGATGAAATTCTGATAAATCCGGTAGAGGGTTAAATAGTCAATCTTTATGGAGGAATGAATTTCATAACTAAGCAGCAGGGCATACCCCCTTGACTGAATGGTATAATCTGATTTTAGTGCCTCTCAAATGTAAATTGTTCAATTCAATCCCTATTAGTTTTTATTTAAATGAAACAATTACAATCTTGATCTTTTTTAAAGTTTAAAATTCAATTTAAGCTATTTTAATGCATTGTTTTTTTGTTTGGCCTCCAAGATCTTTTAGTTTTTATCTGGGTCCGTCACATAATTCCTGGATTCACTGCTGATAATGAAAGAAGAAAAAAAAGAAGGATTAGTTTGGGAGGTATATACTGACCCCATGGCTAGCAAAGTGAGTGCCCAAGTGAGGAGGGATGAAGCAGTGGCTGCATTTAAATTAGGGGCATCCCATTGAAAAACATTGGTGAGACCAGTAACTGAGGTGGAGACGCCCACAACACCCGAAATGAGCGCGAAAATGACAAAGAAACCGGTGGCCATGTTTCCCATTGGAAAGAATATAGGAAATATACGAGCTGGGATTGATAAAACTGATGCTGCAAAAGTGCAATGCAATAATTCATTCATTCATTCCCTCATATAGTATGTGAATGTATCACCCCCCCCCCAACAGAAAACGACCCTAAAATATCATGCTGATCAAAAGCATTCAAGCAATTAACATTACCTGTTTCATGAGTTCTTTCAATTGCATGATTTACTGCCCATCCAGCTACTATTGTTACAATGATATAGAGCCCAAGGTTGAGGAACAACAGCATTGTTGCAGCTGATTTCGATCCTCCAGAAGCCATGGCTGAAAAATTTTGACCAAGAGAGAAGACAATTGGTTCTGAGCTAGATCACGCTTGTTATAATGCAAATGAGACAAAGATAACTAAATATATAAGCAAGAACCTCCTCTCTTTTTTAACCAGGAAAATGAATTAATCATTAGTGCGTGTATGCTCACTTTTTCCTATAAAATGAAAACGAAGCTGCTTCAATTCAAAGAAACGGCTTATATTCCTAAACCTTATTCGAGGGTTGCTTCAGAAAAGGGAAATGGAATCCACAAATACAATTAACTAATTTGTATTATTAAACCCAAAGGGCATAACTTTTAACTTCAGATTGGTGGAATAAACTTTTCCTGCCCAACAAACGAAGAAAGAACGAATGAAGTTGCTTGCTATGGCAACAAGCATTGTTTGTCTATTTATTACATGTAGCATGTCCCCCTTTTTTTTTTTTTTCATCATGGTTATTTTTACCCGTTTTATGATTCGAGTATCATTTTATTTAATCTCAGTTGATATTCGAGTAAAGTTCTCCAACAATAATAACTTGAGGATTGAAACTCTTTTTTTTTCTTTCAATAATTTAAGATACTTTCTTTTAGAAATAATATTTGATGCACCATCAGGGCATAAATCTCATATATTATCAATGAACAATAACATTACTTATCATCATTAAATTAAAGAAAAATATGGAGAACTAGTAAATCAATACTAATAATTTTATTTAAACATAATTAAACATTAATTATAACTATTATAAATAAATATTAATAATTCTCGGATTTAAGATCTTGAGTTTAAGGGCTTAGGGTCTAAGATTTTAGCATTTATTTATAAATCTAAACACCCGAGTAGTGAATAGTGCTAATTCAAGAATATACAAGTTAGAATTTTCAAGTAATTGAAATAGGAATTATTAGTGTTAACACAGGAGGTAGTTGGATAGTAAAGGGATGATTAAGATACTTACAATTTTATTCAAATAATAACTCTATTATATATCAATTCAAAAGTTTTTCCTAACTCTTATTTTTATTTGTATAATATATATTATAAATTAATTATAAAAATGATTTTAACATTATTAATTATTATATTTAAAATAAAATCATATTTATATATAAAATGATATTTATTTAATTAAATACTTTTTTATTTTTTAATTTATCCAATTATTTTAAATGATTTTAAAGATTTATAATTTTATTAATTAATAATATAATTTGTTATTTTTAAGTAAATCTTTTAAAAGATACACTAAATCAATTAATTTCAAATTAATATAACTTTTTATTCATTAATATTAATTTTGTTATTATCACATAATAATACAAATAAATTATTATTCTAATGTCAAATTAGTAATATAATTAACAATCAAGGGTATTCTCATCAGTTGAAAAGTTTTTCCTAACTCATGCTTTTATATATGCTATAGATATCTTAATATTTTTTTTAATTCAATACATTTTTATGATAGAAAGAGGTAGGGACTTCATCATTTCTGCATTTTATTCCAACTAGGTCCTTTCCGCCATATTTTAATCATCTCAAGCTTGATTTCTTCAATTTCTTTCTTAGAATTTTAGTGAAATCAATAGAACAACCCCATAGCAAGCTTAATTTCTTGTAAAAACAACTAGTGCTTGTGTTGGAGGAGAGAGAAAAACAAATTTAGGTTTAGGTGTAAAAGACCAAGATAAAGTTGATAAGGTTTCTTCATGAATTTCATGTTTATTTTATAAAAAGTGCATGGAAACAATGTTTGACCATTGTTTTGATATTAAAATTTGTATATTTGTGATGTGAAAATGGAGAGAAAGAGAAAATAATTGAACATCAAGGTCTTGATAAGGGGAAAGAAGCAGAAAAAGAGTAAAGAAGCAAAAAGAAAACTCTTCCAATGTAACAGCCTCATCTTCAGTGGTGCCGGAAAAGACGATTTTGGAACCCCATTTCCATAAATCAAGTCCGTAAATATTAAGTATGAATACTTGCGGATTTTCTATAAAAGTTTATTAAATTTTAGTCCTTCAATTTTGCCTATTAATTGCTTAATTAAGGTACATGGACTAAATTGTAAAAGTTTTATCGCTATAGATTTTTAAATAACTAAAGGTACCTAATGGTAAATAAACCATTTTGTGTCATCCACTAGTGGAAAATAATGTTTTCATCCACAATTTTCGTTAATTTTGATTAGGTTAATTAATTAAGGTTAAATAATTTTTAATTAAATTATATAAGTTAAAAATAAGATTAAAAAAAGGTTATTTTCTCTCCATCTTCTTTTTCATGCCATGAGAAAGAAATAAACCTTTGGAAGCTTTCAAACTTTTGGCCAACAATTGATTCAGAATTGAATCAAACTGGAGATAATCGAGGAAAAGCCAAAATTGATGAATAATCCTTAAAGATTCAATATGTTTTTTGTTTATTCCATGTAAGTTCATATGGTATTCTTTGATATATAAATTATTGTGTATTGAATTATAGTTACATGTGTTTGGTTGTAAATTGGTTAAAAATGTGAGAATTGGACTAAATTGTAAAATGACGATTATAAGTGAAAAATATGCTCGTTTGAACTCAATAAAGGTTTGGATATGATTGACATGCCAATTGGGTTTTATGTGTGCTTGTACAAGATTGGTTACTGACAGCGTTGCGCTTGTGCACAGAAAACAAGTGATTTTATAAAGCAAATTTAAATTGTGATTTTACTGCAAGCGTGCAGTTTCAATTGTAATGTTTATAGTGTCCGATGGAACAACAGAGTATTCCAAGAGGTCAAACCCAAAGGATTTTCAAGTGGGTAAATGTGTTTATCAAGTTAATTACAAGTTACGCAATTACTAATTTAATTGAGTTGGAAATTATTAGTGCAAGTTCAAATAAAATTGTTTATAAACCAAAATTAAACTATTAATTAAATTAACTAAGCTAAACCTTCTTCTTAATGCTTTAGAAAATGTAAATGATTAAATGATGGTCAATTGATTAGTTGAGGACTTTTAAACTAATGAACCTATACCAATTATATTGGTTGCCACTTTTAGTAAGGAATCTCCTCTCGATCTCATCCTAAACTAAAAGATACCATATAGGATTACCTCACGGTCTCACCTAGGCATATAAATTACCTTCCGGTCTCACTACTCAGCACAATCATATTGAACTATCTAATGATAAACTCTCCTATCGGTCTCGTCCATCTAGGTTTTTCACTAGAGGTGTCAATTTTAGCGTATTAAGCATTTCGATATAATCGAACAACCAATCAATCAAGAATAGACATTAACTTAAACTAACAAACAACCAATTAACCAACCATCCAACAAATTTAGCAAATACCCAAACTCAAATTCCAAACAAGAATTTTATCAAACATATTGTATGCATGAAATGAAAGCAAAGGGTTTAAGAAAATGCTCATTTAATTTATGAAGTTCCATTGAAGCCTAAGAGTTTTGATAAGTGCTAAAAGTAACATGTTTTAACCTCATTCTTAATGCATTTTTGGATTATTAGTCGATGTAAAATAGTGAATTTTATGCTCCTAATCCTTTAAATTCATGTTTCTATACTAAGCAGAACAGTTGGGAGCAAAAGGAGCAAAAAACAAGCGAAAATCGGAAAATCAAAACAAGTTTTAGGAGCCATATGGGATGCCATGCAGCCATGTGCCAAACCATGTGGAAATCATGAATCACACTCCAAACCTACGGGAGAGCTCATTTTTTAGGTTTTTCGAGCATTTTAATACATATATATATGATAAAAATAAGAAGATAGGAGAGAGTCGTCATAGAATACTCAAGAAAACAACTTGAAAAACACCATTGAAGCCGACTCTGAAGCAGATTTCCATTAAGATTGAAGATCTCCTTTTGATTTCTTTAAAGTTTATTATGAGTTTCTTTGTTTCTTGTGGTTATGCTGTCTTTGAGATGTTTTTATTTGCTATCATGAACTAATTTTCCAAATACCTAGGGAGATGAACCCTAGGATGGATTCTTTTATTTGATTTTTATTTTTACACAATAAATACTTGGATCTTACTCTCAATTATGTGTGCTTAATTCTAGGTTTGATACTTCTAGATTATTAATCCATGTTTGATGTGCTTAAATCAGAGGAGGAATATACCATGTTTAAGAGTAGGTCTAGCATAATTGAGTGGAGTTGCATGCAGTCCTAAAAATAGGACAACATAAATCTAACGGATTAGAGTCAAATCTAATAGGGAGATCCATATATTGAGTTAATGAGACAATAGGGGTTTTAATTAGAAAGGAATTTCAATTGATCAACCTAGAGTCAGTTGCTCTTAGTCTTTGAAGAGAGATATTAACATAATTTAGGGATTTTTACGGATCAAGATATTAAGTCAAGAAATTGCATAATATAGATTGATAATGACAGATGAAGTCTAGGTGGATTCTTTCCTTAGTGTTGTCTCACTTCTTCATTGTTAATCGTTTATTTTCCTAATTTGTTATTTCTCGTGTTCTTTTAGTTAACTAATTTAGTTAATTTTAGTTTTAATCAATCACTCCAATTTATTGGTTAAATAATAGAAAGGTGGTAATTACTAGTACGTTTAGTCCTCGTGGGAACAATAGCTTTACTCACTGTAGCTATACTATTAATTGATAGGTGTACTTCCTTTAGTCAGATTTTTAGTTGGTTTACAACTACATCAAGTTTTTTGTGTTGTTTTCGGGGATTAAAATATTAGGAAAACTTTATTTCTATTAATTTAGCCTTTTTTTACTTTAATATTTTGTTTTTAATTTAATTTTTACATTTTAATTTTTTCGTGTGTTTGATTCTAACAGGTTCTTTTGGTTTATGATTAGAGAAAACCCGTTAGAATCGCTAATTTTTTATAGAGAAGTTGAAAAGACTGCTCGTAGAAATTGTAGAGAGCTAGAGAAGCCAGAGTCAACAGAATATAGTAGACGAGGTAGCTCTACTCCTCGAGCTATGTAAGATTATGCTAAGACCACTCTGATTAGGGCTGAATCAAGTATTATCAGACTAACCATTGCTATAAACAATTTTGAGCTGAAGCTGAATACAATTCAGATGGTACAATAGTATGTTAAGTTTGATGGGTTGCAAGATGAAGATCTGAATGCTCATTTGGCTAACTTTCTAGATATTTACGACACTTTCAGGATCAATGGTGTTACTAATGATCCCATATAATCACAGTTGTTCCCATTCTCGTTGAGGAGCAAGGTAAAACAGTGGTTAAATTCATTGCTACGAGGTTCTATCACGACTTGGGCTCAAATGACTGAGAAGTTTTTGTTAAAATATTTTCCACCAGCTAAAACAACTAAGTTGAGGAATGACATCTCTTCTTTTATTCAATTTGATATCGAGATTCTTGATAATAAATGAGAGATATTTAAGGATTTGTTAAGAAGGTGTTCTCACCATGGACTACCTTTGTGGCTCCAAGTTTAAACTTTTTACAATGGTTTGAACCCCTCAACTAGACAAATGATTGATGCAACAGTTAGCGGAGCATTGAATAGAAAAACACCTGAGGTAGCTTAATAGTTTATTAAGGAGATGATACTGAATAATTATTAGTGGCCAATTACGAGATTACAACCTGTCAAGGCAGTCGGAGCTTTTTATATTGATGCAGCTTCTATGTTGGCAAATCAGGTTAAAGCTCTTTGTAAGAAAATTGATGATTTAAATTTTTCTAAGCAGGTGAATCCAATGATGCAATGTGATGCTAATGGGATAGGGATGATTAATTCAGAATATTCATCTTTCAAGTCTAACATGGAGCATGAGCAATTCGATTTTATGGGTAATAATTCTAGGTCTCAAAATAACCCTTATAGTAACAATTATAATGTAGGTTGGACGAACCATCCAAATTTCTCTTGCGATGGTCAAGGAAATCAAAGGTCACAACCCCTTTTGAGTTTTCAGCAACCTTATCAGCAAGAAAAGAAACCGAACCTTAAGGAGATGTTAGCTAAATTTATTTCAGTTTCAGAAACTCGATTTCAAAACACTAATACAACTCTAAAAAATCAGCAAGCATCAATTCATGGACTCGAAAAGCAGATTCCACAAGTTACTAAATAGGTTTCGAAAAGATAGCAAGGTAGTTTACCTAGTAACACTGAACCTAACCCAAAATAGCATGTGAAGGCAGTTACATTGAGGAATTGGAAAGGTTGTTTGAACTTGAAAAGAAGCTAAAACAAGAAACTGATGAGAAAGATGATAGGGTGACAAAATTGAAAAAATTCAAACACTGGTGCTTAAAGAATACAAACCACTAATCCCATATACAACAAAGTTTAAGAAAGACAGTATGGATGAACAATTTGGTAAATTTATTGAACTTCTTAAACTATTACACGTTAAATTTCCTTTTGTTAAAGCTCTTTTGCAGATGGCCACATATGCAAAATTTTTAAAGGAGTTGTTAACAAATAAAAGGAAGTTAGAAGAGCTATCCACTATGGAACTTAATAATGAGTGTTCAGTCATTCTCCAAAATAAACTGCCTATTAAGCTGAAAGATACAAGAATTTTTACTATCCCTTTTTTTATTGGTAGTTTAAACATTGAAAAAACATTAGCTGATTTGGGTGCTAGTACTAATTTAATGCCTAAAATGTTCAAGCAACTTGGTCTTGGGGAAGCAAAACCCATTAGGATGAGTATTCAATTAGCTAACAAACTTGTTAAATATCCTAAAGGCATTATTGAAGATGTACTTGTGAAAGTAGATAAATTCATATTCCCTGTTGATGTTATTATACTTGACATGGATGAGGATATTGAGGTGCCTTTAATTTTAAGTCGACCCTTTTTAGCTACTTTTAGAGCTATTATTGATGTGGGTAATGGTAAACTTATGCTTAGGGTAGGTGATGATGAGATCATTTTTCAAACATATGATGCCATGTGATTTTCTAGTGACCAAGATGATTCTTGTTCTTTTATTAATTTTATTAATCATGCTATTTAAGATTCATTGCAGGAAATTGTTCATAAGGACACATTGGAACTGTGTATTGTTTAAGGTGAGGAGGTCGATGGAGATAATTCTATGATAAGTGAAAAGAAAATTGATTTGGATGCTAATGAAAAAAAGATTTTAAGGCGATTGCGATAGGTAAAGAACTGAAGTTGAAACCCTCTATTGAAGAACCTCCCAAATTAGAGTTGAAGCAATTACTGAATCATTTGGAGTATGCATTGCTTGGAAAAAATTCTACGATGTCAGTGATTATTGCTTCAGACTTAAAGTCAAATGAGAAGGATGAGTTATTACAAGTGTTGAAGGAACACAAAAGATGTATAGCCTGGAAAATTTCTAATATTAAAGGGATCAATCCTTCTTTTTGCACCCACAAGATTTTAATGGAAGATGAGTATAAGCTATGTGTCCAAGCTTAAAGGAGGTTAAATCCAAACATAAAGGAAGTTGTCAAGGCTGAGGTAATTAAACTTCTAGATGCTGGATTTATTTATCATATATCTTATAGTACTTGGGTGAGTCTTGTGCTAGTTGTTCCTAAGAAATAAGGCATGACTGTTGTGGCTAATGAGAATTACGACTTGATTCCAACAAGAACAGTCATGGGATGGAGAATTTGTATTAACTATAAGAAGTTGAACTATGCTACAAGGAAATACCATTTTCCTTTATCGTTTGTAGATCAAATGTTAGAGAGATTATATAGTCACATGTATTATTGCTTCCTGCATGGATTTTCATGCTACTTTCAAATCCTGATAGCTCCCGAGGATCAAAAAAAGATGACATTTACATGTTCAACATTTTCTTATCGAAGAATCCCTTTTGTATTATATAATGCTCTTGCCGGTTTTTGGCGTTGCATGTTAGCCATCTTTGATGAACTCGTAGAATACATTATAGAGGTATTTATGGACGAATTCTTGGTATTCGATATTTCTTTCTATCTTTGCCTTCAAAAATTAAAATGAGTTTTAATGATATGTGACGAAATGAACCTTGTGCTTAATTAAAACGAGGCTCAAGAAGGAATTGTTTTGGACCATAAAATTTCTAGTGAAGGGATCAAGGTCGATAGAGCGAAAATTGAAACCATCGAAAAATTACCTCCCCCTAATTCTATTAAGGCTATTAGAAGTTTCCTAGGACGTGGTCGGTTCTATAAGAGATTTATTAAAGATTTTTCCATAATAGCAAAACATTTAATTAATTTACTAGAGAAAGATGTGTCATTTAATTTCAATCAGGAATGTTTAGAGACATTTAATGTTCTTAAGGAAAAATTGATTAATGCCTCGATTATGGTTGCACCTAATTGGAATTTACCCTTTGAACTAATATGTGATGCGAGTGATTTTGCAGTAGGTGCAGTTCTTGGACAATGAAGAGACAATCATTTTCAACCAATTTATTATGCTAGCAAGACTTTTACAGAAAAAGAATTGCTAGCTATGGTTTTTGCATTTGATAGATTTAGACCTTATTTAATATTGTCTAAAGTTGTTGTGTACACTGACCACTCTGCTCTTTGCTACCTTCTTACTAAACCAGATGCAAAACCTCGACTTATAAGGTGGATTTTATTGTTGTAGTAATTCAATTTAGAGATTAAAGATAAGAAAGGGGTTGAAAATCTTGCAGCAGACCACCTTTCAAAGCTCGAGAATCACCATCTTGAGAAGCTTATTGAAATAGAGATAAATGACTCATTTGTTGAAGAATGAATCTTTACAATAACTAATTCTAAAGGCTCTTGGTTTGTAGATATTGCGAATTACTTAGTTACTAACACATTACCAAAAGGTTTAACTCATCATCAAAAGAAGCAATTCCTTGTTGATGTGAAAGACTATTTTTGGGAGGATCATTTTCTTTTTTGTGTGTTTGCAAATCAGGTTATTCGAAGGTGTGTTACGGGGCCAAAATTGAATAAAATTTTGAACCATTTTCATTCGGAACTGACAGGAGGACATTAAAATGAGATTAGAATAGAACATAAAGTCCTTAAATCAAGTTTTTATTGGCCAACATTGTTTAAAGATGCTAACAGGTTTGTTTCTTCTTGTGATAGATGCCAAAGTATAGGAAATATTTCCAAACGTGATGAAATGCCACAAACTTAAATGCTTTCTTGTGAAATTTTTTACATTTGGGTATTGATTTCAAATAACGGTTCCCTAGTTCTTATAGTAATAAATACATGTCAGTAGCAGTAGATTATATGTCGAAATTGGTTGAAGCTCAAGCTTTACCAACTAATGATGCTAGGGTGGTAGTCAGATTTCTTAAGAAACTTTTCTCGTGTTTTGGAACACCTAAAGAAATCATTAGCGATAGGGGTACACATTTTTGTAACGCTCAATTTGATAAGATCCTTAAGAAATACGGTGTACATCATAGAACAGCTACCCCATATCACTCTAAAACTAGTGGTCAAGTGGAAGTGTCAAATAGGGAATTGAAACGCATCAAGGAAAAGGCTATAGAGACAAATAGGAAGGATTGTCTATTAAAATTAGATGATATTTTATGTGCTTATAGGACTGCATGTAAAACACCCACAGAAACATCTCCCTATAGACTTGTTTATGGGAATAGTTGTCACTTACCACTAGAACTCAAACATAAAGCATTTTGGCAATAAAGTTTCTGAATTACGATCCTAAAATTACAGGTGAAAAGAGAATGTTACAACTAAATGAGTTAGATGAATAGCGAGAAAATGCTTATAAGAGCTCAAGATTGTACAAAGAATCAACAAAGTGACGCCATGATACTCGTTTAAAGTAGCCCAAAGAATTCACAGTTGGAGATCGAGTGCTTTTATATAATTCTAGACTCAAATTGTTTCCTAGAAAGCTAAAATCAAAATAGTCAAAACTATTTTTGGTAAAAACTATTTTCCTTACGGTATAGTACAAGTAACACATCGTGAATATGACACATTCAAGGTAAATGATCATCGACTCAAATTGTATCTTTGTGGTAATATTAATAAAAAGATAAAGGAGCTTCAACTCCAAATTTTGAATTAACAGTCAGCATGAAAGGGAAAGTCGGGCTTATACTTTAAACAAGTTGTAACGCCCTAATTTTAAGGAATTCTGTGTATGTTAGTAAAATTTAAAATTTCTATGTTCTGTCTGTTTGGTGTAGGTTTAATTATGTTAATGGGCCTTTAGAAGGCCCAAGCTTAAGTTAAAACTCAGTAATTTTAGTTAATTTTAGTTCCGTGAGAAAAAGGGGTTTTGGTTAACTGGGCTTTTAAGTATTAATTGGGTAAAATAAAACACAAAGAAGTAGGTGGAAGAGTGGCATATGACGCTACTGGGAAGGCTATAAAAGTGGCGTGTGGATGCTACGGAGAACTGAGGTTCAAGTCACAATGACAGCATATTAAGGGAATTATTTTTATAATTAGAAAGGGGAAGTTTTGGAACTCAAGTAAAAGACTGTCAGGAGGAGTTTGAGTTGTTCAGGTGATTGAGTAAGGAGGGGATAAGGGAGAGGATTTTGGAGCTGATTAGGGAGAGTAGTGTTTGCCGAATGGTGGACTCTTGAGGAGCAAGAGTTGGCCGGCCAAGGGTTTTTCTTTAGGGGGCAAGTTTCAGCTAGATCAAATGCCAAGTATAAGTTCGGCATTAGGGGTAAGTTGTGCCATTTCTTGACCATTCTTCCTTTTTCTTTTTTCTTCTTTTTTCTCTCTTCATCAACTTCTTTTCTTCTTCTTGTCTGCCGAATCTCTCTACCATTCTGCTCATCTTCATTTTTTTATCACTTGTTTTAAGCCTATAGTCGATTGCCTCAAAAAGCCGAAATCCCGAAAGCCAGATTTCTTTTGTACTGTTTTCTTCTAGTCAAAACCCTCTTATTTTCCCTCATCTTCTTAACCGATTCTCTAGTCCTCTGAACCCCAAGTTTCTGTCGACAAAGCCACTACAAAACCCTCATCTTTTCTTCACTGTTACAAAAAGCTGAAAACGCATAGCCATAGGGACATAGCCGAATTCTAAGATCACTAAAGGCTCAACTTTTGTTATCATTTAAGGGGTTAGATCTGCATCAGAATCGAGTAGGATTTAATTGGAATCATTGACTGAAGGAACCAGTGGTAAGTTTTTGAACTTAATATTTATTTCAGGTTTTAGAAAAAGTCGAAACCCCTAAAGGTTAGGGAGGCTGTCGATTTAGGCTTGTAGCTCGAAGGGTTGTTATAACTATTTTATTTTGATAATAGTGGGATCTAGAGGCTACTGATCGAAGGCTTGGACAATTGGAAAGACTAGATCTAGACATAATCGCTAATTTCGGCAAAGGTAGGATCGCTAGTGCCTAAGGTGTTTTCGGCCGAATTTGGTAAGGGATTAATACGTAGTTCGTTTTTGATAGTCAGATTAACGTGTTAGTAATCCAATTGTAGGTAGTTCGTGTGTGGATCTCGTCAGCATATCGTCGCAAACAGGTGTGTAATTGACACCCTCTTATAGACTAGATCTGCAAAAGCCGAAAAGCCGAAATGCCGAAAAGCCGATATTTTGAGAACTTGCGAGTGTGCGAATGCTCGTGAGATTAATAGTGTGAGGTATATGGTAAATTAAAGTGATAAGATTGTAGAGTGCACGATTTTGTGCATTTCGATGTTTTTGGGCTTAATGGGCCAAAATCGGGATAACGGGCCAAAAGGCCCAATTCGATAAGAAAACGCGATAAGTGTTTCTGGTCGTACGTAAATGGCTATGTTATGCATGAAAACCTTAAGAATAGTTAAATTACTTGAATACCCCTAGGTGCAAAATTACTATTATACCCCTAGAGGTACTTTTGACTGAAAAGCATGATGATCTGACTCTGTTCGATGTATGCCATGATTGTATATCTGTTGCATGGGGACATAGGTTATATTATGTAGAAAGCGTCCTGGTGGCTATGCCACAATTATCTGATCTGGTGGCTCCGCCACATATATCTGTTTTGGTGGCTCTGCCACGATTATCTATATCTGGTGACTCTGTCACATTATCTGTTCTGGCAGCGATGCTGCATATTTCTGTGGCGTGTATCGGTTGGATGGGTCGAGTAGTCTCCCCACATGGTGAAAGGTTGGTATGGGGGTGCATATGGTTGGATATGGGTTGGGTTGTGCATAAACATGTAATATCTGTTCTGTTCTGTTATGGGCCTATGGGCTTTATTTTGAATTCTGTTCTGGGCTAAGAACAACTTATTCTGTTTTCTGTGGTTTGAACCGATATAGGCTATGGTTGGGTTAATTTGCACACTGAGTTTCCCCAAAATCACCCTTTTATTTTCATCCACACAGGTAATCCCTAACCATAGTGGGCTTGGAGTTGTGAGGGATTCGGAGTGGCCACACGTTCTGCAAGTTGATTTTCTTCTGGTGAACTGGACATCCTTTTTTTTTACGTTTAAGGTTTTGGTTTTTTTTTTAAATGTAATAAGGCCGCTTAATTGTTTTTTTGATGGTTTTAATATGTTTTATTAAGGTAGGTATTACTTATATTTAACTGTTGGAATTTGATAGCATTAGGGCGTGTTTTCAAAAACAGTAATTAATTTCAAAATAACACGACTACAAGCAAAGCTTCCGAAATGAAAATATTTTCCGAAATGAAAATATTTTCCTAAAAAGGACTTAATCAAATTGGTTTACTGGAAATATACATGACGTTAAAGTGTGGCAATGGCGGTGTGTATGTCTAGGATTGGATCAAAAGGGAGCTTGGTACTTAAGCAGTCCGATGGACACCTCCTATTTTCCAGTTTCCTACCTGGTGCACAGCTTCCATTCACTTTAACCTGCAATGAAATTATCTTTTAAAACACTAAGTAAGTTTTTCTAGATCAACAATATAAAATGTTTTGAACGCTTCGATGTGGCACGTCGGATCCGGCCATAAAGTCTAGGCCGGGTTTGGGGTGTTACATTTAGTGGTATCAGAGCCAAGTTGCAACAACTCGGCTGTGGAATGGGTTTACAAAAACAAAGATTTTTGAAAACAAAAATTTTATAAAAATTGAAAAAAAAACTCGATTTTCAAAATTTAGATCTTTAGAATGTGACATTCTAAATCTCTGGCCCATGCTTGTAAGTATTACTCTGAACTTTTCTAAATACTTTCCTGAATTATCTGTCTGTACTGAAACCCTACTAGGATAGGATGATACTAAAGCCATAAGAAAATTTGATAAGAGACTGAAACTGTAGCTAGACTTTGATTCTGCGAAAACAAACATTTAATTATTGTCTGATTCATAGAACATCTGTAATAAACACTGGAATATTGAATTAATGCATAAAAATTCGTAATCAGATAATACGATATGAGTACAAGAGTCGCTTGTGGAAGAGGCCGTGGACGGGGCCGAGGAAGTGCACGAGTGAGATCTTTGTCTTCGGGACATATGCCAGCGGTGGATGCACCGGTACCATCAGCAACAGAGGTGGAGTCTCATGACCGTGGTGCTGGGGATGATGCCCTGTCACAGGCAATGCTTCATGTTCTAGAAAGGGTTGCCGGGGCAAGTACGGGCAATGGAATTCAGGGATTTATTTCTGAACGACTTTGGGCTAACAGAATGGAGATCTTTAAGGGCGTGTCTGGTGTAGCCCCGAATGTGGCGGAATATTGGTTGGAGGCCACCAAGCGGATTATGGACAACTTGGACTGCCCTGTGGAGCAGAAGCTGAAGGAAGCCGTGTCGTTGCTGAGGGACGAGGCCTATCAGTGGCGGCTCACTGTGAGAGAAGGGACCTGGGCTGATAGGGTAACTTGGGAACTGTTTAAGACGGCCTTTAAAGGGAAGTATGTTGGGGCGAGTTATGTAGACTCCCGTAGAAAGGAATTCTTGAATCTTGTGCAAGGAGGTAAAACAGTCGCTAAGTATGAGGCTAAGTTTCTGAGGCTGAGCCGGTATGCCGTGGGCATAATCGCTACGGAATATGAGCGAAGTGTGCACTTCGAGGATGGTCTTAGAGATGACCTTAAGGTGTTGATTGCTCCGTAGAGGGAGCGAGACTTTTTGGTCTTGTTGGAGAAGGAAAAGATAGCTGAAGAGGTTAAGCATGCTGAAAAGCAGAATCGGGAGAAGGATCGAACCGTTTCGGAGGGATTCAGGAGCCTCAGGTGGAGCAAATAGAAATGTTAAGAGAGTAAGAGTGGAGGAACCAGTTCGAGCAGTGCCGATGAATGTTGTTAGACCACTAATCTGTGGAGACTGTGGTAAGGTACATTTGGGTGAGTGTAGGAAATGTTCTGGTGCTTGTTTCCGATGCGGATCTATGGAGCATAGAGTTAAGGACTGTCCTCAGAAAGCTGATCAGGCTCAAGTTACGGTACAGAGGGTTGCTCAACCCATGAGAGGTGGACCACAACCACCGAGAGGACGTGGACAAGGTAGGGGCAGAAATGGAAATGGTCGAGGTCGAGGGGCACCTAGCAGGGGTGCCAAAAATGTTGAAGCTCGACAACCAGTGTTGGTGTATGCAGCTCGTCATCGAAAGGAGGGTGACGCACCTGACGTCAAAATTGGTACGTTTTTGGTTTCTAGCATGCCGTATACTGCTTTGGTGGATATTGGATCTACTCATTCCTATGTTGCATGTGCCATATCTAGGTCGTTGGGTGTGCACTCTGAGAAGATTGTGAGTGGGGTATCTGTGCTAAGTCCTTTGGGTCACTCAGTTAGGGTAGACAAACTGTATAGGGATGTACCCTTAGAAACTCAAGGTAAGATTTTCCCTGGAGATCTGATGGAGTTACCGTTAAGAGAGTTTGATCTTATTCTGGGAATGGACTGGCTTGTTAACCATAAAGTGACTTTGGATTTGCTACTAAACGAATGGTGTTAAGGACCACAAAGGATGAGGAGGTTTTGGTGATAGGTGAGCGAAAGGATTATTTGTCCAATGTGGTGTCGGCATTAAGAGCCGAAAAGTGGATTCGAAAAGGTTGTGAGGCCTATTTGGCATTTGTAAGTCAGTTAGAAGAGGAAGGTCTGACAGTGGATAAGGTTAAAACCGTAAAGGAGTTCCAAGATGTTTTTCCGGAGGAGCTTCCGGGATTGCCTCCGAACCAAGAAGTTGAGTTTAGAATCGACTTGTTGCCTGGAACGGCGCTCGTGTCCATCGCACCGTATAGGATGGCACCGAAGGAGTTAGTGGAGTTAAAGCCACAAATTCAAGAGTTGTTGGATAGGGGCTTCATTAGGCCAAGCGTGTCTCCATGGGGAGCACCGGTGCTATTCGTGAAAAAGAAGGATGGTACGATGCGGATGTGCATTGATTATCGCTAGTTGAACAAACTGACGATTAAGAATAAGTATCCACTGCCAAGGATT
This sequence comes from Gossypium arboreum, assembly GCF_025698485.1. Classification (NCBI taxonomy): domain Eukaryota; kingdom Viridiplantae; phylum Streptophyta; class Magnoliopsida; order Malvales; family Malvaceae; genus Gossypium; species Gossypium arboreum. The sequence continues at coordinate 60,891,407 of NC_069079.1, forward strand.
GAAGATCTGTTCGACCAGCATAGAACAGCTTCTGTATTTTCCAAGATCGACCTTCGATCTAGATATCATCAATTAAGGGTCAAGGAGGCAGATATCCATAAGACGACATTCAGGACTCAGTATGGTCATTACGAGTTTTTGGTTATGCCATTTGGACTGATGAACGCTCCTGCAGTGTTTATGGATCTGATGAATCGTGTGTTCCAACCATTTTTGGATCAGTTCGTAGTCGTCTTTATTGATGATATCTTGGTATATTCTGAAATAGAAGCGAAGCATGATGAGCATCTCCGTATAGTACTGCAAGTGTTAAGGGAGAAGAAACTTTATGCGAAGTTCAACAAGTGTGAATTTTGGTTGAGGGAGGTAACTTTCTTAGGTCATGTGGTCTTTGCAGAGGGGATTAGGGTGGACCCTTGGAAAATTGAAGCAATTTTGGAGTGGAAGCCGCCTAGGTCAGTGTCGAAAATATGGAGTTTTTTAGGATTGGCAGGATACTACAGAAGGTTTGTGGAAGGTTTTTCTATGATGGCAGCACCTCTGAAAAAACTCATAAAGAAAGGAGTACCGTTTGTATGGACTGAGAAGCAGCAGGAAGCTTTTGAGAAGTTGAAGAAAATTCTGACTGAAGCACCAGTGTTAATTCAGCCGGAGTCTGGAAAGGATTTTACTGTGTACAGTGACGCATCACATGTAGGTTTGGGCTGCGTGTTAATACAAGAGGGTGAGGTGGTTGCATATGCACCACGACAACTTAAGCCTCACGAGGGGAACTATCCTACTCATGATTTGGAGTTGGCAGCAGTGATATTTGCACTTAAGATTTGGAGACATTACTTGTACGGAGAATGGTGTATTATATTCACAGACCATAAGAGTCTTAAGTATTTGTTGACTCAGAAGGAGCTGAACCTTAGGAAAAGGAGATGGATTGAGTTCCTTAAGGATTATGACTGTTCGATTGAGTATCACCCACGCAAGGCTAATGTGGTAGCTGACGCTCTAAGTCGTAGAGCTGTATTTGATCTGAGAACAATGTTTGCTCGTCTGAGTCTGTATGATGATGGAAGCCTGTTGGCAGAGTTGCAAGTAAGGCCAACCTGGGTGGATTAGATTAAGGAAAAGCAGTTGAACGATGAATCCTTGGTCGCTCGTTTTCAACAAGTTAAGGAAGGGGAAACTTCTGAGTTTGGGTTAAATGGCGAAGGAGTTCTGTGTTTTCGAGGAAGAATTTGTGTTCCGAAGGACTCTGATTTGAGATAGACAATATTGAAGGAAGCTCATGGGAGACTTTGTGTTATGCATCCTGGAGGGAACAAGTTGTATCACGACTTGCGAGAATTGTACTGGTGGGCTGGACTTAAACGAGAAGTAACAGAGTTTGTAGGGAAATGTCTGACATGCCAGCAAGTGAAAGCTGAGCATCAATTACCTTCTGGACTGTTGAAGCCAGTGAAGATACCACTTTGGAAGTGGGAGAGGGTAACCATGGACTTTGTGAGTGGGCTGCCCTTAACACCATCGAAGAAAGACTCGGTGTGGGTGATTGTGGATAGGTTGACCAAATCAGCCCATTTCATACCTGTACGTACTGACTTTTCACGTCAAAAGTTAGCCAAGTTGTATGTGGCAGAGATTGTGTGACTTCATAGAGTCCCAATTTTGATTATCTCTGACTGAGATCCCAGATTCACATATCAGTTTTGGCAAAAGTTGCATGAGGCGTTGGGGACGCGATTGAACTTTAGTACAGCTTTCCATCCCCAAACTGATGGTCAGTCGGAAAGGGTTATTCAGATTCTGGAGGACATGTTGAGGGGATGCGTAATGGACTTTCGTGGTAGTTGGAAGGATTACTTGCCGTTGGCAGAATTTGCATACAATAACATTTACCAGGCGAGTATTCGAATGGCACCGTATAAAGCACTGTATGGACGAAGGTGTCGTACACCTAGTTGTTGGACGGAGCTAGGAGAGCGACAAGTTCTTGGACCAGAGTTGGTAGCTGATACTAAGGACAAGGTCAGAATAATTAGGGATCGGTTAAAAGAAGCATCTGATAGGAAAAAGTCGTATGCAGATTTGATGCGTAAGGAGATTGAGTACTTAGTAGATGATATGGTCTTCTTAAAGGTTTCTCCTTGGAAGAAGATATTAAGGTTTGGTAAGAAGGGCAAGTTGAGTCCGTGGTTCATTGGGCCTTATCGGGTTTTGAAGCGAATAGGCCCAGAGGCTTATCAATTGGAATTGCCTCTAGAGTTAGACGAGATTCACGATGTTTTTCATTTCTCCATGTTAAGACGTTATCATTCTGACCCTGCTCATGTCGTGCCAGTTCCAGAAATTGAAGTTTAGACTGATTTGACCTTTGAGGAGAAGCCTGTGCAAATATTGGCTCGAGATGTTAATGTTCTCAGAAGGAAATCTATCCCGTTAGTGAAAGTGCTTTGGCATAATCATGGCAGAAAGGAAGCCACTTGGGAGCCAGAAGAGGCGTGCAACAGCAATACCCTCATCTGTTTGGATCAGGTAAATTTTGAGGACGAAATTTCTTTAAGGAGGGTAGAGTTGTAACGCCCCAATTTTCAGGAATTCTATGTATGTTGGAAAAATTTAAAATTTCAGTGTTCTGTCTGTTTGGCGTAGGTTTAATTATGTTAGTGGGCCTCTAGAAGGTCCAAGCTTAAGTTAAAACTTGGTAATTTTAGTTAATTTTAGTTTCGTAAGAAAAAGGGGTTCTGGTTAACTGGGCTTTTAAGTATTAATTGGGTAAAATAAAACACAAAGAAGTAGGCGGCAGAGTGGCATGTGACGCCACTGGGAAGGCTATAAAAGTGGCGTGTGGATGCTAGGGAGAACTGAGGTTCAAGTCACAATGACAGCATATTAAGGGAATTATTTTTATGATTAGAAAGGGGAAGCTTTGGAACTCAAGTAAAAGATTGTCAGGAGGAGTTTGAGTTGCTCAGGTGATTGAGTAAGGAGGGGATAAGGGAGAGGATTTAGGAGCTGATTAGAGAGAGTAGTGTTGGCCGAATGGTGGACTCTTGAGGAGCAAGAGTTGGCTGGCCAAGGGTTTTTCTTTAGGGGGCAAGTTTCGGCTAGATCAAATGCCAAGTATAAGTTTGGCATTAAGGGTAAGTTGTGCCGTTTCTTGACCATTCTTCCTTTTTCTTTTTTCTTCTTTTTTCTCTCTTCATTAACTTTCTTTCTTCTTCTTTTCTGCTGAATCTCTCTACCATTCTGCTCATCTTCAATTTTTTATCACTTGTTTTAAGCTATAGTCGATTGCCTCAAAAAGCCGAAATCTCGAAATCCTGATTTCTTTTGTGCCATTTTCTTCTAGTCAAAACCCTCTTATTTTCCCTCATCTTTTTGACCAATTCTTTAGTCCTCTGAACCCCAAGTTTCTGTCGATAAAGCCACTACAAAACCCTTATCTTTTCTTCACTGTTACAAAAAGCCAAAAACGCATAGCCATAGGGACATAGCCGAATTCTAAGATCACTAAAGGCTCGATTTTTGTAATCATTTGAGGGTTTAGATCTGCATCAGAATCGAGTAAGAGTTAATTGGAATCATTGATTTAAGGAACCGATGGTAAGTTTTTGAACTTAATCTTTATATCAGGTTTTAGGAAAAGTCGACACCCCTAAAGGTTAGGGAGGCTGTTGATTTGGGCTTGTAGCTCTAAGGGTTGTTATAACTATTTTATTTTGATAATAGTGGGATCTAGAGGCTGCTGATCGAAGGCTTGGACAAGTGGAACGACTGGATCTAGACATAATCACTAATTTCGGCAAAGGTAGGATCGCTAGTGCCTAAGGTGTTTTCGGCCGAATTTGGCAAGGGGTTAATATGTAGTTTGTTTTCAATAGTCAGATTAACGTGTTAGTAATCCAATTGTAGGCAGTTCGTGTGTGGATCTCGTCAGCATATCGTCGCAAACAAGTGTGTAACTGATACCCTCTTATAGACTAGATCGGCAAAAGCCAAGAAGCCGAAATGCCGAAATGCCAATATTTTGAGAACTTGCAAGTGTGCTAATGCTCGTGAGATTAATAGTGTGAGGTATATGGTAAATTAAAGTGATAAGACTGTAGAATGCATGATTTTGTGCATTTCGATGTTTTTGGGCTTAATGGGCCAAAATCGGGATAATGGGCCAACGGGCCCAATTCGGTAAAAAAATGCAGTAAGTGTTTCTGGTCGTATGTAAATGGCTATGTTATGCATGAAAACCTTAAGAATAGTTAAATTACTTGAATGCCCCTAGGTGCAAAATTATTGTTATACCCCTAGGATACTTTTGACTGAAAAGCATGATGATCTGATTCCGTTGAATGTATGCCATGATTGTATATCTGTTGCATGGGGACATGGGTTATATTAATTAGGAAGTTAGGAAGCGTCCTGGTGGCTATGCCACAATTATCTAATCTGGTGGCTCTGCCACATATATCTGTTCTGGTGGCTCTGCCACGATTATCTGTAGATCCGTGACTCACACATTATTCGCTCGGCGACCATGCTGCATATTTCGTATGATATAGCGGTTGGGTGGGTCAAGTAGTCTCCCCACACGGTGAAAGGTTGGTATGGGGGTGCATATGGTTGGATATGGGTTGGGTTGTGCATAAACATGTAATAATCGTTCTGTTCTGTTATGGGCCTATGGGCTTTATTCTGAATTCTGTTCTGGGCTAAGGCCAACTTATTCTATTTTCTGTGGTTTGAACCGATATAGGCTATAGTTGGGTTAATTTGCACACTGAGTTTCCCCAAACTCACCCTTTTATTTTCATCCACGCAGGTAATCCTCAACCATAGTGGGCTTGGAGCTGTGAGGGATTCGAAGTGGCCACACGTTCTGCAAGTTGATTTTCTTCTGGTGAAGTAGACATCTTTTTTTTTTACGTTTATGGTTTTGGTTTTTTTTTTAAAATGTAATAAGGCCGCTTAATTGTTTTTTTGATGGTGTTAATATATTTTATTAAGGTAGGTATTACTTGTATTTAACTGTTGGAATTGGATAGATTTAGGGCGTGTTTTCAAAAACAGTAATTGATTTCAAAATAACACGACTACAAGCAAAGCTTTCGAAATGAAAATATTTTCCAAAATTAATCACTTTCCTAAAAAGGACTTAATCAAATTGGTTTCCTGGAAATATACATGACGTTAAGGTGTGGCAATGGAGTGTGCATGTCTAGGATTGGATCCGAAGGGAGCTTGGTACTTAAGCAGTCCGATGGACTCACCTCCTCTTTCCCGGTTTCCTACCTGGTGCACAGCTTCCATTCACTTTAACCTGCAATGAAATTATCTTTTAAAACACTAAGTAAGTTTTTCTAGATCAACAATATAAAATGTTTTGAACGCTTCGATGTGGCACATCGGATCCGGCCATAATGTCTAGGCCGGGTTTGGGGTGTTACACTAGTGCTTCTTAGGAGGCAACTTGAGTGTTTCAATTTTTATTTCTCTTAATTTTGTTTCATGTTTAGTATGTACTAAAAAAAGAAAAGAGGCCACACGGCCTAGTCACATAGGCGTGTCCTAGGCTGTGTGCATACTGGAGCTAATTTTTCCAATTTTCTTTCGACACACACGATAACAAAGAGTTACACGTTTTAGAAACAGCCGTGTAACACCCCTAACCCTTATCTATCACCGGAATAATGTTACGGAGCATTACCGAACTTTTCAGATCAAATACGAACATTTCATATCATTTAACATGCATATCAGAAACTAATCATAATCACTCATATTGTCCCTTATATGAGCCCTCGAGGCCCAAAATATGCATTTGAAATAAATCGGGACTAAACCAGGAACTCAGAAAATTTTTTAGAAATTATCAAATATTTTTAAAAGAGCAGAGGACACACGCCTGTGTCTCAGGCTGTGTGGGCATTCAAAATTGGGGTACATGGCTGTGTCCCACCCTGTGTCCAGATCAGGGTGCTTACTGACTTGGGTCACATGGCCAAGGCACACGTCCGTGTGCTAGGCCGTGTCAACATACTGACTTGTAAAATTAAAGTGCAGGGGCTACACGGCCAAACCACACGCTATGTGCTAGGCTGTGTGTCATACACGGCTGAGACACACACCGGTGTCTATGCCGTGTAAACGAGAATAGCCCATTTCAAGGCCAGATTTCTCACCCATTTAGGTATCAACCTAAACATAACATTTTAACACATCAATATTCCACAACAACGCATTCAAAACAAGCCAAAGTTGTAACACCCTATACCCGAGACCGTTGCCGGAGTCGAACACGAGGTATTTACGGACTTATTTCATTGACTTACACAGTTCATTTTTTTTCCAGACAAGCTGGCTAACTGCATCACAGTCACTTTAAAAATCATATCTCGAGTTCCGAAGCTCAAAAACTGATTCCGTAAATTTTCCATGAAACTAGACTCATATATCCATCTATAATTTTTTTTCTAGAATTTTTTATCGGGCCAATTAGTACAGTTTATTAGTTAAAGTCTCCCCTATTTCAGGGTTCGACTGCTCTGACCTTCATGCATTACGACTTATATATCTCCCTGTACAGGGCTTCAATATTTATTCCGTTTGTTTCTAATGAAACTAGACTCAAAAATAAATCTATAAATATATGGAATGACTTCTAATTATCTCTGGTTAATTTATAGTGAATTTCCAAAGTCAGATCAGGGGATCCAGAAATCGCTCTGGCCCTATTCGACTAAAACTTAAATATCTCTTAAAATATGACTCATATGATCATTTCTTTTCTTCCATATGAAAGTAGATTCATCAAGGTTCGATTACATAATTTATTCACTATTTAATTCCATTCCTACTATTTTTAGTGAATTTTCAAATTTACATCACTACTACTGTCAGCATCTGCCTTTAAGGTAGACTTTACCTATTTCATAGTTTCATGATTCAACTAGCCCTTTAGCATATATAGCACAAAATATGATCATGATTAACCATTCCAATGGCCAATCATTGCCAAGCATATCCACACCTCTCAATAACCATATACATACAAAATGATTATAACACTATGCTCAAAATATATAAGCCATTTTCGCATGACTATCCAAATATATACAACACCAAAGTACTTGACTAATAACAAAAGGACAGTCCTATACATGCCATTAGCAGAGTTCAACTAAAAGAGTACCAAAAGGGCTTTGATAGTGTGGACGACTTCGACTTTGACAATCCGGAGTCCGATAGCTGACGAACCAAAATCTATAAAACAGAGAATCAAAGAAACGGAATAAGCATTTAATGCTTAGTAAGTTTCGAGTAATGAAATCATGCACAACTGAAGTATAGCATTCATACGACTAAACGAATAATTTCATATACACATATTCTCACAATCATTCCTACTTCACATTTCCAACCCTTATATTCATACATAAGGAATCAACTTGACTAAAAGCCGGAAGCTTGTCAATCGATTGAGCGAATACTATTTAGAAGGAATCAATTATTCCAATGCATATACGAAACATACCTCATCGTTGGGATTTTACGAGCGTATTAATTGAAATTATTACAGCAAGATCGCTCATTCCCAAACCCAAGTATCTTTAGATTTAGCCGGACATAACCACTCGACAAGGCCTTCTGGTCTTAGCCCGGATATGGTCACTAGCATAAATGCCTTGGGACTTAGCCGGATATAGTCGCTAGCACAAATGCCTTGGTCTTAGCCCGGATATAGCAACTCACACAAATGCCTTCGGATCTTAGTCCGGATATAGTCACTAGCATAAAAGCCTTCGGACTTAGCCCGGATATCATTCAATAACCATGCACATATATCAATAAATCATGACACATCCATATTTCATTTTCATTACCAAAGCTCAAACACAAGACACTTATCACACTTACTAATTTCGCTCAATAGCCACATACAAAGAGCACGATTTTGATTGGCTTTATAACATGATCTCTATACACATTCGGCTACCGTCATAGGTATAAACTAATCACCTCAATATATAATTCAAGTAGAATCATTATATCACCGCTTATTTGTCATACTTATATGTCATGACCTAATCGAATCATAATCTAAGTTCCATTACTCGAAAACTTACCTCGGATGTTGTCGAACGATTTCAACGTCTATTTGATCACCTTTTCCTTTCCTTTGTCGGATTTAGTTCCCCTTTGCTCTTGAGCTTAATTTAACAAATAAATTGATTTAATCATTTTGAACATCAAGGAGAAATTCAAGGTACTTAGCCCATGCATATTAGGCATTAGAGCCATATATGTATGAAATCATGAATCAAATTCAACAAATTAGCCAATATTCTCCTTTAGCCGATTTTCTAAGTCAAGATAAAGCCATCAATATGCTTACCTATAGCCGAACGTACAACATCAATCTATGTATTCATTCATGTGGCCGAATATGCATGTCTATGGTGAGGCCGATTGTATACTTAATACATTCTACAAATATGGTCACTTGTATTGACTAATTACCATTTTGTTTCAAGTTCAAAGCTCGGCTAAAACACATATATACACTAGTAATCAAATACTAACATTTGCACTTCACCTTAATAGCTAACTTAGCAACCCTTAATTTAACTTATAATTGTTCATAACAAAATTAAAGCATCCTCTCCATTCCATCAATTCAAAACACATACATTACTCAATAATATTCAAAGTCACATTCGGCCTTAGCACACAACTTCTCTACTTCATCTAACATGAACAACAACTATATTTCTCTTCTACTTCCTACCATGGCCGAATGCTTCATGAAGTTGCTAAGACCTACCTTTTTCAAATTCTCACACACACTTACATCCAATCCTTTTTGTTGAGCACTCAAACTCTATCATCTTCATACCTCATCAACACAACATCAAACACCAACCAAGAAGACAACACCTATGGCCGAGTATCATCTCCCTCACATAGCAAAGATTTAAACCATGGGCTAGGTAGAACTCAAGCTAACAACTAAAAATATGCATGAATCTCATGGAGCAACATCAAACATACCTTAGCCTAGTTATATGCATGGCCGAACCTCTTCAACCTTTCTTCTTCCTTTCTCCTTAGAATTTTCGGCCAAAGATGTTAAAGGATGAACATTTTTTTTCTTTTCTTTGTTTTCATCACCCTTCATCCCTTTATTTTATTACTAACTCTTTTATTTTATTCTTTCCCACATGAAACATTAACACACCATGTTTATAATATGCTATGACCCATAGCATGGCTGGCCACTAGCTCAAATTTTGGGTAATTTGACATGCAAACCCATCATTTCTATAACATGCATTAATAGGCCACTTTACATTTGCCTAGCACATTTCTAAATTTTCTCACATAAGTCCTATTTACTAAAATTCACCTACAATTAACAAAATTCAAATATGAAATTTTTCACACATGCATATATACATATAATAAGCATCAAATATGATAGTTAATTATTTTATGACTCGGTTTTGTGGTCCCAAACCACTTCCGACTAGGGTCGATTAGGGTGTCACAACTCTCCCCACTTAAGAAATTTTCGTCCCCGAAAATCTTATCGGTAAATAGGTTTGGGTATCGTTTTCTCATAGAGTTCTCGGTTTCCCAAGTAGCTTCTTCGATTCCGTGTTTGAGCCATAACACCTTTACAACGGAACCCTTTTGTTTCGCAACTCTTTCACTTCACGAGCTAGGATATTTAATCCGTTCTTCTTCATAACTCAAGTCGATTGAATTTCAACCTCGATGGACTAATTATGTGCGAAGGATCGATCAGAACGTCAAGCATCGAAACATGAAAAACGCTGTGGATCCTTTCAAGTTCGGGGGTAAAAGCAACCTATATGCAATCGACCAACTCGCTCGTAGATTTCATACGCCCAATGAATTCGGACTCAATTTGCCCTTACGGCCAAATCGAGTATCTTTTTCCAAGGTGAAACTTTAAGAAACACTTTGTCTCCCACCTGATACTCAATATCTCTTCGTTTCAAATTCGCGTACGACTTCTGATGATTTGTGGCTGCCTTTAGACTTTCACGGATTACTTTTACTTTCTGTTCAGCATCTTTAATCAAATCAACTCTGAAAATTTTACTTTCACCGAGCTCGGTCCAAAACAATGGTGTACGGCATTTACGACCGTACAAAGCCTCGTAAGGCGCCATCTTAATACTTGATTGAAAACTATTATTGTAAGCGAATTCAATCAAAGGTAAATACCGTTCCCATGAACCACTAAACTCGAGGATGCAACATCTCAACATATCCTCAAGTATCTGAATTATCCGCTCGGATTGACCATCGGTTTGGGGGTGAAAAGCGGTGCTAAAATGCAACTTGGTACCCAAAGCTTCTTGCAATTTCTTCCAAAATCGCGAGGTGAATCTCGGATCTCTATCTGACACAATAGAAATGGGTACCCCGTGTAATCTCACAATCTGAGAAACATACAACTCAGCTAGTTTATCCAATGAAAAATCCGTGCGTACGGGGATAAAGTGAGCCGACTTAGTCAGTCTATCAACAACAACCCAAATCGCATCTTTTTTACTTGCCGACACTGGCAACCCAGATACAAAATCCATCGTGACTCGATCCCATTTCCATTCAGGTATCATGATCAGCTGAAGTAAACCCGTAGGCACTTGATGTTCCGCCTTCACTTGCTGACATACTAAGCACTTTGAAACAAAATCGGAAATGTCTCGTTTCATACCATGCCACCAAAACTAACGTCTCAGATCGTTGTACATTTTCATACTCCCCGGGTTTGACATTCGACTACAATGAGCTTCGTTCAGAATCATCGAAATAAGTTCTGAATTTCTTGGAACACACAAACGACTTCTGAACCTCAAACAATCGTCATCATCAATTTGAAACTCTGATACCATATTCGAAACACATTCAGCCCGTTTTGCAACCAGTTCATCATCGACTTTCTGAGCTTCACGAATTTGATGAATCAACAATGGTTTGGCCTTTAATTCTGCCACTAACACATTGTCGGATAAAAGCATAAGTGTACATTCATCGTCAGAAACAAACAAAGGATTTACGACTTAAGGCATCCGCAACTACATTAGCCTTTCCTGGGTGATAGTTAATGACAAGCTCATAATCTTTTAACAACTCAAGCCAAAGTCTTTGTCACAGATTCAAGTCTCTTTGAGTCATCAAATATTTGAGACTTTTGTGATCCGAATATACATGGTACTTCTCACCAAATAAGTAATGTCGCCATATTTTCAAAGCGAATACGATGGCAGCCAGTTCGAGATCATGGGTTGGATAATTTTTCTCATGTGGCTTCAGTTGCCTCGACGCATAAGCTACAACTCGACCTTCTTGCATCAATACACAACCCAACCCAAGTAAGGATGCATCACCGTAAATGACGAACTCCTTGCCCGATTCGGCTGCACTAGTAATCGAGCTTCCGTCAAATGAGTTTTCAATTGATCGAAACTTTTCCGACACTTTTCGTCCATTCAAACTTAACATCTTTCTCAAGTAGTTTCGTCATTGGTGTGGCTATCATCGAGAAACCTTTACAAATCGTCGGTAGTAACCGCAAGTCCCAAAAAGTCGAACTTCAAGAATATTTCTTGGAGGCTTCCAGCTAAGTATGGCTGAAATTTTGCTCTGATCAACTCGAATACCGATGCGATACCACATGTCCCAAGAAGTTAACCTCTTAACCGTAACTCGCACTTATCGAACTTAGCATACAACCGCTATCCCGTAAACTTTGCAACACTAATCCTAGGTGTTCGGGATGATCGGTTTCATTTCTAATAGACCAAAATATCATTGATAAACACAACTACAAACCGATCTAAATACGGTCTCAAGATCCGATTCATCGATCCATAAATACCATGGGGCATTAGTGAGCCCAAACGGCATCACTAAGAATTCAGAGTGACCGTATCTCGCTCGAAGCGCTTTAGGTATATCCGAATCTCGAATTCAAGAATCGATAATAACCCGATCTCAAATCTATCTTTGAAAACACCGAGGCTCCCTTTAGTTGATCAAACAAATCGTCAATGCGCGGTATCGATATTTATTCTTTATTGTCACCTTATTCACCGACGATAGTCGATGCACAACCTCATGGTTCCGCCCTTCTTTTCACAAACAATATTGGTGCACCCCAAGGTGAGAAACTTGGTCGAGCGAAACCTCTATCCGTCAACTCTTGCAACCGAAGCTTTCAATTCCTTTAATTTTGGTGCCATATGATACGGAGCTATCGAAATCGGTGTAGTCCTGTACAAGCTCAATACCAAACTCTACCTCCTAACAGTGGTAAACTCGGTAATTCTTCTGAAAACATCCAGATATTCACAAACCACCGCACAAATTCAGGCTTCTTTTCTAACTCTTTGTCATCAAGTACATACGCAAGGTATGCTTCGCACCCCTTTCTTACATATTTCTGAGCCAACATCGATGATATTACAATTGGCACCCATTCAAGTTAGTAGACTCAACTCGAATCATCTCATTATTTGCGCACCTCAAATCGATAGTTTTTCTTTTGCAATTCACAACTGCATCGTGAATGGTTAGCCAATCCATACCGAGGATAACATCAAATTCATCAAACGGTAAAAGCATCAAATTGGCCGGAAAGCAGGAACCTCTGATTTCTAAGGGACATTTCTTACACACTTTGTCGACAAGCACATAACGACCCAAGGGATTTGACACCCGAATTACGAACTCAGTAGACTCAACAGGTAAAGTCTTACTAGTTGCTAAGGTTTCACATATATAAGAATGAGTAGAACCAGGGTCAATCAAAGCAATCACATTAGTATCAAAGATAGTGAAAGTACCGGTAATAACATCAGGCGAAGAAGCATCCTCACGTACACGTATAGCATAAGCTCTAGCAGGCGCACGAGCCTCAGATCTGGTTGTAGCATCTCTAGATCCTCTCTGATCGCCACTAGCATTGCCCGTGTTTCTAGACGGTCTACCCCGAGCAGTAGTAGCACCTGGTTTCCCACTCTGATTTACATTTTGTTCAGACAGCCTCGAGCAATCCTTGATAAAATGGTCAGCTGATCCGCATTAATAACAGGAGCGGTCATGGAATTTGCAACTCCCCGAATGCCATTTACCACAATACTGGCACTCCGTTCTGTCTCGATGATCGTTTCCAACACTGGCGATCAAAGTGACTCGTGTACTCACAGGGGGTCGGTCACGATCTCGTCTAGAAAAACCCGAAGTGTCTCTAGACCGGCCTAAGTCATCTCTAAATTTCTTTGATGACTGTTGGAAGGGCTTTCCCGAAGATCTCTTACGAAACTCCTTTGCTCCCATATCAGCTTTCCTTTTCTCCTTACTGAGCTCCTCGGCTTTGCAACCTCGCTCGACAAGTATCACAAATTCTAGGATTTCTAAAATGCCAACATACATCTTTATATCATCATTCACCATCTTCAAACGTTTACACATCACGCTTCAAGAAATGCATTCTCGCATGCATCTGGCTAAGCCTCACAAATTTTCGCTCATAGTCAGAATCGACATGGAACCTTGTTTAAGTTCAAGAAATTCCTTCCGCTTTTGGTCAATGAATCTCTGATGATATACTTCTTTCAAACTCGGTTTGAAAAACTCCCAAGTTACTTGCTCTCGGGCACAATAAATCAACGATTCCACCAATAGTAGGCGTAATCACGTAGCAAGGAGATAGTACACTTTAAGCATTCATCGGTGTGCAAGATAGTTCATCAAGTACCGAATAGTGTTATCCAACCAAAATTCAGCTTGCTCGGCGTCGTCATTGTCCGTAGCTTTAAATTCAGAGCCCTGTTTTCGGATTCATCAATCGGGGCTTATTTGACCTTATTTGGTCAATGATCGGAGGCATTGCAAAAGGGGTTGTATTAGTCGAGAATGGGGTTGTGGAACAGTAGATTAGTTCGAATGTATTGGTTGAACCAATCATTCATCACGCTATAAAAAGCTTGTCTAGCTTCATCGTTCGGATTACTAGCAATAGGTGAGAGTCCGGCCATGTCCCTTGCGCTGAGCAAAGCGCTACACTCTCAAGATCATCACCACCGCTTCGGTTGGGATCGGATCCATTACTATAAATAAACACATTTTCAATTGTCGAAATCACCACACTATCAAATAATCGCAAAATGGCATGTATAGCTAGACCCAAACGTATTACGGTAGTCCTAGAATCGACTAAACCGTAGCTCTGATACCAATAAAATTGTAACGCCCCGTACCCGAGACCATTGCCGGAGTCGAACAAGAGGTATTTACGGACTTATTTCATTGACTTACACAGTTCATTTTTTTTCCGATAAGTCGCTAATCGCATCACAGTCACTTTAAAAATCATATCTCGAGTTCAAGCTCAAAACTGATTCCGTAAATTTTCCTAAAACTAGACTCACATATCCATCTACAAATTTTTTCTAGAATTTTTGATCGGGCCAATTAGTACAGTTTATTAGTTAAAGTCTCCCCTATTTCAGGGTTCAACTGCTCTGACCTTCATGCATTACGACTTATATATCTCCTTGTACAGGGCTTCAATATTTATTACGTTTATTTCTAATGAAACTAGGCTCAAAAATAAATCTATACATATATGGAATGACTTCTAATTATATCTGGTTAATTTATAGTGAATTTCCAAAGTCATATCACGGGATCCAGAAATTGCTCTAGCCCTATTCCATGAAAACTTAAATATCTCTTAAAATACGACTCATATGATCGTTTCGTTTCTTCGATATGAAAGTAGATTCATCAAGGTTCGATTACATAATTTATTCACTATTTAATTCCATTCTTACTATTTTTAGTGATTTTTCAAATTTACATCATCGTCATTGTCAAGATTCCGCTTTTAAGGTAGACTTTAACTATTTCATAGTTTCCATGATTCAACTAGCCCTTTAGCATATATAGCACAAAATATGATCATGATTAACCATTCCAATGGCCAATCATTGCCAAGCATATCCACACATCTCAATAACCATATACACACAAAATGATTATAACACTATGCTCAAAATATATAAGCCATTTTCACCGCTATCCAAATATATACAACACCAAAGTACTTGACTAATAACAAAAGGGCGTCCTATACATGCCATTAGCGAGTTCAACTAAAAGAGTACCAAAAGGGCTTTGATAGTGTGGATGACTTCGACTTTGACAATCCCGAGTCCGATAGTGATTTAACCAAAATCTATAAAACAGAGAATCAAAGAAACGGAATAAGCATTTAATGCTTAGTAAGTTTTGAGTAATGAAATCATGCACAACTGAAGTATAGCATTCATACGACTAAACGAATAATTTCATATACACACATTCTCACAATCATACCTACTTCACATTTCCAACCCTTATATTCATACATAAGGAATCAACTTGACTAAAAGCCGGAAGCTTGTCAATCGATTGAGCGAATACTATTTAGAAGGAATCAATTATTCCAATGCATATACGAAACATACCTCATCGTTGGGATTTTACGAGCGTATTAATTGAAATTATTACAGCAAGATCGCTCATTCCCAAACCCAAGTATCTTTGGGATTTAGTCGGACATAACCACTCGCACAAGGCCTTCGGGTCTTAGCCCGGATATGGTCACTAGCATAAATGCCTTCGGGACTTAGCCCGGATATAGTCGCTAGCACAAATACCTTCGGGTCTTAGCCCGGATATAGCAACTCACACAAATGCCTTCGGATCTTAGTCCGGATATAGTCACTAGCATAAAAGCCTTCGGGACTTAGCCGGGATATCATTCGAATAACCATGCACATATATCAATAAATCATGACACATCCATATTTCATTTTCATTACCAAAGCTCAAACACAAGACACTTATCACACTTACTAATTTCGGCTCAATAGCCACATACAAAGAGCACGATTTTGATTGGCTTTATAACATGATCTCTATACACATTCGGCTACCCGTCATAGGTATAAACTAATCACCTCAATATATAATTCAAGTAGAATCATTATATCACCGTTTATTTGTCATACTTATATGTCATGACCTAATCGAATCATAATCTAAGTTCCATTACTCGAAAACTTACCTCGGATGTTGTCGAACGATTTCAACGTCTATTCGATCACCTTTTCCTTTCCTTTTTCGAATTTAGTTCCCCGTTGCTCTTGAGCTTAATTTAACAAATAAATTGATTTAATCATTTTGAACATCAAGGAGAAATTCAAGGTACTTAGCCCATGCATATTAGGCATTAGAGCCATATATGTATGAAATCATGAATCAAATTCAACATATTAGCCAATATTCTCCTTTAGCCGATTTTCTAAGTCAAGATAAAGCCATCAATATGCTTACCTATAGCCGAACGTACAACATCAATCTATGTATTCATTCATGTGGCCGAATATTCATGTCTATGGTGAGGTCGATTGTATACTTAATACATTCTACAAATATGGTCACTTGTACTGACTAATTACCATTTTGTTTCAAGTTCAAAGCTCGGCTAAAACATATATATACACTAGTAATCAAATACTAACATTTGTACTTCACCTTAATAGCTAACTTAGCAACCCTTAATTTAACATATAATTGTTCATAACAAAATTAAAGCATCCTCTCCATTCCATCAATTCAAAACACATACATTACTCAATAATATTCAAAGTCACATTCGGCCTTAGCACACAACTTCTCTACTTCATCTAACATGAACAACAACTATATTTCTCTTCTACTTCCTACCATGGCCGAATGCTTCATGAAGTTGCTAAGACCTACCTTTTTCAAATTCTCACACACACTCACATCCAATCCTTTTTGTTGAGCACTCAAACTCTATCATCTTCATACCTCGTCAACACAACATCAAACACCAACCAAGAAGACAACACCTATGGCCGAGTATCATCTCCCTCACATAGCAAAGATTTAAACCATGGGCTAGGTAGAACTCAAGCTAACAACTAAAAATATGCATGAATCTCATGGAGCAACATCAAACATACCTTAGCCTAGTTATATGCATGGCCGAACCTCTTCAACCTTTCTTCTTCCTTTCTCCTTAGAATTTTCAGCCAAAGATGTTAAAGGATGAACATTTTTTTTTTCTTTTCTTTGTTTTCATCACCCTTCATCCCCTTATTTTATTACTAACTCTTTTATTTTATTCTTTCCCACATGAAACATTAACACACCATGTTTATAATATGCTATTACCCATAGCATGGCCGGCCACTAGCTCAAATTTTGGGTAATTTGACATGCAAACCCATCATTTCTATAACATGCATTAATAGGCCACTTTACATTTGCCTAGCACATTTATAAATTTTCTCACATAAGTCCTATTTACTAAAATTCACCTACAATTAACAAAATTCAAATATGAAATTTTTCACACATGCATATATACATATAATAAGCATCAAATATGACAGTTAATTATTTTTATGACTCGATTTTGTGGTCCCGAAACCACTTCCCGACTAGGGTCACATTAGGGCTGTCACAAAAGTCATGTATTATATTCAATATATTATCACATAATCCTTAAATACTCAAACTTACCTATTTTGTCTATTTAACAAATTTTAGTAAGGTTTACTACAAACAAAATACCTATAATGTAAAATCTTGATTTCCGGGTTTTTTCGCGATTCTTGATATTTTAAGTAAGTTTCTAAAATTTGGTATGTGATTATGGAATTCATAATTTGGGTATGTAAATGGGCTTATGGAAGGCCCATGAGATGGCCAAAACCCGAGGGAATTTTTAAATTTTGGACTTAGGAGTTAGGGGTTCTGGCTAGGTGCCCTTATATAAAGTTGTGGGTAAAATGTATCACAAAAAGAGCTTTAGTAAAGTGGCAAGGGTGACGCCAGTAAGCTCCTAAAAAGGTGGCGTGTGGAGAATAAAGGAAGATAGGGGATCAATTCCCTGTGTTGGCAAGTAAGAGTATTTATTTTTATGTGCAGGAAGGGTAAGTGTTGGAATCCAAGTGGATTCTGTAAGAGGAGAGTTTGGATCAAGTCAAATGCATGGATTAAGGAGGGATAAGGGGAGAGATTTTAGGGATTTGATATGAAGATAGGGTTGGCCGAATAAGGGAGATTGGACGGGGGAATTTTGGCAGAGAGGTTTAGTTAGGGATTTTCGGCACTTAGGTATTTTTGTGTCGTTTTCTCCCTAGAGGATTAGTCTTTTTCCCTCTTTTTCTTTTGCATCCGAATCTACCATCTCTTCTTCCATCTTTTCTTCCTTATCCTTCTTTCAAACTAGCCCACTATTCCCTCCATTCACCCATTGTTTCTTTCCTTTATCTCTACTTCTACCGAAATACCGCAAAAGTCAAATCGGTGAAGATAGGGGTGCTTGATTCTTTGTGACCAGCAACCTTTTCTTTCCTTTTCAATTGTTGGCGTTCAATTCCTTTACCTTTTAGGCGTACGGATTTAAGGGAAGAAAGACTGTGGTAAGTGCTCAAACTCTAAACGATTCCTAGAGTAACTTTTGGCCAAAAGCTGAAACCCTCTAGTTTAGGGAGGTGGCCGAATATGGGTATAGGCCTTATGGGGTCTTCTTTTAATATTTTTGTGGTTTATTTAGTGGAGGGGCAGCAAGGTGTAGTGTCGACTTGGAGTAGCTTGGATCACCGGAGTGGCTAGACCTAGTCATCAATCGCGGCAAGGTAAGATTCCTAAGGCCACTATAGATGGTGGCCGAACGTGTAAGTATTAATATTAGATGATTTTTGGTTTGGTTCAATTATGGGAAGCTGATTATTAATGATGGATTATAGGAGAAATCGTGTAGGAGATCTCGTCAAGGAATATCGCCAAACAGGTGTGTAACGAACCCTCTTTCACGAGCTTAAAGCGATAAATGCCGAAAAGCCGAAATGTCGAAATTCTGGCATTTCGAGGACTCGTGAGCAAGCGAACGCTCATTAGTTAGTTAGATTCTTTGAGATGATGATCAGGAACATTGGAAACGGTAAGAACGTGATTTTTGGTATTCACGATAAGTTGAGCCTCGAGGGGCTGCAATAAGGCCCAGTAGGCTTTCGGGCCCATTTGGGTAAAATTGGTAGAAAATGGAAATCTGTTAAATTGCATGTTAAGACTGTTAATACTGTTATGGATATAGGCTAAATGGACCTAGATGACAAAATCGGCTAAGTAGGGCCCATTAAGGGTTTTAGGCCCAATAACTCGATTTCGCTAAAAGTGGGCCAAAAGCGCTATTTAAACAAATAAATAGTTAGTAACTGATGATGAACATGGAAAAATCCCTAATTTTTGGTAAAATTACGATATTACCCTTATAATATGAAAATGACCGTTTTGCCCTTAAGTAAAAATGACCATTATACCCCTAGGGTTTAAACGTAAATTTTAACACATGGGATTTTGATAAACATGGTATGTATGATATGCACATGACATGTATGATATGCACGTGATATGTATGATATGCACATGATGTATTCATAAATGCATTGGGTTGGGTTTTTATATGGATGGAGGAAGTGTAAAAGGGCTTATGCCCCAGTTATGATAAAGGGCTTATGCCCCAGTTATTAAAAGGGCTTATGCCCTAGTTATTAAAAGGGCTTTTCCCCAGTTATTAAAAGAGGCTATGCCTCCAGTTATATGATAAAGCAGCTATGCTGCCAGTGGAGAGTTATGGCGGGGTGGGTCGAGTTAATCCCCACATGGTGTGTTGGTTGGTACGGGTGGAGAGTAGCGGATGGTAGGTTGAGTAGTCTCCCCAAATGGGCTTGCATTCTCTCATTGACATTACATCTGTTATTGAAATGGGCCTATGGGCCATACCGTTTACAGTAAAGGCTTCGGCCCAGTAATATGAAATATGAAAAGGCTTCGGCCCAGTGTTATGAACTATGAAGTGTGAAAAGGGCTATGGCCCAGTACATGTTGAGATTGGATGTGGGCTTAGGCCCAACAGGCTGTTATTGTTTTGGGCTCTGAAAGGGGCTTGTTGCACATTGAGTTTCCAAACTCAACCCCTTTCCTTAACCTTGCAGGTGAGCCTTGATGTAGGGACTTGGACTGGAGGGGATTTAGAGTAGCCACGGTGATTGCCTTTGGACTTTTAAATAAGCGTTGGTTTTCATTAAATTTCATTTAATTATTATTTATTTTGGGGTTGTAATAATGCCATTTTAACTTTCCTTTTATTTCTTTTCGGGATTATTTTTATTTTAATAACTTTAAACCTGGTTGATAATTATTCAAATGTGCTAGACTTAGGACGTGTTTACAAAACGATACTTGTTTTTAAAATAGCTCAACACTACGATTAATCGATTTATCAAAGATGTCCACTTGAACAAATTTAAAACTCGATATAACAAAATGTGGCTATGGTTGTGGGTATGTCTAGGATTGGATCCAATCAAAGAGCATGGTACTTAAGCAGCCTTCATGGCTCACCTCCTCTGTCTCGGATACCTACCTGGTGCCCAGCTTCCATACACTTTGTTAACTCAACAAAATATATGGTTTTTAAAACACTAAAACGGAACGTGGGTTTTCAACTCCAATGTGGCACTTCAGATTCGGCCATAACGTTTGAGCCGGGTTTTGGATGTTACATTTAGTGGTATCAGAGCCTAGGTTGCAACAATTCGGCTGTGGATCGGGTTCAAAAATTTTTCGAAAACTTAGGCTTAAGAAGGGTATTTTTGGAAATAATTTTTGAAAATTCTTTTCAAAGATGTTTTACAGAGTATACATGTTAAAATGGTCCGAGTTTTTCTGTTTTAAATCTAGAGTTAAAAATAAAGGGTGTTTTCAAATCAAAGTTTTCAAATTTCTATTTTCAGTGATCAAAAACATGGTTTCAAGTTTTGGATTGGAGAAAGAAGTGGCGTACTGAATCCCCGGCACCAAGTTTGTAAGTATATTTTCTTTACGATATATGATAATGATATGATATTATGAATAGTCTTTGAGACTCTACTATGATGTCAGATAGGTAAAACCGTGAAACGGTAGAAATGAGACTGTAGCTAGACTACGAGGATACGAAAACAATTCTTGAACTGCTATATTTCCATAAGACATTTTCTTAATAAACAGTGGAACATTATACTAATTTCATAAAATTCATAAATCAGATAAGTTGATATGAGTACAAGAGGAGTTCGTGGACGAGGCCGCGGACGTGGTCGCGGAAGGGTGCAAGCTGAATCTTCATCCTCAGGGCATAGGCCAGCTGAGGAGCCATCTGTGCCAGAAGCAACGGAGACTGGGTCTTATGATTGGGCTGCGGGGGATGACGCTTTGTCCCAAGCCATGTTAAGGGTTTTAGAAAGAGGTTCTGGAGTTAGTACTGGGACAATGAATAGGGGGTCTATATCGGAGCGACTCCGGGCCAACGGAGCAGAAGTATTTAGGGGTGTATCTGGAGTAGCCCCAAATGTGGCAGAATATTGGCTAGAGGCAACAAAACGGATCATGGACGATCTAGACTGCTCAGTGGAAAAAAAGCTGAAAGGAGCTGCGTCGCTCTACGTGACGAGGCATACCGATGGTGGATCACCATAAGGGAAAGTACCCCAATTGAGCAAGTAACCTGGGAATTGTTCAAAACTGCTTTTAAAGGGAGGTATGTTGGAGCAAGCTATGTGGATGCTCGTCGGAAGAAATTCTTGAATCTGACTCAGGGTGATAAGACTGAAACAGAGTATGAGGTAGAATTTTTAAGGCTGAGTCGATATGCTAGTGGGATAGTGGCAACTGAATATGAGCGTAGTGTCCGATTTGAGGATGGTCTCCGCGATGAGCTTAGGATATTGATAGCTCCACAGAGGGAGCGTGGTTTTGCTGTATTGGTAGAGAAGGCTAAGATAGCCGAGGAGGTGAAGCTGACTGAGCGACAGAATCGTGAGAAGGATCGACCCAGATTCAAGAGGGATTTTAGACCCTCAAGTGCCATGAATATAAATGTTAAAAGAGCAAGGATGGAGGAACCGGTTCGAGCAGTTCCAGTAAATACTTATAGACCGCAGGCTTGCAAGGACTGTGGTAAGGTGCATATGGGGGAGTGCTGGAAATGAACTGGAGCATGTTTTCAATGTGAGTCTAGGGAGCATTAGTTCAGAGAGTGTCCTCGGAGGACATCTCAGGAGCTAGATGCAGAGCAAAGGGATGTCCATGTGACAGCCTTAAAACGACCCTAGTCGGAAAGCAGTTTCGGGACCGCTAAACTGAGTCACCAAATTGTTTGAACATGGTATTTATTGTCTAAAATGTGTAAATATGGATGTGTGAAAGTTTCAAACTTCGATTTAGTCAATTTCATGTGAATTCAGTTAGTAGGACTTATATGAGAAAATTTAGAAATGTGCTAGGCAAATGCAAAGTGGCCTAATAATGCATGTTGTGAAAATAAGGGATTTGCATGTCAAATTTCCCTAAATATAAGCCTAGTGGCCGGCCATGACAAGAGTGATGGGAAAGGAAACATGTTTCCAACATGTTAGGCTAGTGATGTATGTAGGAAACAATAAAATAGAAAGCTAGTAGTAAAGAAATGGAAAAAAAAAAAGAGAATGGTGAGTGTCCCCCCCCCCCAATTGCCGTGAGTTGAGGAAAAAGAAAGAAAAAAAATTTGTTGTTCATCCTTTCTCATTTTTGTTACAATTTCCATGAGAGAAGAAGAAGGAGTGTTCATGTTTTCTTTCTTTTGCAATTGTCGTAACTAGAGGAAGAAGAGGAAGCAAGATTCGGCCAAGGTGGTCCTTTAGATCAAGGTATGTTCAATGATATTTTTGGAAGTTTACAAAACCTTTGGGTGATGAGTCTAAATTCTATCTATCCCATGGTTGGATTTGGGGTTGTCGGAGAGTTAGGCTTTGACTAAGAAGCTTAAAAAAATTTTAGTTGATACCTTGATGCTATTAACATGTTAGTTATATGTATGTGTTAAATTGCTTGTTATGTTAGCATGAAAGTTGAAGTTGTTAAGTCATTTTGTTGGAGGTGCCGAATTTAAGACTAAGAAGAGAATGAGTATTCGACTAACATAGTTGAAAGGGGATGTTGCCGATTTTTAGATTTAGATTATGGGAGTGGCTATAATGGGCATTAAGATGTTGAACTTAAGAAATGTAGTCACATGTGGATTTATGTTATATTACAAATAGAGGTGAAGCTATGCTAGATTGGGAAAAAGTTGATCAAGTGTGCATGAGAAGAATTTAGGCATTTAGATGACGTTATAGATGACATTGTACATATATATATATATTCGGCCATTAAAGTGAGTATGTAGGTGATGTTGAATCAAATTTTTGGTGCATATTCGGTTATGTGTATATATATATATATATATATATACATAAGTATGCCCATTCGTGATGTTACCTTTAATTATGTGTATAATCGACTAAATGGGTAATTAGTAAGAGTGGTTGCCGAATATACAAACATACATATGCATGTGTAATTGAATTGTAAATGTTTAGCAAGATGATTAAACTAGTTGATTTATTAATCAAGCTCAAGGAGTTAAAGGAGGAGAATCAAGCAAGGGAAAGACGAAGGTCATCGAGTAGCCGACTTGGAACTATTTTACCCAACACAAGGTAAGTCACTAAGCATATATTTGGGATTGATTTAAATAGACATAATGTCTATGTAATTATGCCGAAACGAATGATAAATTTATATACATGTATGTATGTCGTGATGAAAGTATTGAGTGAAAAGAAAAGAGGTGTGATGTATTGAGTTGTTGATTTCGGCATTAATTGTGCGGGTATAAATGGGCACGGTGACAAGATTGGCACTAAGTGTGCGGGTTTAAAATTTGTACAGCACTAAGTGTGCGAGTTTGATTATATAGCACTAAGTGTGCGAGCTGATTATATAGCACTAAGTGTGCAGACTCACTATATGCTTTTGCATCACTATTGGCACTGAGTGTGCGACATTATCGAGTTGATCACGGACAGCGGATCGGGTAAGTACCTTGAGCTCATGGCGAATAGGCACTATGTTCATGCTCGGGGTTGAGCTTGGTAAGCTTTAAATCTATGTGATGATTACAATTGTATGATTGTGGTGAAAATGAGTTGATGTATAAAAATGCCTCAAATACCCTATTGATTAGTATATGGAATGTGAATGTGTAACTTGGTATGAGATTGAATCGAAAGGGTCTAAGGAACTATGGTATAGTTCGGTATGGATGGAGCATTTAGCCTCGTTTCGTTGTTTCATTCTATGATAATTTTGTTAATGGATGGTTGTGAAATGCTTATGACTTCTCGAGTTATATACTCACTCGGTGTTTTCTTGTCACCCATTTTAGGTCTCTTGGACTCGTATCTTTTGTGTGCTCGGAACCGTCAACGAAGTCATCACACCGTGAGCAATCTTTTGGTATTGTCTTCTTAGTCAATCTAGGAGAACATTTGGCATGTATAAGCTCTTTGTTTTGTGAAATTTTGGGTTGTAAACTTTAAGCCATGCGAATATGGCCTATGTAATTCGGTTGAGTGGGGTTTTAAAACTTATAGTCATGAGTCCTAGAAATTTTAATTTTGATAAGGTGGTCACAATTTGTGTAATGTATGATGGATTATTAGTATGGCCAAGGAAAAATTCATGAAATAGGCATTGTTTTTGCAGTAACTGTTGCGGACAGCAGCAGTGATGTGAGATCGAAAAATCACTAAAAATAGTAGAAGTGAAATTAAATGCTAAAAAAATTACTTAATCGAAGCTTGATGGGTCTATTTTCATATGGATGAAACGAAATGACCATATGAGCGGTCTTTTAGGAGATATTCAAGTTTTCGCGAGACAGGGCCAGAACGGTTTCTGGATCCCCTGTTATGACTTTGAAAATCCATTATAAATTAACCAGAGAGAATTAGAAGTCATGCCCTATATGTACAGATTCCTTTGTGAGTCTAGTTTCTTTAGAAACAAACGGTATAAGTGTTAGAGCCCTGTAGAGGAAGATATCCCAGTCGTAACACGCAAAGGTCAGTGTAGTCGAACCCTGAAACAGGGGAGAATTTAACTAATAAACTGTACTAATTGGCTCGACCAAAAATTCAAAAAAAAACATTTCAAATGAAATTATGAGTCTAGTTTCAGGAAAAATTTACGAAACTGATTTTCGAGTTTTGGAACTCGAGATATGATTTTTAAGATGGCAGTGACGCAGTTAGCTAGCCTGCCTAGAACAGAAAACAATAATTTATAAAGGGAGAAATAAATGAAGTAAGCCCGGTAACACCCCGTGTTCGACTCCGGTAACGACCACGGGTTAGGGGTGTTACAATTTGATTGGTATCAGAGCTATGGTTTAGTCAGTTCTAGGACTACCATAGCGCGCGTGAGTCTAGCTATACATGCCATAATGTTAGTGCTTAATAATGTGATGACTTCTGACGGTTAAAATTTTTGTTTGATTAGTAAATGGATCCCGGTGTAGAGAGAACCTTGGAGGATGACGTTGAAAGTGTGGCGGCTGCTCCTGTACAACGGACGCCGCCTGTTGAACCTCAGTCATCTGCGAATAATCAAGGTGAGGGGGCTAAACAAGCCTTCTTCACCATGATGAATGAGTGGGTCGCACAATATGCCCGAACCAATCCGGCTGTCCAACCATTCCCGAATTTGAATAATCCACCCCAAGAGTCCGTAATGCCATCAGTTACTGATCCTGTGAGGATGAGTAAACCATCTGTAGACTTGATTAGGAAGCGCGAAGCCGAGGAGTTCAAGGCCATAGTTACTGATGATGCCGAAAGCGCCGAGTTCTGGCTTGATAACACCATTCGGGTGTTTGATGAACTGTCATGCACACCCGATGAATGTCTAAAGTGTGCCATATCCTTGTTGCGAGACTCAGCCTACTATTGGTGGAGGACCTTGATTTCCATAGTCCCAAAGGAACAAGTTACTTGGGATTTCTTTCAAACGAAATTTTGAAAGAAATATATTAGTCAACGGTTCATCGATCAAAAGCGTAAGGAATTCTTGGAGCTCAAGAAAGGCCGTATAACAGTATCTGAATATGAACACGAGTTCGTAAGACTTAGTCGGTATGCTCGGGAGTGTGTGGCTGATGAGGTTGCTATGTGCAAAAGATTTGAAGAAGGATTGAATGAAGATTTAAAGTTACTGGTGGGTATTTTGGAGATAAAAGAATTTGTAACACTAGTTGAACGAGCCTGTAAGGCGGAAGAACTTGGGAGGGAGAAGAAGAAGGCTGAATTTGAAGCTAGAGACTGTCGTAAGAGATCGACGGGTAAAGCTCCATTTTTGGCTGTAAAGAAGTTCAGGGAGGACACAAATAAGTCAAGGACGACTGCGGGAGTTTCCATTAGAGCACGACCATCGATGGACTCACGAGCTACTTCGGTTGCTAGTGTGGGCAATAATCGTCAAGAAAAGCCTGAATGCCCCCAATGTGGAAGACGACACATAGGTGAATGTTGGGGTAAGTCTGCTAACAGGGCCTGTTATGGATGTGGTTCGAAGGACCACTTCATTAGAGATTGCACGGAGCTAGATGAGAAGAATAAGATGCAAGGTGCGAGACCTAGTGGAGCGACGGCTAGAGGTAGACCCCCGAGAATTTCAGGAGGTAGGGGTGGTAATCAGAGAGGGGCCTTTGATATGGTGGTTCGATCCGAGACCCGTGCTCCTGCTAGAGCATATGCCATCCGCGCACGAGAGGAGGCATCCTCCCCTGACGTTATCACTGGTACTTTTACTCTCTTTGATACTAGTGTGATTGCATTGATTGACCCTGGCTCTACTCATTCATATGTATGTGAAACCTTAGCATCCAAAGAAGACTCTACCGTTGAGTCTCTCGAGTTCGTAATTCAGTGTCAAACCCTTTGGGTCAATACGTACTGTTGATAAAGTGTGCAAGAGATGCCCCTAATAATTTGAGAATCTGTTTTTACCGATCCGATGCTTCTACCATTTGATGAATTCGATGTTATTCTTGGTATGGATTGGCTAACCGTACATGATGCAGTGGTGAACTGCAAAAGTTAAACCATTGATTTGAGGAGTGCAAATAATGAGGTAGTCCGAGTCGAGTCTACTGATTTAAAAGGAGTGCCAGCGATAATATCTTCTATGACCGCTCGGAGATATGTGAAAAAGGGGTGTGAAACATACCTTGCGTATATGTTTGAGAGTAAAGAGACAGAAAGGAAACTTGAATCAGTACTAGTGGTTTGTGAGTATTCAGATGTTTTTCCTGAGGAGTTACCGGGATTGCCACCGGTTCGAGAAGTGGAATTCGGCATCGAAGTTGTACCTGGTACTACGCCGATCTCAATAGCCCCGTATCGTATGGCATTAATGGAGTTAAAGGAATTGAAGGTTCAATTGCAAGAATTGACGGATAGAGGTTTCGCTCGACCGAGCTTTTCTCCATGGGGCGCACCAGTGTTGTTTATGAAGAAGAAGGATGGAACCATGAGATTGTGCATCGACTATTGTCAGTTGAATAAAGTGACGATAAAGAATAAATATCCGTTGCCACGTATTAACGATTTATTTGATCAATTAAAGGGAGCCTCAGTGTTTTCAAAGATAGATTTGAGATCGGGTTACTATCAGTTGAGGGTTCGAGAATCGGACATACCCAAAACTGCTTTTAGAACGAGGTACGGTCACTACGAATTCTTAGTAATGCCGTTTGGGCTCACTAATGCCCCTGTGGTATTTATGGATTTAATGAATAGAATTTTCAGGCATACTTGGATCTGTTCGTAGTTATGTTTATCGATGACATTTTGGTCTATTCGAGAGATGAAATCGAACATCTTGAACACCGAGGCTAGTGTTGCAAATTTTACGAGATAAGCGATATCGCAAAATTCAAGAAATGTGAATTTTGGTTGAGAGAGGTTAGCTTTTGGGGCACGTGGTGTCCGCATCGGTGTCGGGTGGACTCGAACAAAATTTCGCCATAGTAGATTGGAAACCTCCAAGGAATGTTACCGGGTTAGGAGCTTTTGGGGCTTGCCGGATACTATAGACGATTTGTGAAAGGTTTTTCGATGATAGCTGCACCGATGACGAAACTACTCCAAAAAGATGTTAAGTTCGAGTGGTCGAAACGCTATCAAGAAAGTTTCGATCAACTAAAAACCTGTTTAACCGAGGTCCAGTGCTAGTACAGCCGGAGTCCGGTAAAGAGTTTGTCATTTACAGTGACGCATCCTTGCTTGGGCTAGGTTGTGTGTTGATGCAAGAAGGTTGAGTTGTGGCTTACGCTTCGAGACAACTAAAGCCGCATGAGAGAAACTATCCGACCCATGACCTTGAACTAGCAGCCATAGTGTTCGCCTTGAAAATATGGCGACATTACTTGTTTGGAGAAAGGTGTCATATTTATTCGGACCACAAAAGTCTTAAATATTTGATGACTCAAAGAGATCTAAATCTGTGACAAAGACGTTGGCTTGAGTTGTTGAAAGACTATGAACTTGTCATTGATTATCACCGGGAAAGGCCAACGTGGTGGTGATGCTTTAAGTCGTAAAGCAACGCTTGCTTTGAGAGTGATGGATGCTCACCTATCCGTTTCACCCGATGAGGTGCTAGTAGTTGAATTAGAGGCCAAACCATCATTGATTCATCAAATACTTGAATCTCAGAAGGTCGACGCTGAATTGGTCGCTAAACGAGATGAATGTGTTTCGAATGAGGAATCGGAATTTCAGATTGACGACAATGATTGCTTGACATTCAAGGGTCGATTATGTATTCCAAGGAATTCGGAACTTGTTTCGATGATTTTGAACGAGGCTCACAGTAGTCGAATGTCAGTCCACCCGGGTAGTACTAAAATGTACAATGACCTGAAACGCCAATTTTGGTGGCCCGGTATGAAACGAGACATTTCTGAATTTGTTTCAAAGTGTTTGATATGTCAACAAGTAAAAGCGGAACATCAAGTGCCATCGGGATTACTTCAGCCAATCATGATACCCGAATGGAAATGGGATCGAGTAACAATAGACTTTGTGTCTGGGTTACCGTTGACTCAGA
This sequence comes from Gossypium arboreum, assembly GCF_025698485.1. NCBI lineage: Eukaryota > Viridiplantae > Streptophyta > Magnoliopsida > Malvales > Malvaceae > Gossypium > Gossypium arboreum. The sequence continues at coordinate 60,920,534 of NC_069079.1, forward strand.
ATAAGAAAGACTCGGTCTGGGTCATTGTTGATAGACTGACCAAATCTGCTCATTCTATCCCTGTCCGCACGGATTTTTCACTCGATAAATTGGCAGAATTATACGTCTCTCAAATTGTTCGATTGCATGGGGTACCTATTTCTATCGTGTCGGATAGAGACCCAAGATTTACATCGCGGTTTTGGAAGAAACTACAAGAAGCATTGGGTACTAAGATGCATTTTAGCACCGCATTTCATCCCCAGACTGATGGTTAATCTGAACGAACAATTCAGATACTCGAGGATATGTTGAGATGTTGCGTCTTGGAGTTTTGTGGATCATGGGAGAGATATTTGCCTTTGATTGAATTTGCTTATAACAATAGCTTTCAATCAAGCATTAAGATGGCACCTTACGAGGCTTTATACGGTCGTAAATGCCGTACCCCATTATTTTGGACTGAACTTTGTGAGAGTAAAATCTTCGGGGTTGATTTGATTAGAGACGCGAAACAGAAAGTAAAGATGATCCGTGAAAGTCTAAAGGCAGCTTCGGATCGCCAGAAGTCGTATGCGAATTTGAAAAGAAAAGACATTGAATATCAGGTTGGAGACAAAGTATTTCTCAAAGTCTCACCCTGGAAGAAGGTGCTTAGATTTGGCCGTAAGGGCAAATTGAGTCCGAGGTTCATCGGTCCGTATGAAGTATCCGAACGAGTTGGGCCAGTAGCATACCGATTAATTTTACCCCCTGAGCTTGAAAAGATTCACAACGTTTTCCATGTCTCGATGCTTCGACGGTATAGGTCCGACCCGTCGCACGTAATCACTCTATCAGAAGTTGAAATTCAAGCCAATATGAGCTATGAAGAATAACCGATTCGTATCCTAGCACGTGAAGTGAAAGAGTTGCGAAACAAAAGGGTTCCACTAGTGAAAGTGTTATGGCTCAAACACGGGATAGAAGAAGCTACTTGGGAACCCGAGAACTCTATGAAAGAGTGATACCCAAACCTATTTACTGGTAAGATTTTCGGGGACAAAAATTTCTAAAGAGGGGGAGAGTTGTGACAGCCTTAAAACGACCCTAGTCGGAAAGTGGTTTCGGGACCGCTAAACCGAGTCACCAAATTGTTTGAACATGGTATTTATTGTCTAAAATGTGTAAATATGGATGTGTGAAAGTTTCAAACTTCGATTTAGTCGATTTCATGTGAATTCAGTTAGTAGGACTTATATGAGAAAATTTAGAAATGTGCTAGGCAAATGCAAAGTGGCCTAGTAATGCATGTTAATGAAAATAAGGGATTTGCATGTCAAATTTCCTAAATATAAGCCTAGTGGCCGCCATGACAAGAGTGATGGGCAAAGGAAACATGTTTCCAACATGTTAGGCTAGTGATATATGTAGGAAACAATAAAATAGAAAGCTAGTAGTAAAGAAATGGAAAAAAAAAAAAAGAGAATGGTGAGTGTCCCCCCCCCCCATTGCCGTGAGTTGAGGAAAAAGAAAGAAAAAAAATTTGTTGTTCATCCTTTCTCATTTTTGTTACAATTGCCATGACTTGAGAAGAAGAAGGAGTGTTCATGTTTTCTTTCTTTTGCAATTGTCGTAACTAGAGGAAGAAGAGGAAGCAAGATTCGGCGAAGGTGGTCCTTTAGATCAAGGTATGTTCAATGATATTTTTGGAAGTTTACACAACCTTTGGGTGATGAGTCTAAATTCTATCTATCCCATGGTTGGATTTCGGGTAGTCAGAGAGTTAGGCTTTGACTAAGAAGCTTAAAAAAATTTTAGTTGATACCTTGATCCTATTAACATGTTAGTTATATGTAGGTGTTAAATTGCTTGTTATGTTAGCATGAAAGTTGAAGTTGTTAAGTCATTTTGTTGGAGGTGCCGAATTTAAGACTAAGAAGAGAATGAGTATTCGGCTAACATAGTTGAAAGGGGATGTTGCCGATTTTTAGATTTAGATTATGGGAGTGGCTATAATGGGTATTAAGATGTTGAACTTAAGAAATGTATTCACATGTGGATTTATATGATATTACAAATAGAGGTGAAGCTATGCTAGATTGGGAAAAAGTAGATCAAGTGTGCATGAGAAGAATTTAGGCGTTTAGATGATGTTATAGATGACATTGTACATGTATATATATATTCGGCCATTAAAGTGAGTATGTAGGTGATGTTGAATCAAATTTTTGGTGCATATTCGGTTATGTGTATATATATATATATATACATAAGTATGCCCATTCGTGATGTTACCGTTAATTATGTGTATAATTGACTAAATGGGTAATTAGTAAGAGTGGTTGCCGAATATACAAACATACATATGCATGTGTAATTGAATTGTAAATGTTTAGCAAGATGATTAAACTAGTTGATTTATTAATCAAGCTCAAGGAGTTAAAGGAGGAGAATCAAGCAAGGGAAAGACGAAGGTCATCGAGTAGCCGACTTGGAACTATTTTACCCAACACAAGGTAAGTCATTAAGCATATATTTGGGATTGATTTAAATAGACATAATGTCTATGTAATTATGCCGAAAGGAATGATAAATTTATATACATGTATGTATGTCGTGATGAAAGTATTGAGTGAAAAGAAAAGAGGTGTGATGTATTGAGTTGTTGATTTCGGCACTAAGTGTGCGGGTATAAATGGGCACGGTGACAAGATTGGCACTAAGTGTGCGGGTTTAAAATTTGTACAGCACTAAGTGTGCGAGTTTGATTATATAGCACTAAGTGTGCGAGCTGATTATATAGCACTAAGTGTGCGGACTCACTATATGCTTTTGCATCACTATTGGCACTAAGTGTGTGACATTATCGAGTTGATCACGGACAGCGGATCGGGTAAGTACCTTGAGCTCATGGCGAATAGGCACTATGTTCATGCTCGGGGTTGAGCTTGGTAAGCTTTAAATCTATGTGATGATTACAATTGTATGATTGTGGTGAAAATGAGTTGATGTATAAAAATGCCTCAAATATCCTATTGATTAGTATATTGAATGTGAATGTGTAACTTGGTATGAGATTGAATCGAAAGGGTCTAAGGAACTATGGTATAGTTCGGTATGGATGGAGCATTTAGCCTCGTTTCGTTGTTTCATTCTATGATAATTTTGTTAATGGATGGTTGTGAAATGCTTATGACTTACTGAGTTATATACTCACTCGGTGTTTTCTTGTCACCCATTTTAGGTCTCTTGGACTCGTCTCTTTTGTGTGCTCGTAACCGTCAACTAAGTCATCACACCGTGAGCAATCTTTTGGTATTGTCTTCTTAGTCAATCTAGGAGAACATTTGGCATGTATAAGCTCTTTGTTTTGTGAAATTTTGGGTTGTAAACTTTAAGCCATGCGAATATGGCCTATGTGGTCGGTTGAGTGGGGTTTTAAAACTTATAGTCCGAGTCCTAGAAATCTTAATTTTGATAAGGTGGTCACAATTTGTGTAATGTATGATGGATTATTAGTATGGCCAAGGAAAAATTCATGAAATAGGCATAGTTTATTGCAGTAACTGTTGCGGACAGCAGCAGTGATGTGAGATCAAAAAATCACTAAAAATAGTAGAAGTGGAATTAAATGCTAAAAAAATTACGTAATTGAAGCTTGATGGGTCTATTTTCATATGGATGAAATGAAACGACTATATGAGCGGTATTTTAGGAGATATTCAAGTTTTCACGAGACAGGGCCAGAACGGTTTCTGGATCCCCTGTTCCTACTTTGAAAATCCATTATAAATTAACCAGAGAGAATTAGAAGTCATTCCTTATATGTGCAGATTCCTTTGTGAGTCTAGTTTCTTTAGAAACAAACGGTATAAGTGTTGGAGCCCTGTAGAGGAAGATATCCCAGTCGTAATACGCAAAGGTCAGTGTAGTCGAACCCTGAAACAGGGGAGACTTTAACTAATAAACTGTACTAATTGGATCGATCAAAAATTCAAAAAAAAAATGTGCAAATGGAATTATGAGTCTAGTTTCAGGAAAAATTTACAGAACTGATTTTCGAGTTCTGGAACTCGAGATATGATTTTTAAGGTGGCAGTGATGCAGTTAGCTAGCCTGCCTAGAACAGAAAATAATAATTTATAAAGGGAGAAATAAATGAAGTAAGCCCGGTAACACCCCGTGTTCGACTCCGGTAACGACCACGGGTTAGGGGTGTTACAGTCCAACCACGGCGAGGAGGACTACCACCACAGAGGGGTTGTGGGCAAGGTAGAGGTGGCAATGGTAATGGATGAGGACATGGGGCACCTGGCAGAGGTGCTGGACATGCCGAAGCCCGACAGCCGGCGTTGGTATATGCTGCACGACTTCGTGAGGAGGGTGACGCTCCTGATGTTATAACTGGTACGTTCTTCATTCATAGCATGCCTTACACTACTTTGATTGATGTGGGTTCCACTCACTCATATGTTGCTTGTGATGTATCTGGGGCTTTGGATGTACTTCCTGAGGAGACTGTGAGTGGGGTATCAGTGATAAGCCCATTGGGACATTCGGTTAAGGTAGATAAACTTTTTAGGGCAGTACCGTTAGTGACACAAGATAAAATTTTTGAAGGAGACTTGATGGAGCTGCCATTTGGGGATTTTGATCTTATCTTGGGAATGGATTGGTTAGCTAAGCACAAGGCGATGTTGGATTGTGCTGCAAAGAGGATGGTACTACAATTGTCAAGATGAGGAGATAATGGTCATAGGGGAACGAAGGATTATTTGTCCAATGTTGTTTGACTTTAAGAGCGAGAAGTTGATTCGAAAAGGTTGTGAGGTGTACTTGGCCCTTGTAAGTCAAACGGGACTTGAGGAGATAACGGTAGAGTCGGTTAGAACTATTAAGGAATTTCAGGATGTATTCCCAGATGAATTTCCTAGATTACCCCTGAGCAGAGAAGTCGAGTTTGGAATCGACTTATTACCTGGAACAGCTCTTGTGTCCATTGCACCTTGGTTGGCACCAAAGGAGTTGGTAGAATTGAAAGCTCAGATACAGGAACTGTTGGGTAGAGGGTTTGTAAGACCAAGTGTTTCCCGTAGAAATCTGCATCGCTTTGTAAAGAAGAAAGATGAGACTATACGAATGTGTATTGACTATCAGCAGTTGAATAAACTGACGATCAAGAATAAGTATCCGTTACCAAGAATCGATGATCTGTTCGACCAATTAAAAGGAGCCTCGGTATTTTCTAAGATCGACCTTCGCTCGGGATATCATCAATTAAGAGTTAAAGAAGTGGATATTTATAAGACGGCGTTCAAGACTCGATACGGTCATTACGAGTTTCTGGTAATGCCTTTTGGGTTGACTACTGCACCGGTAGCATTCATGGATTTGATGAATTGGGTATTCCAGCCATACTTGGATCGGTTCGTAGTCGTTTTTATTGACGATATATTGGTGTATTCGGAAACGGAAGAGAAGCATGATGAGCATCTTCGTGTAGTGCTGCAAGTGTTAAGGGATAAGCAACTTTATGCAAAGTTTAGTAAGTGCGAGTTTTGGCTGAAAGAAGTTACCTTCTTGGGGCATGTTGTGTCTGCCGAGGGGATCAAGGTGGACCCTCGAAAGATTGAAGCAATTTTGGAATGAAAGCCACTGAGGTCAGTAACTGAGATCCGAAATTTTCTAGGGTTGGCAGGTTATTATCGGAGATTCGTGGAAGGATTTTCTGTGTTGGCATCACCGTTAACGAAACTTATAAGGAAGGGAGCACCTTTTGTTTGGACAAATAAGCAGCAAGAGGCTTTTGAGAAGCTAAAGAAGGTTTTGACAGAAGCGCCAGTGTTGATTCAGCCAGAGTCTGGTAAGGATTTCACTGTGTACAACGATGCGTCACATGTAAGTTTGGGCTGCGTGTTGATGCAAGAGGGTAGAGTGGTCGCTTATGCTTCACGACAGCTTAAACCGCACGAGGTGAACTACTCGACGCATGACTTGGAATTGGCAGTGGTAATCTTTGCACTTAAGATATGGAGGCATTACCTGTATGGGGAGAAATGCATCATCTATACGGATCACAAGAGTCTTAAGTACTTGCTGACTCAAAAGGAGCTGAATCTTAGGTAGCAAAGGTGGATAGAGTTGTTAAAGGACTATAACTATTCGATTGAGTACCATCCAGGTAAGGCGAATGTCGTGGCTGATGCGCTAAGTCGAAGGGTTGTGGTGGAATTGAAGGCGATGTTTGCTCGTCTAAGTTTGTATGACGACAGAAGTTTATTGGCGGAGTTGCAAGTAAGACCGACTTGGGTAGAACAGATTAAGAAGCAACAGTTGGAAGACGAGTCGTTGGTTTCTCGATTTCAGCAAGTTAAGAAGGGGAAGAATCCAGGCTTTGGGTTAAATAGTGAGGGAGTTCTTTTTTTTCGAGGGAGAATTTGTATGCCGAAGAACTCCGATTTGAGATTGATGATTTTGAAAGAGGCACATAATGGACCTTGTGCTATGCATCCAGGAGGGAGTAAGTTGTATCTAGACTTGCGAGAGCTATATTGGTGGCTTGGCTTAGCGAGAAGTGACCGAATTTGTAGGAGATGTTTGACATGTCAAGAAGTGAAGGCCGAGCATCAACTACCTTCGGGATTGTTACAGCCGGTAAAGATACCACTTTGGAAGTGGGAAAGGGTAACTATGGACTTTGTAAGTGGGTTGCCATTGACACCTTCTAAGAAGGATTCAGTTTGGGTGATTGTGGATAGACTCACGAAATCTTCTCATTTCATGCCTGTCCAAACCGATTACTCACTTTAGAAGTTGGCCAAATTGTATGTGGCGGAGATAGTACAATTGCATGGTGTGCCAGCATCGATAATTTCAGACCGAGACCCAAGGTTTACATCTCGATTTTGGCAGAAGTTGCAAGAGGCATTGGGAACGCGATTGGATTTCAATACGGCTTTTCACCCTCAGTCGGATGGGCAGTCAGAGAGGGTTATTCAGATTTTATAGGATATGTTGAGGGGTTGTACTATTGAGTTTAGAGGCAGCTGGGAGGACCATTTTCCATTAGCGGAGTTCACGTATAACAACAATTACCAAGCAAGTATTCAGATGGCTCCATATGAGGCACTATATGGGCGAAGGTGTCGTTCGCCTACTTGTTGGGCAGAATTGGTGGAAAGGCAAATACTTGGGCTAGAGTTGGTAGCAGATACTGAAGACAAGATTAAGGTGATCAGGAATCAGTTAAAAGAGGAGGCGGATCGACAAAAGTCTTATGCCGATCTGAAGCGTAAAGATATTGAATATGCGGTAGGGGACATGGTCTTTTTGAAATTTCGCCTTGGAAGAAGATATTGAGATTTGGTAAGAAGGGTAAGTTGAGCCCATGGTTTATTGGGCCTTACCGAATCATTAAGCGGATAGGGCCGGTGGCTTATCAGCTAGAGTTACCTCCAGAACTGGATCGTATTCACAACGTTTTCCATGTGTCCATGCTAAGGCGATATTGTTCTGACCCAACTCATATCGTGCCAGTTGCAGAAATCGAGGTACGGCCGAATTTGACCTTTGAAGAGGAACCTGTGCAAATACTTGATCGTGATGTCAAGGTGTTGAGAAGGAGGTCAGTCCCATTAGTGAAGGTACTTTGGAGGGACCATGGCAAGGAAGAAGCTACTTGGGAGACTGAAGAAGCAATGCGTCAGCAGTACCCTCAACTGTTTGGATAAGGTAAATTTCGAGGCCGAAATTTCTTTAAGGAGGGTAAAGTTGTAATATCCTAATTTTCAGGTTTTTTTGCGATTCTTGATATTTTAAGTAAGTTTCTAAAATTTGGCATGTGATTCTGGAATTCATAATTTGGGTATGTAAATGGGCTTATGGAAGGCCCATGAGATGGCCAAAACCCGGGGGAATTTTTAAATTTTGGACTTAGGAGTTAGGGATTCTGGCTAGGTGCCCTTATATAAAGTTGTGGGTAAAATGTATCACAAAAAGAGCTTTAGTAAAGTGGTAAGGGTGACGCCACTAAGATCCTAAAAAGGTGGCGTGTGGAGCATAAGGGAAGACAGGGTATCGATTCCCTGTGTTGGCAAGTAAGAGTATTTATTTTTATGTGCAGGAAGGGTAAGTGTTGGAATCCAAGTGGATTCTGTAAGAGGAGAGTTTGGATCAAGTCAAATGCATGGATTAAGGAGGGATAAGGGGAGAGATTTTAGGGATTTGATATGAAGATAGAGTTGGCTGAATAAGGGAGATAGGAGGGGGAATTTCGGCAGAGAGGTTTAGTTAAGGATTTTCGGCACTTAGGTATTGTTGTGCCGTTTTCTCCCTGGAGGATTAGTATTTTTCTCTCTTTTTCTTTTGCAGCCGAATCTACCATCTCTTCTTCCATCTTTTCTTCATTCTCCTTCTTTCAAAGCAGCCCACTATTCCCTCCATTTACCCATTGTTTCTTTCCTTTATCTCTACTTTTGCCGAAATACCGCAAAAAGCTGAAATCAGTGAAGATAGGGGGTGCCGATTCTTTGTGACCAGCAACCTTTTCTTTCCTTTTCAATTGTTGGCGTTCAATTCCTTTACCTTTTAGGCGTATGGATTCAAGAGAAGAAAGACTGTGGTAAGTGCTCGAACTCTAAACGATTCCTAGAGTAACTTTTGGCCAAAAGCCAAAACCCCTCTAGTTTAGGAAGGTGGTCGAATATGGGTATAGGCCTTATGGGTCTTCTTTTAATATTTTTGTAGTTTATTTAGTGGAGGGGCAGTAAGGTGTAGTGTCGACTTGGAGTAGCTTGGATCACCGGAGTGGCTAGACCTAGTCATCAATCGCGGCAAGGTAAGATTCTTAAGGCCACTATAGATGGTGGCCGAATGTCTAAGTATTAATACTAGATGATTTTTGGTTTGGTTCAATTATGGGAAGCTGATTATTAATGATGGATTATAGGAGAAATCGTGTAGGAGATCTCGTCGAGGAATATCGCCAAACAGGTGTGTAACGAACCCTCTTTCACAAGCTTAAAGCGATAAATGCCGAAAAGCTGAAATGCCGAAATTCTGGCATTTCGAGGACTTGTGAGCAAGCGAACGCTCATTAGTTAGTTAGATTCTTTGAGATGATGATCAGGAACATTGGAAACGGTAAGAACGTGATTTTTGGCATTCACGGTAAGTTAGGCCTCGAGGGGCTGCAATAAGGCCCAATAGGCTTTCGGGCCCATTTGGGTAAAATTGGTAGAAAATGGAAATCTGTTAAATTGCATGTTAAGACTGTTAATACTGTTATAGATATAGGCTAAATGGGCCTAGATGACAAAATCGGCTAAGTAGGGCCCATTAAGGGTTTTAGGCCCAATAACTCGGTTTCGCTAAAAGTGGGCCAGAAGCGCTGTTTAAACAAATAAATAGTTAGTAACTGATGATGAACATGGAAAAATCCCTAATTTTTGGTAAAATTACGATATTACCCTTATAATATGAAAATGACCGTTTTGCCCTTAAGTAAAAATAACCATTATACCCCTAAGGTTTAAACGTAAATTTTAACACATGGGATTTTGATAAACATGGTATGTATGATATGCACATGACATGTATGATATGCACGTGATATGTATGATATGCACATGATGTATTCATAAATGCATTGGGTTGGGTTTTTATATGGATGGAGGAAGTGTAAAAGGGCTTATGCCCCAGTTATGATAAAGGGCTTATGCCCCGTTATTAAAAGGGCTTATGCCCGATTATTAAAAGGGCTTTGCCCTGATTATTAAAAGAGGCTAGGCCTCGGTTATATGATAAAGCACTATCTTGCCAAAGGAGAGTTATGGCGGGGTGGGTCGAGTTAATCCCCACATGGTGTGTTGGTTGGTACGGGTGGAGAGTAGCGGATGGTAGGTTGAGTAGTCTCCCCAAATGGGCTTGCATTCTCTCATTGACATTACATCTGTTATTGAAATGGGCCTATGGGCCATACCGTTTCTGATAAAGGCTTCACCCGATAATATGAAATATGAAAAGGCTTCGACCAAAGGTTATGAACTATGAAGTGTGAAAAGGGCTATGGCCCAGTACATGTTGAGATTGAATTTGGGCTTAGGCCCAACAGGCTGTTATTGTTTTGGGCTCTGAAAGGGGCTTGTTGCACATTGAGTTTCCAAACTCAACCCCTTTCCTTAACCTTGCAGGTGAGCCTTGATGTAGGGACTTGGACTGGAGGGGATTCAGAGTAGCCACGGTGATCGCCTTTGGATTTTTAAATAAGCGTTGGTTTTCATTAAATTTCCTTTAATTATTATTTATTTTGGGGTTGTAATAAGGTCATTTTAACTTTCCTTTTATTTCTTTTCGGGATTATTTTAATTTTAATAACTTTAAACCTGGTTGATAATTATTCAAATGGGCTAGACTTAGGACGTGTTTTCAAAATGATACTTGTTTTTAAAATAGCTCAACGCCATGATTAATCGATTTATCAAAGATGTCCACTTGAACAAATTTAAAACTCGATATAACAAAGTGTGGCTATGGTTGTGGGCATGTCTAGGATTGGATCCAATCAAAGAGCTTGGTACTTAAGCGACCTTCATGGCTCACCTCCTCTCTCTCGGATACCTACGGTGCCCAGCTTCCATACACTTTGTTAACTCAACAAAATATATGGTTTTTAAAACACTAAAACGGAACATGGGTTTTCAACTCCAATGTGGCGCTTCAGATTCGGCCATAACGTTTGGGCCGGGTTTTGGGTGTTACATATAAGCATATATCCATCATAACCACATCACAATTTACTTCATTTCCAAACCAAAATATATATCTAGGTTGATTATGTAAACAAAACATCATTCGTAACATCTATATATGTCAACTTTAATCTAATCCACATCAATCCCTATACATTCCATATAAACCATGTTGAACGCTTCAAAAACTATCGGAATAAGCTAGATAACGTGACTTGGTGTGGTTATCCGATCTTTCGTCTTCACGAAAATCTACAAAGACATTAAACCACACAAGTAAGCTTAATGTAGCTTAGTAAGTTTGATGGGTTAAACATAAATCTTACCGAACCTACTATAACACATCAATTAAAAAAATTCATTCAATGTAAACTCCCTGTCAATCATAACTTCAATTGATGAATACACTTATTTCAAATCAATACCAATAACAAACAATATGTCTTTTAATTTCAATTACATAGTCACTTACCAAATCTTCCTAAACCGGAAACGACTTACAAATAAGTGTACATCATTTTTAGAAGCCCAAAGGCTGAACAAAAGCTCATAAGAGCTAAACAAAAACCCATAAGTGTTGAACGGAAGCTCGTAAGAGCTGAACAGAAACCCATAAGGGTTAAACAGAAGCTCAATAGAGCTGAACAGAAACTCATATGAGTTAAACAGAAGCCTGTGAGAGCTAAACGGAAAGTAAACACGAAATTTCGTAACAAATGCTGAACCTCATTTTACTTGGGTAATTTGCTGTCATTTTCCTCCAATGTTGTCAATTCGCCGAATGCTAAATTTATTCAAATCATGCGTTCCATTTAATCCAAATATTCAATTCAAATTTACAACTTTGACAATATTTTATTTTCAAAAATATAATAAATACATAATACCATTCATCAATTCAATATAGATATTAAAGTTCAACCATACGAACTTACCTGAGTTAATTTTGTAATATTTGCAGAAGTTTAGGGACTATTCTGCTGATTTCCCATTTTCACGAGTATCTACGGGATCTTAATCTAAAATATAAAATTTTTCATTCATTAGTATATATTTCAGTTCCAAGTCATTTCATAATTAATACCCTTTAATTTTTGAATTTACACAATTACCCTAAACTTTTACAACTTTTGCAATTTAGTCCCTTAACTAATTAATCTATCAAATTAACTAATTTTTCTCAATTAATAAAACATAAATTTAATACTAAACCCTAATATTTTGATCATTTCACAATTTGGTCCTAAAATCAATATTTAACAAAATCACTTTATAATATCATCATACAACAAAATTAAAGCTCTAAATCATGTTATTCATCTAAAACATCTAATACTCATCAATGGAAACTTTCAAAATTTTCAATAATATCAAAAACTAAGGTAATATTAAGTTGGACTTAATTGTAAAAGTCTCAAATACATAAAAATTACAAGAAAAGAGTAAGAATTAAACTCACATGGAGCTAAAATATGACAACCAGTTTTAAAAGATCTTAATGGTTCTTTTAGACAGAAAATTGGAGAAGAAATTGTCTAGAAACTATTAAAATCCAATTTGGTTATTTTAATTTCATTTTATTTACAATTTTACCCTTAAATTACATTATTTTATTATTTTCCTTTGCTTATGCCACCTCAGCCATCTCATTTAGGCTTAATTGCTCTTTAAGTCCTCTCTTATTTACCATTTAAGCCATTTAATCACTATTTCTTATAATTCACAAGTTTTGCACAGTGTACAATTTAGTTCTTTTTAATTAATTAACTATCAAAGCGTTAAAATTTCTAACGAAACTTTAATACTACCTTAATGACATTCCGTAAATATTTATAAAAATATTTATAGCTTGGTTTATGGAAACAAGGTCTCGATACCTCATTTTCCAAAACCACTTGACTTAATAAATTATTATAAACACCAACTACCAATTCAAAATCTTTCTAAAAGCACATTTGACTCGTAAATACTAAATAATAAAATTTAAGAGCTTACTCGTAGAATTTAGTGGCCTCGAACCATTGTTTTCAACACCAATCAGGTTGTTACATGCCGTGTGAGACACAAGGCCTGTCAAACGAGCGTGTGGTATACCGTATGGTACACATAGCCTCTCACATAGGCATGAGAGAAGCAAATGATCTATAGGAAAAATGGGTGTGGAAAACGTAGTAGAAAATAAATTTACGGAAAAACCAGAGTTTTAAAAAATTTTCCAAAACAAGATCTTGATTATGATATCTAAAGTAATAAACACTTAACCAAAATTGTACATTTTCAATTTGTCTAGGATGAGCGCTTCGACCGAGTAGTCTTCTCTGTTATTCTCAAGCTCACATCTACCGAGTGTGGGCTTGCTTCGAGTTAGAAAATTTTTCACAAAAATTACCAGTGGGATAATTTTGCAATTTATCTAAACTGTTGGGTCAAGTTGTAAATTAGAAAAATATCTTTTGAAATTTTCTAGAATAATCACTTCAGAGAATTTTCTCTTTACAACTTTCTCTTCAATTCAAGTGTGTGAATAATGACCTAAGACTCTCTTTATATAGGAAGAGTTTAGAGAGTTCAACTATGATTAAACTTAATCACTTTAATATTAAATCTTATTAAAATAATAGAATATTTATTTACATGATAAACATTAAATTAATAAAATACTATTAAGATAAGTATTAAATTTAATTTAATATTAAACTATTAAAATAATATTATTTTTGGAATAGTTAATCTGCAATCAAATTTTCTGGTAGAATTCCAGTAGGAGTGTAACTCTTCCACTACTCAACCATCGACGACCAACCACTGTCGGTGATTGGGATGTCGCCGTCGCAGCCACCGGCACTAGCACCGCGGTGTTCAGTGATGCAGGTGTGACGCCTTACAAAGACCCTCGAGCCGTTTGGCGTTGCCGATTCGATCAGTCAATGGCAACTCGACCAGTCCGGTCTAGCTACCAGTTGGATCGTTGGCCCAATTTCACATACCAGGCCCAGTTCGACCAAATTTTGGGTCTTGGTCTCAGTTTTGGGCTTCTGGGCCCAATTTTCAAGTTCAATTACCTATTGGGCCAATTGTCTAACTTGAAAATTAACTTCCAAAAATATCATATTAATTTAAATTGATTTGATTAATTTAATTTTACTTGATCAAAATTAATTTTTCCAAAAATCACTTAAATTTTCCAAATTAATTTTTCAATAAAATTCTTTAATCAAATTCTCTAGTTGAACAATTCTTACGACCGCCTAATTTAATTCCACATCAAATAAATTGACTCAATTAAATTATTCCCAAAGTCTGTAACACCCTTTACCTGTATCTGATGCCGGGATAGGGTTCGAGGCATTACCGAACTTAAACATAGACGTTCATGCAAACCGGGCTACAAAATTTCATTCATATTAAGATCATTCAAACACATGCATAACGTCCCTTTCAAGGGTCTTCGAGGCTCAAAACATGCATTAAAAATGATTTGGGACTAAATCGAGAACTTTAGAAAGTTTTAGGAAACCTTAGAAAATTTTTCCATGAAATAGGGTCACATGCTCGTGTGGACACAGGGACACGCCCATGTGCCTTTGACACACCCGTGTCTTTAGGCCATGTAATTCTCTAACTATGACGTCAGCAAAATAAATTGAACCACACGGCCAAGCCACATGCCCGTGTGCTAGGCCGTGTGATGAATTAAATTCTCGCGAATTAAGTACAGACTTCAGACGCCTTGGACACATGCCCATATCTCCAGGCCGTGTCCTCCACACAGCTGAGACACATGGCCGTGTCTCTGACCGTGTGGCTAGCACTTAGGCTATTCTCCAAGCCTTTTTCTACCCTTAGTCCCCACCAATCTTATACGCATCCAAGGCACACAACATGACATCAATTTAATGAATAAACATCCTCAAACAAAACATAATTACACATTTACATACCATCATCCTTATGTTCCATATGCTCATTTTATATCACATTTAAACACACCAATTCATATTTATTTATCCTTGTCATTTTGATGACTACTTTTACCTTTAGGCTATGTTTATAAACTTATCAATTAATCCTAACTTAATCATCAAGCACTCATGTTCAATCATCATCATCTTATTACCATATCTCATAGCTACTCCTTGGTTATGACTATTTCGATTGATCATAAAGCATACGTCATGTGCATATGTCGTAACACTAATTATTCATGGCAAGAAGCATGTTCACATAACATGGATAGAAAGACTTGTAAACCATAATCATTATGAGCCACATCTCATGGTCATACACAAATAAATCAATATAAGCCAATACATTTGGCCAAGTTATAAGAACACATATCATAATAACTAAGTCCCTATACATGCCCTTCACTCGTAAACACTTAGGAATCATCAATTCCCCAAAGGTGATAGCTTGATAGTGTGATGCTGCCTCCGACGATCTCCAACCCCGAGCTGACCTGACAATACTAAAGAAATGGAAAGGAGGGAGTACGCATTTCGCTTAGTAAGCTCGCATGAAATAATAAGCACTTTTTTACATGCATTTATCCATTTCATCGATATGTTCTCATGATTACTAATTAGACAATTTTAATGTTCACTCTTCTTGACTATAGTCTTACTTTACTATGTCTTGACTTCAATCAAGTAATCATAATCTCCTTATAATTAAACTTCTCAACTCTTGAATAATTATTTCAATATATGTACAGTAAGTACATTATAATCATATATATCGTTATATCCCAATTCCAAGAACTTAACATCATATATTAGTTCATTTCTCTTAGAGAGCAACAAATCATGATTCAAGTCAAATTAGCTTAAAAGCCTTCATCATAACCATCAATCAATTTCATCACATATCTAGTCATCATAAATATAATTTTATCATCACAAAGTTCTCATAATAATTCGTTCTCACAAATGCAACTCATCCATTTGCATTCTTACTACAAGTCAACCACATACCACATATCGAGCTCATTTGTATAAGTTTATCGTACATACCTGCACTCATCGTAGTATATCATATAACCATACCTCTTTAACATGCCCTCTTTGGGACTTTCATCACATCTATTCTATTACCCGTTGAACACTTGGAATACTATTGGATACGCAGAAACTTGCACATAAATGCCACATAAAAATATGTAGCCGAAGCTACCTCATATCATGGAACGCTCGTAATGGAGCTACTCACGGGCTTGCTCATATAAGCTATCGATCAAGGTGTAACTACATGGGCTATTTGTAACACCCCTAACTCGTGACCGTCGCCGGTGTCGGACACGAGGGGTTAACGGCCAAATCCTCTCAAGGTACCTCTCGAGTTTCAAAACTCGGAAACTGGTTTTGTAAATTTTCTATGAATTTAGACTCACATACCCATCCATGGATTTATTTCTAGAATTTTTGGTAGGGCCAATTGGTACAGTTTATTAGTTAAAGTCACCCATGTTACAGGGATCGACTGCTCTGACCTTCGCGCGTTACAACTTGAATATCTCTCTGTACAGGGCTTTAATACTGGTGCCGTTTGTTTCTAATGAAACTAGACTCAAAATGGAATCTGTACATATAAGGCATGACTCCTAATTCTTTCTGGATAATTTATGGTAAATTTTCAAAGTCGCGACAGGGGACCCAGAAACCGTTCTGGCCCTGTCTCACGAGAACTTTAATATTTCTCAGTATACTGCTCATATGGTCGTTTCGTTTCGTCCATATAAAATAGATTCATCAAGGTTCAATTTCATAATTTACTCACTATTTAATTCTACTTCTACTATTTTTAGTGATTTTCAATCTCATCTCACTGCTGCTGTCCGCAACAGTTACTGCAGTGAGACTATGCCAATTTCATGAATCTTTCCTTGGCCTTAATCATCCATCATACATGACACAAATTATGGCCACCTTATCAAAATCAGAGTTTCTAAGACTCGTGGCTATAGGTTCTAGCATCCCACTCGACGACCCCATAGGCCATTTTCACATGGCTTAAAGTTTACAACCCACAATTCGACAAAATATAATAGCCTATACATGCCAAATGTTCTTCAACAACGAAAACAATACCACAAGATTTCAGCGGTGTGATGACTTCAACGACGGTCCCGATCACGCAAACAATAAGAGTCCGAGAGACCTAAAATGGGTGACAAGAAAAACACCGAGTGAGTTTACAACTCAGTAAGTCATAAGCATTCATCAATCCACTGATAAAGTTACTACAACATGTACAACAAACGAGGCTAGGTACTCATCCATATCGAATCTATACCATAATACCTCGGACCTTTCGGTCCAATCTCGCACCAAGTCATACATCCACATTTCATATTCTACACAACAAGATAATCAAGCATTTTTACACATTAACTCATTTTCCAGCACAACCATACAATTTCAATCATCACATAGATTTAAGGCTTACCAAATTCAATCCCCAAGCATGAACGAATTCTCTATTCGTCATGAGCTCGAGGTACTTACCGATCCGCTGTCCATACTCAATTCAATGGAGACACACCTCCATATATATAGCGTCACACACACAGTGCTTACTACTCGATTTCGCACACTTAGTGCCACGCAAATTTAAGCCCGCACACATAGTGCCATACCCTTCGAGCTCGCACACCCAAAGGTCAGTATTTTTCCAGCATGCACACTTAGTGTCATATATTTCCAGCACGCACACTTAGTGCCATATATTTCCAGCACGCACACTTAGTGCCATATATTTCCAACACGCACACTTAGTGCCAATCTCGTCACCATACACACGTATTGCCCTTTACATAGTGCCGAAAGCAAACTTTCTACACATTCCACTATTTCTTTTACATTCAACAATTATCCTCATTCCATACACATACAATTTCATTTATACATATATAGCATTCCATTAAACACAATTGCATAGATTTTCCAATCATTTAAGCAATATCAAACATATGTGCTAATGACTTACCTTGTTTGGGGTAGAGCGGTTCCAAATCGGCTACTCGTTTGCTTTCTCCTTTCCTTTGTCCAATCTAGTTCCCTTTGCTCTTGAGCTAAATCAAACAATTTACCTCTCCATCAAACACAAACATACGGCATTCACATGCATTATTATGGTTATTGCCGAATACTTAACACAACTAAGCTGAAAATTTACTCAATCTCATCTTAATTTATTGCTACTTATTTATCAAAGTTTCCAATACAAGGTATTTAACACCTATGCCCATTTATACCCCATATGGCGAATGCTTCATTCCTTACCCAATTAACCATCCAACAATTTTTTCAGCCTCATTACCACCCTTTTCATGTCTAATTGTTTAAATACTCTCAAGCTCATTCACAAGTACTATTATACTTCTCATTAAGAATTAATCATTTTGCAACATAAATTCTATAGCATGGCGAATACTCATGCACACACACATAACAACAAGAACTCAATGGCACAAAATTTCCTTTTTGTTAAACATTCGAACTCACTCATCTCCATGCTTTCATCACAACAACATTAAAACACTCACCAAGGAAGACAACATGCATGGCCGAATGTTCTAGTCACCTCAAAATCACAATTTCTAACATGGGTCACCTTATTTATGGCTTAGAAACCACATGGTTGCTCTCTTTTTCTCCCTTAGAATCGGCCAAGAAGAATCAAGAACAAGGACTTGTTTCTTTCACCCATTTCTAATTATTCCTTACATCATAAAGGCAACAACCATCTCCTTAAACATCCTCCATGGCCGAACACTTGTATTACTACCACCTTCAAATTTTTTTGACATGAGCAAGTAAAGGACTTAGTAACTAGCTTCATACATGCAAAGATTTCAAAGACTAACATGGATTCCATACCTTAGTTAAAGCTCAAGTGACCGAATGCTAAGTCTTCGCTTTTCTTCTTGAAGGATCGGCTAAGCTAGGAGGAAGATGAACCAAACTTCTCTTTTTTTTTCTTTGCTCAATACACGGCAATGGGGAGGGGGCAACCACACATACCCTTTTTTTTTTCTTCCTACTAACACCAATATAATAACCATTCTAACATCATCCATTAGCAAGACATGTTGGGAACATGTTTCCCCTTGCCCATAATTTGTCATGGCCGGCCATCCACCTTAGGAAATGGGATAATTGACATGCAACTCCATTTATTTCACTTCATGCATTATTAGGCCACTTCAACATTTGCCTATCTCATTTCTAAGTTTTCTCACACAAGTCCTTTCTAGTGAAATTCACCTTTATAACACTAAATCAATCATCATAAAATGTCATACATGAGCACACACATATTATAGGCATCAAAATAAATTTTTAATTATTTTTATGCCTCAGTTTTGTGGTTCCGAAACCACATTCCGACTAGGGTCAATTTTGGGCTGTCACACTATTCACAAAAGCTATCAGGTATCCGACCACTCAAGGATTGCCTAGCCACCGGTAGAACACATAAGACCATTGCCCGAAACTCAATCACATGTATCACATCCATTATGAACTTGAACCACTCAACGAGCTCGGATGCTCGCATCCATAATGAACTCGAATCACTCAACGAGCTCGGATGCCACATATATCACGAACCCGGACCACTCAATGAGTTCAGACTTCTTAATTCCTAGTGACATGTCACTTGTATCCTAAACTATTCCTAAGGTTTAAACGGGATTTTCATGGTTACACTTCTCGTCGAACTTGTCCTTAGGACTAAATGATATGTCTTATGATGGTAATCAAGCTCATGATTTCACATAATGATAATAATCATGATAATCACCTTTTTAACACAAAATCACAATTCATAAAATTGAAATTATGTATGATAGACATATTGTAGATCACTTCATATACATAGCACATAATATAGTTTCATGGGGTATGTCACCATTACATACATAGCATCAATAACCTTTAACTCAACTTAATCGAATTAACATGCCAATTTAGGTTCAATCACACCAACGATGACATTATCGTAGGTATTTACTTGTCACATTCTCGTCATGTAAATCCATATAACAAAACATTCAATTAATGTGATAATAGCATAACATTAAAATTAAAACACAACATTGCATTATTATTATCACACGAACTTACCTTGAATCCGAGCACGGCTAATTATTCCATTTTAGTCCATAATCTTGGACTTTCCCGATTTAAGTCCGAATCTCGATTTTCTTGATCTAACATTTCAAATATAATTAATTTAGGGCTCACATTATTCAAATTAGTTTCAGAATCATACTTTTAAAAATTTGCATTTTTACCCCTAAACTTTCACATATTTACACTTTGGTCCCTAGGCTCGTAAAATAAAATGTGTTTATTTTTCTTGTACTTTAAGCCTAGCCGAACCTTTATTACTTTTATAACAGCCCACATTTCTCTTTTATTTCACACATTTACTACCCATTTTACAACTTTTACATTTTAGTCCTTTTTAGGTGTTTTCATGAAAAATCACCTAGTAAAAGTTGTTAAACATACTTCAATTTTTCATATTCTTCCATAAATCTTTAAAATACTAACATGTCATGCATGGGTAAATTTTTAAACAGGAACCCTAGCTAAAAATATGGGTAGAAATGAGTAGATCATGTTACGAGGACTTCAAAAATGCATAGAACATTAAAAACGGGGCTTGGGAGCACTTACTATTAAGCTTGGAAGTGACAAAACCCCAACCATGGTGTCCATGGTGATTTTCGGCCAAGCAAGAAGAAGATGAACAAGTTTTGGCTTGATTTTTCCCTTTTTAATCTTTTAATTACAAAATGACAAAAATGCCCTTTTTAGTCATTCTTTCAAATTTTTACCATCCAAGCCCATTTTTGTCCAAATTCTTAGTACTTGGTCAAATTACTCCTTAAGGACCTCTAATTAAAAATCCATATCAATTTCATGCCAAAAGCTTCTAGACTATAAGTTTTACAATTCATTCAATTTAGTTCCTAAAGTCATATTGGACACTTTTCGCATAAAATTTCTTCATGAAATTTTCACACAAGCATGCAACCAAATCATAGACCTTGTAATGCTCATAAAATAATTATTTCTACTTTGAATTTGTGGTCTCGAAACGACTTTTCCGACTAGGCCCTAATTGGGGATATTACAACTCTCCCCCCTTTAAGGATTTTCGTCCCCGAAAATCTTACTAAAAGAGTGGTTTGGTTTTCACATAAACTCTACTATCTCATAATCATTGCCAAAGAACTTTTACTTAGGCTATGCTTAACTCTTAGATCTTTAATTTCTCATACAAAGTCATTAGCCATCCTTCGCTATACGAAACATCAACTGAATCTTGACCTCGATCAGAGAATTCATGTACACAAGGGTCGAATCCATACTGTCATAGAATATATATATATATACATATCATACTTGAGTCCTTTCAGATTCAAATGGTGTAACCAGCCTGATCATCATGGCCTTATGTTCTTTATCATTTTATACAACCTGATAGTTTGCTAATTCCACCTCTGGTCGTCATTAAAATTCAGAGCCTCATTTAGCTTTTTCAATAATTCACGATATAAATCCCGGATCTCAATCTGATTAATAGAAACTATCACTTTAAGAAATTCAACAATCTCAAAGATACTTAATTCCATAAGTCCGATGAGCAAAAATTTAGTACATACCAACATGATTTGCAGATTCATCAAATACTTAACAACAAGCCACATAACATCTTTCTTTTTCAGAGACGGGGATAATCTGAATATGAAATCTGTAGTAAGCCTCTCTCATTTCCATTCTAGTGGTAGTTTCTGCTTTAACCTTATTAACATTTCAAGTATTCATACACAAAAATAAAAAATGTCGAGTTCCAACTTTGTCACTAATACATCATTTCTGTGAGCTTTCTTGCAGAATTTCCGTACAAGCTCTAAACTTTCTATCAAAGCACTTTTAACTACATTATGTCTTTCTCAAGATTATACAATAACTATCTCATCATCTTTGAATAATTCAAATCATTTATGTTAGCTCAAACTCAGATCTTTCAATGACTTCGGATACTTTAAGCTATCACATTGCCTTATAGTCTTATGGCATATCACTATCCATTCAACAACACTTCACTGGAAATCAATAAGTCTTTTCAAAGTGCCGACTAGACTAGCTCAAAAGCTTTGGCCAACAATATTCCCATCTGTTCAAACATTGCTAATATGTGATAGTTTGTTTGTCTTTCACAAAAATCGTTAACTTTACCAACTATAACAACTTTGATTCATAATAAGATCTCCTAGGAAATATACTTTCTTCATTCAATCTATCCACCCTTTACCCATAAAGAGAGGTGGAAACTTATTCCTAGACCTGAAAACAAACTCGAACATAAACATCTCATTTAATCTTTCAAACAAATAATACACATAGAGTGAACAACCTAGTCGATTTTAGCTATCAAATAATATCATAACAAGTTGTTCCTTTCTTCGTGCTATTAACACAACTCAAACACATAATCTTTCAAAATTCGCTTATCATGCCAATCAAAGACCTTTACTATTTCTTTAACTCAGAATAATAAGAATGTCTCAATTGAATGCATTGACTTTACTCAACTTACCTGAGAAAGAAATATGTCATACCATTTGAGTTTGTGCTTCTATCATTTATACTGTTGCCAAAGTCAATTCGTTACACGAAAATTAGAGAAATCCAAATACTATAATCACCACATCACTATGATCAAATCAGTAGCATAGTCATACTGGACATGATTATCATGAACTGGAAAACACACTTAAGATATAAGTCATGATTGATAAGTTGCAGAATATAGATAGCAAGAAAACCAAGATAAAGAAGTCCGAGATAGAGAAATCCAAGATAAAGATATCCAAGATACAATACCGTGTCGAACGACAGCAAATAAAACCCATAAGAAGATAGCAAAGATTTGATGATTCCTCCGATAAAAGAAGTCTAGAAGAATACATCATTCAAACCCACTGGAATTAAATACAACAAGGATAATGTACCTTCCCCCATATATATATATATATCAGATAGAATAACAATTAGAAGAAACAAAATCATAACATCCTGTGCATTTTCTTATAAATTCCCAACAAACGGAATGTAACAGAATACCAGAGAGGAATAAAGCATTACAAATTATAAACTAGTCAGATTGACAATACCTTCGTCTATCATCAAGATTAGGAAACATCCTCATACTTTAACAATTTATCAGAAGATAGATAGTCACAATAACACTTCTAAGAACAAATGAATCCTTAGGGTACCTCAATAGAGACAGTCATAATCTGTTCACCATGATTACCACATTCTTTCAACATCGTGTCTGAATAAGTCAATTTAACAAAGTTAATTTCTTCTCTCACTGTGATATTTCGTAAACCGAATAGTCTTCAAATCAATCAGATGCTTTTCTAGTTCTGTCTTTACTTATCATTCTATTCTCGATCTCTGATCATATTTATAATTATCTACCACTGAACTCTTTGGGTTCACACTTATGAGCTTATTCAGTACAAGTCTCATAAAATTTCATTATAAAACACTACTTTGGTAAGGAGAGGGCGAGGTCGTAAGGCCTCTAACTTGACTCTCACATATATACATATATGATATCACTTTCATCATCATAGTAACATCATCACAAGTATATCATTCACTTCAGGCAATTTATCATTCATATTTGTTTTACGCAACATTCAAGTTATCTTGTTTAAACAAGTACTCTTATGCATGCATTCTATGAATTCTGAATAATCTTCACTTATCACATTCATTCAATCAAACAAGTCAGGCACATAACATCATATGATGGTCAAATAAACATGGGTAAGTACATCGCAATCGAAACTTTCATCACGCACGTCATCATATACATATCATTACAATCATATAAATAAATCCAAGCAATTTAACACATTTACTCAAGCCATACGAGCTTGACAATCATAATTATTCAGATAAATATACATGAACATTCGTTCCATCAATATTTCTGGTTAGTTACTAAACACATGTATTCACTCGAGCAAGTCAGTCATATAAATCATAGAATTATCAATTAAACATAGATAAGCTCGTTACAATATAATCCTTTATCTCATTTCAAAAATTCATTGCAATTTATTGAAATACAATGTCCAATTGAGATAATGACATTTTATCCATAACATGATATTATGAACCTTATTCATACCTTTCTGAGTTTCAACTCATCATAACCACACTTCACTCAAATACTTTAGTACCATTGTTAACATGGTCGGGTGTAGCTCGGTTGGAGAGTACCTCTGTCTAAACAAGAAAATTCTCATTCGTGTCGGGAGACATCACACTATCACAGATTTGTGGCATGTATAGCTAGACTCTCACACATGCTAGGTTAGTTCGAGAACCGACTAAACCATAGCTCTGACACCACCAACGTAACACCCATTACCCGTATCCGACACTGAGATAGGGTTCGAGGCATTATCGAACTTAAACATAGACATTCATGCAAAACTGGGCAACAAAATTTCGTCCATATTAAGATCATTCAAACATATGCATAATGTCCATTTCAAAGGCCTTCGTAGCCCAAAACATGCATTAAAAATGATTTAGGACTAAATCGAGAACTTTAGAAAGTTTTAAGAAACCTTAGAAAATTTTTCCATGAAACAGGGTCACACGACCGTGTGCACATAGGGACACGCCCGTGTCTTCAGGCCGTGTAACTCTCTGACTATGATGTTAGCAAAATAAATTGAACCACAAAGATAAGCCACACGCTCGTGTCTTAGGCCGTGTGACGAATTAAATTCTCGCGAATTAAGTGCAGACTTCACACGCCCTGGACACATGCCCATATCTCCAGGCCGTGTCCTCCACACGGCGGAGACACATGGCCGTGTCTCTGTCCGTGGACAACACTTAGGCTATTTTCTAAACCTTTTGCTACCCTTACTCCCCACCAATCTTATACGCATCAAAGGCACACAACATGGCATCAATTTAATGAATAAACATCCTCAAACAAAACATAATTACACATTTACATGCCATCATCCATGTGTTCCATATGCTCATTTTATATCACATTTAAACACACCAATTCATATTTATTTAACCTTGTCATTTTGATGACTACTTTTACCTTTAGGCTATGTTTATCCATTTATCAATTATTCCTAACTTAATCATCAAGCACTCATGTTCAATCATCATTATCTTCTTACCATATCTCACAGCTACTTCTTGGTTATGACTATGTTGATTGATCATAAAGCATACGTCATGGGCATATGTCGTAACAATAATTATTCATGGCAACAAGCATGATCACATAGCATGGATAGAAAGACTTGTAAACCATAATCATTATGAGCCACATCTCATGGTCATACATAAATAAATCAATATAATCCAATACATTTGGCCAAATTATAAGAACATATATCATAACAACTAATTCCCAATACATGCTACTCACTTGGAAACATTTAGGACTCATCAATTCCCCAAAGGTTATTGCTTGATAGTGTGATGCTGCCTCCGACGATCTCCAACCCCGAGCTAATCTGACAATACTAAAGAAATAGAAAGGAGGGAGTACGCATTACACTTATTAAGCTCGCGTGAAATAATAAGCACTTATTTACATGTATTTATCCATTTCATCGATATGTTCTCATGATCACTAATTAGACTATTTTAATGTTCACTGTTCTTGACTATAGTCTTACTTTACAATGTCTAGACTTCAATCAAGTAATCATAATCTCCTTATAATTAAACTTCTCAACTCTTGAATAATTATTGCAATATATGTACAGTAAGTACATTATAATCATATATATCGTTATATCCCAATTCCAAGAACTTAACATCATATAGTAGTTCATTTCTCTTAGAGAGCAACAAATCATGATTCAAGTCAAATTGGCTTAAAAGCCTTCTTCATAACCATCAATCAATTTTATCACATATCTAGTCATCATAAATATAATTTCATCATCACAAAGTTCTTATAATAATTCATTCTCACGGATGCAACTCATCCATTTGCATTCTTACTACAAGTCAACCATATACCACATATCGAAGTCATTCGTATGAGTTTATCGTACATACTTGTACTCATCGTAGTATATCATATAACTATACTCTTTAACATGCCCTCCTCGGGACTTTCATCACATCCATTGTATTACTTGTTGAACACATGGAATACTATTGCATACGCGAAAACTTGCACATAAGTGCCACATAAACATACGTAGCCAAAGCTACCTCATATCATGCAACGCTCACAATGGAGCTACTCACGGGCTTGCTCATATAAGCTATCGATCAAGGTGTAACTACATGGGCTGCTCACTAAAGCTGTCAAGTATCCGACCGCTCAAGCATTGCCTAGCCATTGGTAGGATACACAAGACCATTGCCTAGAACTCAATCACATGTATTGCATCCATAATGAACTCGACCACTCAATGAGCTCGGATGCCACATATATCACGAACCTGGACCACTCAACGAGTTCAGACTTCTTAATCTGTAACACCCCTTACCCGTACCTGAGATCGGGACCAAGTACGAGGCATTATCAGACATGAACTCAAACATTTTCAGGAAATACAAGTTATAAAATGTCGTTCCAATTTGAACCCAATCAAACAACATCTTAGTGTCCCTATTATAGGTCTACGAGGCCCAAAACATACATTGAAAATGGTCCGGAGTCAAATCGAGTACTTGAGACCATCGCCGGTGTCGGACACGAGGGGTTAACAAGCCAAGTTCACTTGTTTTGCCCATCCATTTGACATTTTCAGTCAGGCTGGAATAGCTGCGTCACTGTCGCCTTAAAAATCATATCTCGAGTTTCAAAACTTGGAAACTGGTTTCGTAAATTTTCCCTGAATTTAGACTCATATATCCATCCATGGATTTATTTCTAGAATTTTTGGTTGGGCCAATTAGTATAGTTTATTAGTTAAAGTCACCCATATTACAGGGATCAACTGCTCTGACCTTCGCGCGGTATAACTTGAATATATCTCTGTACAGGGCTTTAATGCTGGTGTCGTTTGTTCCTAATGAAACTAGACTCAAAATGGAATCTGTACATATAAGGTATGTCTCCTAATTCTTTTGGATAATTTATAGTAAATTTTAAAGTTGCGACAGGGAACCCAGAAACTGTTCTGGCCCTGTCTCACAATAGCTTTAATATCTCTTAACATGTAACTCCTATGACTATTTCGTTTCTTCCATATGAAAATAGACTCATCAAGGTTCATTTACATAGCTTATTCACTATTTAATTCCATTCCTACGAATTTTGGTGATTTTTCACATTCACGTCACTGCAGCTGGCAGCATCTGTTTTAAGGTAGGTCTTACCTATTTGGTAGTCTCCATGAACCAACTAGTCTTGCCATACATAGGTTCATATATGATCATTTTAACCATGCCAATGGCTGATCATATGACCAACATTCCCATTTCCAAGCCATAGCCACATCATGACACCAAATATATACATACAAACCACAATTAGTCTAAGTTCATGCTTCCTTTTCGAGCCATTTTCGCATGGCCGTACATACTTACATCACAACATATTTAACAAACAAGGGTAGTCCTATACATGCCATTTCAAGTTCAACCAAAATTTATACCAAAATGGAGGCTTGATAGTGTGGATGACTTGACTTCAACGATCCCAAATCCGATTGCTTGACGAAATCTAGAAACCGAGAGCCAAAGCAACGGGTAAGCATTTTATGCTTAGTAAGTCTCAAGGAATATAATCAACTCTAATTACAGCAATACATTCACATAGCCAAATGCATCATTTCATTAATACACATTCTTACTTCACACTTCATCATTATATAATTTCACAAAGTATCAATCAATTCAATAACTGAAATTGTTAGTCGATTGAGCGAATGTTGCTCAAACATGTCGACTTTCCAATGCACATATAAACGTACCTCATTCTTTGGGCTTTTTGAGTGTACTCATTGAATTTATTACAGCAACCAACACTCACCTCCAGCCCAAGATTCTTCGGAATATAACCGGATATAACCATGTGCACAAATGCCTTCGGGTCTTAGCCCGGATAGAATGTCTCGCACGAATGCCTTTGGGTCTTAGCCCGGATGTAGCCACTAGCACAATTGCCTTCGGGTCTTAACCCGGATATAATTTCCAGCATAATTGTCTTGATTTAGCCGGATATCATTCAATTTCCCATGAACACATACATCAATTATCATTGGACATACATAATTCATTTTTGTTACTAAGGCTCAAACGCAATTATAGTCACAAGCATATTCGCCTTCGGGACTTAGCCCGGGTAGAATTCAAATACTCATGCATACATAATCAATAATCAATACACATCCATACTTCATTTCACACAATTCAAGTAGGGTCACTTCTTGAGGACTTACCTCGGATGTTGTCGAACGGCTTTTTCGGCTATTCGATCACTTTCTCCTTCCCTTGTCCAATTGTGGCCCTCTAAGCTCTTGAGCTAATTCAAACAAATTCAATTTATTAAAACCTCATTGTGCTAGCTTATGGCGAATATGACAAGGAGTTTAAATGGTCATATGGCCACCCTTTAGCTTGAATACACAATGGTCATGCACATTTTATACTACATCAAGCAATTCAATACAATTTATTCGAGCATCAAGAAAATGCTAAGGCCTTCAATAGGCTACCCAAGGCGAATATTCATGTACATGTTGAGGTAAATTTTGCACTTAATACCTCACAAAAACAGCATGCAATTTACTAATTAATGCTTTGCACATTGTGGCCCAAAACTTATAATATAGCATCAAGCACTTATATGTGTGCTAGGTCAATTGTGCTTGCAATTTCACAAGCATTCTTCCACATCTTCTTCTTTAAACCAATATATTCATCACTTAGTTCATAACCAAAACATCATGTGCAAACATATATATACATATATGAGCATGGCTGAATTTCAAGGTGTCCATAGTCATCCAAAACACAAATTTTAACTAACATGCAAGAAGCATGAACCATGCTCATGAATGCATCATGGCGAATATGACAATCATGCCCTTTTCAACTTCAATCATGGTTAAACAAAAGAAAACTCAAAATCTTACTCAAGAGTAGACAATCCATCATTGCATGCATCATCATCAAGCTTCACACTTAGCATGCAATGGCTTTATCACCATAACAACTTTGGCCAAATGCCATTTCCATGGCATAACAAAGATTTGAGCCATGGCTAACATGCACATCAAATTAGCAACCAAAACATGCATGAAACTCCCAACACAACCTCATACATACCTTAATCTTGATGCAAATTTAGCCAAATCACCTTCTAGATCTCTTCTAAACAAAGGAAATGAAGCAAAATCCCTTCTTCCTCTTAGTATTTTCGCCAAAAGGGAGAGAGCAAGCATGAACAAATTATTTTTTTGTTTCCTCCTCTTGGTTGCACGGCAATGGGGTATGCTACTCTCACACACATTTTTTTCATTCTTTTCTTACCCATGCTTATTTGTTTACTATTTCTCCCTAATGCCCAACAAAACATGTTTCATGACATGTTTAACCCATATCTCTTTGTCATGGCCGGCCATCACTTGTAAAAGGGGAATTTGACATGCAAGTCCATTATTTTGCATGCATGCTTTAATTAGTCATCACCCTTTCCTATCGTATTTTCAAAGTTCACTACTAAGTCCTTTCTAGTGGAATTCACCTTTATAACACTAAATCAATCATCAAAAATGTCATACATGAATACACACATATTATAGGCATCGAAATAAATTTTAAATTATTGTTATGCCTCGGTTTTGTGGTCTCGAAACCACATTCGGCTAGGGTCTATTTTGGGCTGTCACAACTCTCCCCCTCTTAAGAAATTTTCGTCCCCGAAAATCTTACCGGTAAATAGGTTTGGATATCGCTCTTTCATAGAGTTCTCGGTCTCCCAAGTAGCTTCTTCTATCCCGTGCTTGAGCCATAACACTTTCACTAGCGGAACCCGCTTGTTTCGCAACTCTTTCACTTCTCGTGATAGGATACGAATCGGTTCTTCCTCATAACTCATATTAGCTTGAATTTCAATTTCGATGGATTAATCACGTGCGATGGATCGGATCTATAGCGTCAAGCATCGAAACGTGAAAGACATCGTGAACCTTTTGAGTTCGGGGCAAAATCAAGCGATATGCCACTGGACCGACTCGCTCGATATCTCATATGGTCCAATGAACCTCGGGCTCAACTTGCCCTTACGGTAGAACTCGAGTATCTTTTTCCAAGGCGATACCTTGAGAAACACTTTATCACCCACGATACTCGATATCCTTACGCTTCAGATCCACGTCGACTTCGACGATCGGAGGCTATCTTGAGACTTTCACGGATTACTTTCACTTTCTGCTCAGCATCCCTAATCAAATCCACCGAAAATCTTGCTTTCACCGAGCTCGGTCCAAAACAATGGCGTCGGCATTTACAACCGTACAAGGCCTCGTAGGGTGCCATCTTAATACTTGATTGAAAGTCGTTGTTGTGTTTAATTCAATCAACGACAAATACCGTTCCCATGAACCACTAAACTCGAGGACGCAACATCTTAACATATCCTCAAGTATCTCGAATTATCCGCCGGATTGACCATCGGTTTGGGGGTGAAAGGCGGTCTGAAATGCAACTTGGTACCCAAAGCTTCTTGCAACTTTTTCCAAAATCGCGAGGTAAATCTCGGATCTCTATCCGACACGATAGAAATAGGCACCCGTGTAATCTCACAATCGAGAAACGTACAATTCCGCTAATTTGTCCATTGAAAAATCTGTTCAGACGGGACAAAGTGGGCCGACTTAGTCAATCGATCTACCACGACTCAAACCGCATCCTTCTTACTTGCGACAATGGCGATCGGATACAAAGTCCATTGTGACTCGATCCCATTTCCACTCGGGTATCGTGATTGGCTGAAGTAATCCTGAAGGCACCTGATGTTCCGCCTTCACTTGTTGACATATTAAACATCTCGAAACAAAGTCGGAGATGTCTCGCTTCATACCATGCCACCAAAATTGACGTTTCAAATCATTGTACATCTTCGTACTCCCCGGGTGGATTGCCATTCGGCTACAATGGGCTTCATTCAGAATTATCGAAATGAGTTCCGAATTCTTTGGAACACACAGACGACTTTTGAACCTCAAACAATCGTCATCGTCGATTTGAAACTCCGAGTCCTTGTTCGGAACACATGCAGCCCGTTTTGCAACCAACTCGTCGTCGACTTTCTGAGCTTCTCGAATTTGGTGTGTCAATAATGGTTTGGCTTTCAATTCAGCCACTAACACACTGTCGGATCGGACAGACAAGTGCACATTCATCGCTCGTAAAGTGAATAACGATTTACGACTCAAGGCATCCGCAACCACATTCGCCTTTCCCGGTGATAGTCAATGATCACTCATAATCCTTTAACACTCGAGCCAACGCCTTTGTCGCAGATTTAAGTCTCTTTGGGTCATCAAATATTTGAGACTTTTGTGATCCGAGTATACATGGCACCTTTCACCAAATAAGTAATGTCGCCAAATCTTTAAGGCGAATACGATGGCGGCCAATTCGAGATCATGAGTCGGATAATTTTTCTCATGTGGCTTTAATTGCCTCGACGCATAGGCCACAACTCGACCTTCTTGCATTAATACGCAACCTAACCCAAGTAGAGAGGCGTCGCTATAGATGACAAACTCTTTGCCGGACTCGGGTTGCACTAGAATTGGGGCTTCAGTCAAATAAGTTTTCAGTTGATCGAAACTTTTTTGGCATTTCTCCGTCCATTCGAACTTAACATCCTTTTGGAGTAGCTTCGTCATCGGTGTGGCTATCGTTGAGAAGCCTTTTACAAATCGTCGGTAATAACCGGCAAGCCCCAAAAAGCTCCGAACCTCAGTAATATTTCTCGGAGGCTTCCAATTAAGTATGGCTGAAATTTTATTCGGGTCGACTCGAATACCCGATGCGAATACCACATGACCCAAGAAGCTAACCTCTCTTAACCGAACTCACACTTGCTGAACTTAGCATATAATTGCTTATCCCGTAAAATTTGCAAAGACTAACCGCAGGTGTTCAAAGATGTTCGGTCTTATTTCTTGAATAGACCAAGATGTCATCAATGAACACGACTACGAATCAATCCAAATATGGTCTAAAGATCCGATTCATTAAATCCATAAATACCGCGAGGGCATTAGTGAGCCCAAACGGCATCACTAGGAACTCATAGTGACCATATCTCGCTCAAGGCGGTCTTGGGCACGTCCAATCTCGGATTCGCAATTGATAGTAGCCCGATCTCAAATCTATTTTCGAGAACACCGAGGCTCCTTCAGTTGATCGAACAAGTCATCAATACGCGGCAACGGATATTTGTTCTTTATCGTCGCTTTATTAAGTCGACGATAGTCGATGCACACGATCGCATGGTTCCATCCTTCTTCTTCACGAACAACACCGGCGCACCCAAGGCGAAAAACTCGGCGAGCAAAACCTCTATCCACCAATTCTTGCAACCGAGCTTTCAACTCCTTTAATTCCGTTGGTGCCATACGATACGGAGCTATCGAAATTGGAGTGGTACCGGTACCAATTCGATGCCAAATTCTATTTCCGAACAGTGGTAAACCCGGCAATTCTTCGGGGAAAACATCCAGGTATTCACAAACCACGGGCACAGATTCGGGTTTCTTCTCTGATTCCTTGTCATCGAGCACATACGCAAGGTACGCTTCGCACCCTTTTCTTACATATTTCTGGGCCAACATCGCTGATATTACAGCTGGCAACCCCTTTAAGTCCGTGGACTCAACCCGAATTATTTCATTATTCGCGCACCTCAAATCGATAGTCTTGCTCTTGCAATTTACAACCGCATCGTGCATGGTCAACCAATCCAAACCAAGAATAACATCGAACTCATCGAACGGCAAAAGCATTAAGTCCGCCGGAAAAAGAACCTCGAACACTAGGGGACTTTTCTTGCACACTTTGTTGACAAGCACGTAATGACCCAAGGGTTTGACACCGAATTACAAACTCAAGAGACTCAATGGGCAAAGTCTTCTTGGATGCTAAGGTTTCACATATATATGAATGAGTAGAACCAGGTCAATCAAAGCAATCACATTTGTATTGAAAAGAGTGAAAGTACCGGTAATAACATCCGAGAGGCAGCATCCTCGGCGTGCGCGTATGGCATAAGTCCTAGCAGAGCACGAGCCTCGGATCGATGGTAGCATCTCTAGATCCTCTCTGACCGCCACTGACATTGCCCATATTTCTAGGTGGCCTACCTCGAGCAGTGGTAGCACCCGGGTTTGCACTCTGACTTACATTCTGTTCATGCATCCTCGGGCAATCCTTCATAAAGTGGTCGGCCGATCCACACTTATAGCAGGAGCGATCACGAAACCAACAGCTCCCCGAATGCCATTTGCCACAATGTGGACACTCGCCCTCTCTCGCGATCATTTCCACCACCGGCGATCGAGGTGACTCGTGTGGTCACAGGGGGTCGATCGCGTCCTCGTCTAGAAAAGCCCGAAACGCCTCTAGACCGGCTCGCATCATCTCAAAATCTCTTCGATGCTTGTTGAAGAGACTTTCCCGAGGACCTCTTTCGGAATTCTCCAGTTCCCACATCAGCTTTTTGTTTCTCCTTTCTAAGCTCTTCGGCTTTACAAGCTCGCTCAACAAGTACTACGAACTCTCGTATCTCGAGAATGCCAACAAACATCCTTATATCATCATTCAGCCCATCCTCGAAGCGTTTACACATAATAGCTTCAGACGAAATGCATTCTCGCGTGTACCGGCTAAGCCTCACAAACTTTCGTTCGTAGTCGGTAACGGACATGGAACCTTGCTTAAGATCAAGAAATTCCCTCCGCTTCGGTCGATGAATCTCGACGATATACTTTTTTCGAACTCGGTTTGAAAGAATTCCCAAGTCACTTGCTCTCTAGGCACCACAAGTCGAGTACTCCACCAATAGTAGGCGGACTCGTAGCAAGGAGATGGTACACTTTAAGCACTCATCGGTGTATGGGATAGCTCATCAAGCACCGGATAGTGTTATCTAACCAAAATTCAGCTCGCTCGGCATCATCATCATCCGTAGCCTTAAATTCAGTGGCCCCATGTTTTCAATCCTATCGATCGGGGCTTACTTGACCTTATTTGGTCAGTCACCGAGGTATTGTAGGTGCGGGGTTGCATTTGTCGGGAATGGAGGTTGTGGAACAGCCCTGTTGGTTCGAATGTATTGATTAAACCATTCGTTCATCACACTATAAAAGGCTTGCCTAGCCTCGTCATTGGGATTGCTGGCCATAGGTTGAGAGTCCGCCGGCGCTGTCCCTTGCGCGGGAGCAGGTGCCACACTCTCCACATCATCAGCTATCGCTCGGTTGGGATCGGGATCCATTGCTACAAACAAACACAAAGTCGAATTGTCAGAAATCATCACACTATCGATTCATCATTTAATGGCATGTATAGCTAGACCCCAAACACATCACGGTAGTCCTAGGATCGACTAAACCTGGCTCTGATACCAATAAAATTGTAACACCCCGAACCCGAGACCATCGCCGGTGTCGGACACGAGGGGTTAACAAGCCAAGTTCACTTGTTTTGCCCATCCATTTGACATTTTCAGTCAGGCTGGAATAGCTGCGTCACTGTCGCCTTAAAAATCATATCTCGAGTTTCAAAACTCGGAAACTGGTTTCGTAAATTTTCCCTGAATTTAGACTCATATATCCATCCATGGATTTATTTCTAGAATTTTTGGTTGGGCCAATTAGTACAGTTTATTAGTTAAAGTCACCCATGTTACAGGAATAGACTGCTCTGACCTTCGCGCGGTATAACTTGAATATCTCTCTGTACAGGGCTTTAATGCTGGTGTCGTTTGTTCCTAATGAAACTAGACTCAAAATGAAATCTGTACATATAAGGTATGTCTCCTAATTATTTTTGGATAATTTATAGTAAATTTTTAAAGTTGCGACAGGGAACCCAGAAACTGTTCTGGCCCTGTCTCACAATAGCTTTAATATCTCTAAACATGTAACTCCTATACTATTTCGTTTCTTCCATATGAAAATAGACTCATCAAGGTTCATTTACATAGCTTATTCACTATTTAATTCCATTCCTACGAATTTTGGTGATTTTTCACATTCACGTCACTGCAGCTGGCAGCATCTGTTTTAAGGTAGGTCTTACCTATTTGGTAGTCTCCATGAACCAACTAGTCTTGCCATACATAGGTTCATATATGATCATTTTAACCATGCCAATGGCTGATCATATGACCAACATTCCCATTTCAAGCCATAGCCACATCATGACACCAAATATATACATACAAACCACAATTAGTCTAAGTTCATGCTTCCTTTTCGAGCCATTTTCGCATGGCCGTACATACTTACATCACAACATATTTAACAAACAAGGGTAGTCCTATACATGCCATTTCAAGTTCAACCAAAATTTATACCAAAATGGAGGCTTGATAGTGTGGATGACTTCGACTTCAACGATCCCAAATCCAATTGCTTGAGCGAAATCTAGAAACCGAGAGCCAAAGCAACGGGTAAGCATTTTATGCTTAGTAAGTCTCAAGGAATATAATCAACTCTAATTACAGCAATACATTCACATAGCCAAATGCATCATTTCATTAATACACATTCTTACTTCACACTTCATCATTATATAATTTCACAAAGTATCAATCAATTCAATAACTGAAATTGTTAGTCGATTGAGCGAATGTCGCTCAAACATGTCGACTTTCCAATGCACATATAAACGTACCTCATTCTTTGGGCTTTTTGAGTGTACTCATTGAATTTATTACAGCAACCAACACTCACCTCCAGCCCAAGATTCTTGAATATAACCGGATATAACCATGTGCACAAATGCCTTGGTCTTAGCCGGATAGAATGTCTCGCACGAATGCCTTGGTCTTAGCCGGATGTAGCCACTAGCACAATTGCCTTCGGTCTTAACCGGATATAATTTCCAGCATAATTGTCTTGATTTAGCCGGATATCATTCAATTTCCCATGAACACATACATCAATTATCATTGGACATACATAATTCATTTTTGTTACTAAGGCTCAAACGCAATTATAGTCACAAGCATATTCGCCTTCGGGACTTAGCCCGGGTAGAATTCAAATACTCATGCATACATAATCAATAATCAATACACATCCATACTTCATTTCACACAATTCAAGTAGGGTCACTTCTTGAGGACTTACCTCGGATGTTGTCGAACGGCTTTTTCGGCTATTCGATCACTTTCTCCTTCCCCTTGTCCAATTGTGGCCCTCTAAGCTCTTGAGCTAATTCAAACAAATTCAATTTATTAAAACCTCATTGTGCTAGCTTATGGCCGAATATGACAAGGAGTTTAAATGGTCATATGGCCACCCTTTAGCTTGAATACACAATGGTCATGCACATTTTATACTACATCAAGCAATTCAATACAATTTATTCGAGCATCAAGGAAATGCTAAGGCCTTCAATAGGCTACCCAAGGTCGAATATTCATGTACATGTTGAGGTAAATTTTGCACTTAATACCTCACAAAAACAGCATGCAATTTACTAATTAATGCTTTGCACATTGTGGCCCAAAACTTATAATATAGCATCAAACACTTATATGTGTGCTAGGCCGAATTGTGCTTGCAATTTCACAAGCATTCTTCCACATCTTCTTCTTTAAACCAATATATTCATCACTTAGTTCATAACCAAAACATCATGTGCAAACATATATATACATATATGAGCATGGCGAATTTCAAGGTGTCCATAGTCATCCAAAACACAAATTTTAACTAACATGCAAGAAGCATGAACCATGCTCATGAATGCATCATGGCGAATATGACAATCATGCCCTTTTCAACTTCAATCATGGTTAAACAAAAGAAAACTCAAAATCTTACTCAAGAGTAGACAATCCATCATTGCATGCATCATCATCAAGCTTCACACTTAGCATGCAATGGCTTTATCACCATAACAACTTTGGCCAAATGCCATTTCCATGGCATAACAAAGATTTGAGCCATGGCTAACATGCACATCAAATTAGCAACCAAAACATGCATGAAACTCCCAACACAACCTCATACATACCTTAATCATGATATAAATTTAGCCAAATCACCTTCTAGATCTCTTCTAAACAAAGGAAATGAAGCAAAAATCCCTTCTTCCTCTTAGTATTTTCGGCCAAAAGGGAGAGAGCAAGCATGAACAAATTATTTTTTTGTTTCCTCCTCTTGGTTGCACTGCAATGGGGTATGCTACTCTCTCACACATTTTTTTTTCATTCTTTTCTTACCCATGCTTATTTGTTTACTATTTCTCCCTAATGCCCAACAAAACATGTTTCATGACATGTTTAACCCATATCTCTTTGTCATGGCGGCCATCACTTGTAAAAAGGGGGAATTTGACATGCAAGTCCATTATTTTGCATGCATGCTTTAATTAGTCATCACCCCTTTCCCTATCGTATTTTCAAAGTTCACTACTAAGTCCTTTCTAGTGGAATTCACCTTTATAACACTAAATCAATCATCAAAAAATGTCATACATGAATACACACATATTATAGGCATCGAAATAAATTTTAAATTATTGTTATGCCTCGGTTTTGTGGTCCCGAAACCACATTCCGGCTAGGGTCTATTTTGGGCTGTCACATTGTTGGGCTATTTTCCAATCCTTAGTCACCCTCTAATAACCATATCCACTTATAGTTTTCAATAACACTTGACATGGTCTAATTACACTCTTAAATGACCTTAGTATGCCTCATTGCATCTAAACCTCATCTCATTAGTTTTATACATGCTAGGTTATCCTCTTTATATTAAAGATTTCCATGACTTGTAACTCAATTAAGCTTGGCTCGTTATCTTAACTCATTGCCAAACTGTGGCCTAACCACCCAATGTAATTTGGTCACATTATATATGATCAATTGTATCACACCATATTTTATCATCACAGAAACATTGGAACATAACATGCACAATTTGGTAGGTCATATCCTACACCAAAATGAGCCAATTTCCATGGCCATATACAAGTGAATATGTATACTTTTATAAGCCTTCACATTGGCTAATCAAATGATGGATATAACAAAATAACAAAAGCCCTCTACATGCCATTGAACAAAATAAGAGTATCTATATACCAAAGCTAGACAAGATGATAGTGTGTTGACTCTCCAACCATCTCCCAATCTTTGTGAGTCCACGAGCTCTGTAAGACAGGGAAAAGAGAAGGGTAAGCATTTACATGCTTAGTAAGCCCGAAATAACTGGAAAGTAAACTTACCGATTAATTAGCATACAACCATATTAGGCAATATAACCAACAAGCATGGAATGGTTTCCCTATCATATACACTCAATCAAAAAGTTAGTCTTATAACAATATACTATGTAATTTGTCTTAGATGAGCTCATCATCCAACATTTTCATTTTCATATCTCATGTTGATCTCGTTGAGTTTCTCGAAAATCTCGATGGATTATCCATTTATCGTCAAGTCATAAGAGCGATCATCTCAAGTGCGCACTCCCGCGAACCTCACATCTTACGGCGGGATTACCAGTCTAGGCTAAATCCTCCGCAATGTAAACTCATAGGGTGATGTCAGGATTACCAGTCCAGGCTAAATCCCTTGTAGTGACAAACACCCGTAATGAGCTCAGATCTGAATTACCAATCCAGGCTAAATTCAGACCCTAGTCAGATTACTCATCCGGGCTAAATCCACAATGCACACATATTCTTCGAGAGGCTCGATCACTCAAGGAACACCCGTCCGGGCTAGATCCTTTCTATATTTGAGATCAACAGATTACCCGTACGGGCTAAATCCTTTTCTGCAACACATGAAGGATCTCAAGTCATGTAAGCCATGGTTTATCCATTGAATTTCCCTTTTTGACTTCAACCGGGACATTTATTATCATTTCATTATTATTAACACATTTCATGGATTTTCATGCCATCATTATAACCAATTATCATACATTCATAACACATGTAATTAGGCATATTAATAGCTTACTTAAAGTTATTCGAACATACATAGTATTCTTGTTGGTTCCACGTTTCGGTTATTCTGAAACCTTTCGTTTTCCTCGATCGACTTCCGAAATTTGTTCCTCGAGGTCTATAACAATAAAAAATGAATCATTAATACCTCACATTATTCTTTTCGAGTCTAAATTTCACCCTTGACAAAATGATTGTTTTCCCCTAACCTTTCAAATTATTTACGATTTGGTCCCTAGGCTCGTATAATGAAATGCATGAATTTTTTACATTACCCAATCCTAGCTGAATGTTCTTTCCTCTTATGGAAGCCCACATTTTTCCATTATTTCACATTTCTACCACATATTTTACACCTTTTGCAAAAATGTCCTTTTAGGGGTTTTTCACGAAAATCACCTAGAAAAAGATGTTTAACACACATCCAACTTTCATATTCCTCCATAAAACATCAAAGAATAAACATGTCACATATGGTTCACTTTGCAAACATGAAACCTAACTCAAAATATGGGTGGAAATGGAGAGAGTAAGTTACCAGGATTTCAAAAATACGAAGAACATTAAAAATGGGGCTTGGGAGTACTTACTATTGAGCTTGAAAAGTGAAGAAACCCTAGCTATGGTGGCTGTCAAATTTCAATAGCTAGATGGAGAAGATAAGCTGATTTTTGTCTTCATTTTACCATTTTATTTCATTAATTAGCCAAATGACCAAAATGCCTCTAAGCTCTTTCTTGGAAATTTTATCCATACATGCCCATTTTTGTCCAAAAACTTAGAAATTGGGAAAATTGCTCTTTAAGGACTTTTAATTAATAATCTAAAGTAATTTCATGCAAATTTCTTCTAGAATTCAAGTTTTGCAATTTATTCAATTTGGTCCTTATTTTCCAATTGGACACCTTACTCATAGAATTTCTTCATGAAACATTAACACATGCATATTTGCATATTCTAGTCCTCATAATAATCATAAAATAAATATTTTAACGTCAAATTTGTGGGCACGAAACCAGTGTTCCGACTAGGCCCTATTAAAGGATGTTACATAATTCCTAGTGACATGTCACTTATATCCTAAACTATTCCTAAGGTTCAAACGGGATTTTCTTTGGATACACTTCTCGTTGAACTTGTCCTTAGGACTAAATTATATATCTTATGATGATAATCAAGTCTTGATTTCACATAATGATAATAATCATGTTAATCACCATTTTAACACAAAATCACAATTCATAACATTGAAATTATGTACCATAGACATATTGTAGATCACTTCATATACATAGCACATAATATAGTTTCATGGGGTATGTCACCATTACATACATAGCATCAACAACCTATAACTCAAATTAATCGAATTAACATGCTAATTTAGATTCAATCACAACAATGATGACATTATCATAGGTACTTACTTGCCACATTCTCGTCGTGTACATCCGTATAACAACACATTCCATTAATGTGATGATAGCATAGCATTACAATTCAAACATAACATTGCATTATTATTATCACACGAACTTACCTCGAATCCGAGCACAACCAAGTATTCCATTTTAGTCCATAATTTTGTACTTTCCCAATTTAAGCTTGAATCTCGGTTTTCTTGATCTAAAATTTCAAATATAATTTATTTAGGGCTTATATTATTCAAATTAGTCCAAGAATCATACTTTTACAAATTTACATTTTTTACCCCTAAACTTTCACATATTTACACTTTGGTCCCTAGGCATGTAAAATGAAATGTGTTCGTTGTTTCGTACTTTAAGCCTAGTCTACTCTTATAGCAGCCCACATTTTTATTCACACTTTTACTACCCATTTTACAACTTTTACATTTCAGTCCATTTTATGTGTTTTCATGAAAAATCACCTAGTAAAAGTTGTTAAACAAACTTCAATTTTTCATATTCTTCCATAAATCTTCAAAATACTAACATGTCATGCATAAGTAAATTTTTAAACATGAACCTTAGCTAAAAATATGGTAGAAATGAGTAGATCAGGTAACAAGGACTTCAAAAATGAGTAGAACACTAAAAACGGGGCTTGGGAGCACTTACTACTTGAAACACCCCTTACCCATACTCGAGACTGGGACAAAGTGCGACGCGTTACCAGACGCATACTCGGACATTTCAGAAAGACGAGTTAAAAAATTTCATTTCCAAATTCAAACCAATTAAACAAAATTATATTATCCCTATTATGGGCCTATGGGGCCCAAACCGTGCATTATTAGCGGTCAGAGACTAAACCGGGAACTATAGAAAATTTTAATAAAATTTCTATTGCTATGCCTCACATGCCTGTGTGGATGCAAAGCATACACCCGTGTGTTTGGGGACACGCCCGTGCCCCTTACCCGTGTTGAATTATTTGATTTATTTTCCATTTCGAGCCTATAGGGGTTTTCACACAACCAAGCAAACGCCCATGTCTCTGGCCCATGTCCCTCAAACGGCCTAGACACACCCATGTCATCGCCCGAGTCCAAAAACCCAGACATTCTATTTATGACATCATCAGTCATTTGGGGGCACACTGCCAAGGCGCATGCCCGTGTGCTAGGCTGTGTCCTCCACACGATTGAGACACATGGCTGTGTCTCAACTCATGTGTTTACTACCATGCAAACTGACCTCTAATTCTAGGTGCAGGGGACACACCACATGCCCATGGGGCTGGCCGTATACCACACACGGCCTAGACACATGCCTGTGTGTCTATCGGTGTGGACCATTTTGGAGGCTATTTTCTAAGCCTTTGGTCACCCTCAACCAACCATACATACCACTATGGTCTTTGGACATTTATCAAGGTATAGTTGTACCCTTAAACTTTCTTGGTCAAGGTCATACACATTACTACATGTCTCATTTTAAACTATGATCATAATACCCTTTTTGTTTTAGGGTTACTCTTTCAATAATGACATTTTATAACTCATGTCCTCTATGACCTAAACCATTCCCAATTGTTTTGATCATCATTCTCATGTTCATTCATGGTATAACACATTTGGCATTCACATGAAACATTCACACATAGCTATGCACATTTAGTAAGTTGATAACCTACATCAAAATGAGCCATACCTCATGGCTATATACAAAATTATGTAAGCATATCATTCAAGCCCTTGCATTGGCTAGAAAAATGACACATATAACAAAATAACCAAAAATCCTATACATGCCATTATAATAAAATAAAAGTTTCTATATACCAAATAAGACAAGTTGATAGTGTTGACAAAGCTCCAACTTTCTTCCAACCTTCACAAGTCCTCGAGCACTGAAAAACAGGGGAAAAGAAAGAGAGGTAAGCATTTAATACTTAGTAAGTTCAGATAACTGGAAAGTAAACTTACCGATTAATTAGAATACAACCATATTAGGCAATAATTCCAACTACAAAATAGTTTCCCTATCAAATGAACTCAATCATCAAGTTAGTCTCATATCAATACATCATGTCATTAGTCTTAGATGAGCTCATCAACTCAATATTTCCATTCTTTATTTCTCATGTCAATCCCGTTGAATTTCTCAGAAATCTCGATGGATAGCCCTATTATTGTCAAGTCATACAAGTGATCATCTCAATTACGCACTCCTGCAAACCTTACATCTTACTGTAACACCCCTATCCCGTAACCGTCGCCGAAATAGGACGAGACATTACCAGAAATTAGGAATCGGATCAGAACGGTAAAATTTTGAACCCTTTCTTAAATAAAAGATCATTTATTTATATAACTAATAGACACAAACAAAGATCGAATTTAAAACTTATAAAATTAAACTTCCATAAGATGCCATATTCGCATGGCTTATATACAATAGTCAAAATATCATTCTACTTATAGTCTATCCTATACATGCTATAAGCTAAGTCCAAATCACATGATTACTACAATAGTAGATAGTGTGACGAAGTGCTGACGATCCCCGAGCTAATAGTAAGAGTCAATGATCTACAAAAATAAACAGAGAAACATAACATTCAAAGTAAGCTTTCATAAGCTTAGTAAGTCCTAAGCAATTTAAACAGTTGAACTTAAAAACAAACCAAATGTTCGAAATCACATAACATTTTCTGAGTACAATACTATTTGGCCGATTATGCACAAACACATATCATTTTACTCCGTTTATACTCAAACTCATATAAACATAGTATTTACAAGCTTCCGGATTAACTTTAATTCTTT
The DNA here is from genome assembly GCF_025698485.1 of Gossypium arboreum. NCBI lineage: Eukaryota > Viridiplantae > Streptophyta > Magnoliopsida > Malvales > Malvaceae > Gossypium > Gossypium arboreum. The sequence goes on from NC_069079.1 coordinate 60,963,727, forward strand.
CAAATTTCACTAGTGTATCATTTCATACCCACACTTACTTTCAACATTCATAGTTAAATGGCATATCGAAAACTATCTTGTAACTTTACATAATAACTGAATGCACACATATACAAATATACATATGAATTTACAACATCTTTTCATATGCTTCTCACCCGTCAGATCAATCTCACATATAATATATATATGTATCACATACCATAATCACTTAATGTGTAATACGAGTTCAATTTATCATCTTAGCATAGGATCTCGTAGTCATATACTTTATCAAATTCACTAACACTTGGCCTGCGAGGTATAAAACCTGAACATAACACCAGCACGAAGCCTACGGGACTTTAAACTTAGATATAATACCAGCACTAGGCCTGCGGGATTTAACCCGGATATAATACCAGCACGAAGCCTACGGAATTTAACCCGGATATAATTCTAGCATATAGCTCATGGGTCTTTAAGCCGGATACACATCAAATATCATGCATATTTAATCATATATTAACACATCTCATTCAACATATCACATTAGTAGTCATTTGCTACATTCGGATATAAGCTTCATATGAACACTATCATTTACATTTCGATTCACACCAATCATCAAATTCATTTAATTCACATTTACTTAATTAGGTTGTTCGTACCTGAATAATTTACTTTACGGAACGAATCCACATATCGTATTAGCCCATAGTCTTATAGCACCACACTCTTAACAGTTTACCTCATCGAAGTTCACATTTAATCACTTTAGTGCCAAGCCATATTCGGCTACCACAAAGGACTAATAATAATAATTTTATACACATCATGGTTTCCTTTAGATATTTAATAATCACAAATCGTGATATCTCTACCAGCACATATACGACATAGTTTATTCATTGTAACACTCATTTAGTGCATCAAATTTCCAAATCCAATTCAACTTAAGCATAATAGTCATAATCGATATAGCCTTAAATCATTACATATTCGCACATTAACCAAATAAAATTTACATTCTCCTTGCCATATTAATTTAACTCTTAGGCATATAAAAGGAATCAAGCTTAAACACTTAAGAACTTACCTTGAAGGTTGCCGAACGATTACAACGGCTATTCGATTACTTTCTCTTTTCCCTTATCTGAATTTGCCCCTCTATGCTCTTGAGCTTAAATTCAAAGATTTTAAACTAGTCATTATTCAACTATTCAATCATCACTTTCAAAATATAATATATATATATATATATATATACATTCGACTTTCACACCTACTGATCGTAGTAAACTTATAAGAAATCAATAAGCAACTCATTAACAATTTTTTTTCTTGTCAATGTTTACCACATAATCATAATTCCACTGTAAGCTGTCTTCCTGAGCAACAGTCACTAAATCATTTATAACTGGAGCTACGAAACTCAAAATCAAGTGCCGTTAATTTTTTCTGAAAATAGACTCATATATCTTTTATCCATAAAATGTTCAGAATTTTTGGTTTGGCCAATCAATACCAGATTTTTCTTAAAGTTTCCCTTGTTTCATTGTTTGACTAATCTGACCACTCTTCACTATGAATCAAATTTCTCATTGTACAGAATTCAAAATATGTTCTCGTTTATTTCATTTGAAACTAGACTCATTAATAAGTCTAAGCATATAAATTTAATATTAGGACCATTTTTTTACAATTTATAATGATTTTATAAAAATAGAACAGAGGATCTAGAAGTCATTCTGACCCTGTCCCACATCACTTCAAATATCTCATTATCGGAAATTATTTTGTTTACACGGTTTCTTTTATAAGAAACTAGACTCATTAAGATTTAATTACATAATTTATTATGCTTCTAACTCATCTCCCACAATTTATGGTGATTTTCAAAAATCACGTTACTGCTGCTGTCCCAAGCAGATTTATTACCAAATCACTCTTTCACACATACCTTGCATACATGTTATTTAAACATGCATATCACAAATCCATCACATACCTATAATTTCACTTAAGCATAAACTCCATTTCATCATTTTAAAGCACAAGCATTACTCAATATTATCCAAGTTCACACACAACATGTTAGCCGATTTTCCCCCTTAGCATCTAAGGCACATGCATGCTCATTTGCTTGGCTCAACTTCACCTATCTTCCATTATTCATCAAAAGAACATGAAACAACAACCATTTCCCTCATTTCAATTCATGACCGAATGCTCACAACACAACCAAAAATCAAAATTATGTTTCATGAGTTAAGTTATAATCAAGAAGCACCCATGAACATCAAAATAGAAGCAAAGTACCAAGAACTTACCTTCAATTTTCCTCCTCCTAGTGACCGAATATTCAAGGGTTTCCTCCCCTATTTGCTCTCTCAATTTTCGGCTACGAAGAACCAAGAATGAACAAAAACCTTCCTTTTACTTCCCTTTTGTTATTCTTATTATTCTTTATTCCTAAACATTTTATGACATAAAATGGCATATATTAATTTGTGCCATACCTATGCCATAACTTCAATAAAAAAATTTGCACATGTTGTTCATCATGACCATCATCCATTATAACTATTATAATGCTAAAATACATATATTATCTAATACCCATCACCTTGGCCGGCCACTATACATAAAATGGGAGGTTTGACATGCAAATCCTCCTATTTTGCACTACTATTTATTTGGCCACTACAAATTAGCCTATAGCATTTTCAGAAATTTTCACATAAGTCCTATTTCATAATTTCACTCACAAATGACAAAATCAAAGCATGAAATTTTCACACATGCACTTTCACATGTAATAATCACAGAATATAACATTTAATTATTTTTGTGACTCAATTTTATGGTCCCGAAACCACTTCCCGACTAAGGTCAAATTAGGGCTGTCGCACTTACGGCCAGATTACCATTCCAGGCTAAATCCCCTGTAGTATCAACTCAAAGAGCATTGTCGGGATTACAAGTCCAGGCTAAATCTCTTTCAACGACAATTGCTCTCATAAACTTGGATTTGAATTGCCAGTCCAGGCTAAATGAAGTCCTCAATCGAATTACCCGTTCGGGCTAAATCCTTATTGCACCTATATTCTTCGAGAGGCTCGATCACCTAAGAAACACCCATTCGGGCTAGATCCTTTCTATATTGAGATCAATGGATTACCCATCTGGGCTAAATCCTTCTCTGCAACACAGGCAGGATCTCAAGTCATGTAAGCCATAATTTAACCATCAGATTTTCTTTTTTATTTCAACCGGGACATTTATCTTCTTTTCATTTACACTAGCATGTCTTATGGATTATCATGCAATGAATATCTAATTATCATACATTCAAGAACATGAATTTTTAAGTATATTAAGAGTTTACTTCGAGTTATACGAACTTACCTGGTAGTCGTTTCGGATTCATGTCTCAGTTATTTCGAAACCTTTCGTTTTCCACGGTCGACCTCTGGAATTGGTTCCTCGGGGTCTATATTCAATAAAATTAGACTATTAATACATCACATTTTTCATTTTAGAATTAAAACTCACCCCGGGCAAAATGACCATTTTGCCCCTAACCTTTTACAATATTTACAATTTAGTCCTGAGGCTCGTATAATGAAATGCATGTAATTCCTTGGCTACCCAAGCCTAGCCAAATGTTATTCACTTATAGCAGCCCAATTTTTTCTTATATTCTATATTTTTCTACCCATTTTCACAACTTTTACAATTTAGTCCTTTAAGCCATTTCCATGAAAAACCACTTAGTAAAAGTTGTTTACCATCTTTTAAACTCTCATATTCCTTTATAAATCATCAAAACACAAACATCTCATGCATGGGTAATTTTCTAAACATGAACCCTAGCATGAGATATGGGTAGAAATAGAAAGAGCATGTTACGAGGATCTAAAAAATACGAAGAACATTAAAAACGGGGTTAGGATTGACTTACAATCAAGCTTGAAATATTGGGAAACCCTAGCTATGGAGACCCTTAGAATCTCGGCAGCATGGAGAAGAAAATGACCTGAGTTTAGCTCAATTTTTCCTTTTTTATTTAGTTTATTACCAAATGACCAAAATGCCCTTCCTTACTAAACTTCCAAAATTTTTCGTGCATGCCCATTTTTTTCCAAAATCTTAAAAATTAGGTAAATTAATCTTTAAGGACCTCTAATTAATATTCTAAAGCAATTTCATAGAAATTACTTCTAGCACACAAAGTTTTGTAATTTATTCAATTTGGTCCCTAATTTCCAATTAGAAATCTTGCACATAGAATTTCTTCATGAAACTTTAACACATGCTTAGTCTCATATTCTAGACCTCATAATGATCATAAAATAATTATTTTAATATCAGATTTATGGTCTCGAAACCACATTTTGACTAGGCCCTAATTCGAAATGTTATATTTTTCCCCCTTAGGGACTTTTCTCCTTAAAAGTCTTACCAGTAAACAGGTTCGGATATTGACTTCTCATGATTTCTTCAGGCTCCCATGTAGCCTCTTCCACTCCGTGTCGATGCCATAAAACTTTCACCAAGGCTATATTCTTATTCCTCAACTGTTTGACTTCCTGAGCCAAAATCTTGACTAGTTCTTCACCATAAGTCATGTCATGTCTAAATTCGACTTTTGTAGGTGAAATCACATGGGAGGGGTGTGATCGATATTGTCGCAACATGGATACATGGAATACATCCTGAATCTCTTCCAATTCAGGTGGCAATGCTAAACGGTAGGCTAATGGTCCAAGTCATTCAATGATCTCATATGGTCCGATAAATCGCGAATTAAGTTAGCCTTTCTGGCCAAATTTCAATACCTTTTTCCATGGAGACACTTTCAAAAGTACTTTACCTCTAATTTGAAACTCGATCTCTTTCTTTTTCAAATCAGCATATAACTTCTACCTATCCGATGTCGCTTTCTAGCAATCTCGTATCACTTTAACCTTTTCTTCTGTTTCCTTAATTAAATCAACTCCATGAATCTGAATTTCCTTGAGTTCTATCCAATACAATGGAGTTCGACACTTCCGGCCATACAAGGCCTTATGGGTGCCATTTTCAAACTCGTCTGAAAACTATTGTTGTAGGCGAATTCCACCAATGGTAAGTATTTTTCCCAACTACCCTGAAATTCAAAGACGCAACACCGTAACATGTCCTCGAGAATCTAAATCATTCACTCAGATTGACCATCAGTCTATGAGTGAAAAGTCGTACTAAAATTCAATTTTGTACCCAATGCTTCTTCTAGCTTCTTTCAAAATCTCGAAGTAAATATCGGGTCCCTGTATGAGATAATCGATATTTGTACCCCGTGTAATTTCAAAATTTTAGATACATACAAGTCGGCCAATTTGTCAAGAGAATAATCTGTCCGTACCGGAATGAAGTGAAACATCCCGAATTAGGGTCTAGTCAAAATAGTGGTTTTAAGACCACAAATTCGAAGAAGAAATAATTATTTTATCATTATTATAAGGTCTATGATATGTTTACATGCTTGTGTGAAAATTTCATGAAGAAATTTTATGTCTAAGGTGCTCGATTAGACTTTAAGGACTAAATTGAATAAATTACAAAATATGAGTTCTAGAAGTTTTTAGTATGATATTGTATTGGATTTTTAATTAGTGGGTCTTAAATAGAAATTTTACCAAGTTCTAAAATTTTGGACAAAAATCGGCTTGGATGGATAAAATTTCAAAGAAAGGCTAAAAGGGCATTTTGGTCATTTGGTCATTAAATGGACTAAAAGACAAAATAAAAGTCAAATTTCTTATCCATCTTCTACCTATGGCTGAATATTGCTTGGGAGAAGACTTGGTTAGGGTTTTCAAGCTTCCAAACTCAATAGTAAGTGCATTCAAGCCCCGTTTTTATGTTTTTTACATTTTTGAAATCCCGATAACATGCTCTACTCATTTCTACCATTATTTTGAGCTAGGGTTTATGTTTAAAAATTTACCCATGAATTATATGCATGTATTTTGATGTTTAATGGTAGAATATGAAGGCTCGGTGTGTAATAAATGACTTTTGCTAAGTGATTTTCGGTAAAAATGCTTAAAAAGGACTAAATCGTAAAAGTTATAAATTAGTCATAAAAGGGTGATTTAGTGAAAATTGGGGGCTAATATAGTTATGAAAATGATTCGGATAGGCTTGAAATGCAAGAAAATTGAGCAAAAATCATTTTACGAGCATTGGGGAAAAAATGCAAATATGTGAAAGTTTAGGGTCAAAATTCAAATTTATAAAAAATTATTTTTGGACCCATATGAATATTGTGACTAATTAGTAGGCTAAATGTGATATTATAGATCAAGGAAAACAAGATTCGGGCTTAGAACGAGGTTGAACAAGGTTAAGCACAAACTCAAAATTGATAGTCGTACTCGAAACCGAGGTAAGTTCATATGTCAATGATAATGCAATGATATTATTGTTCATGCTTGAACTCAAATTTATGTGTCAACATTGTTTGATGAATATTTATATAGTTGATATGAAGATTATATATTGTGACAAATGCCTAAATATAATTATGTGCAATACGATGTTTATTTCATGGACTAATGTCCAAATAAACATGAAAATGTGTTGAATTGAATGTACATTGCATGATCAGCTATGTTTATTGGTATACTTGGTGAAAAGAGAAAATCCCAGTTGAAAGTAAAGGGATATCTGATGGATACGCTATTCTTACATGATACGAGATTCTGCATGTGTTGCAGAAAAAGATTTAGCCCGGACAGGTAATCCGTTGATCTCGGTATAGAAAGGATCTAGCCTGGACCGGTGTTCCTTGAGTGATCGAGCCTCCCAAAGAATATGTGTGCATTATGGATTTAGCCTGGACGGGTAATCTGATTAGGGTCTGAATTTAGCTTGGACTGGTAATTCAGGTCCGAGCTCATTAAGAGTGTTTGTCACTACAAGGGATTTAGTCTGGACTGGTAATCTCGACATCACTCTATGAGTTTATATTACGAGGGACTTAGCCTAGACTGGTAATCCCGTCGTAAGATGTTAGGTTTGTGGGAGTGCTTGCTTGAAAACGATCACTTGTATGACTTGAAGGTAAACGAGCTATCCATCCAGATTTTTGAGAAATTTAACGGGTATTATAATGAATAATGTGATGAAAGTCCCGATAAGGATGGTTATGATAGTTACTATGAATTTGCACTAAAACAGTTTTGGACAGTAGTAATAGTCTGACTTTAAAAATCCACCAAAAATAGTGGAAATTGAGTTAAATACTAAATAAAATATGAAATTAAATTTTTGGGTCTAGTTTCAAATAAAGGAAAAGTTTCTAGTAAAGGAATCTCATATGATGAGATATTTCATTTCTTGTGAGACAGAGTTAGAATGAGTTCGGAATTCCCTATTCTGACTTGGGAAAATCACTATAAATTTTACAAAAATAATTATGAATTAGAAATCATATGAATGGAATTATTAATGAGTCTACTTTCAAATGAAAGAGACGGGAGCATTATCTAAGTCTCGTACTATGAGATAAATAAATTTTAGTGAAGAAAGGTCGAAGCTGTCAAACAACAAAATAGGGGAGACTTTCAAGAATAAAATGTACTTATTGGATAGACCAAAAATTATATAAATTTTATTGTAAGAAGATAAATGAGTCTAGTTTTGGGGAAAATTAATGGATCTTAATTTTGAGTTTCGTAGCTCCAGATATAAATAAAATAATAACTATGACTCTAGAAAACAGCTTAACCAGAATATGAGTAAAAGTGTCATTATGGTTGATTGCCTAAGGAAACATGTTGTTATAATGCTTATTATTTTTATATGGACTTACTAAGCTTTAAGCTTACTCCCTCCTCTCCATTTCCTTAGTGTTCTCAGGTTGGCTCGGGGTTGGAGATCGTCGGAGGCAGCATCACACTATCAAGTTATCAACTCCAGAGTATTGTCATACGTGTATTAAACACTTTCAAGTGAGTGGCATCTATAAGGACTAGTTTTTATATTAGATGTTGTTATGATTAGCCAAATGTACCAGCTTATATTGATCTATTGTATATAGCCATGAGATGTGGCTTATTATGCTTATGGCTTGTAAGCCTAATTATTCCTACTATGGGTTAATGCATGTCGTGTTATTATAATTGGTTGCTATGAATATTAGTATAACACATTTACACGATGAATGCCCTAGAACCATTCAAGGTGGCCATGGCCATGGAATGAATTATATGGCCTGGTAGTAAGTTGATAATGATTAAACATGGACAATTGTAGAATGTGTAGAGATTAAATGCTGGGTAATAAACACATGTAAGACAACAAGCAAATTATTTATTTGAATATTTCTCAATGTCGATTAACCATTAAATTGATGCTATAATTTGGGACCATGATGTGTAAAGTATGGGAAAGAATTAAGGACAACATAAGGCTTGGAAAATAGCCTAAGTGTTGGCTACATGGGCAGAGACACGGCCATGTGTCTCAGCCGTGTGGAGGATACGGTCTAGCACATGGGCGTGTGGCATGACCATGTGGATCAATTTTTTTGGCTGACGTCATAAACGGAGAGTTACACGGGCTGAGGATACGAGCGTGTCCCAAGCCACACGGGCGTGTTTGACCATGGTCCAACCTACATGGGCTTATGACTCTCCAATGCAAGAAAATTGGTTAAGTTTCCCAAAGATTTTCAAAGTTCTCGATTTAGACCCGAACCACCCTGATGTATGTTATACGCTTCGAAGGCCTGTATAAGGGACGATATACATGTGCTTGAGATGTTTTAATTTTGGGAAAAACATTTGTGGCCCAGTTTTTCATGTTGTGAATGTTTAGGTCTGGTAACCCCTCGAACCCTATCCCGGCGTCGAATACGGGTAAAGGTTGTTACATGAAGTTAACTGACTTCGTTAGTCTATCAATCACAACCAAAATAACATCTTTCTTTTTTGGTATCAACAGTAATCCAGTCACGAAATCTATAGTAATCCTGTCCTACTTCCATTCGAGGACCATCACAGGCTATAACAAACCTGAAGGTACTTGGTGTTCAGCCTTGACTTGCTGGCATATCGAGCATTTCGATACGAATTCAGAGATGTCTCTTTTCATGTCATTCCACCAGTACATTTTCTTCAAATCATTATACATCTTGGTACTTCCCGGATGAATAGACAAACAGCTATCAAGTGCCTCTTGTAGAATATTTCAAATAAGTTCATCGTCTTTTGGTACACAGATCCTATCTCTGAACATCAAGAAACCATCGGAACCAATCTGAAAATCTGATTTAGTGCCTGACTTGTGTTGAGCTCTCTTGGCTTGCAAATCACTATCATTGACCTGGGCTGCACAAATGTCTTGTAGAAATGTTGGTCTGGCTCTTAACTCTACCAAGACCGAACCATCATCTAACAAGGCCAACTGCGTGTTCAAGGCTCTCAAAGCAAACAAGGATTTTTTTCTTAGTGCATCTGCGACGACATTCGCCTTTCCCTGGTGGTACTCAATGATCAATTCATAATCTTTAATCAACTCTAACCATCTCTGTGGTCTCAGATTCAATTCTTTTTGAGTCATCAAATATTTAAAACTCTTGTGATCAGTGAATACATGGCACGTGTCACCATACAAATGGTGTCTCCAAATCTTCAGAGTATATACAATGGCTGCTAGCTCCAAGTCATGTGTTGGATAATTTTTTTCTTGTGGCTTCAATTGCCTCAGAGCATAGGCTATCACTTTGCTTTCTTGCATCAGCACACAACCCATTCCATTCAAGGATGAATCACTGTAGACCGTAAATTCTTTTTCCGGTTCGGGCTGCACTAAAACTGGAGCTTTCGTTAGCAACGTCTTTAACTTTTCAAAGCTCTACTGACATTTTTTCGACCATTCAAACTTAACATCTTTTTTTTTTTTGCAGCAACCTCGTCAAAGGAGTTGCAATCATCGAAAATCCTTTCACAAAGCATCGATAGTAACCAGCTAAGCCCAAGAAGCTTCTAACCTCAGTTACGTTCTTTAGCAACTTCCACTCGACAATGGCAGAAATTTTGTTTGGATCTACTCGGATGCCATCACCTGACACAATATGACCCAAGAATCTGATCTCTTGAAGCCAGAACTCACTTTTTTTGAACTTAGCATACAATTTCTTGTCTCGCAATGTAACACCCCGTACCCGAGACCGTTGCCGGAATCGAACACGAGGTGTTAACGAACTTAATTCATTACTTAAACAGCTCATACAATTCATTTTAAAATTTTCCAGACAAGCTGGCTAACTGCATCACAGTCGCTTTAAAAATCATATCTCGAGTTCCAAAACTCAAAATCCAATTCCGTAAATTTTTCTTGAAACTAGACTCATACATCTATCTACAAAATTTTTTCTAGAATTTTTGGTCGGGCCAATTAGTACAGTTTATTAGTTGAAGTCTCCCCCATTTTGGGGTTCTACTACTCTGGCCTCTATGTATTACGAATCAGATATCTCCCTGTATAAAGCTTCAATGACTATGTCGTTTGTCTCTAATAAAACTAGACTCAATAATTAATCTGTACATATAAATCATGACTTTTAATTATCTTTGTAAAATTTATGGTGAATTTCCAAAGTCATAATAGGGGATCCAGAAATCGCTCTGGCCCTGTTTCACAAAAATTTAAACATCTTATAAAATATAGCTCATATACCTGTTTTGTTTCTTTCATATGAAAATAGACTCATCAAGCTTCGATTCCATAACTTATTAATTATTTAATTCTATTTCTACTATTTTTAGTAATTTTTCAAATTCATGTCACTACTGCTGTCTGAATCTATTTTGTGATAAATTTTACCTATTTCATGGTTTCCATGGATTAGCTAGCAATTTGACATACATAGCACCAAATATGATCATGATTAGCCATTCCAATGGCTAATCATTACCAAGCATTTCCATACCTCTCAATAACCATATCATAAGACCATATATACAAAATGATTATAATGCTATACTCAAAATATATATGCCATTTTCGCATGGCTATACGAATATATATACATTACCAAAAGATACTTAATTAACAACAAAGGTCGGTCCTATACATGCCATTATCAAAGTTTAACTAAAAGAGTACCAAAAAGGGGCTTAGATAGTGTGGATGACTTCGACTTTGACACTTCCAAGTCTGATAGCTGACGAACAAAATCTATAATACATAGAATTTAAGCAACAGAGTAAGCGTTTCGATGCTTAGTAAGCTTATAAGTAAGGAAATCATTTGAAACAAAAACATAAAAGAAATAGCATTCATAAGGATAAATAATTGTCTATGCACAAGATCACATATTCATTTTAATTTACACTTCTATCAATATCTTTACACATTCGAAGTCAAACTTAACTAAATTTCATTTGAATCAATTTCATGTAACTCGAGTGAGCTATAGACTTCATATAACCCTAAGGAATGGCCGGGAGAGCATTATTCGATTACATAATCACAACTTATACTGTACCAAATTTTTCCAATGTATATACGATCCATACCTGGTCATATTAGGGATTATGAGCACATTAATCGAAATTATTACGACAAAATCACGCCTTTCCAAACATAATTACTTTCGGAATTTGGCTCGGATGTAACAACCAGCCCGAATGCCTTCGGGACTTAACCCGATTATAATAACCAGCACGAATGCCTTCGGGACTTAACCCGGTTATAATAACTAGCACAATTGCCTTCAGATCTTAGTCCGGATATAGTAACTAGCACAAATGCCTTCGGATCTTAGTCCGGATATCATCCGAATAATCATGCACATATATCAATATATCATACCACATCTGTATTTCATTTTCATTACTAGAACTCAAGCACAAGACACTTATCAACCATTCCCATTTTCGGCTCAATAGCCACATACAAAGAGCATGATTTCGATTTGCTTTATAACATGATCTCTATACACATTCGGCTACCAGTCATAAGTATAAACTAATTACCTCGATACATAATTCGAGTAGAATCATTATATCACCGTTTATTTGTTATGCTTATATGTCGTGATTTAATCAAATCATAAATTAAGTTCCATTACTCAAAGACTTCCCTCGGATGTTGTCGAACGATTTCAACGGCTATTCGATCACTTTTTCCTTTCCCCTATCCAACTTTGATCCTCTAAGCTCTTAAGCTAAATCAAACAATTTACTTCCCAAATCAAACATAGTCATACGGCATCCATATACATTTTAGAACCAATTCACTTGAATTAATTGCCCACTTAAGTCTCTCATCATTTCATTTTCAAATTTGTATATTTGGTAAGTCACATTAAACAATTATATATATAGCTTTAATACATTTTATACTAGCCGAAATGTACCATCAAGATATACTTTACTCAAATAATTTACCTTGGCCGAACATGTACAATGTTTTGTAGCTTAATAATTATAATATACATCATGTATTTATAATATTTATGCGGCCAATTATCCATGGTCATACACACACACAATCAAAAATAAATACCAAAATTTTCATATCCTTTATGCCCTAAGACAAATACACTTGTCATGTTCACCTACATTTTTCAACAATTTCTTCTTAATCAAACGCATATTTGGCTAGAACCATGGAAATTTTTAGCAATTTTTTAATTTAATACCTAATCGATTATAACACATTTAAGTATTCTTTTCATTTTATTAACTCAAACCACATACATTACTCAAGTACAACATTTTCATATTCGGCATTAGCATCAAACATAATAGCCAATTCTTCCCACTTTGAATCTATGCATCTATTTGATCATAGTTTGTTTAAGCACTCATACAACAAGATTCATCCAATTTAACAAGAAACAAAAACCTTATTTCTCCATAGCTACTATGGCCGAAAGTTCTAGACATCTCAATACCGAAATTTCTAACATGGGTTACCTAAAGAACTTGGTGATTAGTTCAAATTTATCTAACATTTCAAAAATTTACATGAATTTCATACCTCAATGAAGACCTAAATGACTGAATGGCTCCTTTCTCCCCAACTCTTCTTCTCTTTCGGTTTTTGGAAAGAAACAAGGTGAATACTTTGTTGTTTTCACCCACCTACTATTTTATTTCTTTATTTTATTACATTCATTCATGATAATATGGCATTTAACTAAATAAAGCTTATAAAAATTATCATATTTTATAATATAATAGTAACATGGCCGCCACTAACTAGAAATGGGTAAATTAACATGCAAAACCATTCCTTTAAACACATGCATTATTAAACCATTAAAAATTAACCAATCACATTTCAAAAGTATCACATATAAGTCCTATTGAATAAATTCACATGCAAATGACCAAATCAAAGCTTGAAACTTTCACACTTGTATTTACTCACTTCATAAACATGAAATATAACTTATAATTATTTTTATAGCTCGGTTTTGTGGTCCCGAAACCACTTTCCGACTAAGGTCAAATTGGGGCTGTCACAACTCTCCCCCACTTAAAGAATTTTCGTCCCTGAAAATCTTACCAGTGAATAAATTCGGGTATCGATCTTTCATAGAGTTCTCGGTTTCCCAAGTAGCTTCTTCGATCCCGTGTTTGAGCCATAACACCTTTACTAAAGGAACCTTTTTGTTTCGCAACTCTTTCACCTCACGAGCGAGGATACGAATCGGTTCTTCTTCATAACTCAAGTCAGATTGAACTTCAACCTCTGATGGACTAATTATGTGCGAAGGATCAGATCTATAACGTCGAAGCATTGAGACATGAAAAACATTGTGAATCTTTTCAAGTTCAGGGGGTAAAATCAATCTGTAAGCGACTAGCCCAATTCTATCGGATATCTCATACGGCCCGATAAACCTCGGACTCAATTTGCCTTTACGGCCAAATCTGAGCACTTTTTTCCAAGGTGAAACTTTAAGAAACACTTTATCTCCGACCTGGTATTCAATGTCTTTTCGTTTCAAATCCGCGTACGACTTTTGACGATCTGCAGCTGCTTTCAGACTTTCCCTGATTACTTTTACTTTCTGCTCAGCATCTTTAATCAAATCAACCCCGAAGATTTTACTTTCCCTAAGCTCGGTCCAAAACAACGGTGTACGGCATTTACGACCATACAAAGCCTCGTAAGGTGCAATCTTAATACTTGATTGAAAACTATTGTTGTAAGCGAATTCAATCAAAGGTAAATACCGTTCCCATGAACCACTAAACTCAAGAACGCAACATCTCAACATATCCTCAAGTATCTGAATTATCCGCTCAGATTGACCATCAGTCTGGGGGTGAAAAGCGGTGCTAAAATGCAACTTGGTACCCAAAGCTTCTTGCAATTTCTTCCAAAATCGCGATGTGAATCTCGGATCTCTATCAGACACAATAGAAGTAGGTACTCCATGTAACCTTACAATCTGATATACATATATTTCAGCTAGTTTGTTAAGGGAATAATCCGTACGTACAGGAATAAAATGAGCCGACTTTGTCAGTCTATCAACAACAACCCAGATCGCATCTTTCTTGCTTGATGACAATGGCAACCCAGATACAAAATCCATCGTGACTCGATCCCACTTCTATTCTGGTATCATGATCGGCTGAAGTAATCCTGAAGGCACTTGATGTTCCGCTTTCACTTGTTGACATATCAAACACTTCGAAACAAAGTCAGAAATGTCTCGTTTCATACCATGCCACCAAAACTGACGTCCCAGGTCGTTGTACATTTTCGTACTCCCCGGGTGAATTGACATACGGCTACAATGTGCTTCGTTCAGAATCATCAAAATAAGTTCTGAATTTCCTGGAACACACAATCGACTTCTGAACCTCAAACAATCGTCATCATCTATTTGAAACTCTGACTCCATATTCGAAATACATTCAGCCCATTTTGCAACCAATTCATCATCAATTTTCTGAGCTTCATGAATTTGATGAATCAATAATGGTTTGGCCTCTAATTCTGCTACTAACACATTATCGGATAGAACAGACAAGTGTACATTCATCGCTCGTAAAGCAAAAAGTGATTTACGACTTAAAGCATCCGCAACCACATTAGCCTTTCCCGGGTTATAGTCAATGACAAGCTCATAATCTTTTAACAACTCAAGCCAACGTCTTTGTCGCAGATTCAAATCTCTTTGAGTCATCAAATATTTGAGACTTTTGTGATCCGAAAGTACATGGCACTTCTCACCAAATAAGTAATGTCGCCATATTTTCAAAGCGAATACGATGGCAGCTAATTTGAGATCATGGGTTGGATAATTTTTCTCATGTGGCTTCAATTGCCTCGACGCATAAGCTACAACTCGACCTTCTTGCATCAATACACAACCCAACCCAAGTAAGGATGCATCATCAGAATGACAAACTCTTTGCCCGATTCGGGCTACACTAGTATTGAGCTTCATCAAATAAGTTTTAGTTGATCGAAACTTTTCGACATTTTTCCGTCCATTCAAACTTAACATCTTTACAAGTAGTTTCGTCATTGGTGTGGCTATCATCGAGAAACCCTTTACAAACCGTCAGTAGTAACCGCAAGTCCCAAAAGCTCGAACCTCAAGAATATTTCTGAGGCTTCCAGCTAAGTATGGCTGAAATTTTGCTCGGATCAACTCGAATACCCGATGCAGATACCACATGACCCAAAAAGCTAACTTCTCTCAACCAGAACTCACATTTACTGAACTTAGCATATAACTGCTTATCCCGTAAATTTTGCAACACTAATCTCAGGTGCTCGGCATGTTCGGTTTCATCTCTCGAATAGACCAAAATGTCATCAATAAACACAACTACAAACTGATCCAAATACTTTCTGAAGATCCGATTCATCAAATCCATAAATACCGCAGGGGCATTAGTGAGTCCAAACGGCATCACTAAGAACTCATAGTGACCGTATCTCGTTCTAAAAGCAGTTTTGGGTAAATCTGAATTTCGAACTCGTAACTGATAATAACCCGATCTCAAATCTATCTTTGAAAACACTGAGGCTCCCTTTAGTTGATCAAACAAATCATCAATACGCGGTAACGGATATTTATTCTTTATTGTCACTTTATTCAGCTGACGATAGTCGATGCACAACCTCATGGTTCTGTCCTTCTTTTTCACAAACAATACTGGTGCACCCCAAGGTGAGAAACTCGGTCGAGCGAAACCTTTATCCATCAACTCTTGCAACTGAGCTTTCAATTCCTTTAATTCCGTTGGTGCCATACGATACGGAGCTATCGAAATCGGTGTAGTCCCAGGTACAAGTTCGATGCCAAACTCTACCTCTCGAACAAGTGGTTACCCCGGTAATTCTTCGAGAAAAACATCCGGATATTCACAAACCACTGGTACCGATTTAAGTTTCTTTTCTGATTCTTTATTATCAAGTACGTATGCAAGATACGCTTCACACCCCTTTCTCACATATTTTTGAGCTAACATCGAGGATATTATTGTTGGCAATCCATTCAAAATAGTAGACTCAACTCGGATTATCTCATTATTTGCACACCTCAAATCAATAGTCTTACTTTTGCAATTCACAACTGCATCATGTACGGTCAACCAATCCAAACCGAGAATAACATCAAATTCATCAAACGGTAAAAGCATCAAGTCAGCCGGAAAACAGGAGCCTCGGATTATTAAGGGGCATTTCTTACACACCTTGTTGACAAGCACATAACGACCCAAGGGATTCGACACTCTAATAACAAACTCAGTAGACTCAACAGGTAAAGTCTTCCTGGATGCTAAAGTCTCACATACATAAGAATGAGTAGATCCAGGGTCAATCAAAGCAATCACATTAGTATCAAAGAGAGTGAAAGTACCGGTAATAACATCAGGCGAAGAAGCATCCTCGCGTGCACGTATAGCATAAGCTCTAGATGGAGCACGAGCCTCAGATCTGGTGATAACATCTTTAGACCCTCTCTGACCGCTGCTAGCATTCCCCGTATTCCTAGGTGGCCTACCTCGTGCTGTAGTAGCACCAAGTTTCCCACTCTGATTTACATTCTGTTCAGACAGTTTCGGACAATCTTTGATAAAGTGGTCAGCTGATCCGCACTTATAACAGAAGCGGTCATGGAATCTACAACTCCCCGAATGCATTTACCGCAATATCGCACTCATCTCGTCCCCGACAATCATTTCCAACACGGCAACCAAGTGACTCGCGTACTATTGTGGGGTCGATCACGATCTCGTCTCGAAAAGCCCAAGTGTCTTTAGATCGGCCTGGATCATTTCTAAATTTCTTTGATGGTTGTTGAAAGGGCTTTCTCGAATATCTCTTACGAAACTCTCTTGCTTCCACTTCAGCTTTTCTTTTCTCCTTACTGAGCTCTTCGGCTTTGCAAGCTCGCTCGACAAGTACTACAAATTCTCTAATTTCAAGAATGCCAACATACGCTTTTATATCTTCGTTCAACCCGTCCTCGGCGTTTACACATGATAGCCTCGGACGAAACACATTCCGGCGTATCTACTAAGTCGACAAACTTTCGCTCATAATCAAGAATCGCATAGAAACTCGCTTAAGCTCAAGAAATTCTTTCCGTTTCGATCGATGAATCTTTGATCGATATATTTCTTGCGAAACTCGGTTTGAAAGAATTCCCAAGTAACCCGTTCTCTCGACGACGAAACCAAAGTATTCCACCAATAGTAGGCGTAATCACGTAATGTAGATATAGCATATTTTAAACATTCATCGTGTGCACGATAATTCATCGAACACACGAACGGTATTATCAAGCCAAAACTCAGCCTGCTCAGCATCATCACTGTCAGTAGCCTTGAACTCAATAGCCCCATGCTTCCGAATCCTATCAACCGGGGGCTTGTTCAACCTCAACGGGTCAACTACAAGAGATATTACAGGTGCAGGGTTTGTATTATTCGGGGGTGAGGGTTGTGCAACAGCCGGATTAGTTCGAACATATTGGGCAAACCAGTCGTTCATCATAGCATAGAAGGCCTGTTTTGCCTCATCATTTTGATTACTTGCATTAAATTGAGAGTCAATCGGCGCTGCCCCGTGCGCGGGAGCAGGCGCTACACTCTCAATATCGTCAGCTACTGCTCAATCAGGATCAGAATCCATTTCTATACGAAAACACATTTTTATCTGTCAGAAATCACCACACTATCATATTAACACATAATGGCATGTATAGCTAGACCCATACTTATTACGGTAGTCCTAGAATCGACTAAACCGTAGCTCTGATACCAATAAAATGTAACACCCGTGCACTGAGACCGTTGTTTAATCGAACACGAGGTGTTAACGGACTTAATTCATTACTTAAACAGCTCATACAATTCATTTTAAAATTTTCCAGACAAGTTGGCTAACTGCATCATAGTCGCTTTAAAAATCATATCTCGAGTTCAAAAACTCAAAATCCAATTCCGAAAATTTTTCCTGAAACTAGACTCATACATTTATCTACTAAATTCTTTCTAGAATTTTTGGTCAGGCAAATTAGTACATTTTATTAGTTGAAGTCTCCCCCATTTCAGAGGTCTACTACTCTGACCTCTGTGTATTACGAATTAGATATCTCCCTGTATAAAGCTTCAATGACTATTCCATTTGTCTCTAATAAAATTAGACTCAACAATAAATCTGTACATATAAATCATGACTTTTAATTATCTTTGTAAAATTTATGGTGAATTTCCAAAGTCATAACAGGGGATCCAGAAATCACTCTGGCCCTGTTTCACAAAAATTTAAACATCTCATAAAATATAGCTCATATACCTGTTTTGTTTCTTTCATATGAAAATAGACTCATCAAGATTCAATTCCATAACTTATTAATTATTTAATTCCATTTCTACTATTTTTAGTGATTTTTCAAATTCATGTCACTACTGCTGTCTGAATCTATTTTGTGATAAATTTTACCTATTTCATGGTTTCCATGGATTAGCTTGCAATTTGACATACATAGCACCAAATATGATCATGATTAGCCATTCCAATGGCTAATCATTACCAAGCATTTCCATACCTCTCAATAACCATATCATAAGACCATATATACAAAATGATTATAATGCTATACTCAAAATATATATGCCATTTTCGCATGGCTATACGAATATATATACATTACCAAAAGATACTTAATTAACAACAAAGGTCGGTCCTATACATGCCATTATCAAAGTTCAACTAAAAGAGTCCCAAAAAGGGGCTTAGATAGTGTGGATGACTTCGACTTTGACACTTCCAAGTCGATAGTGACGAACAAAATCTATAATACGAGAATTTAAGCAACAGAGTAAGCGTTTCGATGCTTAGTAAGCTTATAAGTAAGGAAATCATTTGAAACAAAAACATAAAAGAAATAGCATTCATAAGGATAAATAATTGTCTATGCACAAGATCACATATTCATTTTAATTTACACTTCTATCAATATCTTTACACATTCGAAGTCAAACTTAACTAAATTTCATTTGAATCAATTTCATGTAACTCGAGTGAGCTATAGACTTCATATAACCCTAAGGAATGGCCGGGAGAGCATTATTCGATTACATAATCACAACTTATACTGTACCAAATTTTTCCAATGTATATACGATCCATACCTGGTCATATTAGGGATTATGAACACATTAATCGGAATTATTACGACAGAATCGCGCCTTTCCAAACATAATTACTTTCGGAATTTGGCTCGGATGTAACAACCAGTCCGAATGCCTTCGGGACTTAACCCGGTTATAATAACCCGCATGAATGCCTTCGGGACTTAACCCGGTTATAATAACTAGCACAATTGCCTTCAGATCTTAGTCCAGATATAGTAACTAGCACAAATGCCTTCGGATCTTAGTCCAGATATCATCCGCATAATCATGCACATATATCAATATATCATAACACATCTGTATTTCATTTTCATTACTAGAACTCAAGCACAAGACACTTATCAACCATTCCCATTTTCGGCTCAATAGCCACATACAAAGAGCATGATTTCGATTTGCTTTATAACATGATCTCTATACACATTCGGCTACCAGTCATAAGTATAAACTAATTACCTCGATACATAATTCGAGTAGAATCATTATATCACCGTTTATTTGTTATGCTTATATGTCGTGATTTAATCAAATCATAAACTAAGTTCCATTACTCAAAGACTTACCTCGGATGTTGTCGAACGATTTCAACGGCTATTCGATCACTTTTTCCTTTCCCCTATCCAACTTTGATCCTCTAAGCTCTTGAGCTAAATCAAACAATTTACTTCCCAAATCAAACATAGTCATACGACATCCATATACATTTTAGAACCCATTCACTTGAATTAATTGCCCACTTAAGTCTCTCATCATTTCATTTTCAAATTTGTATATTTGGTAAGTCATATTAAACAATTATACATATAGCTTTAATACATTTTATACTAGCCGAAATGTACCATCAAGATATACTTTACTCAAATAATTTACCTTGGCCGAACATGTACAATGTTTTATAGCTTAATAATTATAATATACATCATGTATTTATAATATTTATGCGGCCAATTATCCATGGTCATACACACACACAATCAAAAATAAATACCAAAATTTTCATATCCTTTATGCCCTAAGCGAAATACACTTGTCATGTTCACCTACATTTTCAACAATTTCTTCTTAATCAAACGCATATTTGGCTAGAACCATGGAAATTTTTAGCAATTTTTAATTTAACACCTAATCGATTATAACACATTTAAGCATTCTTTTCATTTTATTAACTCAAACCACATACATTACTCGTGTACAACATTTTCATATTCGGCATTAGCATCAAACATAATAGCCAATTCTTCCCACTTTGAATCTATGCATCTATTTGATCATAGTTTGTTCAAGCACTCATACAACAAGATTCATCCAATTTAACAAGAAACAAAAACCTTATTTCTCCATAGCTACTATGGCCGAAAGTTCTAGACATCTCAATACCGAAATTTCTAACATGGGTTACCTAAAGAACTTGGTGATTAGTTCAAATTTATCTAACATTTCAAAAATTTACATGAATTTCATACCTCAATGAAGACCTAAATGATCGAATGGCTCCTTTCTCCCCAACTCTTCTTCTCTTTCGGTTTTTGGAAAGAAACAAGGTGAATACTTTGTTGTTTTCACCCACCTACTATTTTATTTCTTTATTTTATTACATTCATTCATGATAATATGGCATTTAACTAAATAAAGCTTATAAAAATTATCATATTTTATAATATAATAGTAACATGGCCGGCCACTAACTAGAAATGGGTAAATTAACATGCAAAACCATTCCTTTAGACACAAGCATTATTAAACCATTAAAAATTAACCAATCACATTTCAAAAGTATCACATATAAGTCCTATTGAATAAATTCACATGCAAATGACCAAATCAAATCTTGAAACTTTCACACTTGTATTTACTCACTTCATAAACATGAAATATAACTTATAATTATTTTTATAGCTCGATTTTGTGTTCCCGAAACCACTTTCCAACTAGGGTCAAATTAGGGCTGTCACACGCAAAGTCTGTAAAACAGTCCTCAATTGTTCAGCATGCTCGGACTCATTACAAGAATATATATCAAAATATCGTCAATGAATACCACAACTAACTTGTCCGCGTATGGTCGAAAAACACGATTCATTAAGTCCATAAATTCAGCTGGGGGGTTCGTTAGACCAAAAGGAATGACCAGGAACTTGAAATGACCATACCTCGTCCTGAAAGCGGTCTTAGGCACATCTGACTCTTTAACTCGTAACTGGTAGTAACCAGATCTCAAATCTATTTTTGAAAATATAGTGGCTCCTCTCAATTGATCAAATAGATCATCAATCCTCAGCAACAAATACTTGTTCTTGATAGTTACCTTGTTAAGTTGTCGGTAGTCTATACATAGCCTCATCGAACCATCTTTCTTCTTTACAAATAATACTGGAGCACCCTAAGGCAAAAAGCTCTATCTTACAAAACCTTTATCCGTCAGTTCTTACAACTGTGCTTTTAACTCTTTTAGTTCGGTTGGTGCCATCCTATACAAAGCAACAGAAATAGGAGCTATCCTAAGCACTAACTCAATACCAAACTCTACTTCTCTAATGGGAGGTAATACGGTTATCTCTTCTAGAAACACATCTGGATACTCGCATACTATCAGTACCGATTCCAACTTCAACCAGATTCTTTAGTATTCAACACGAAAGCAAGGTAGGCTTCATATCCTTTTCTCATATACGTTTGAGCCATCATTGAGGTAATCACAACCGGTGGAGTATCCAACTCACTTGAATCAATCCTGAGAATCTCACCATTTTAGCATTTCAATTCATATACTTGCTGCCACAATTTACAATCACATCATGCACAGCTAACCAATCCATGCCAAGTATTACATCAAACTCGTCGAATGGCAATAACATAAGGTTAGCCTGAAAACAGTGACCTTGAATCGTCAAGGGACAATTCTTACAAACTTTATTAATTAGGACTGACTTGCCTAGAGGGTTTGATACCTTAATCACAAATTCTTTAGGTTCTACAGACATGTTCATGCTAGACACCAATTTCATGCAAATGTACGAATGGGTTGACCCTGGATCAATTAAGGCAATGACACGAGTATTACAGATAGAAAATATACTCGTGATAACATCGGGAGCAGAAGATTCCTCTCGAGTGCGTATCGCATAAGTTCTTGCCAAGGCTCGAGCCTTTGATTTTGCAGTAGCATCCTTAGTAACAGTTTGACTACCACTTGCCCTACCGAGATGTCTCGGGGGTCTACCTCGAGAAATAACAGCATTCGAATGTAGGGCTAATTCAACCTCTTTATTAGCTCGCTTCGAGCAGTCTCTGAGAAAATGGTCAAGAGATCCACATCTAAAGCACACACCAATCTTCATTCGGTACTCTCCGAAGTGGAATTTGTTGTAGCTTTTACACTTCGGCTTTTGTTCATCTATGCTTCCCACACTAGTTACCATAGGGGAAGGAGACTTTGGGTTATGTTTTTTGGAGCTTCTTACTCTACTCGAATATCCTACCGACAAATTGGAGCATTCTTGTTGACTTCTCCATTTTCTTTGTAGGGAAGGAGTGTGCTCTGCCGCTAGACCTCTTACTCGAAACTCGAGCTTCTCTCTTAGCTTGCTTTCTTTAATTATTTAGCTCTTCGGCCTTTTTGGCCTAATCAGCTAATGCAGAAAATTCTCGTATCTCAAGGATCCCAATCAGTAATTTAATTTCTTCATTCAAGCCTTCCTCGAAGCACTTACACATTTCTATCTCTAATTGAATCCACTCCGTTGCATACTGACTTAACCTTACGAATTCCCTTTCGTACTCTAACACAGTCTTATTTCTTTATTTGAGTTCCAGAAACTCCTTTCGCTTCGAGTCTAAAAACCTTTGACTAATGTATTTCCTTTTAAACTTAGCTTGGAAGGACTCTCATGTAATGTCTTCCTTTGGTACCACTGAGGATACCATCTTCCACCAGTGGTATGCAATATCTTTCAGAAGAGATACAACACTCTTCAAGTATTCTTCGAGTGTACATGACAATTCATCCAAAATTCACACAGTATTCTCGAGCCAGAACTCAACTCGTTCAGCATCATCCTCGACCTTAGCCCTAAACTCTTTATCCCCGTATTTTCTAAGTTTATCCACCGGGGCTTTACCAATTCTCACTGGTTCAACAACCCTTGGTACTTCATCAGGTTGATTAGCAGGTGGAGGTGGACGTGGCATTTTAAGGCGGTTTCTCAAGTATTCCCTGAACCATTCATCCATCATATCAGAAAAGGCTACTCTCGCCTCTTCCTGGCCTCCAGACATAGGACTCCTTCTACTACTAGAAACAGCTAATTGTATGGAAGCTGGAGCATGACTCTCGGCTAACTCGGACTCATCTTGGGCTTGATTGGAAGACATTTACTATATTCAAATAAAATTAAAAAGTTAGAAGATGTCACACTATCAAAATTTGTATAATAGCATGTATAGCTAAACTTGTTACGTGCTACATTAGTCTCAGAATCGACTAAACCGTAGCTCTGATACCACTAAATGTACACCCCTTACCCGTACCCGAGACTAGGACAAAGTCTGAGGCGTTACCAGACACATACTCAGACATTTCGAAAAGACGAGTTATAAAATTTCATTTCCAAATTCAAACCAATTGAACAAAATCATATTGTCCTTATTATGGGCCTACAGAGCCCAAACCGTGCATTATTAGCGGTCAGGGAGTAAACCGGGAAGTATAGAAAATTTTAATAAAATGTCTAGGGCTATGCCTCACTTGCCTGTGTGGAGGCAAAGCACACGCTCATGTGTTTGGGGTCACGCCCGTGCCCCTTACCCGTGTTGAACTATTTGATTTATTTTCCATTTTGAACCTACAGGGGTTTTCCAACGGCCAAGCACACGCCCGTGTCCCTCACACAGCCTAAACACGCCTATATCATCGCCCGTGTCCAAAAATCCAAACATTTTGTTTATGATGTCATCACTCATTTGGGGGAACACAGCCAAGGAAAATGCCCATGTGCTAGGCCGTGTCCTCCACACAGTTGTGACACATGGCCCTGTCTCCGCCCGTGTGTTTACTACAATTCAAACTGACCTCTAATTACAGGTGCAGGGGACACACGGCCATACCACACGCCCATGGAGCTGGCCGTGTGTCACACATGGGCTAGACACATACCCGTGTGTCTACCCGTGTGGACCATTTTTGAGGTTATTTTCTAAGCCTTTGGTCACCCTCAACCAACCATACATACCACTATGGTCTTTGGACATTTATCAAGGTATAGTTGTACCCTTAAACTTTCTTGGCCAAGGTCATACACGTTACTACATGTCTCATTTTAAACTATGATCATAATACCCTTTTTGTTTTATGGTTACTCTTTCAATAATCACATTTTATAACTCATGTCCTTTATGACCTAAACCATTCCCAATTGTTTTGGCCATCATTCTCATGTTCATTCATGATATAACACATTTGACATTCACATGAAACATTCACACATAGCCATGCACATTCAGTAGGTTTATAACCTACATCAAAATGAGTCATACCTCATGGCCATATACAAAATGATGTAAGCATATCATTTAAGCCCTTGCATTGGCAGCCAAATGACACATATAATAAAATAACCAAAAATCCTATACATGCCATATAACAAAATAAAAGTTTCTGTATACCAAAATAAGACAAGTTGATAGTGTTGACAAAGCTCCAACCGTATTCCAACCTTCACGAGTCCTCGAGCTCTGAAAAACAAGGGAAAAGAAAAAGGGGTAAGCATTTGCATGCTTAGTAAGTCCAGATAACTAGAAAGTAAACTTATCGGTTAATTAGCATACAGCCATATTAGGCAATAATTCCAATAAGTAAGAAATAGTTTCCCTATCACATGAACTCAATCATCAAGTTAGTCTCATATCAATACATCATGTCATTAGTCTTAGATGAGCTCATCAACTCAATATTTCCGTTCTTTATTTCTCATGTCAATCCCATTTCATTTCTCAGAAATCTCGATGGATAGCCCAATTACCGCCAGGTCATACAAGTGATCATCTCAAGTACGCACTCCTGCGAACCTTACATCTTACGGCGGGATTACCAGTCTAGGCTAAATCCCCTGTAGTATCAACTCAAAGAGCATTGTCGGGATTACCAGTCCAGGCTAAATCTCTTTCAACGACAATTTCTCTCATAAACTTGGATCTGAATTGCTAGTCCAGGCTAAATTCAGTCCTCAATCGGATTAACCGTCTGGGCTAAATCCTTATTGCACCCATATTCTTCGGAAAGCTCGATCATTTAAGGAACACCCGTCTAGGCTAAATCCATATTGAGATTAGCGGATTACCCGTTCGGGCTAACTCCTTCTCTGAAACACATGCAAGATCTCAAGTTATGTAAGCCATAATTTAACTATCGGATTTCCCTTTTTATTTCAACCGGGACATTTATTATCTTTTCATTTACACTAGCATGTCTTATGGATTATCATGCAATGAATATCTAATTATCATACATTCAGGAACATGTATTTTTAAGTATACTAAGAGTTTACTTCGAGTTATACGATACGAACTTACCTGATAGTCGTTTCAGATTCGTGTCTCGGTTATTTCGAAACCTTCCGTTTTCCACGGTCAAACTCCAAAATTGGTTCCTCATGCTCTATATCAATAAAATTAGACTATTAATACATCACATTTTTCATTTTAGGATAAAATATCACCTCAGGAAAAATACCCATTTTGCCCTTAACCTTTCACAATATTTACAATTTAGTCCTAAAGCTCGTATAATGAAATGCATGTAATTCCTTGGCTACCCAAGCCTAGCCAAATGTTATTCACACTTATAGCAGCCCATGTTTTTCCTTCATTCTATATTTTTCCACCCATTTTCACAACTTTTACAATTTAGTCCTTTAAGCCATTTCCATGAAAAACCACTTAGTAAAAGTTGTTTACCATCCTTTAAACTCCCATTTACCTTCATAAATCATCAAAACACAAACATCTCATGCATTGATAATTTTTTAAACATGATCCCTAGCATGAGATATGGGTAGAAATAGAAAAAGCATGTTATGAGGATCTCAAAAATACAAAGAACATTAAAAACGGGGCTAAGATTGACTTATTATCAAGCCTGAAATGTTGAAAAACCCTAGCTATAGAGACCCTAATAATTTTGGCAGCATGGAGAAGAAAATGAGCGGATTTTAGCTTGATTTTTCCCTTTTTATATAGTTTGTTACCAAATGACCAAAATGCCCTTCCTTACTAAACTTCCAAAATTTTCCATGCATGCCCATTTTTGTCCAAAAACTTAAAAATTGGGTAAATTACTCTCTAAGGACCTATAATTAATATTCCAAAGTAATTTCATAGAAATTGCTTCTAGAACCCAAGTTATGCAATTTATTCAATTTGATCCCTAATTTCAAATTGGACACCTTGCATATAAAATTTCTTCATAAAACTTTAACACATGCTTATTCTCATACCCTAGACCTCGTAATGATCATAAAATAATTATTTTAATGTCAGATTTGTGGTCTCAAAATCACTATTCTGACTAGGCCCTAATTCGGGATGTTACACTATTGAGCTTGGAAGTGACAAAACCCTAGCCATGGTGTCTATGGTGATTTTCGGCCAATCAAGAAGAAGATGAACAAGTTTTGGCTTGATTTTTCCCTTTTTAATCTTTTAATTAAAAAATGACAAAAATGCCCTTTTTAGTCATTCTTTCAAATTTTTACCATCCAAGCCCATTTTTGTCCAAATTTTTAGTACTTGGTCAAATTACTCCTTAATGACCTCTAATTAAAAATCCATGTCAATTTCATGCCAAAAGCTTCTAGAATACAAGTTTTGTAATTCATTCAATTTAGTCCCTAAAGTCTAATTGGACACTTTTCGCATAAAATTTCTTCATGAAATTTTCACACAAGCATGCAAACAAATCATAGACCTTATAATGCTCATAAAATAATTATTTCTACTTTAGATTTGTGGTCTCAAAACCACTGTTCTGACTAGACCCTAATTTGGGATGTTATAAAGTCATAGAATTTTCTTTTGATTCAAATGCAGTTTGATCGAGTTTTTTTAAACTAGCGGAGGGATCAATCCGGCATATAAAATTAGGCTCTAGTGATTGCAATTATATCCAAAAGCATTTTTCCTATAATTCACAATTACTTAATCATGGAGTCAGTCCACAAGAAGTACCATGATTGAAAACTCCTTGTTGTATACTCTTTACGAAAGCAATTCATCCAACTGTTTTGTCAAATGACCTCGTCATGCGGGTGTTACCCTCATATGATATCCCTGATTCCTTTGAGTTAAATCTGTTCACTCAATACAATCCTATTTTATCTCATTGTCACTATTGTGTCTTCTTAACAAATGACTGTGATAAATTGCTCGCTCGATAACAAGTAACTCATGGCCACGTTCCATACTTATCAATCCACACAATGCCAATGAGAGGATATCATTAACTCTTTATTTGAGCTATTAATTCCATTGTTGCTGTGACAGCCCAAAATTGACCCTAGTCGGAATGTGGTTTCGGGACCACAAAACCGAAGCATAAAAATAATTAAAAATTTATTTTGATACCTATAATATGTGCGTGCTCATGTATGACATTTTATGATGATTGATTTAGTGTTATAAAGGGGAATTTCACTAGAAAGGACTTGTGTGAGAAAACTTAGAAATGAGATAGGCAAATGTTGAAGTGGCCTATTGATGCACACTAGGAAAATGTTGTCCTTGCATGTCAAATTCCCAAATTTGACTATAATGGCCGCCAAGGTGGGCATGATGGGCAAGGAAAACATGTTTCCAACATGTTTGGCTAGTGAGTCATGTAGGAAGTATTATAATAAAATAAGCATAAAAAATGAAAAAAAAAAAAGAAAGATGAGCTTGGATGCCCCCTGCCGTGAGTTGAGAAAGAAGGAAGAAAAAATTTTTGTTGTGTTCATCCATTTTCACTTCTTGGCCGAAAATACTAAGGAAAAGGGGAGGACTTTTGCTTCATGCTTGGGTTGGAAGAGATCTAGAAGGAGATTTGGCTAAGTTTGCATCAAGATTAAGGTATGTATGAGGTTGTGTTAGGAGTTTCATGCATGTTTTGGTTGCTAACTTGATGTGCATGTTAGCCATGGCTCAAATCCTTGTTATGCCATGGAAATGGTATTTGGCCAAAGTTGTTATGGTGATAAAGCCATTGCATGCTAAGTGTAAAGCTTGATGATGATGCATGCAATGATGGATTGTCTACTCTTGAGTAAGATTTTGAGTTTTCTTTTTGTTTAATCATGATTGAAGTTGAAAAGGAGCATGATCGTCATATTCGGCCATGATGCATTCATAAGCATGGTTCATGCTTCTTGCATGTTAGTTAAAATTTGTGTTTTGGATGGCTATGGACACCTTGAAATTCGGCCATGCTCATATATGTATATATATGTTTGCACATGATGTTTGGTTATGAACTAAGTGATGAATATGTTTGTTTAAAGAAGAAGATGTTGAAGAATGAATGTGAAATTGCAAGCACATTCGCCTAGCACACATATGAGTGCTCGATGCTATATTATAAGTTTTGAGCAATAATATGCAAAGCATTAACTAGTAAAATGCATGCTGTTTTTGTGAGGTATTAAGTGCATAATTGGCCTCAACATGTACATGAATATTCGCCTTGGGTAGCCTATTGAAGGCCTTAGCTTTTCCTTGATGCTCGAATAAATTGTATTGAATTGCTTGATGTAGTATAAAATGTGCATGACCATTGTGTATTCAAGCTAAAGAGTGGCCATATGACCATTTAAACTCCTTGTCATATTCGCCATAAGCTAGCACAATGAGGTTTTAATAGATTGAATTTGTTTGAATTAGCTCAAGAGCTAAGAGGGCCACAATTGGACAAGGGAAGGAAAAAGTGATCGAATAGCCGTAAAAGCCGCTCGACAACATCCGAGGTAAGTCCTCAAGAAGTGACCTTAATTGAATTATGTGGAATGAAATATGGATGTATTGATTATTGATTTATGTGTGTATGAGTATTCGAATTCTACCCGGCTAAGTCCCAAAGGCGATTATGCTAATGATTATAATTGTGTTTGAGCCTTAGTAACGAAAATGAAATATGTATGTCCAATGATTATTGATGTATGTGTGCATGAGAAATTGAATGATATCCGGCTAAGCCCAAGACAATTATGCTGAAATTATATCCGGTTAAGACCAAGGCAATTGTGCTAGCGGCTATATCCGGCTAAGACCAAGGCATTCGTGTGAGTCATTCTATCCGGCTAAGACCAAGGCATTTGTGCACATGCTTATATCCGGTTATATTCAAGAATCTTGGGCTGGAGGTGAGTGTTGGTTGCTGTAATAAATTCAATTAGTACACTCGAGAAGCCCAAAGAATAAGGTACGCTTATATGTGCATTGAAAGTCGACATGTTTGAGCAACATTCGCTCAATCGACTAATGAATTTCAGTTATTGAATTGATTGATACTTTGTGAAAGTATATAATGATGAAGTGTGAAGTAAGAATGTGTATTAATGAAATGACGATTTGGCTATGTGAATGTATTGCTGTAATTAGAGTTGATTATATTCCTTGAGACTTACTAAGCATAAAAATGCTTACCCGTTACTTTGGCTCTCTGTTTTATAGATTTCGCCGATAGCAATCGGATTCGGGATCAATAAAGTCAAGTCATCCACACTATCAACGTCTCTATTTTGGTATAAATTTTGGTTGAACTTTGAAATGGCATGTATAGGACTACCCTTGTTGGTTAAATATGTTGTGATGTATTTGTGTACGGCCATGCGAAAATGGCTCGTAAAAGTGAAGTATCGACTTAGACTATTTGCGGTTTGTATATGTATATATTTGGTGTCATGATGTGACCATGGATTGAAATGGGAATGTTGGTCACATGATCAGCCATTGGCATGGTTAAAATGATCATATATGAACCTATGTATGGCAAGACTAGTTGGTTCATGGAGACTACCAAATAGGTAAGACCTACCTTAAAACAGATGCTGCCAGCTGCAGTGACGTGAATGTGAAAAATCACCAAAATTTGTAGGAATGGTATTAAATAGTGAATAAGCTATGTAAATGAACCTTGATGAGTCTATTTTCATATGGAAGAAACGAAATGGTCATAGGAGTTACATGTTAAGAGATATTAAAGCTATTGTGAGACAGGGCCAGAACGGTTTCTGGGTCCCCTGTTGCAACTTTAAAAATTTGATATAAATTATCCAGAAAGAATTAGGAGTCATGCCTTATATGTACAGATTCCATTTTGAGTATAGTTTCATTAGAAACAAACGGCACCAGTATTAAAGTTCTGTACAGTGAGATATTCAAGTTGTAACGCGCGAAGGTCAGAGCAGTCGATCCCTGTAACATGGGTGACTTTAACTAATAAACTGTACCAATTGGCCCGACCAAAAATTCTAGAAATAAATCCATGGATGGATACATGAGTCTGAATTCAGGGAAAATTTACGAAACCAGTTTCCGTGTTTTGAAACTCGAGATATGATTTTTAAGGCGACGGTGATGCAGTTTTCCAGCCTGACTGGAAATGTCAAATTGGTGGGCAAAACAAGTGAACTTGGTTTGTTAACCCCTCGTGTCCGACACCGGCGATGGTCTCGGGTTCGGGGTGTTACAGTTGCTAGTAAAGCCATGCCATACACAAGTCATGTACCTAACATATCGGCTGTGGGCTTGATCATCTTTAGAGCATAAGCTCCACTTATATCAAAGCACATGATTTGCATCCACTTATATCAAAGCACATGATTTGCATACACATGATCAGTGACTAACTCAGGGTTTAGGTAAATCACACCATGAACGTCACAAGTGAATTAATTCTGGGTCCAGTTGAATGTATAATTTTACTAATGAATACATCTATGTCTCTACTCGTGGATTCAACTACTCTGATAGTCAAGACTAGCCATCTCTCCAATTGAAATTGTAGACGACATAATAATCCTTCTCAATATTTGAATCAAATGCTCACTTTGATTCTTTTACAGGATTGTAGACTTGTAACACTCTTAACCCTTGTCCATCGCCAGTTTGGGGTTGCGAAGCATTACGAACAAAACACAATTCCAAACATTCGCATAAACGTATAAATCAAATTCGTACATATGTATAAAGCATGAAGCTGATTTTAATATCAACTGCAATCTTAATCATATTATGTATACAAGCCATGTTTCAAAAATTTAACCATATCAAAATCATGTGTATAATAAATAAAACAATTTGCATATTTATACACACTTGCATATTAAACCATATCGACCAGATCACACAACTTTATAAACATTAACTTATAAAACATTAGCTAATATTTTAACATAACTCAATGTACTTTTAATATTACTAATATATGCACAAATCACCTTGATAACCATAGCTATTATTCAACTTAAATGCAGAACCCATCCTACCAACATTGTTGGCTAAACATCATGCCAATATTATATATACCTATCACATGCATTTCTCACTTATTCAACTAATGAAATTAATCACAAAAGTAGTACAAAATTTTATCTTTCAATATTAAGCTAAAATATGCCATTTCATAACCATATAGCTTTACTTATTATGCACATTATGCTGGTCTGAATATTCATTCAATTATCCAAAACATATGTATACTCTCCTTGCCATTACAAACCATAACACAAATGCCCAATTCATAAACAATAATATCATAGGCATATATATATTGGTTTTACCTATTATTAGCCGAATGCAATTACACACCATTTATCATTTCTAACATACAAATACACAATTGATTCTTAAACCACATATTCAGTCATCAAATTTATCTTCTAAGGATCCAACCAATTTCACAACTCCAATCAAAACTAATTATACATCATGTCATAGTACTTATGCATTCCTTTTTACACCAAAAGCTGAACCATATAACCAATAATCAAAAACATTCAAATGTCTAAATATTAATCAAACATGTCTCATAAATACATACATTTGTAAGCGTCTATCACATAAGTAAGTTACTAGTTATATCACACATGTATACCTAAGTACATCCGTATATGCCATTATGTCAAGTTATCTTTATGGCATAATATATAATCAAACTTATAAGGATCACAAACATTTATTTTGATGTAGTTAGACCTTATCGCATATTTTACCAAGTTCATACGTATTTCACCATATCAACATTAACCCTTTTCAGACACAAATAAGAATTCATTTCATAACTAATTCACAAACTAAAAATTACCATATACTTAAAATGCAAATACATAACCAAGACACTAATCAAGCTCTAAACACATGGCATATCCATTTCATATGTTAATTCTCATGTTCGATAATCCATATACAAAACCATTCATCATATTTCATGAGCATAAAAGCCAAATCACATCTAGTTAATATCCATCACTTATATTTTATCACTTAACCAATTTCAAATATATTTACCCAAACACAAAACTTATATAACAAGTAATAAATATAACACAAAAATCTTTTACCTTTTTCTGACATAATCAAATACTCATTGATGCTAAATTACATATAATACCTTAATTAAGCATGTCAACCAGATTCACATACCTGTTTATCTATCCAGATATCATAACCAAATTGCCCAAATATATACATCCAAAATCACCAACCAAC
The DNA here is from genome assembly GCF_025698485.1 of Gossypium arboreum. Classification (NCBI taxonomy): domain Eukaryota; kingdom Viridiplantae; phylum Streptophyta; class Magnoliopsida; order Malvales; family Malvaceae; genus Gossypium; species Gossypium arboreum. Next base: position 60,997,125 of record NC_069079.1, read on the forward strand.
TTCAATGCACAAAATAGATATCACCACATATATCATTCATCCATGTCACATAGCATAATAACCAAAATGAACTTAAGCCATAAACAACAAAACCGAATTCAAATATAGAAGTTAGGCCATTTTCGCATGGCTTAAATTATACAGAACCAAAATTCAACATTTCAAACTATAATCTAGCCTGGTTTACAACTGCATAAAGTTTGTTCATCCTTGTTTATAAAATCTTTAACAATAAGGAATAAAGAAATCTACAAGTTTAAAGTCTTACCTAAAAAGAAAAGAGAAAACCTAAGCTACAAATGAAAAAAAGAAAAGAAACCCTAACCTTAAACTAAAACTAAGGAAAAAGATGATAGAAAACAAAAGTGAATAGCTCTCTCCTTTCATTCAACCAAAAGTGACTTTAGATAGAATATTTCAACCTTAAATTTTAGACCAAAATGTCCCTAGGAGCCTAATTTTGATTGGCGTGGCTGATGGACAAAAGCTACCCTTAGAGTCATTCTTTTGTTGCATCAGGCTTGGGTATCGCGATATTGAAATTCAGGGCCTTGGGGGTCTCGGTATCACGATAACCAAGGATGGGTATCATGATACTACTATAGGTCGCCTCTATCTCCTCATTTCATCATTTTCAAAAGGATCATAAATTTCATGCTTCGATATCGCGATACCCCCTTCTAGGTGATATTTTTTTCACGTTCAAGCCACCGTCGACTCCTTACAACACTCAATCCACTTGTTAGGTTCCCTATGGCACGGTTGGCCAAATTGGGTCACAAAATGACCAAAAATGTGACATTTTTATTTATTAAAGCTAAAAATGAAGAACAAGTCAAATTGTAATAAAAACATATAAATTGTGTGAAAACAAGCTCATTAAGAGCAATGAGGAGCCTAATTTGACATATCAATTTGTGGCAGATCAACTCTCCCACACTTAAGTCTTTTCTTGTCCTCAAACAAACACACTAAACATGAAAAAAGATGACCCTTGGACTAAATTAGACAATTAAGTCACAGTGTAAAACATCAAACTTGTACAAGAACTACCTCACATGCAACTTAGTTATATTTAGCTAACTCGGGCATCATCAACGCAAAAATAATTAGTTTTGTAAATTAAAATGTTAACAAATATAGAGACAATTAAAATGAATATATGTACAAGTGTTATCCATCAAAGTGAATTATGTGGATAGCTTATAAATATAAAAAATGAATTGCTCATGTTCAACCGGACAAATGCAAGCAATTCGAGAATTATTGTGTTAGTGAATTATTCAAGCCCTAAAAGTCTTCTAGGCTTGTACCATTCTGAGGCTTAGGATGGTTCAGAGTTGAAAAACCAGATAGCTCAAAACGGTTTCAAACACTAGAAATGGTTAAGCACATGGTATTATTTCCTATTCACCCCCAATTTATTCATAAGCTCGCCTCCTTATTTCTTCTTCTCTTGCCTACCTTATTTCTCCAAAATTTTAGAAGATATTACACAATAATGGCACATATAAAACTAGTAAGATTTAATACATTATGACTTGAAAGATTTTCTTTCCGAGCTTGACTTTGATTTTTAAAGCTCCTTTCAACTTTTTTCACTCTTCAGCTCAAAATGCTTTTAACCCTCACCTTGATTTTATTCGTTCAACATTTTGATTTTTGTAATTTTTTTCTAACTCATTTAGCAAGGTTCTATATGTACTATATCACGTCGTCTCTTCTTTTCTTTTCTTTTGCATAAGAAGCCACCATAATGTCTCTACCTAACTAATAAGTGCTAAAAGTAACATCTTTTCATCTCATTCTTAATACGTTGTTGGGTGATTATTTATTGTTAATTATGAATTTTATGCTCTTAATCCTTTAAATTCATGTTTTTATGCTTAATAGAGCATTTTGGAGTAAAAAGGAGTGAAAATGAGCGAAAATCGAAAATTCGGAGCAAGCTACAAGAGTTACATGAGCTAACCCATTCCACACGGTTGTGTGACTTGTTGGGAAATGTGCCCATATTGTAGTAATCAAGTAATTGTTTTCTATGTATTCGAATGATGACTAAATAAATAAAGTTAATTTCACATTTCACTATTACTACAGGAGCCACACGGGTTAACCCATTCCACACGGTCGTGTAACCCACACAAGCTACCACGCAACTATGTGGTAAACCATGTCGATTGCACAGATTTGCAGTCTAAACCAAAAAAATCATAATTTTTAGGTTTTTCGAGCATTCTAAGACATACATATAAAAAAAAGGAGATAAGAGTGAGCAACCACAGAATATTCAAGAAAACAACTCGAAAAACACCATTGAAGCCAATTTTGAAGTAGATTTCTGTCAAGATTGAAGATTCCTAGTTGATTTCTCAGTAGGTTATCACGACTTACTTTATTTCTTTTGGTTATACTATATCTTGGATGTTTTTACTTTCAAGTATGAACTAATTTTCTAAATACCTAGGGGAGATGAACCCTAAGATGGATTCTGTCTTTTAATTTTTATTTTACGCAATAAATACTTAGATCTTAGTATTAGTTTATGTGTGCTTAATTCGTCGTTTGATATTTCTAGATTATTAATCCATATTTTTTGTGTTTAAATTAGAGAAGGAATAGACCATGTTTAAGAGTAGATATTGCATAATTGGGTGGAGTTGCATGTAATAAGGGAATCCATAGCTAGAGTCAATTGCTCTTATTCTTGATAGAGATATTAACATAATTTAGAGATTTCTACGGATCAAGTTACTAAGTACAAAAATTGTGTAATTTAGATTAAAAATGACATATGAAGTTTAGGTGGATTCTTTCTTGGGTATTGTTTCGCTTCTTGGTTATTACTTTATTATTTTTGTGTTTTGAACTTTGTCGCATTTGTAGTTAATTAATTTAGTTAATTTTTGTTTTAATCAATCACTCAAATTTATCGGTTAAATAATAGAAAGACATAATTACTAGTACTTTTAGTCTTTTTTAGAACAATATATCTACTCACCGTAGCTATACTATTTATTGATAGGTGCACTTGCCTTAGTCAAATTTTTACTAAGTTCACGATGCATCACTGTAACACCCCTAACTAGTATACGTCACCAGAACAAGGTTACGGTGTATTACTGAAACTTTTAGAACATTTTCAGATAATTTACAATAATTACTATTCACTTTTCGAAATTATTTGTAACACCCCTTAAATGGACCCTCGAGGCCCAATATAAGCTTTAGAATCGAATCGAGACTAATCGAGAACTCTAAAATTTTTCATGAAATTTTAAAATTTTTCCAAGTTACAGGGCTCACATGCTTGTGTGGTTCAAGGAACAGGCCCGTGTGACCCTAGGACATGCCCGTGCTACTGGTCGTGTTCAAAATCACATATCTCTCTAACTTATGCCACACGGCCAGCCTCACGCTCGTGTGCTAGGCCGTGTGGTTAATTAAATTCTTCGAAGTTAGGTGCAGGTTTCACATCGCCAAGACACACGCCCATGTTCTAGGACGTGTAGCACACACGGCTGAGGCACACGCCCGTGTCTCTGCCCGTGTGCTCAATTCTGAGCATTCTGTTTTCCTGAATTTAAGATGCAGGGGACATACGACCTAACCACACGCCCATGTACCAAGCCGTGTGTCACACACGGTCTAGACATACTCCCGTGTGTCTACCCGTGTGGACAAAATAAAGTTATTTCTAGCTTCATTTCTCACCCAAAATTTTTACCAAGTTCCAGCACCAAACTTACATCCAAATACCAACCAATCCAAGCATTGAACTCAAGCAATTTATAACATCTAAGATGATATATTGTTACATGCATTCATGCTTTTAATCTTACCTTTTATAAGCATACTCATTTAACCATTCTCAATCAATCAATAATAAACACTTATGTTATCTTCATAAAATACACTTAATACATATATACATATACCAAAACATAAATCATAACTAGCCATTCTAATGGCTAGATTACATTAACCATTTACATTTATATGCCAATATGGCCAATTTAACCTATACATGCCATTATAACCATAATTGATTTACCCTATGTACTAAAATAGACCAATGCATAATGTGAGTTATCTTCACCAAGCTTCCAATCTAATAAGCTTCCGATTTACTATGAAACAGGGAAATAAAACTAAGTAAGCATAAAATGCTTAGTAAGTTCGCATAACATGGTAATTAACTTACGATTTATTCTATTTTGAGGTAATTATGCAAGGCATATTCAATCAATTTGACCTCAAGCCCTACACATATCCTCATTGCCCTTGTTAGTCATATATTCCATAATAACATCAAAACATATTTGGGCCCAACAACAATCAAGTTTCCAGGCACATATGTTTTCCGCAACATGTATTCATTTAACATGTATAAATCATCTGTTTATATTACAAGTATAATTTCATAATAGTTCATCTTGAGTCCAGATTATTTCATGTCAGAACTCTACTCATATCATTCAAAATATCAAGGTCATGATTAGTACACTCAAGGTGAACAAATCTATAATCAAGGATGAACATTCTCATCAAATAATTTCCATGTACAAATATCATCATCTCATATTTCCATATATAAATTATTATGTATCGCTATTTTCATGTATTTCAGATAGATATGTGTAATGACTCATTTCTTATTCATATCTTCTCATGTCAGGATTTTTACCCGTTGAATTTATCTGAAATATCGATGGATACATAGGTAGTACACTCGAGGTGTACAAATCAGGATTCATCAATTCATATTCAATGGTACCCATAGGGTACTATTTCAAAAAGTACACTCTCAAGCCACACATATATATAAACAACTGGATTACCAATCCAGTCTAAATCCTATCTACAATATATACTCAATAGAGCCTAGTCAGGATTACCAGTTCAGGCTAAATCCTTTTATGACATATGCTCTAAAGAGCTTGATCAAGATCACCTATCTGAGCTAAATCCAATCCATAACATATGCTCGAGAGGTCTTATAACAGGATTACCAGTCCAGGCTAAATCCTTTCTATGATGAGGTCAATAGGATTACTGTCTGACTAAATCCCGTTAGCAACAAATGCAGGACCTCATTCATTTCGAGAAATCACATATCCATCGATTTTTAATTTATTCAAACAGAATTTGACATTTATCAGACAATTTCCAGGTATCTAATTATTTCATACATTTATAATATTCACAATACTCAAATAAACACATTTCACATTCAATTCAAGCATAAAAAGGTAACATTTTTACCATTTATCATTTTTCAGGTATTTTCATTGATCGGGCTTTGTCAGATATATTTTCATGTCCTATATATATAATATTTATACAATTCACAAATACAACATTTAATTCAAGCATACAAATATACACAATTTTAGTTACACGAACTTACCTCAACGAATGTTTGTGTACATAAAATCTACTAATCTGGCATTTTCCTCTTTTCTTTGTTCTAGCTCCTAACTTGATGTATTCGAATCTATACGAGTAAATTTATCATTTATCACATTTCATATTCAATTGGACTCTATTTACATCCTAGGAAAATTACCATTTTGTCCCTAACTTTTCCATAAATTTCAATTTCATCCCTAGGCTCGAAAAATGAAATTTATGCAATTTACTCCCTATTCTAAGCCTAACCAAAATTTCATCATAAAATTTACAGCACATATATTCTATAAAATTTAGAATTTTTCTTTAATTTTGTCAACTTTACATTTTAGTCCCTAAATCATGTTTTTATCAAAAATCACTTTGTAAAAGTTATTTATCTATCAACAACCTTTCATTTTCTACCATAAATTTCAAATTTCCAGCATATTCATCCATAACCTAATTTTCATACTTTGATAGATTTTCAAATTGATCTCCCAAATAGATAGATTAAGCTATCCCAATTTCAAAAATATCAAAATTATTAAAAACGAGACAAGAAAACTTACCCAACTTGGCCAAGAAAGCTTGCTTTCTCTTTCCTAGGGTTTCCATGGAATATTTGGGGAAGAAGATGATATAATATGATTTTTACTTCTATTTAATAATTCATTATCTTTTAGTTATTTTGATTTCCAACTTAGTCCTTAACCTTTTTCTAATTTTCCACGGATGAATCATCCAAAAATATCTACTAACTTTTCAATAATGGTCTAATTACCATATAAGGACCTCAAGTTTTGAATTCCATAGCTATTTAATCCTTCTAACTACTAAAATTCAATTTTTGCATTTTACGCGATTTGGTCCTTCCCATAATTAAGCACATAATCGGTAAAATTTTCTTATCAGAATTTTCCCATGACATTTCTAACATAATACGGACCATGTGATAAAATAAAAATAAATTTTATTTTCGGCTCGAATTTGTGGTCCCGAGACCACTATTCTGATTTCACCAAAAATGTGTTGTTATAATCACTAACCCTCAATGTCCATAACCCGACATCTATTACATAGTGCATTTTTATAATCGGGACAGAGAAGGATTGAGTTCTTGACTCGTTTAGGTTTAAGGCTTCAATAATAAGGTTAAACAAGAAAAGGATACTTGAGGCTCAAAATACGGGAACTAGTGGTATATAGCAAAAGGTAAGGCTTTTAGGCTCTAGGCTAAGTAAGCAATCCCTAAGGTTTTTCCCAAAATATCCACAAAACACAACTTTTATCATGCATACATCTATTCAAATGAACAACTAACAATTTAATTTATTTATCTACAAGGATACACATACTTTATTCATCCTATGGCACACCTTATACATTTTCATTAAAGGTTATTACCTCTAATCTATATACTAATTAACTAATTGAACTAATTAGTCTACAAATAAGAACATCGAATTATCTAGTATTAGTCAAAATTTACATGCTTGGCAATTCAACATACTTATTCAATATTTACAACCCATGGCCTATTGCCCAATTATTTTCCAAGCACCATGTAAACACACAAAACAAAAAACAAAAAAAATGAAAATGAAAATTTTTTGGAATTTTTTTGAAATTTTTCTAAAAATGCATTAAAAACGAAAATAAACAAACAAAACAAATAAAATTGAAAACTATATGCATCCTTCCACACTTAAGTTACACATTGTTCCCAATTTGTCCCAACTAATGATAAAGTTTAAGGAGACTCCCTTATCCAATGTAAGTCCAGCAAAATGGTGGAATAGTCCTCAAACTTCGTTAAAGCTCTTAATATTGTGTAGATCTTAGTAGGTCGGCCTACATTGCAAAACAAAACATACACACCAAAAACAAAATATGCAATAATAAGAAAATAAAAACAAAATAAAACTAGCAAAAAGAAGACTTATCAACTTTCGAGTTATCTGTATCCCCCTCCATAAAAGAACTTCCAAATGGTCCTCGACACATTGAATTGTCGTTTGTTCTTCATGACTAAAATAAGGACCCCCTTGGCGTTTGAGCACCTTGGCACTGTCTTATTTTTTACCTTTGAGATAACCACATCACGAGCCACTTCCTTCTAAAGTCTACCCAACTCCACATCAAGTCCCAAGGTAGTATTGTAACGCCCTAAAAATCCCAAAACCCAAAAATCCCGAAATCCCAAACTTTCTTTCTTTTTGGTTTTGATAAAAATTGTGTTTTATGTTCCTAGCCATGTGATAATTATAGTAGGTCTTAATTAAGGTTTGAGTTCAAACCTAGGAATAAATGAAATTATAGTTTATTTATTAAAAGAATCAGGGTTGGCAAGTAGTTGGGCTTTTAAATAAAGATAAGGGAAAACAGCATCAAAAAGCCTTGTGGAGGAGTGGCTAAGTGACGCCACATAAGGTGTAGTGAGGTGGCGTTAGTAGCTAGCAAGGAGATCCAAGGTTCGAATCCTAGCTTAGTATTTTTAGGGTTTCATTTTGACCTTCTAGAAGGATGGAAGTGGCATGAAGATAGACTCCAAGGGGAGTGTTCAGAAGAGAAAATTAAGGAAAAGATCAAGGGGTTATCAAGGAGAAAAACAAGGAGATGAGAAGTGAGGAGTAAGTGGAGCCGAATTGGGAACTTGGGCTTGAAGAATTAGGCTATAGGGCTATAAATAGGTTCCAAATGGGAGGGTTGAAAAGCTAATGAGAATTTCCCTTCACTTTGTTACCAGAAACTCTTTTATCTAAAAGTCGAAAACCCTCTACCTGTAACACCCCTTACCCGTACTGTAGGTCGATAAGGTACGATATGCTACTGCACAAACATACAAACATTAAACTAAAATATAGGCCACAAAATTTCATTTATATTTCAAAACGTTCATTCACTTACACATAGTCCCTTTTTTCAGTCTACGGAGCCCAAAACATACTTTAGAAAGGGTTCGGGACTAAACCAAGAACTTACGAAAATCTTGCAAATTTCATGCTTTAAGATTCCACACGCCCGTGTCCCAAAGTCGTGTTCCATACACTGCTGAGACACATGGTCGTGTCTCTGCCTGTGTGGAATATACCTAGGCTATTTTCCAAGCTTTGGTCAATCTTAATCTCTTACACACTTATACAAAATCAAAAGCATATAACATGGTATTCATTTATGATTAAATATTCTCAATTAAACCACAAACATAGCATTTGTATGTCATCATACATGTGTATCTCATACTCATTTTACCTTGTTTATTATAGTACCACTTATACATTTATACCAAGATTATCATCTTACCAAATATATTCAGCTTAATCATCAGGCATTCATATTTAAAACTAGATCATATCTTTATAAAATATCACAATTCAGATGCGCAAAATAACATGTTTGCCTGAAACATTTCGATTCAACTCCATACCCAACAAGCATTACATTGAGACTAGTCATATATATATATATATACATGTCATGATACATATCATTCTCTTTCTGTTTTCTTATAAACACATATCATTTATTTCATTATATCAATATTTCATATACCATAGTTTCCATGTATTCCACATATATTTATTTTCCTCCTCCTCCTATCCGTTCCACATCCTTAATGTATATAGCATTCTTGTAAGTACAATTTCACAATTTACTAAAAAATGCTCACATCAAACAGTCCACAAGAGTCATAGTCACTTACTTATTTATAATTCGAGCTCCAGAGCTTCAAATTAAGATCCATAAATTTCCCTGAAACTAGACTCACATGTATTTCCACCATAAAATTGTAATAATTTTTGGTTTAGCCAATTAGCACATTTTATTCATTAAAATTTCCCCTATTTCACTTTTTGACAGTTCTGACCTCTCTTCACTAAAAATTAATTATCTCATAGTACAGGACTCGGATAATGTTCTTGTTGATTTATCTTGAAAATAGACTCATTAGGGATTTTAAAAATATAAGTTTAAGCCTCTAATTATTTTTATCCAAATTTTTGTGATTTTCCAAAGTCAGAATAGTGGATCACGTAATTGTTCTGAACCAGTCTCACAAAAACATAAATATCTCAAAATATAGAACTTATTTTCTTGCTCTGTTTCTTTTATATGAAAATAGACTCATTAATATTTAATTTAATATCTCATTCAGTCTCTGATTCAATTTCTACTATTTTTGGTGATTTTTCAAAATCACGTTACTGCTACTGTCCAAAACAGTTTTATTGCTAATTCACTCTTTCACACTTTCTTTGTATTAACCTCATTTTAACATACATATCACAAATCATTTTCACCACATTTCATACATCACAAGTATAGGCCCATGATTACAAGGTCACCGTAAAATCATCCTCACGTGTAATTTACTTGTTTATAACCTTACCACATCCCGGTCACTTAATGTACACATCATTCACATAACCAAGTTCCTACACTTATTCATCACAAAACTCACAAAGCAATACATAGAGAGTCTCCCATTGAACACTTCAGATCAATCCTCGATACTTGGTGGTTTTAGCACATAGCTCCACCCATCATATAGTTCGGCTCTCTTGTACACATGGTGAACACTTAGTACCACCCATAATGTCCATAACCATAGAAATCACATTTATGTATGATAATTCAATGCACTTCATGTACCATAGACATATTTTTAAATCAATTCATAAACTGGGCACCATAAACATTTAATTTAACATAATTCAATTAATTCACTAAATTTAACTTTCAAATATAAATTACAGCATTATTAATGTATTATTATCACACCAACTTACATACTTTCAACACCTCGGCAATCATAGTAAATATATCAATTTTACATTGAAACATGTATAAATTAATGCTTATTATACATATGAACTTACCTCGATACTAAAACGGCCATTTTACCAACTTTCCCAACTTTTGATTTTTCTCTCATTCTAGGTTCAAATCTCATTTTCTAGGATCTAAAACATCATATTTTACTTATTTAATTAATGTACTATTCAAAAAAGTCCTTAACTCAAACTTTGGAAAAATTACAATTTTGCCCCTAAACTTTTGCATATTTACACTTTTGCCCCTAGGCTCGGGAATTAAAATTAATCCCTTATTCTTATGTTTTATGACATTCTGATCACTTTTCCCTTCTATGGCAACATCAAATTCTTACTCTAACATATACTTATGACTATTAGGTATTTTTACCGATTAAGCCATTTTACTCGTTTTCACTCAAAACCGAGTAGCACAAGTTGTCTAACATAATTTAAAACCTCATATTCTATCATAAAATAGCAAAATAAACACATTTCACCTATGGCTATTTTTCCAAATATGAACACTAGCTTAAATTATTGCTAGAATAAGCTTAATCAAATTACCGGGATTCCAAAAACGTACAGAACTTGAAAAACGGGGTTAGAATGGACTTACTATTGAGCTTGGAAAGCTTGAAAACCCTAGCCATGGCTTCCCCCATGCTAATTTCGGCCTTCATGAATAGATGAGTCAATTTTGGCTTTATTTTCCCTTTTTATTTCTTTTAATTACCAAATGACCAAAATGCCCTTCCTTACTAAACTTTCAAAAATTCCATCCATGTCCAATTTTTTTCCATCACTTAGAAATTGGTAAAATTTCTATTTAAGACCTCCTAATTAATATTTCAAAGCAATTTCATACTAGAAACTTCTAGAAAGCAAGTTTTGCAACTTATTCAATTTAGTCCTTAACTTCAAATTGAGCACTTTATGCATAGAATTTCTTCACGAAATTTTCACACAATCATGCAATCATATTATAGACCTCAAAATAATCATAAAATAATTATTTATATCTCGGATTTTGTGGTCCCGAAACCTCTGTTCCAACTAGACCCAATTTTGGGCTATTACACTGCCTTTCTTTTCTTTTTCTTCTTCCTTGTGCCGAATTCTATTCTTCCTCTACCTCATTGCTGAATTTTCTTTCTTTTTCCTTGGAGCTGAATAACCCTCTTTTTCCATACAAAATCATAAAGGGCCGAACCTCTTTGGCCGAATACCCTTGGTGCAATTACTACTCCTTCTACTTCGGTCAAATCTAGTGTAAGTATTGTTCTTCCAATCAGTTTTTGATAAGTATCGAGTATTTAGTCCCTCACTTCTTTCTAATCGACTTTGGTAGAGAATTAGTGTTAGATTTCAGTTTTGGATTCCTACCGATTTGCCCTTCAGATTTGAGAAATACGCGTGTTTAGTGATCAAAGTAAAAGCTAGTAAAGGCTTGGCGTTCACGTAAGGTTAAGGTAGATTCCGGCTTTTGGTAAAGTAATCGATAAGTATGTGTGATTAATCTTTGAGTGATATTGATTATAGGTTTGGACTAAGGAGATCGCATCACGCTTGCTTACTAGGTGTGTACATACACTACACACACATTATGTATCGACAAAAGCCGAAATGTCGAAATGCCGAAAAGCCGAAAGTTTGTCTACGGTAGTCTTGTGAGTGCGTGAACACTCGTAAGGGAGACAGATAGGTTGCCTGAGGCCCACGGTCGATTTTGTGGACTTGGGTTGTGATTTGGCCATATGGGCCTGAATGGGCTAAATGGGCTCGATGGGCTGTTGGGCCCATAATAGGCAAAAACTGAATGTTGATGCTATGTGATAGGAACTGGTATGTGAGCATGAATATGAATGTGACTAGGCCTAACGGGCCATATAAATGTGATTTGGGCCTAATGGGTCATATGAATATGAATGGGCTTAATGGGCCAGATACAGGTATGTGAAATTGTTTGGGCTTTGTAAGGGGTTTTGGGCCTAGTATATGATATCCATATAAGACTTAATTAATATATTGCGACCGTGGACAAGTCAAAGGGTTAAGGTGTGGCAACTGGTATATGCATCTCTAGGATTGAATCTAGAGAGAGCTTGGTACTTAAGCGGTCTTAATGACCCACCTCCTCTTCTCTGGAATCCTACTTGGTGCATAGTATTCGTTCATCTTAGCTCGTGGGACTTGTTCATGGGCCAAGGTTAGTGAAAATCGTAATAAGAGAAAATTACCAAAATGCCCCTAAGGGAAAAAATGACCAAAATACCCCTAGGTGTTGAATGTAATTTTAGTGGACGTGACATGCATACATATGATGTTCTGCTTAGGTTGCATATGGGATGGGAACTATGGATCGGAGGAAGTATATAAGGATCGTATGATCGATATTTATATCCCCACATGGTGTGACGGGGGACGGAGCTGGCGTGCAGTGGATGGATAACTTGGATGGGATTGCATTGCATGTTTGATTTTTTTTTTAATGCTTGATTTTCTTCGAGGGTTGTACACACTAAGTTTGTGAAAACTCACCCCCTCTTTTATTTTATTTTCAGGTGATGCTCAGTAGACGGTTCGATGTATGGAGGGACTCTGGGTGGCCAGCTAACAAGACAAATTTTGACTTTTTTTAAGCTTATAAGTTTTATTTTATTGAGTATGTTTCAGACCAGATCGTAATAACGTTTTCAATATGCTATTAATACTTGAATTATTGTTATTTTCATTGTAATTACAAGAATTTGAACATGGGTTCCTAAATTATAGTATGTTTTCTATGTTTCTGCAACTTAAATTTTAAATGATAAATTTTCTTAAATCAAATGTTTTAAACAAGGCTTTCGAAACTAAAAGGTGTGTTTATTTTTAAGTTAATTAAGTTTTCTTTTGTTTAAGAAGGGTTTTCAATGAAAACACGATTTTCGCTAAAACACTTCAATATAACACGTCAGATTTGGCCATAATGTCTAGGTTGGGTTTGGGGTGTTACATTTAGTGGTATCAGAGTCCAGGTTGCAAAACTCGGGCTCTGAATCAGGCCTTATTACTTGGTTTCTTTTTGTGTTTTTTAAAAAATATATTTTTTTTATTAAATCACAATGTTTTGGAAAAAGGGAAGTCTTGCTGAGCGGCACACTGAGTCTCCAACATCGAACCAAGTAAGTATTCTTTTTCTTAAGCTTGTTTAAATTGTTATACAGTAGATAGTTAGAGGGCTACTTTAGATGATTATGTTAGAATGGAACTGAAGCCCGTAAGATCCTGAAACTGTAGAGGATTTTCGAAAACAATCTTCTCTTAAATTACTTCCATAAACCATCGGGTTAATTATTAAACTAACTAAAACTTCATAAAATTTTTAATCCAGATAATACGCGAATCGATGATGAGTGCTAGAAGAGGTGCAAGGGGCCGTAGCCGAGGCCGAGGCCGCGGAAGTTTAGGGCTAAATCGTCGGCATCGGGCCATATGCCTGATGTTGGAGTAGCAGAGGCTCCAGCCTCACCTGTGGCTGGGAATGGACAGTATGACCAAGCTGCTGGAGAAGATGCATTGTCATAGGCAATGCTGAGAATTTTGGAAAGGGTCGTTGGGCCCAATAATGGCAGTGAAAATCGGGGGTCCATTCCGGAGTGACTTCGATCAAACGGGGCTGAGATCTTTAAAGGCGTGGCTGGCGTGGCTCCTAACGTGGCTGAATATTGGTTGGAGGCCACTAAAAGAATAACAGAGGATTTGGACTGCTCACTGGAACAAAAGCTGAAAGGAGCTGTGTCACTATTATGGGAAAAAGCCTACCAGTGGTGGTTGGAAGTGAAAGAGGGCACCCAATTGGAGCGGGTCACTTGGGAGTTCTTCAAAGCTACTTTCCAAGGGAAGTATATGGGTGCAAGCTACGTGGATGCTAGAAGGAAGGAGTTTTTAAACCTGACCCAAGGAAACAAATCGGTGGTGGAGTATGAGGCGGAGTTTCTACGCCTTAGTAGGTATGCAAGAGTAATGGTGGCAACGGAGTATGAGCGTTGCGTTAGGTTTGAGTATGGACTTAAAGATAGCCTCAGGGTACTGATAGCTCCACAAAGGGAGCGAGTTTTCTCGGAGTTGATAGAGAAGGCAAAGATAGTGGAGGAGGTAAAGCATACTGATCACTTAAATTGAGAAAAAGAAAGGGGTAAGAGTAAAAGGGAGGCTGAGACTCCTGGTGTTAGACAGATGCCTAGAGCTAGGGCCAAAGCTAATGGGCCAGATAGAGTAGGGCCCCTTACTGTTAATCCAGGGGTGCCACTTTATGCTGATTGTGGGAAAGGTCATGTAGGCGAGTATTGGAAGAGGACGGGAGCTTGTCTATCTTGTGGATCTATAGAGTATAGGATCAGGAATTGCCCTAGAATGTCAGCTCAGGTGCCAGTCATGGACCAAGGTGGTGTACAGCCACTGAGGGGTGGTCAGCTACCATCGAGAGGCTGTAATCAGGCCAGGGGTGGAAACGGTTTGGGTCATGGAGCACCAGGCAGAGGTGCTGGTCATGCTGAGGCAAGACAGCCAGCTTTGGTCTATGCAGCACGTCGTCAAGAGGATGGAGACGCTCCAGAGGTGAATAATGGCATGTACTTACCCGTAGTGTGTTATTTACCTATGTTGGAATTAGAGTGCGCAGTAGAAGTGTGGTGTGGTAGTCTATGTTATTAGTTGGAAATTTCGAGGATGAAATTTCTTTTAGGGGGTAGAGTTGTAACGCCCTAAAAATCTCGAAACCTAAAAATCCTGAAATCCCAAACTTTCTTTGTTTTCGATTTTGAAAAAAATTGTGTTTTATGTTCCTAGCCATGTGATAATTATAGTAGGTCTTAATTAAGGTTTGAGTTCGAACCTAGGAATAAATGAAATTATAGTTTAATTATTAAAAGAATCAGGGTTGGCAAGTAGTTGGGCTTTTAAATAAAGATAGGGGAAAATAGCATCAAAAAGCCTTGTGGAGGAGTGGCTAAGTGACTTCACATAAGGTGTAGTAAGGTGGCGTTAATAGCTAGCAAGGGGATCTAAGGTTTGAATCCTAGCTTAGTATTTTTAAAGATTAATTTTGGCCTTCTAGAAGGATGGAAGTGGCGTGAAGATGGACTCCAAGGGGAGTGTTCAGAAGAGAAAATTAAGGAAAGGATCAAGGGGTTATCAGGGAGAAAACGAGGAGATGAGAAATGAGGAGTAAGAGGAGCCAAATTGGGAACTTGTGCTTGAAGAATTCGGCTATAGAGCCATAAATAGGTGCCGAATAGAAGGGTTGAAAAGCTAATGATGAATTTCCCTTCACTTTGTTACCAGAAACTCTTTTCTCTAAAAGCCAAAAACCCTCTGCCTTTCTTTTCTTTTCTTCTTCCTTGTGTCGAATTCTATTCTTCCTCTACCTCATTGCTGACTTTTCTTTCTTTTTCCTTGGAGCCGAATAACCCTCTTTTTCCATACAAAATCATAAAGGGTCGAACCTCTTTGGCCGAATACCCTTGGTGCAATCACTACTCCTTCTACTTCGGTCAAATCTAGTGTAAGTATTGTTCTTCCAATCGATTTTTGATAAGTATCGAGTATTCAGTTCCTCAATTCTTTCTAATCAACTTTGGTAAGGAATTAGTATCAGACCTCGGTTTTGGATTCCTGTTGATTTACTCTTCAGATCTGAGAAATACGCGTGTTTAGTGATCAAAGTAAAAGCTAGTAAAGGCTTGGTGTTCAGGTAAGGTTAAGGTGAGATTCAGGCTTTTGGTAAAGTAATCGATAAGTACGTGTGATTAATCTTTGAGTGATACCGATTTTAGGGTTGGGCTAAGGAGATCGCATCACGCTTGCTTACCAGGTGTGTACATACACTGCACACGCATTATGTATCGGCAAAAGTCGAAATGCCGAAAAGCCGAAATACCGAAAAGCCAAAAGTTTGGCTACTGTAGTCTTGCAAGTGTGCGAACACTCGTAAAGGGGAGACCGATAGGTTGCCTGAGGCCCACGGGCGATTCCATGGACTTGGGTTGTGATTTGGCCATATGGGCCGAAATAGGCTAAATGGGCCCGATGGGCTATTGGGCCCATAATAGGCAAAAACTGAATGTTGATGCTATGTGATAAGAACATGTATGTGAGAATGAATATGAATGTGACTAGGCCTAACGAGCCATATAAATGTGATTTGGGCCCAATGGGCCATATGAATATGATTGGGCTTAATGGGCCAGATACAGGTATGTGAAATTGTTTGGGCTTTATAAGGGGTTTGGGGCCTGGTATATGATATCCACATAAGACTTAATTAATATATTGCGGCTGTGGACAAGTCAAAGGATTAAGGTGTGGCAATGGGTATATGCATCTCTAGGATTGGATCTAGGGAGAGCTTGGTACTTAAGCGGTGTTAATGACCCACCTCTTCTTCTGTGGAATCCTACCTGGTGCATAGTATTCATTCATCTTAGCTCGCAGGACTTGTTCATGGGCCAAGGTAAGTGAAAACCATAATAAGAGAAATTTTCGAAATTCCCCTAAGGGAAAAAATGACCAAAATACCCCTAGGTGTTGAATGTAAGTTTTATGGATGTGACATGCATACATATGATGTTCTGCTTAGGTTGCATATAGGGTGGGAACTATGGATCGGAGGAAGTATATGAGGATCGCATGGTTGCCTGACAATCGTGGATCCACCGACATCTTTTAAAGCCCAATATGTAAATGAAGGTAGTTCCGCAACCGGGCTACCATTGGTGTGTGGGCTGGATGGGTCGATATTTATATCCCCACATGGTGTGACGGGGGACAGAGCTGGTGTGTAGCAGATGGATAACTTGGATGGGATTGCATTGCATGTTTGATTTTTGTTTTTGAATGCTTGATTTTCTTCGAGGGTTGTACACACAAAGTTTGCAAAAACTAACCCCCTCTTTTATTTTATTTTCAGGTGATGCTCAGTAGACGGTTCGATGCATGGAGGGACTCTGGGTGGCCAGCTAACAAGACAAATTTTGACTTTTTTTAAGCTTATAAGTTTTATTTTATTGAGTATGTTTCAAACCAGATCGTAATAACGTTTTCTATATGCTATTAATACTTGAATTATTGTTATTTTCATTGTAATTACGAGAAGTTGAACATGGGTTCCTAAATTATAGTATGTTTTCTACGTTTTCGCAACTTAAATTTTAAATGATAAGTTTTCTTAAATCAAATGTTTTAAACAAGGCTTTCGAAACTGAAAGGTGTGTTTATTTTTAAGTTAATTAAGGTTTCTTTTGTTTAAGAAGGGTTTTCAATGAAAACACGATTTTCACTAAAACACTTTAATGTAACACGTCAGATTCGGCCATAACATCTAGGTCGGGTTTGGGGTGTTACATATAGCCTCTATTATTACAAACTCAATGTCGCCATAATCCGAGATACCTAAACTTCAATTCTTGTTTCGAGCTGAAAATAGGTTTGTTCATTAAGTCCATCAGTGAGCTCATCTTCAACAATATTTGGAAAGTGTGTTGGCTCCTATAACAGCCCGCCCGGTGAAGTCTACAATAATGAGCTGATTTCAAGTGAGCCCACACTCGGTAGACGTGAGCTTGAGGATAATGGAGAAGACTACTCTGCCGAAGCGTTCATCCTAGACGAATTGCAAAGGTACAATTTTGATTATGGTTTTATTACTTTAGATATCACAATCATGTTCTTATTTTGGGAAAAAAAATAAATTATGGTTTTTACCTAAATTTATTTTTCGTCACATTTTACAAACTCGATTTTCCAACAATAACATGTTTATATATGTGTGATATAAGGTAATATGTACACAGGATGATTATGCTTTTGCAAGTTAATGAGTATGTTTGGGTATAGTTATTAATGTATAAAAGCATATATGGTAACTTGTTAAATGATAGATGTTTTGTGGCAAAGTTTGGATGATGTTATGTATATGAATTAGTTGGTGCTTGTGTTTAGGCATTGTTGAGTTTGGATATATATGAACATGTGCATATGGTAGCTTTAGTAAATGTTGAATGATATTTGCAAAAGTGAATAACAACCTTAAATAATGATATGTATGTGACCTAGCTTGTGGTATAAAATGGATAAGTGTTTTGGTATGGATTGTGAATTTATATTGATGGTTATGTTGGTGCCAGATGTGGCATATTGGTTGTATGCTTGTAATGGATTGAATGAGTACTTTGCAGGTTAATTGTGTACATATATGTAACTATGAGCTAAGATATAGGTTGAGCATGAAATGAACTTTCAAACTAGTGATTTTTTACCATCTGGATAAAAGTATCAATACCAATGACCAATGTATCGGTACTTTACCAAATGAACAGTGTTTTCAAATTGGAAGAGTGTCGAAACGGTATCGATACTGATTATATTATCGATACCTACCATAAAAGAATATATATTTATTCCTTTGGTATCGATGCCTAGTTCCAAAGTTTTACAAATTTACAGTTTGGTCATTTCTCATGCCTGAATCTAATAATTGTATTTTAAAGCTCGATTTAGTTCCATTTTTATTTGTAATATTTAATGTGTATTAATATGATCATTAAATGTTTTAAATTGCATGTGATTGTTCCAGAATTATTTGTAGCATCTCGTAGCTCGGGTCCGGTGACAGAACTGGTAAGGGATGTTACAAAACTAATGAACCTATGTCGATTATATTGGTTGCCACTTTTAGTAAGGAATATCCTCTCGTTCTCATCATAAACTAAAAGGTGCCACCTAAGATTACCTCTTGATCTCACCTAGGCATATAGATTACCTTCCGGTCTCACTATTCAACACAATCATATTGAATTATTTAAGGATAAACACTCATCTTGATCTTGTTTATCTAGGTTTTCCGCTAGAGGCATCAATTCTAGCGTATTAAGCATTTCGATATAATCAAACAACCAATCAATTAAGAATAGATATTAACTTAAGCTAACAAACAACCAATCAACCAACCATCCAACTAATTTAAAACACACTCAAACTCAAATTCCAAACAAGCATTTTATCAAGCATATTGTAAGCATAAAATGAAAGCAACGAGTTTAAAAATATGTTCATTCAATTGATAAAGTTCCATTGAAGCCTAAGAGTTTTTCCATCCTTGTTTACAAAATCTATAACAATAAAGAAGAAAGAAATCTACTAGATTAAAGTCTAACCTAAAAAGAAAAGATAAAATCCAAACTACAAATGAAAAAAAAACCCTAACCCTAACCTAAAACCAAGGAAAAGATGATAAAAAACAAAAGTGAAAAGCTCTCTCCTTTCATTCAACCAAAAGTGGATTTAAATATATGATTTCAACCCTAACTTTTGGACCAAAATGCCCCTAAGTGCCTAATTTTGATTGGTGTGGTCATTGGACAAAAACTACCCTTATAATCATTTTTTGTTGTGTCAGTCTTGGGTATTGCGATATCCGGCTTTGGGTATCGCGATACCCAAGTCAATATTGGAATTCAGGGCCTTGGGGTCTTAGTATCGCGATACCACTATAGGTGGCCTATATTCTCCTCATTTCAACATTATCAAGTCTATCACGACTTTCATGCTTCGATATCTCAATACCCCTCTTCTAGGTGATGTTTTCTTCACATTCAAGCCATCGTCGACTCCCTACAACACTCAATCCACTTCTTAGGTTCCTCATGGCATGATTGGCCAAATTGGGTCACAAAATGAGAAAAAATGAGACATTTTTATTTATTAAAGCTAAAAAAAAAACTAAGAAAAATCATAATAAAAACATATAAATTGCGTGAATACAAGCTCGTTAACTGCAATGAGAAGCCTGATTTGGCACATCAATTTGTGGCAAATCAGCTCCCTACACTTAAGTCTTTGATTGTCCTCAAGCAAGCACACTAAAATGCAAAAAGATGAGCCTTAAACTAAATTAGACAATTAAGTCACACTGTGGTAAAACATCGAACATGTACGAAAACTACCTCCCATGCAACTTAAGAGTGATATTTAGCTAACTCGGATATCCTCAACGCAAACACAATTAGTTCAATAAGTTAAAATGTTAACAAAAATAGAGTAAAATGAATGTATGTACAAGTGTTATGATCAAAGTGAATTATGTGGATAGCTCATTAATATAAAAAATGAATTGGTCATGTTCATCCGGACAAATGCAAGCAATTCAAGAATTATTGTGTTAGTAAATTATTTCGGTCCCAAAGGTCTTCTAGTAAATTATTTTGGTCCCAAATGTGACAGCCCTAAAGTGACCCTAGTCGGAAAGCGGTTTCGGGACCGCTAAACCGAGTCACCAAATTATTTGAACATGGTATTTATTGTCTAAAATATGTGAATATCCATGTGTGAAAATTTCCTTTTTGAATTTTGTTTAATTATAGGTGAATTTTAGTAAATAAGACTTATGTGAGAAGATTTAGAAATGTGTTAGGCAAATGTTGAAGTGACTAAATAATGCATGTCACAAAAAGTTTGGACTTGCATGTCAAATATCCAACTTTTGATAAGTGGTGGCCGGCCATGCTATGGGTGGAAACATGTCTCAAACATGTTATGTTAGTGAGGTATGTAGGAAACAATAAAATAAAAGCTAGTAATAAAGAAATGGAAAAAGGAAAATGATGATAGCAAAAAAAAAAATGTGTGTGGATGCCTCTTCCCCCCCCCCCCATTTGCCGTGAATTGAGCAAAGAAAACAAAAAAAAATGTTTGGTTCATCTTCTTCCTAGCTTAGCCGATTCTTAAAGAAGAAAAAAAAAAAGGAAATTTGAAGAGGAGAAACCAAGGTATTCGGCCATGGCTATACTAGTTTAAGGTATGCATTGTGATTTTTCTTTTTAATTGACTATGAGACTAAATGGATAAGTACATAGCTTATTTGACCCATGGTTTAATTTCATGAGTCCATAGCTCAATATCCATTCGGCAAGTGCTAAACTAGTGTCATTTTGATAAGTTTCTTTGGGAAGTTAATTACTTGTTAAGTAGCTTAATTGATGTTTGGATGAGTAGGATTCATGGTTGAAAGGTACAAATTGGAAGCGGTCGTAAGAGTGTATATACATTTTAGAAAGAAAAAAATGTTGTTGTTAGTTGAGTTGCATTTGATATTCATTCGGTCAAATGGGAGAAGAATAAGATGAATTCAAATGTTGTGGTTTATTATTTAGTTGGTTAAATGATGTGGTCATTGCCGAATGCAATGGTGTTAAAGGAAATAGGGTCAAATGTTGGTTTGATGAACTAAATGCTAATGGGCAATGTGTTGTATTGAGAATGTTTGAGTGAATTCAAAGATGTTTATATGATGAATTCGGTTGTAGATGTACATGCCTATATAAAATGCTCACTAATGATTTCGAATTTAAGTTTTATTATGTTGTGAAAGGAGTGGCCGAGAGAGCTATAGACTATTGCCGGATGTATGTTGGGTTAGTAGAGTCTCCAAATTGATTTTATGTATGTATGCATGACCGAGTATAATCGGCTACATGAGAAAAGAAATGGATTAATTGATATGTGGTAAATGTTAAGTGTTAAACGAAATGGAAATGGTATTACATTGGAACATGCACATTCGGCCACATGATTGAATACATAGATGGGTGATTTCGTGTATTCGGCTATAAGTGAGCATATTGGTGGCTTAATCTTGACTTAGAAAATCGGCTAAAGGAGAATATTGGCTAATATGTAGAATTTGATTCATGATTGCATACATATATGACTCTAATGCCTAATATATAAGGGCTAAGTACCTTGAATTTCCCCTTTTGATATTCAAAATGATTAAATCAATTTATTTGTTAATATTAAGCTCAAGAGCAAAGGGAACTAGATCCGATAAAGGAAAGGAAAAGGTGATTGAATAGCCGTTGAAAGCGCTCGACAACATTCGAGGTAAGTTTTCGAGCATCGAAACTTAGATTTTGATTCGATTAGACTATGTTATAAGCAAATCAAAATCGTGCCCTTTGTATGTGACCATTGAGCCAAAAATGGCATTGCGTGTTAAGTGATATATGTGTATGAATGTTCGTGTGATAACCGGGCTAAGTCCCGAAGGCATTTGTGCTAGTGAATAAATCCGGGCTAAGCCCGAAGGCAATTGTGCGAGTTGTGATATCCGGGCTAAGCCCGAAGGCAATTGTGCGAAGTTGTGATATCCGGTTAAGTCCCAAGGCATTTGTGCAGGTTACTATAACCGGCTATGTCCCGAAGGCTTTTGAACGAGTAGCTATATCCGGTTAAACTCCGAAGGTACGTAATTCGTGAATGAATGAACTTGCTGTAAAAAAAAATTTCAGTTAATACGCTTGTGAAAAATCCCAACAAGGAGATATGTTTTGTAGGTGCTTTGCACTATTTGAGCCCTTACATATGAGTATTCGCTCCGTTGATAAATGAGCTACCGGCCTTTGGCTAAGTCGATATTTGTGTATGAATATAAGAGTTGGTATTGTGAAGTAAGCATGTCATTGAGAAATTGTGCATATGAATTATTTGTTTAGCTACTTGAATGCTATACTTTGGTTGTGTGTAAATTCATGGCTCAAAACTTACTAAGCATAAAATTGCTTACTCCGCTTTTTTGTTTCTCTGTTTCAGAGATTTTGGCTCGTCACCATCGGACTCGGATTTTTGGAAGTCAAGTCTCCCACACTATCGAAGCCCCTTTTGGTATAATTTTGGTTGAATTTGAAATGGCATGTATAGGACTACCCTTTTGTCGTAGGTCATGTACCTTTCGTTTTGTATAAATTCGGATAGCCATGCGAAAATGGCTTAAGTATACTTTGGGCACGGAATTATAATCATTGTATGTTGTTCATTAAGAGGCATGGAAATATTTGGAAACGATTAGCCATGGGGATGGTTAGTCATGATCATATTTTGTGCTAGTTATGCTAAAGGGCTAGTTGAATCATGGGAACTATGAGATAGGTAAAGCCTACCTTAAAAACAGATGCTGTCAGCTGCAGTGACGTGGATGTGAAAAATCACTAAAAATAGTAGGAATGGAATTAAATAGTGAATAAATTATGTAATTTAACCTTTATGAATCTACTTTCATATGGAAGAAACGAAATGGTCATATGAGTCAGATTTTAAGAGATATTCAAGTTTTCACGAAACAGGACCAGAACAGTTTCTGGATCCCCTGTTCCGACTTTGAAAATTCAC
Organism: Gossypium arboreum; assembly: GCF_025698485.1. Taxonomy (NCBI): domain Eukaryota; kingdom Viridiplantae; phylum Streptophyta; class Magnoliopsida; order Malvales; family Malvaceae; genus Gossypium; species Gossypium arboreum. The sequence continues at coordinate 61,020,539 of NC_069079.1, forward strand.
TATAAATTAACCAGAGAGAATTAGAAGTTATACTCTATATGTACAGATTTCTTTGTGAGTCTAGTTTCTTTAGAAACAAACGGCATAAGTGTTAGAGCCCTGTACAGGAAGATATCCAAGTCGTAATATGCAAAGGTCAGTGTAGTCAAACCCTGAAACAGGGGTGACTTTAACTAATAAACTGTACTAATTGGCTTAACCAAAAATTCTAGAAACAAATGTGTAGATGGAATTATGAGTATAGTTTCAGGAAAAATTTACGGAATCAGTTTTCGAGTTTTGAAACTCGAGATATGATTTTTAAGGCGACAGTGATGCAGTTATCCAGCTTGTCTGGAAATGTTAAATTGGTCGGTGCAATAAGTGGATTTAGCTCGTTAACCCCTCGTGTTCGACTCCGGCGACGGTCTCGGGTACGGGGTGTTACACTAAAGGTCTTCTAGGCTTGTGACATTTTGAGGCTTAGGACGGTTCAAAGTTGAAACAACAGATAACTTAAGACGATTTCAAGCTGTAACAACCCATTTCTCTGAAGCATCGAAATAGTGGTTTCGGGCCAAAAATTCGACGTGTGAGTTTGTAAGTATTATTATTTAATACTCAAAAATAAGATATAGTATAATGATAAATTTTGACTTAATGATTTGTGTTAAATGGAAGAACAATTAGGTTCAAATGGTATGACCCTAAAGTCAAGTGGTTCTAAAAAATGAGGTATTGGAACCTCGCTTCTATAAACAGAGCCGTAAATATTTTTATAAATATTTATGAAGTGTTATTAAGGTTGTATTAAATATTTTTATAAATGTTTAAAGGGTAAACTAGGTGAAAAGGACTAAAAAAAAGGTGCAAAAGTTGAGTTCCATTAATTAAAGGTGTTTAATAGTTATGAAAAGGTGAATTGTTGGACTTAGTTGGTAATTATACCAATTGAATTGTTGGCGGACAGTTTTAAGTAATTAAAAGCTTGAAATTTGGTTGATTTTTAAATGGACAAAATTGTAATTTCATAATTAAATTAATTAAAAGAAACAAAGAGGCCTAAATGGTATCATCTTTTTTGTTTTCTCTAACACAACCGAAAATACCATGGATTTAGGAAGGAAGATTTCAGCCTAGGTGAAATTTCATGCATGGTATGGTGTTTTTGCCCTGTTTTTAGTAATTTTTATGTCTTTAAGATCATTGCAACTAGGTCCAGCTAGCCTGTACCTTCTTTTTTGAAACTATTAAAGATTTTAAATGTTGACATTGATGAATCCTTTTGATTTTAGATGTTAAATGATGAATTTGAAGTATTAATTGCTCTTTATAAGTATTTTGTTAAGTGATTTTTGATGAATTTAATGATTAGGGATTAAATTGTTGAAATAGTAAAAGCACAATGATTTAATGTGTAATAACAGAAAATATGGGTTGTAATAAGGTCCCAATGAATTCGGATAAACTTAATTTTGAGTAAAAATCATTAATTTGCATGTTTTAGGCTCATAGACTAAATATAATAGAAGTAAAATATTAGGAGAAATTTTGTAAAAATGTCAGAAAGGACTAAATATCATAAAATGATTGGTTTTTTGTCTAAATTAATGAATTGACTGAAATTGTTAATTTAGATCAAGAATATGTGGAAAATCGAGTAGAAGAGAAAATTACCAAATAGCCCATGTACTTAGTCATTGCCGCAATTTAGCCAAGTAAGTTCATATGATTAATTAACATTTTAATGTTATATTGAATTTTATATTCATGTATTATTTTCCATGAAATCAAATGGGGAAATCCAACAATGTTTCAACGATTATGGAGTCTTGTTTGAACTTTAGGAATACATAGGATACAAATGACATGTCATTAGGGTTACCATGTTTCGGGTGCTGGTCTTAAATGTCCTACTGATGGATAAGGTCCTGCATTTGTTGCAGATACTCAACAGCTTGTGTGAGCAGCATCGCGTAACTTACATTCTGACCATCAACTTGTGTCAGTAGACCTATTTCACAGCTCGAGTGAGCAAAGATGTAAAGGAAAAAGGAAAGGTTACGACTATATGTGCTCTTTATGTGAGCTTTCTCGCGTATATGATGTTATTCTAAATGGTTCAACAGGTATGAAAAGGAAAGAAACAGTAAGTGTTCAAACGAACTATGACATAAATATATGAAAATGATTGAAATGGAAATGTTCAATAAAAGTATATCTATGTTCATGGAAAGGATGGATTCAAAAGTAGTATGTTCATGTACATCTAGCTTACCTCATGTTAATTTAAGTGAATTATGTATTAATGAACTAACATGTGTTGTGGATGGTGCTTAGGCTTGTGCCAACCTTATGGTTGGATTATATCATGCTTAATCTTAATGATATACATCGAAATGGTAAGAGTCCAAATGGAAATATGCTTATGTGTATGAAAAGGTTGTATGAATCAAAAGATATATTTTCTTATGAAATGGTTGATCCTGCGGTTGATCCTAAAAGAGTTATGTATAAATGCACTAATTTGTGTGTTGATGATGATATTTAGGCTTGTGTTAAGCTTGTGTAATTGGTTGATGTTTATGCTTATGTCTTGTATTATGCAAATGATACATGTAAGAAAAGGTAATGAAACAGTAAGTTCATAGTTGAGGTGTAATATGATGATATAAAAATATTGATAAGTTAAAGGATTTACTTATATGTGAGAAATTTAATTATGTTATGGATGAATTTACCTATGCCATGAATAAACATACTAATTCATGAACTGATAATGTTATTTAAGCTTATGCTAAGTAAATGGAATGATAAGTAAGTAAATGGAGTGGCTCATAGTCTTATGAAAAGGTTAATGATTATGCAATATGTCTTATAAATCTTATTATGTTAGGAATGAAAAATATATGTGATATTGATGGACCTACTCAAATGTGAGTTGATGGTGTTATATAGTTTGATAAATCTTGTAGTCTTGGTATAAGTTTATATTTGCCCTATAAAGTTCATTATTAAAATGGAATGTTATGTTAAAATTTTATACGAGCTTACAAAGCATTCACTGCTTACGTAATTACTTTCCTTTACTTTACAAATTATTGAAAGCTCAATCATTTTGGAAGCTCGTCGGAGATCTATCACACTATCCAGCATAAATATCGATAGTCTTTTGATGTTTTGGCCAAGGTTATAATGGCATGTATAGGTAGACTTGTGTTGGTATCTAATTAAATGATAGTTGATAATATTGGCATGTATAAGTTGTTTTGGTACCATTTGATGTTGGTTGGTTGGTTAGTATTATTTTGGTACTTATACATGCCTTACTAGTATGTGTTATTTTGGCAATGTGTTAATGCATGTTTGAATGGCCAAACTGGTATGTGATGAATTGACCTCAATATGGTCAAGTTATGGTATGTTTTGAAAATGGTATTGAACTAGATGTTTATGAATGAAAAGTGGTCAAGTATATACATATCTTTAGGTAAGTTTGAATATTGCAATTGAGGTGCCTGGTATAGCATATTTTTTGAATGGTTATGAACTATTGAATTTTTCATTTTATGTAGGTTTTGGTCATGTTTTGATACCTTAGTTATATGCACAAAAAGGTCGCTAAGTGAGTGCATGATTTGGTGAAGGAATTGGCTTGTTTTGGGGCAAATTCATGTCCACACAACCTGAGACACAGGCATTTGGCTCAGCCATGTGTCCCTTGTAGGTTTTAAGTTTGCAAGTCAAGCTGTTACATGGCCTAGCACACGGCCTGGCACACTAGCATGTGAGGTCATTTCGAGAATTACACAGACTGGCACACGAGCTTATGGCTTGGCCATGTGACCCAATTTCAAAAGTTACACAGACACAGACATGGGCTGGGACACGGCCGTGTGTCCCTATTTCAATTATTTCACGGCCTAACACATGGGCATTTTCTCAACCATGTGACCCCTGCAGTCCAAATTTTCTAACTTTTACATGAAATTTTCGATTTATTCCAATTTAGCCTCAAATTATTTCTATTGTATTTCTAGGGCCTCGAGGGCTCGGTTAAGGGGCAGTATACATGTAATGAATGATTTATGCTATGATTATGTTGATGTATGAGATGTATGTTTTAAAAATATGTTTGTATGGTAATGCTCTGTAACCCTAATTTGACGACGGATACGAGTTAAGGGTGTTACACAAGCACTAGAAATGGTTAAACACATGACATTGTTTCCTATTTGCCACTAATTTATTCATAAACTCGGCTCTTTATTTCTCATTCTCTTGCCTACCTTCTTTCTACAAAATTTTAGAAGATATTATGCAATATCGACACAGACAAAACTAGTAAACATTAATATATTATGACTTGAAATATTTTCTTTCCAAGTTTGACTTTGATTTTTAAAGCTCTTTTCTACTTTTTGCACTCTTCCGCTCATAATGCTTTTAACCCTCACCTTGTTTTTATTCACTCAATATTTCGATTTTTGTTTTTTTTTCTAAATCAGCAAGGTTCTATATGTATTATATCATGTAGTCTCTTCTCTTCTTTTCTTTTATTTTTTATTTCACAAGAAGCCACCATAACGTCTCCATCTAACCCTCAATGTCCATGGCCCAACATCCATTACATAATGCATTTTCAAATTCGAGACAAAGAAGGCTTAAGTTATTAACCTGTTTAGGTTTAAGGCTTCAATAATAAGGCTAAACAAGAAAAGGATACTTGAGGCTCAAAATATGAGAACTAATGGTATCTAGCAAAAGGTAAGGCTTTTAGGCTCTAGGTTAAGTAAACAATGCCTATGGCCTTTCCCGAAATATCCACAAAACACAACTTCCATCATGCATACATCTATTCAAATGAAAAATTAATAATTTAATTTATTTATCTATAAGGATCCACACAATTCATTCATCCTATGGCACATCTTATACATTTTCATTAAATGTTATTACCTCTAATCAATTATATAAATTAACTAATCAAACTAATTAATCTACAATTAAGAACATCAAATTATCTAGTATCAATCAAAATTTACATGTTTGGCAATTCAACATACTTATTCGATATTTACAACCCATGGCCTATTGCCCAATTATTGTCCAAGCACCACGCAAAAAAACAAAACAAAGAAAAGAAACGAAATTTTTTTGAAATTTTTCTGAAAATGCATTAAAAACAAAAATAAACACATCAAACAAACAAAACAAAGAGAATTAAAAACTATGTGCATCCCCCTACACTTAAGTTACACATTGTCCCCAATGTGTCCCAACTAAAGATAAAGTTTAAGGAAACTCCCCTTATCTAATGTAAGTGCAGCAAAATGGTGGAATAGTCCTCAAACTTCGTTAAAGCTCTTAATGTTGTGTAGGTCTCAGTGGGTCGACCTATATAGCAAAACAAAACAAACACACCAAAAACAAAATATGCAATAATAAGAAAATAAAAACTAGAAAAAAGAAAACTTATCAACTTTCTTGGCAATTCGTTATCCCCTCCATAGAAGAACTTCCAAGAGATCCTTGGCACCTTGAATTATTGTTTATTCTTCATGACTAGAATAAGGACCCCCTTGACATTTGAGCACATTGGCATTGTCTTATTTTTAACCTTTTAAATAGCCACATCACGAGCCACTTCCTTTCAAAGTCTACCCAGCTCCATAGCTCATTCTAAGGTATTATACCCTCGGGTATTACAAATTCAATGGCGCCATAATTCGTAGATACCCGAACTTCAATTCCCATTTCGAACTAAAAATAGGTATGTTTGTTAAGTCCATTTGTGGGCTTATCTTCAATAATAGTTGGAAAGTGTGTCGGCTCCTGTAACAGCCTACCCCGCGAAGTCTCTATTTATAGTTATTGTTTATTGTACTAAGTGTAGTCTTGAGTAAGTAAAGTATTAGTTGTGGGTAAGTATGAGATTATGTGTATGTGCTGACTGGAAAAGTCTGTGTTTTGGCAAGATCTGTGATTTGGCGAATTCTTTTGTCAAGTATACACCACCCAGATGTTTTGGCAAAGTCATCAAATCAATAATTTCATAGTTGTTTATTATTTTTATAAGACTATTTAGTTAGACCGGTGAAAACTGGTTAGAATGATACTAAGATTGTAACACCCCTAACCCGTACCCGACATTGGATTAGGGCTACGAGGCATTACCAAACAGACAAACATTTTGGACCAATTCAGAATCACAGATATTATTTAACATCATTTCATAAGCAATCATCTCTAAATATAGTCTACAAGACCTAAAACATACATTTAAGGAAAGGTCAAAACTAAACCAAACCTATTCAGAATTTTCAAAACATAACCAATTCTTTCAAACTATTAAAGTCACACGCCTGTGCGACTAGGCCATGTGTCACACACGGGCACTAGACAGGCCCATGTGAACCAGCCATGCCAAAAATAGGTCCAATACTGAGTTTTTCGCACGGCCAATGGCACGCCCATGTGCTATAGCCATGTCATACTTAGCTAGCTACTGACTTTAGCTTACGCCCATATGACACGCCCATGTGTCAAGACCGTGTGGCACCATGCAGGCTTGGTTTAAGCCAATTTGTCACCCTTTTATGGGTCATTCCTACAAGTCAAATTAAACAACATTTATACAAAATATTCAACCAATTTCATGCTCAAATATGCTTCATTACAACTATTTCATCATCATTCAACAACTCATTCAAACCATACCAAAACTTAACACAAACATACCATTTGATAGCCAACTTTCATTGCATAACCTATATTTACAATTCAAAAATTAATACATAAACCTTCTAGCCTATACATGCCATACTTTAAAATATGTTCACTTTCAAAAGTACCAAAATGAGATTGATAGTATGGTGACGATCCTCGACTATCCCCGAGCCTTCAGTAGCTACGATAACTGAAAAACAGATAGTAAACACACAGAGTAAGCTACAAAGAGCTTAGTAAGCCAAATACAATTGGTTTAACTACTAAAGCATATAAGTACAATTCAACCATAAAGATTTATAACCATCTCATAGAATAATTCATAAACTTAACCATGCTCCTTTATTTGCATATATGTCATGCTTCATTTCCATACATAATTCATAGAGATAGAGTTTTTCATATTCAAAAATTTACTATGATACAAACGTACCTACATAGGTTATACATTTCATATACTCAATCTCAGATTTAGTATGCTATCATCAGACGGGTCAGAAACGATACATGTGACAGCCATAATGTGACCCTAGTCGGGAAGTGGTTTCGGGACCACAAAACCGAGTTATAAAAATAATTATTTGTTATATCCTATGCTTATTATGTGTGTACATGCATATGTGAAAGTTTCATTCTCTAATTTTACCAATTGTGTGAGAAATTATTAAATAGGGATCAGTATGAGACATGGTGAAATATGATAGGCTAATGTTAAAGTGGCCTATTAATGCATGTAAGAAAAAGGGGGGACTTGCATGTCAATTTCCCCCAATTAGTAGTGGCCACCATGCTATGGGTGGAAAACATGTCTCCAACATGTTATGTTAATAGTGTATGTAGGAAACTATAAAAAAAAAAAAAGCTAGCATTAAAGAAATGAAAAAAAGGGGAAATGATGAACAAAGAGAAATGGTCTCATGCATGCCCCCGCCTTTTGTTGCCGTGAGTTGAAAAAAAAAAAAGAAAGTGTTCATCCTTGGTTCATGCTTGGCCGAATTGAAGGAGAAAGGAAGAGAAGGTTTGGTCACCCTTGAGCTTGAATTAAGGTAAGTGAGTTCATGTTGGTTCTTGAAAGGTTAGCATACTTTAAGCTAGCTACTAAGTTTCCTACTTAGCCATGTCAAAACCTTGATGATGAATGTCTTGAGGAAAGAAATTGGTCTTTCTAAAAAAAAAGAGATTGATGTTTAATCACTTAAGGATTCGGCATTGTTTAGGATGACTTAGTTAATATGTGATTTTGGGTATTTTGAGTTTGAAATGTAAGTATATGTGTGTGCTTGGTCATAAGAGTTTGCTAGAAAATTTTGTTGGTTGAGTGATGAATGGCCGAATGAACTATGAATGTTATGAAAAGAATGTAGGAAGCCCAAGGTGTGAATTTTAGTCTCGGTGATAGGAAGGATTCGGTTGGTGTTTTGATGTTGTGGATGAGACATGAAGTCTTCGCCATGGTGTTAAAAATGTGGTACTTGTGTTAGACTTAGAATCAATTTGCTATATGGTTAGTATAGCTATGGATGACCGAATATGAGAGCATGATTAGATGAAGAGTTTGGTTAATTGATATGTGGTAAATGTTAAGTGTTAAATGAAGTGGAAATGATAGATTGATGTTGCACATTCGGCTATAGTTAGGCAAATCGATGATTTTTATCTTGACTTAGATAATTGGCTATAAGTCGAATAGCTTAAGATCATAAGGTAGAAAGATATAAATTTGCCATGTGTCTCCTATGCTATGAAATCATTAGTATTTTGATATTAATATTTGGCAAGATGGTTAAACTAGTTAATTTATTGATTTAGCTCAAGGAGTTAGAGGAGGCGAATCAAGCAAAAGCAAAGGGAAGAACGCCGAGTAGCCGAGTTGGAACCGCTTTTACCTAACACAAGGTAAGTCATTAAGCACGTATTTGATATTGCTTAAATGATTGTAAAATTTATGCAATTGTGTTTAATGGGATGATATATATATATAAATGAAAATGTATGTGTATGGAGTGATGACATTTGTTGAATGTAAAAGAAATAGTGAAATGTGTAGAAAGTTTGCTTTCGGCACTAAGTGTGCGGGCAATACGTGTGTACGGTGACGAGATTGGCACTAAGTGTGCATGCTGGAAATATATGGCACTAAGTGTGCATGCTGGAAATATACGGCACTGGGTGTGCGAGCTCGAAGGGTATGGCACTATGTGTGCGGGCTTAAATTGCATGGCACTAAGTGTGCGAAATCGAGTAATAAGCACTGTGTGTGCGTACTCTATATATATGTATATATATATATCTCCGATCGAACAATTATATGGAGGGTGTGTCTCCATCGAGTTGAGTATGGACAGCGGATCGGGTAAGTACCTTGAGCTCATGACGAATAGGCAATACGTTCATGCTCGGGGTTGAGCTTGGTAAGCTTTAAATCTATGTGATGATTGCAATTGTATGATTGTGGTGTGAATGAGTTGGTGTGTAAAAATGCCTCAAATATCTTATTGTATAGAATATGAAATGTGGATGTATGACTTGGTATGGGATTGAACCGAAAGGTCCGAGGAATTATGGTATAGTTTCGATATGGATGAAGTACCTAGCCTCGTTTATTGTTTGATGTTGTGAAAATTTTATTAATGGATGGTTGATGAATGCTTATGACTTACTGAGTTATAAACTCACTCGGTGTTTTCTTGTCACCCATTTTAGGTCTCTTGGACTCGTATTGTTGCGTTTCGGAACCGTCGTTGAAGTCATCACACCGGCTGGAAATCTTTTGGTATTGTCTTCGTAGTTGAACTAGGAGAACATTTGGCATGTATAGGCTATTATGTTTTGTTGAATTGTGGGTTGTAAACTTTAAGCCATGTGAAAATGGCCTATGTGGTCGTTGAGTGGGATGCTAGAACCTATAGCCACGAGTCTTAGAAACTTTAATTTTGATAAGGTGGCCATAATTTGTGTCATGCATGATGGATGATTAGTAAGGCCAAGGAAAGATTCATGAAATTGGCATAGTCTACTGCAGTAACTGTTGCGGACAGCAGCAGTGATATGAGATTGAAAAATCACTAAAAATAGTAGAAGTAGAATTAAATAGTGAATAAATTATTAAATTGAACCTTGATGAATCTATTTTCATATGGACGAAACGAAACGACCATATGAGCAGTATACTGAGAGATATTAAAGTTCTCGTGAAACAGGGCCAGAACGGTTTCTGGATCCCCTGTCTCGACTTTGAAAATTTACCATAAATTATCCAGAAGGAATTAGAAGTCGTGCCTTATATGTGCAGATTCCCCTTTGAGTCTAGTTTCATTAGAAACAAACTACATGAGCATTGAAGCCCTGTACGAGAAGATATCCAGGTCGTAATGTGCGAAGGTCAGTGTAGTCAACCCCTGTAACATGGGCGACTTTAACTAATAAACTGTACCAATTGGCCTGACCAAAAATTCTAGAAATAAATCCAGGGATGGATATATGAGTCTAGTTTTATGGAAAATTTACGGAACTGATTTTCGAGTTCTGGAACTCGAGATATGATTTCTAAGGTGACAGTGACGCAGTTAGCTAGCCTGCCTGGAACAGAAATCAATTATCTCAAAGAGAGAAATAAGGGAAGTAAGCCCAGTAACACCACGTGGTCAAATCCGGTGACGGTCACGGGTTTAGGGTGTTACATTTTATTGGTATCAGAGCTATGGTTTAGTCGGTTCTAGGACTACCATAGCGCGTGTGAGTCTAGCTATACATGCCCAAAATGTTAGTGCTTAGAAATGTGATGACTTCTGACGGTTGAAGTTTTTGTTTTGATTTGCAAATGGAACCCGGGGTAGAGAGACCCTTGGCGGATGACGTTGAAAGTGTAGCGGCTGTTCCTGCGCAAGGGACACCACTTGTTGAGCCTCAGTCATCCGCGAATAATCAAGCTGAAGGGGCGAAACAAGCCTTCTTCACCATGATGAATGAGTGGGTCGCGCAATATGCCCGAACCAATCCGGCTGTCCAACCATTCCTGAATTTAAATACTCCACCCAAGAGCCCGTAATGCCTCCGATTCATCGATCCCGTGAGGCTGAGTAAACCACCTGTGGACTTGATTAGGAAGCGTGGGGCCGAGGAGTTCAAGGCCATAGTTACTGATGATGCCGAAAAGGCCGAGTTCTGGCTCGATAACACCATTAGAGTGTTAGATGAACTGTCATGCACACCCGATGAATGTCTTAAGTGTGCTATATCCTTGTTGCGAGACTCAGCTTACTATTGGTGGAGGACTTTAATATCCATAGTCCCAAATGAACGAGTTACTTGGGATTTCTTTCAATCTGAATTTCGAAAGAAATACATTAGTCAACGGTTCATCGATCAGAAGCGTAAGGAATTCTTGGAACTTAAGCAAGGCGGATGATCAGTATCTAAATCGAACATGAGTTCGTAAGACTTAGTCGGTATGCTCGGGAGTGTGTGGCTGATGAGGTTGCTATGTGCAAGAGATTAGAAGAAGGCTGAATTTGAAGCTAGAGATTTTCGTAAAAGATCGACGGGTAAAGCTCCATTCTCGGCTGTAAAGAGGTTCAGGGAGGACACTAATAAGTCGAGGGCGACTGCGGGAATTTCCATCAAAGCCCGACCATTGACGGACTCGAGCTACTTGATAGCTAGTGTGGGCAATAATCGTCAAGAGAGACCTGAATGCCCCAATGTGGAAGACGACACCTAGGTGAATGTTGGGGTAAGTCCATTAATAGGGCTGTTATGGATACGGTTCAAGGACCACTTCATTAGAGATTGCACGAGCTAGATGAGAGGAATAAGACACAAGGTGCAAGACCTAGTGGAACGACGGCTGGAGGTAGGCCCCGAGAATCTCTAGAGGTAGGGGTGGTAATCGAGAGGAGCCTCTAATACTACCGTCGATCCGAGACCCGTGCTCTGCTAGAGCATATGCCATCCACGCACGAGAGGAGGCATCCTCCCCGACGTTATCACGGTACTTTTACTCTCTTTGATACTATTGTGATTGCATTGATTGACCCCGGCTCTACTCACTCATATGTATGTGAAACCTTAGCATCCAAGAAGACTCTACCGTTGAGTCTCTTGAGTTCGTAATTCAGTGTCAAACCCTTTGGGTCAATACGTGCTCGTTCATAAAGTGTGCAAGAGATGCCCCTAATAATTCGAGAATCACGCTTTCCTACCGATCCGATGCTTCTACCATTTAATGAATTGATGTTATTCTTGGTATGGATTGGTGACCGTACATGATGCAAAGTGGTGGATGCAAAGGAAAACCATTGATTTGAGGAGTGCAAATAATGAGGTAGTCCGAGTCGAGTCTCTCGATTTAAAAGGAGCGCCAATGATAATATCTTCTATGACCGCCGGAGGTATGTGAAAAGGGTGTGAAACATACCTTGCGTATGTGTTTGAAATTAAAGACACGGAAAGGAAACTCGAATCGGTACCGATGGTTTGTGAGTATTCGATGTTTTCCCGAGGAGTTACCGGATTGCCACCGGTTCGAGAAGTGGAATTGACATCGAAGTTGTACCGGTACTACGCCGATTTCAATAGCCCCGTGTCGTATGGCATTAACGGAATTAAAGGAATTGAAGGTTCAATTGCAAGAATTGACGGATAGAGGTTTCGCTCGACCGAGTTTTTCTTCATGGGCGCTTTGTATTGTTTGTGAAAAGAAGGACGGAACCATGAGGTTGTGCATCGACTATCGTCAACTCAATAAAGTGACGATAAAGAATAAATACCCATTGCCACGAATTGACGATTTGTTTGATCAATTAAAGGGAGCCTCGGTGTTTTCAAAGATAGATTTGAGGTCGGGTACTATCGGTTGAGGATCCGAGAATCGGACATACCCAAAACCGCTTTTAGAACGAGGTACGGTCACTACTGAATTCTTGGTGATGCCGTTTGGGCTCACTAATGCCCTCGGTGTTTATGGATTTAATGAATAGAATTTTCAGGCCATACTTGGATCGGTTCGTAGTTGTATTTATCGATGACATTTTGGTCTATTCGAGAGATGAAACCGAACATCTTTGAACACCGAGGCTAGTGTTGCAAATCTTACGAGATAAGCGAGTTATACGCAAAGTTCGGTAAATGTGAATTTTGGTTGAAAGAGGTTAGCTTCTTGGGGCACGTGGTGTCCGTGATCGTGTCGTGGTGGACCCGAACAAAATTTCAGCCATAGTCGATTGGAAACCACCAAGGAATGTTACCGGTTAGGAGCTTTTTGGGGCTTGCCGGTTATTACCGACGATTTGTAAAGGTTTCTCGACGATAGCCACGCCAATGACGAAGCTTACTCCAAAAGGATGTTAAGTTCGAATGGACGGAGAAATGTCAAAAAGTTTCGATCAATGAAAGCTTATTTGATGAAGCCCCAATTCGATGCAACCCGAATCGGGCAAAGAGTTTGTCATTTATAGTGACGCATCCCTACTTGGGTTGGGTTGCGTATTGATGCAAGAAGGCGAGTTGTGGCCTATGCGTCGAGACAATTAAAGCCACATGAGAAAAATTATCCGACCCATGATCTCGAATTGGTCGCCATCGATTCGCCTTAAAGATATGGCGACATTACTTATTTGGTGAGAAGTGCCATGTGTATTCGGATCACAAAAGTCTCAAATATTTGATGACCCAAAGAGACTTAAATCTGCGACAAAGGCGATGGCTCGAGTTGTTAAAAGATTATGAGCTCGTCATTGATTATCACCCGGAAAGGCTAATGTGGTTGCGGATGCCTTAAGCCGGAAATCACTGTTTGCTTTACGAGTGATGAATGTACACTTGTCTATCCTACCCGACAATGTCTTAGTAGCTGAATTGAAAGCCAAACCATTATTGATACGTCAAATTCGTGAAGCTCGAAAAGTCGACGATGAGTTGGTTGCAAAGCGGGATGAGTGTGTTCGAACAAGGACTCGAATTTCAAATCGATGATGACGATTGTTTGAGGTTCGAAGTCGTCGTGTGTTCCAAAGAATTGAACTTATTCCAATAATTTTGAACGAAGCCCATTGTAGCCGAATGGCAATCCACCGGGAGTACGAAGATGTACAACGATTTGAAACGTCGGTTTTGGTGGCATGGTATGAAACGAGACATCTCGATTTTGTTTGAGATGTTTAATATGTCAACAAGTGAAAGCGGAACATCAAGTGCCTTCAGATTACTTCACCGATCACGATACCCGAGTGGAAATGGGATCGAGTCACAATGGACTTTGTATCCGGACCGCCATTGTCGTGAGTAAGAAGGATGCGATTTGGGTCGTTGTCGATAGACCGACTAAGTCGGCTCACTTTATCCTGTGACGTCACGGATTTTCAATGGACAAACTAGCCGAATTGTACATTTCTCGATTGTGAGATTACACGGGTGCCTATTTCCATCGTGTCGGATAGAGATCCGAGATTTACCTCGCGATTTTGGAAGAAGTTGCAAGAAGCTTTGGGTACCAAGTTGCATTTCAAAGACCGCCTTTCACCCCAAACCGATGGTCAATCCGAACGGATAATTCAAATACTCGAGGATATGTTGAGATGTTGCATCCTTGAGTTTAATGGTTCATGGGGATGATATCGCCTTTGATTGAATTCGCTACAACAATAGCTTTCAATCAAGTATTAAGATGGCGCCTTACGAGGCTTTATACGATCGTAAATGCCGTACCCCATTATTCTCGATGAACTTAGTGAAGGTAAATTCTTGAGGTTGATTTGGTTAAGGATGCCGAGCAAAAGTTCGAGTAATTCGTGAAAGTTTGAAGGTCGCCGGATCGCCAAAAGTCGTATCTGGATTTGAAAAGGAAAGACATTGAATATCGGGTTGGAGACAAGGTATTTCTCAAAGTCTCACCACGGAAGAAGGTGCTTAGATTTGGCCGTAAGGGAAAATTGAGTCCGAGGTTCATCGGTCCGTATGATGTAGCCGAACGAGTTGGACCATGGCGTCGATTAATTTTACCCCGAGCTTGAAAGGATCCACAACGTTTTCCATGTCTCGATGCTTCGACGATATAGATCCGACCGTCATGCGTAACCACTCCATCCGAGATTGAGATTCACCTAATTTGAGTTATGAAGAAGAACCGATTCGCATATTGATGCGTGAAGTAAAGGAGTTGCGAAATAAGAAAATCCCATTAGTGAAGGTGTTGTGGCATAAACACGGAATCGAAGAAGCCACTTGGGAACTTGAGGACTCTATGAAAGAACGATACCGGACCTATTCACTGGTAAGATTTTCGGGACGAAAATTTCTTAAGTGGGGAGAGTTGTGACACCATAATGTGACCCTAGTCGAAGTGGTTTCGGGACCACAAAACCGAGTTATAAAAATAATTATTTGTTATATCCTATGCTTATTATGTGTGTACATGCATATGTGAAAGTTTCATTCTCTAATTTTACCAATTGTGTGAGAAATTATTAAATAGGGATCAGATGAGACATGGTGAAATATGATAGGCTAATGTTAAAGTGGCCTATTAATGCATGTAAGAAAAGGGGGACTTGCATGTCAATTTCCCCCCAATTAGTAGTGGCCGGCCATGCTATGGGTGGAAAACATGTCTCCAACATGTTATGTTAATAGTGTATGTAGGAAACTATAAAAAAAAAAAAGCTAGCATTAAAGAAATGGAAAAAAGGGGAAATGATGAACAAAGAGAAATGGTCTCATGCATGCCCCCGCCTTTTGTTGCCGTGAGTTGAAAAAAAAAAAAAGTGTTCATCCTTGGTTCATGCTTGGCGAATTGAAGGAGAAAGGAAGAGAAGGTTTGGTCACCCTTGAGCTTGAATTAAGGTAAGTGAGTTCATGTTGGTTCTTGAAAGGTTAGCATACTTTAAGCTAGCTACTAAGTTTCCTACTTAGCCATGTCAAAACCTTGATGATGAATGTCTTGAGGAAAGAAATTGGTCTTTCTAAAAAAAAGAGATTGATGTTTAATCACTTAAGGATTCGGCATTGTTTAGGATGACTTAGTTAATATGTGATTTTGGGTATTTTGAGTTTGAAATGTAAGTATATGTGTGTGCTTGGTCATAAGAGTTTGCTAGAAAATTTTGTTGGTTGAGTGATGAATGGCCGAATGAACTATGAATGTTATGAAAAGAATGTAGGAAGCCCAAGGTGTGAATTTTAGTCTCGGTGATAGGAAGGATTCGGTTGGTGTTTTGATGTTGTGGATGAGACATGAAGTCTTGACCATGGTGTTAAAAATGTGGTACTTGTGTTAGACTTAGAATCAATTTGCTATATGGTTAGTATAGCTATGGATGACCGAATATGAGAGCATGATTAGATGAAGAGTTTGGTTAATTGATATGTGGTAAATGTTAAGTGTTAAATGAAGTGGAAATGATAGATTGATGTTGCACATTCGGCTATAGTTAGGCAAATCGATGATTTTTATCTTGACTTAGATAATTGGCTATAAGTCGAATAGCTTAAGATCATAAGGTAGAAAGATATAAATTTGCCATGTGTCTCCTATGCTATGAAATCATTAGTATTTTGATATTAATATTTGGCAAGATGGTTAAACTAGTTAATTTATTGATTTAGCTCAAGGAGTTAGAGGAGGCGAATCAAGCAAAAGCAAAGGGAAGAACGTCGAGTAGCCGAGTTGGAACCGTTTTACCTAACACAAGGTAAGTCATTAAGCACGTATTTGATATTGCTTAAATGATTGTAAAATTTATGCAATTGTGTTTAATGGGATGATATATATATATAAATGAAAATGTATGTGTATGGAGTGATGACATTTGTTGAATGTAAAAGAAATAGTGAAATGTGTAGAAAGTTTGCTTTCGGCACTAAGTGTCTTGAACAATACGTGTGTACGGTGACGAGATTGGCACTAAGTGTGCATGCTGGAAATATATGGCACTAAGTGTGCATGCTGGAAATATACTGACCTTGGGTGTGCGAGCTCGAAGGGTATGGCACTATGTGTGCGGGCTTAAATTGCATGGCACTAAGTGTGCGAAATCGAGTAATAAGCACTGTGTGCGTACTCTATATATATGTATATATATATATCTCCGATCGAACAATTATATGGAGGGTGTGTCTCCATCGAGTTGAGTATGGACAGCGGATCGGGTAAGTACCTTGAGCTCATGACGAATAGGCAATACGTTCATGCTCGGGGTTGAGCTTGGTAAGCTTTAAATCTATGTGATGATTGCAATTGTATGATTGTGGTGTGAATGAGTTGGTGTGTAAAAATGCCTCAAATATCTTATTGTATAGAATATGAAATGTGGATGTATGACTTGGTATGGGATTGAACCGAAAGGTCCGAGGAATTATGGTATAGTTTCGATATGGATGAAGTACCTAGCCTCGTTTATTGTTTGATGTTGTGAAAATTTTATTAATGGATGGTTGATGAATGCTTATGACTTACTGAGTTATAAACTCACTCGGTGTTTTCTTGTCACCCATTTTAGGTCTCTTGGACTCGTATTGTTATGCGTGCTCGGAACCGTCGTTGAAGTCATCACACCGGCTGGAAATCTTTTGGTATTGTCTTCGTAGTTGAACTAGGAGAACATTTGGCATGTATAGGCTATTATGTTTTGTTGAATTGTGGGTTGTAAACTTTAAGCCATGTGAAAATGGCCTATGTGGTCGTTGAGTGGGATGCTAGAACCTATAGCCACGAGTCTTAGAAACTTTAATTTTGATAAGGTGGCCATAATTTGTGTCATGCATGATGGATGATTAGTAAGGCCAAGGAAAGATTCATGAAATTGGCATAGTCTCTGCAGTAACTGTTGCGGACAGCAGCAGTGATATGAGATTGAAAATCACTAAAAATAGTAGAAGTAGAATTAAATAGTGAATAAATTATGAAATTGAACCTTGATGAATCTATTTTCATATGGACGAAACGAAACGACCATATGAGCAGTATACTGAGAGATATTAAAGTTCTCGTGAAACAGGGCCAGAACGGTTTCTGGATCCCCTGTCTCGACTTTGAAAATTTACCATAAATTATCCAGAAGGAATTAGAAGTCGTTCCTTATATGTGCAGATTCCCATTTGAGTCTAGTTTCATTAGAAACAAACTACATGAGCATTGAAGCCCTGTACGAGAAGATATCCAGGTCGTAATGTGCGAAGGTCAGTGTAGTCAACCCCTGTAACATGGCCGACTTTAACTAATAAACTGTACCAATTGGCCTGACCAAAAATTCTAGAAATAAATCCAGGGATGGAGATATGAGTCTAGTTTTAGGGAAAATTTACGGAACTGATTTTTGAGTTCTGGAACTCGAGATATGATTTCTAAGGTGACAGTGACGCAGTTAGCTAGCCTGCCTGGAACAGAAATCAATTATCTCAAAGAGAGAAATAAGGGAAGTAAGCCCGGTAACACCACGTGGTCAAATCCGGTGACGGTCACGGGTTTGGGGTGTTACAATACAGATGCTCATAAACAAGTACAATGCCAACGTCCCGGACGTTGTCTTACATGTAATTCAATATCGATGCCTATGTCCCAGACAGGGTCTTACACGAAATTAGATATGATGCCGATGTCCCAGACATGGTCTTATACGTAAATCTCAATCGAGGCCTGTGTCCCAGACACGATCTTACATGCTGTCTCAGACAGATGTCAACTTTTCTTAGAAACATACAGAGCTTTTCAGATACTAACATATTATCATACTTTACTCCAAATATATTTATCCGGCACTCAAGGCCATCCAATACAGATTACAGTTTATATGTCCAGAATTTATTTCAATTAACACGTAATTGTAATTTGACTTACCTCGGACAGATTTCAGATTAAATGAGTCGTCTATTCAACTATTTTGGACTTCCCCCGATCTAAGTCCAATTTTCTTTGTTCTTGATCTAATACAATACAAATTCAACCATTCAATCATTCATTCAATTTAATCCATATACACATATTTAGGGCACTTTACATTTTAGCCCTTATTGTTTCACACTTTGACAATTTAGTCCATTTTTCACAAAATCACCAATATGCAAAATTCACCAAGACTATAGCTTGGCCGAATATACATGGCTTCCATACAAGCCCAAATAACATATTTAATTCTCAATTTAGTCCTTCAAAACCTCATTTTCACAATTTAGCTCAATTAGCTCTATTTCATCAAAATTCAAAAACAAAGCTTAATAATCTCACACATATATTTCATAATCCATATAAAAAGCATCACAAAGCTCATATAATCAACAATGGTATTTCATTAAATCTTTAACAGAAACAAAAATTCAGACATGGGCTTTGAAGAACACAAAGCAACGATCACAGAAACGTGGAAATTGTCAAAAAGGGACAAAAATCCATACCTTAATCAAGGATCATAGTGCCAAAACCTAGCTTGTTCTTTTCCTCTCTTTTTCTTTTGTATTTTCGGCAAGGATATGCATGAATGAACAAATTTTCATGCAATTGTTTTATTTAATAACATATATTACCTAATTACCTAACCATCCTTTAAAAATTTATCGATTTACTATATTGCCAAACCATGTCTCCCACTTTCATATAATGGTCTTATTGACATGCAAGGGCCTCAACTTTAACAAAACATAGCACTTAGGCATTTTAGCAACTAGAAAGCAACCTTTACAACTTACGCGATTTGGTCCTTTTTGTAAATCAAGCACAGAAACAGACAAATTAAATTACAGAAATTTTACAGACGTAAATTCACATATCACAGACACAGAAAATAATATTAAAATATTTTTTAGACTCGGATTTGTGATCTCGAAACTACTATTTCGACTAGGGTCACAACCGGACTGTTACAGTTCTCCCCCCTAGGGATTTTTACCCTCGAAAATATTACCGTTAAACAGATTCAGATATTGTTGTCTCATAGAATCTTCAGACCCCCACGTGGCCTCTTCAACACCGTGTCGATGCCACATCACTTTAACCAATGGAATTTTCTTGTTTCGCAACTCTTTAACCTCACGAGCTAAAATACGGATCGACTTTTCTTCGTAATCAGACTGAATTTCAATCTCAGACGATGAAATTACATGTGAGGGATCAGATCTGTATCGTCTAAGCATAGATATGTGAAATACATTATGAATCTTTTCTAACCCAGATGGTAGCCTCAATCTATAAGTAACCGGTCCAACTCGCTCGATGATTTCAAATGGTCTAATGAACCTCGGACTCAACTTGCCCTTTTTTCCAAATCGGAACAGTTTCTTCCACGGAGATACTTTCAGAAACACTTTATTACCGACCTTAAATTCGATATCTTTTCTTTTCAAATCTGCATATGATTTCTGACGATCAGAGGCAGCTTTCAGACTATCCAGATTTCTTTCACTTTCTGTTTTGTTTCTTTTATCATATCAATACCGTAAATCTTATTCTCACAGAGCTCAGACCAGTTTAATGGAGTTCTACACTTTCTACCGTATAAAGCTTCGTACGGTGCCATTTTTATGCTCGACTGAAAATTGTTATTATAAGCAAATTCAATCAAGGGTAGATACTATTCCCACGAACCTTCAAACTCAAGAATACAACATCTCAACGTATCCTTGAGAATCTGAATAATCCCATTCAGATTGACCATCTATTTGCGGATGAAAAGCAGTGCTAAACTGTAATTTAGTACCCAGAGCATGTTGCAATTTCTTCTAGAATCGCGATGTGAATCTTGGGTCTCTATCTGACACAACCGACAATGGTACACCATGCCATCTCACAATATCAGAAATATAAAGCTCAGCTAACTTATCAAGTGAGAAATTAGATCGTACTGGAATAAAATGAGCTGACTTTGTCAATCTATCAACTACAACCCAGATTGCATCTTTCTTTCTCGAAGACAGAGGTAAACCCAAAACAAAATCCATGGTCACTCGATCCCATTTCCTCTCCGGAATCATAATTGGTTGTAATAACCCAGATGGCACTTGATGCTCAGCTTTAACTTGCTGACAAATTAAACATCTCAAAACAAAGTCAGAAATATCTCTTTTCATTACCGGCCACCAATATAGTTGTTTCAAATCGTTATACATTTTCGTACTTCCCGGATGTACAGAAAATCTACTACTGTGAGCTTCACTCAAAATCATTTGAATCAACTCCGGATTTCTCGGAATACAAAGTCTATTTCAAAATCTCAAACAACCATCAACATCAACCCAGAATTCAGAATCACACAGAGTTCGTTTTGCTATCAATTCATTGTCATATTTCGAGCCTTGCGATCATTGTATAAACAAAGGTTTTTCTTTCGATTCAAAGACAAACCAAGGTATCATCAGACAGTGCTAAATGAGCGTTCATAGCACGCAATGCAGACAACGATTTCCTACTCAGAGCATCAACAACAACATTCGCTTTGCCCAGATGATAATCAATCACGAGTTTGTAGTCTTTTAGCAATTCTAACCATCTTCTCTGTCACAGATTCAAATCTTTTTGCATCATTAAATACTTCAGACTTTTATAATCAGAAAACACGTGACATTTCTCACCAAACAGATAGTGACACCAGATCTTCAAAGCAAATACAATGGCTGCTAATCGAAGGTCGTGTGTCGGATAGTTCTTCTCATCCGACTTTAATTGTCTCAAAGCATAAGCAACAAATTTTCCTTCTTGCAACGAAGCATCGCTGTAAACAACGAATTCTTTACCTGACTCAGGTTGTACCAGTACCGGAGCTTCAGTTAACAGAGCTTTTAACTGCTCAAAACTTTTTTGACATTTCTTAGACCATTCAAACTTCACATCTTTCTGAAGCAATTTTGTCAACGGAGTTGCTATCACAGAGAAATCTTTTACAAATCGTCTGTAGTAATCGGCAAGTCCCAGAAAACTGCGGACTTCAGATACATTCCTTGGAGGCTTCCAATCCAGAATAGCTAAAATCTTACTCGGATCAACTCGGATACCGGAAGCTGATACAATATGACCCAGAAAACCAACTTCTCCCAACTAGAATTCACATTTACTAAACTTTGCATACAACCGTTTATCTCGCAGAGTCTGTAGCACTATTTTTAGATGTTCAGCATGCTCAGATTCATCACGTGAATAAATTAAAATATCATCAATGAATACAACAACAAATTGATCTATATACAGTCTGAAAATTCTATTCATCAAATCCATAAAAACAGCAGGTGCATTCGTTAAACCAAAAGGCATAACTAAAAATTCATAATGCTCATACCTCGTTCTGAAAGCAGTTTTCGGAATGTCAGAGTCCTTTACCCGCAACTGATAGTAACCCGATCTCAGATCTATCTTTAAAAATATAGTAGCACCTTTCAACTGATCAAATAAGTCATCAATTCGAGGCAGAGGATATTTGTTCTTTATAATCACTTTGTTAAGCCGTCGGTAATCAATACACATCCTCATTGTGCTGTCTTTCTTTTTCACAAACAGAATAGGAGCACCCCATGGTGAAAAACTCGGTCTAGCAAACCCTCGATCGGTCAATTCTTGCAACTGAGATTTTAATTCTTTTAACTCGGGCGGAGCCATTCTATATGGAGCTATTGAAATCGAAGTAGTACCAGGTACTAATTCAATGTCAAACTCAACTTCTCGAATCGGAGGCAAACCAGGTAGTTCTTCAGGAAACACATCAGAGAATTCACAAACAACAGGCACTGATTCAACTTTCTTATCATTCACTTTCGAATCTAGCACATAAGCTAAGTAGGCTTCGCAACATTTTTTCACATATTTCTTTATTTTCATTGCAGATATCACAACTGGCAGTCCATTCAGATTACTAGACTCAATTCGAATTATCTCATCATTCTTACACCTTAAATTAATGACTTTTTGTTTGCAATTCACAATAGCATCATGCAAAGTTAACCAATCCATTCCCAGAATTATGTCAAATTCATCGAAAGGTAAAGGCATCAGATCAGCAGGAAAACAAATATCTCGTATCATTAACAGGCAATTCTTGCAGACTTTATCAACCAAAACACTTTCACCTAAGGGGTTCGATACTCTAATTACGAATTCAGTAGACTTTACAGGCAAAGTCTTACTGTGCACTAAATTCATACAGATATAAGAATGTATTGATCCAGGATCTATCAATGCAATCACAGAAGTATCATAGAGAGTAAAAGTACCAGTAATCACGTCTCGAGACGAGGCTTCCTCACGAGCTCGGATAGCACAGGCTCTAGCAGGTGTTCTGGCCTCAGATCTAACAATAGTATCTCCAGTAGCTCTTTGACCACTACTTGCATTTCTTGCATTTCTGGAAGGTTTACCTCTAGCTGAGGTGTTACTCGATCTCGGATTCTGTACATTTTCTTGCTCAACAGGTTCAAAACAATCTCTTACAAAATAATCCAGAGATCCACATCGAAAATAGGCTCGGTCATTCAATCTACAATTTCCCGGATGTCTTTTACCACAGTGTTTACATTCAGATCTCTCAGATCGGACATTCCCAACACATGCAATAGAAGTAGCAAGGACTGTGAAATTTGAATACGATCTAGCTCGATCTTGGTTTGAATGTCCTACATTAGCATTTGAACGGCTTTTATCATCTCAGAATTTCTTTGACATAGACTGAAATGATCTACTCAAAAATCTTTTTTTAGCATCTCTAGCTTCAGAATCATCTTTTCTTTTCTCTTTACTTAATTTTTCAGCTTTACATGCTCATTCAACAAGCACTACCATTTCTTTAATTTCCAAAATCCCAACTAACAGACGGATATCTTTGTTTATTCCATCTTCAAACCTTTTGCACATTATTGCTTCATTCGATACACATTCCCGAGCATACTGGCTCAATCTCACAAATTCACGTTCGTATTCAGTAACAGATATACGGCCTTGTTTAAGCTCGAGAAACTCTTTGCGTTTCTAATCGATGAATCTTTGACTGATATATTTCTTTCAGAATTCAGCTTGGAAAAAGTCCCACGTAACTCGTTCTCTTGGAACCACAGATATTAAGGTTTTCCACCAATGGTACGCCGTATCTCTCAGAAGTGAAACGGCACATTTCACACATTCTTCAGGATTCAAAGACATTTCATCAAATACTCGTATTGTATTCTCTAACCAGAATTCAGCTCTTTTAGCATCATCATTTGTTGTAGCTCGGAACTCTTCAGCTCCATACTTTCTAATCTTATCAACTGATGGTCTACTCAACTGTACCGGATTCACTCGTGGCATATCAGAAGTTTGAGGAGGATTAACCGGGGGTGGAGGTTGTTGTACAGTCGAATTAGTTCTAATATATTGGGTGAACCATTCATTCATCATTTGATAGAAGGCTTGCTTAGCCTCACCATTACGGCTACTCGTAGCCAGTCTAAAATCAGCTTGCACCATCCTTTGCCCGGGACCAGGTGCATTGCTTTCAACATCGTCAGCTACAGCTCTATCGGGATCCATTTGCTATATAAAAGCACATTTCAATGTCAAGAGTCATCACACTATCACAGATTCAAATATATGGCATGTATAGCTAGACTCATATACGCTATGGTAGTCTTAGAACCGACTAAACCATAGCTCTGATACAAATAAAATGTAACACACCTAACCCGTAACCGACATTGGATTAGGGTTACGAGGTATTACCAGACAAATAGAACATTTCGGACCAATTCAGAATCACAGATATTATTTAACATCATTTCATAAGAAATCATCTCTAAATATAGTCTACAAGACCTAAAACATGCATTTAAGGAAAGGTCAAAACTAAATCGAACCTATTCATAATTTTTAAAACATAACAAATTCTTTCAAACTGTTAAAGTCACACGCCCGTGCGACTAAGCTGTGTGTCACACAGGGGCATTAGACATGCCCATGTGAACCAGCCGTGCCAAAAATAGGTCCAATAATGACTTTTTCACACGGCCAATGGCACGCCCGTGTGCTATAGCCGTGTGATACTTAGCTAGCTACTGACTTTAGCCCATGGCCATATGACACGCCCATGTGTCAAGGCCGTGTGGCACCATGCAGGCTTGGTTTAAGCCAATTTGTCACCCTTTTATGGGTTATTCCTACAAGTCAAATTAAACAACATTTATACAAAATATTCAGCCAATTTCATGCTCAAACATGCTTCATTACAACTATTTCATCATCATTCAACAACTCATTCAAACCATACCAAAACTTAACACAAACATACCATTTGATTGCCAACTTTTATTGCATAACCTATATTTACAATTCAAAACTTAATACATAAACCTTCTAGCCTATACATGCCATACTTTAAAATATGTACACTTTCAAAAGTACCAAAATGAGATTGATAGTGTGGTAACGATCCTCGACTATCCCCGAGCCTTTAGTAGCTACAATAACTGAAAAATAGACAGTAAACACACAGAGTAAGCTACAAAGAGCTTAGTAAGCCAAATACAATTGGTCTAACTACTAAAGCATATAAGTACAATTCAACCATAAATATACATAACCATCTCATAGAATAATTCATAAACTTAACCATGCTCCTTTGTTTGCATATATGTCATGCTTCATTTCCATACATAATTCACAGAGACAGAGTTTTTCATATTCAAAAATTTACTATGATACAAACATACCTGCATAGGTTATACATTTCATATACTCAATCTCAGATTTAGTATGCTATCATCAGACGGGTCAGAAACGATACAGATGCTCATAAATAAGTACAATGCCAACGTCCCGGACGTGGTCTTACATGTAATTCAATATCGATGCCTCTATCCCAGATAGGGTCTTACACAAAATCAGATACGATGCCGATGTCCCAGACATGGTCTTATACGTAAATCTCAATCGAGGCCTGTGTCCCAGACACGATCTTACACGATGTCTCAGAAAGATGTCAACTTTTCTTAGAAACATAAAAAGCTTTTCAGATACTAACATATTATCATACTTTACTCCAAATATATTTATCCAGCACTCAAGGCCATCCAATACAGATTACAGTTTATATGTACAGAATATATTTCAATTAACACGTAATTGTAATTTGACTTACCTCGAACAGATTTCAGATAAAACAAGTCGTCTATTCAACTATTTTGGACTTCCCCCGATCTAAGTCCGATTTTCTTTGTTCTTGATCTAATACAATACAAATTCAACCATTCAATCATTCATTTCATTCAATTTAATCCATATAAACATATTTAGGGCACTTTACATTTTAGCCCTTATGTTTCACACTTTGACAATTTAGTCCATTTTTCACAAAATCACCAATATGCAAAATTCACCAAGACTATAGCTTGGCCGAATATACATGGCTTCCATACAAGCCCAAATAACATATTTAATTCTCAATTTAGTCCTTCAAAACCTCATTTTCACAATTTAGCTCAATTAACTCTATTTCATCAAAATTCAAAAACAAAGCTTAATAATCTCACACATATATTTCATAATCCATATAAAAAGCATCACAAAGCTCATATAATCAACAATGGCATTTCATGAAATCTTTAACAGAAACAAAAATTCAGACATGGGCTTTGAAGAACACGAAGCAACGATCACAGAAACGTAGAAATTATCAAAAACGAACAAAAATCCTTACCTTAATCAAGGATCAAAGTGCCAAAATCTAGCTTGTTCTTTTCCTCTCTTTTTC
Source organism: Gossypium arboreum (assembly GCF_025698485.1). NCBI lineage: Eukaryota > Viridiplantae > Streptophyta > Magnoliopsida > Malvales > Malvaceae > Gossypium > Gossypium arboreum. Next base: position 61,046,935 of record NC_069079.1, read on the forward strand.
TTTTGTATTTTCGGCAAGGATATGCATGAATGAACAAATTTTCATGCATTTGTTTTATTTAATAACATATATTACCTAATTACCTAACCATCCTTTAAAAATTTATCTATCTACTATATTGCCAAACCATGTCTCCCACTATCATATAATGGTCTTATTGACATGCAAGGGCCTCAATTTTAACAAACCATGGCACTTAGGCACTTTAGCAACTAGAAAGCAACCTTTACAACTTACGCGATTTGGTCCTTTTTGCAAATCAAGCACAAAAACAGACAAATTAAATTACAGAAATTTTATAGATGTAAGTTCACATATCACAGACACAGAAAATAATATTAAAATATTTTTCAGACTCAAATTGGTGGTCCCGAAACCACTATTCTGACTAGGGTCAAAATCGGACTGTTACAAAGATACTATAGTTGATAAGACTTAAATGATGATAAGTGCACCTGATCACAAAAATCAAGAGTGTTAGTGAAATAATCTAATCCTTCCACTAAGCCTTGCCTCTATGCTTAAGTATATAAGAATATTAGCGTCTTCACTAATAAACTTCTGCGTTTTCTTTGCATTCATCTTCTTCTTGATTTTCTCTACCTTCTTTGAAAAACTTTAGTCTAGAAACCTGTCTGAAGTTGAGTTCGATGTATTCAACCAACTCCTACATTTGTTTTAACTCTCTAGTAAATACTAATGAACCCTAGATTATTTTTACAGTTTTTTACATATTTTCAATTCTACATGCATAAGTATCAGATTAGTATGTAAGGAAGGAAACTTCTTGATTAGTCAAAAAAAACTAACTTAAATCAAACTTAATATTATTATATTGATAATAAATTTTATTTTTAAAAATTTAAAATTATTAAAATATTAATATAAAATAAACTTAATTAAACAATATATAAAATAAAGTTATAGATGTAAAATAAATTCAATTAAACAATGAAAAGACAAGAAAATTCCAAATGCATGTTTGTTAATGTTAGAATTAAGTGACCAATTCTTATTTAAATAAAATACAGTGGTAAAATAAAATAAAAGTAAAATCCATATAGAACTACACTTCTTTTATTTTATTTTAGAATAATTTTTTAAACCTTATTAAACTCCATCTATTTGATATTGATTAGAATAAGGTGTTTCAATCTTACTACACTCCTATTAGAATATGGCTTTACAAGCCTATAAATAGACATAGTCTATTCCTCTTGTAATAATCCGAATTCCACATAGTGAATTTTCTTCTCATTTGCCCGTAGTTTTTTTCTCAAAAGAGTTTCCACGTAAAATCTGTGTGTTCTTTATTTTATTTTATTTTTTATTTTATTTTATTTTATTTTATTTTCACAAATTGGTATCAAAGCTTTCGAGTTGTCATCTCAATCACGGTAATGGCTTCTTTGAAGTATGAAATTAACCTGTTGGATCGCAACACCAGATTTGTGTTGTGGCAGATTAAGATGCAAGCAGTTCTTGCGCAGATAGATCTAGAGGATGCCCTGCTAGGGATAGATAAGATGCCTCTGACATTAACAGATGAAGAGAAGAAGCGTAAGGATCAAAGGCGTTAACACAAATACATCTACATTTGTCCAACGAAATTTTGTAGGATGTGATGAAGGAGAAGACCGCCGCTGCATTATGGAAGAGGCTAGAACAAATATGTATGTCAAAAACTCTAACAAGCAAGTTGCATATAAAGCAGCGTCTTTATGCTCATCGTTTAGAGGAAGGTGCGTCTGTACACGAACACTTAACAATGTTTAAAGAAATTCTCTAAAACTTGGAGGCCATGGGGGTTCAATATGATAAGGAAGATCTAGGGTTGATTCTTCTTTGTCCGTTGCCCCGTCTTATTCAACCTTTAGAGACATGATTTTATATAGCCGTGAGTCTCTCATAGTTGATAAGGTTTATGATCCTTTGACCTCGCATGATAAAATGAAACATCTTTTGGTTAAACCCGACTCTTAGGGAAAGGTCTCATTGTTCGTGGGAGACAAGATCAAAATGCTGATGATGGTCTTAGAAGGACACAAGAACGAAATCCTCGCGGTAAATATAAGGGTAGATCAAAGTCTTCAAACAGAGGTAAAACTTGTAACTTCTACAAGAAAAAAGGGCACATTAAATCTGAGTGTTATAAGCTATAGAACAAGATTAAAAGGGAGGCTGCAAATCAAAATAGAAAACAACCAGAAAATTTTAGTAAAGCTGATGTTGTAGAAGACTACAGCAATAGTGACCTATTAGTCGCTTCTGTCAAAAATTCTAAAGTGAGCGAGGAGTGGATACTTGATTCAGGTTGCACCTTCCACATGAGTTTCAATCGGGATTGGTTTACAACTTACGAAACAGTGTCTAAAGGTGTTGTTTTGATGGGAAATAATGCTTCGTGTAAAATCGCAGGTGTTGGAACAATTAAAGTTAAGATGTTTGATGGAGTTGTCAGAACACTTAGTGACGTACGACATGTTCCAGAATTGAAGAGAAATTTAATTTCATTGAGTACTCTTGATTCAAAAGGGTACTGATACACAGCTGAAAGTAGGGTTTTAAAGATTTCCAAAGGTTCCCTTGTTGTGATGAAAGGGCAGAGAAAGACTGTCAAGTTATATGTTTTACAGGGTTCTATTGTTACTGGTGATGTAGCTGTCGCTTCCTCTTCCTTATTAGATGATTATACTACTAAACTTTGGCATATGCCCCTAGGGCATATGAGTGAGAATGGCATTGTAAAATTGAGAAAAAGGGGTCCTCTTGATAGGCAAGGAATTTGCAAACTAAAGTTCTGTGAGCACTGTGTTTTTGGAAAGCAAAAGAGAGTTCAATTCATCAGAGGAATCCATAACACAAAGGGAACATTGGAGTATACTCATTCTGATCTGTGGGGGCCATCTAGAGCACCTTCGAGAGGTGGAGCTAATTATATGCTAACTTTTATTGATGATTTTTCCAAAAAGTTTGGTGTTCTTCCTGAAGTAGAAAAGCGATGTGTTTTCCGCATTTAAGTCTTGAAAAATTATGATTAAAAAACATGCGGGAAAACAAATAAAATACCTCCGCATCACAATGGCTTAGAGTTCTATTCTGATAAGTTTAATAGATTGTGTAAGTCAGAAGGGATCGTGAAACACTTGACAGTTCGCCATACTCTACAGTAAAATGGCGTTGCAGAACAAATGAACAGAACCATCGTGGAGAAGGTTTGATGTTTGTTGTCAAATGCCAACTAACCAAAGTCATTTTGGGTAGAAACAGCCTCTACTGCATATTTTTTGATCAACCGATCTCCATCTGTTGCCATTGAGAAAAAGACTCCTCAAGAGGTATGGTCTGGTAATCCTGCTAATTATTTTGATTTAAAGATCTTTGAGTGTCCTGTGCATGCTCATGTTGATAATGAAAAATTAGAACCGAGATCCATTAAATGTGTTTTTCTTGGTTATAAAACTAGTGTAAAAGGGTATAAGTTATGGTGTCCTGAAAATAGAAAAGTTGTGATTAGCAGAAATGTTGTTTTTTATGAAACTGCTATGCTACCTAACTTATCTCTTAAAGACTCTTCCAATAAAGAAAATCAAAAGCAAGTAGAGTATCATATTAATACAAAGTCGACTCCTCAAGCCATTGCTTTTTCGCTACAATACTCTATCGCCAAAAATAGAACTAGAAAAGAAATTAAACCTCCAAAGAAATATACCAAGGCTGATCTAGTTTCTTATGGTTTAAATGTGGCTGAAGATATAGATGCAAACCAAGCCATCTAATTATTCTAAGGCGGTTAGCTGTGAAGACTCAGAAAAGTGGATGTTTACTATGCAAGAAAAGATAGAGTCACTCCACAAAAATAGAACATAGGATTTTGTGAAACTTCCTAAAGGTAAAAAGGCTGTTCATTGTAAATGGGTGTTTAAAAAGAAAGAACGGACTCTAGGAGTTGAAGAACCTAGATATAAAGCAAGGCTTGTTGGAAAGGGTTACAGTCAAATTCCAGGAGTGGACTTCACAGATGTGTTCTCCCCAATTATGAAGCATAGTTCGATTCGAGCTTTGCTTAGTATTGTGGTCATGTATGATTTGGAGCTTGAGCAGTTAGATATAAAAACTGGATTTTTGTATGGAGAACTTGAGGAGGATATTTACATGCAACAACTAGAGGGTTTTACTGTCTCAAAAAAAAAGAACTATTTTGCTTATTGAAAAAGACCCTTTACAGTTTGAAACTGTCACCAAGACAGTGGTACAAGAGGTTTGATTCCTTTATGACTTCTCATGATTTCAAAAGAAGTAGTTTTGACAGTTGTTTATTTTAAGAAAAACAATGATGGTTCTTTTGTGTATCTACTTCTTTGTGTTGATGACATGTTGATAGCAGCAAAAGATAAAGGAGAGATAAAAAAGGTCAAAGCCCAACTAAGTGAAGAATTTGAGATGAAAGATTTGGGACCAGCAAAGAGGATACTTGGTATGGAGATTCTCAGAGATAGAAAAGTAAGTAAATTGTACCTAAGTCAGAAGAGGTATATTGAGAAAGTTCTTTACAAGTTCAATATATAGAGTGCTAAGCCTATTAATACTCCTTTAGCAGCCCATTTCAGACTTTCATCGACTTTGTCTCCACAATCAAATGATGAGATTGAGTACATGGCACATGTTCCATACTCTAGTACAGTGGGATCTCTCATGTATCCTATGGTTTGTTCACGTCCAGATTTATCATATGCAGTCAGTGCAGTTAGCAGATACGTGGCGAATCCTGGTAAAGAACATTGAAAAGTAGTTCAGTGGATTTTAAGATACTTACGAGGTACTACTGATGTTTGCTTACAGTTTGGAAGAACTAGATATGAAGTCATTGGGTATGTTGATGCTGATTTTGCTAGAAACCTTGATAGAAGAAGATCTCCCAAAGGTTATGTCTTTACAATCGGAGGTTGTGCAATCAGTTGGAAAGACACTTTACAACTACAATCGCTTTGTTTACCACTAAAGCTGAGTACATGGCGATTATTGAGGCTTGTAAAGAAGCTATTTGGTTGAAGGGACTCTTTAGTGAACTTAATGAAGACCTTCAAATCAGTACAGTATTTTGTGACAGTCAGAGTGCAATCTTCCTTACAAAATATTAAATCTTTCATGAGAGAACAAAACACATTGATGTTCGGTATCATTTTGTTCGTGATATTATTGCTCGTGGTGATATTGTTGTGAGCAAAATTACTACTCATGAAAATCCTGCAGATATGATGACTAAGTCACTTCCTATAACTAAGTTTGACCATTGCTTAGACTTGGTTGATGTTCATTGTTGAAGTTAAACCCTTAAGGGGTTTTTTGGAAGAGGTGGAGAACTTGTTCGTTGAGAGTTCGCGATGAAGAACTTGTTCACTGAGAATTCGAGTCAAGGTGGAGATTGTTAGAATTAAGTGACCTGAATCCTTATTTAAATAAAATACAGTGGTAAAAAAAATAAAAGTAAAATCCATATAGAACTACACTTCTTTTATTTTATTTTAGAATAAGGTTTTTTCAACCTTATTAAACCCCACCTATTTTATATTGATTAGAATAAGGTGTTTCAATCTTACTACACTCCTATTAGACATAGTCTATTCCTCTTGTAATAATTCGAATTCGACATAGTGAATTTTCTTCTCCTCTACCCGTGGTTTTTTCTCGAAAGGGTTTCCACGTAAAATTTGTGTGTTCTTTATTTTATTTTTATTTTTTTTTATTTTCACAGTTACATTGAAAACAAATTTTATGAAATATTTTTAGAAAACCTACCAAACAATATAAAATATTTTACACAAATTCATTCAAGCACTAGAAAATATTAACTTTTCTAAAAATTAAGTCACTTTTCGAAATTATTTTCTAGAAACCATTTTCAGTGAAACAAACGAACCCTTAATGGCAAATTAATTAACTACATGTATTTAATTCAATCAATTAATTTAGTATTTAGTTCCATTAATTAATTTAGTTTTAATCAAATTATACACACCCTTTATTAAAGGAAAATATTTTATAGATAAGCTTTTCCAATAAATCTAAATATTTTATCTATGTTCAGGATAGCTCTAGAATTGAATCAAGTTTATCTAAATTGCTTGATTTAAGATTTGAAGTTGGAAACTTGGGAGGGGTTTAGTGTATTTAATTTTTATAGTTGTAACTCAAATCAAAATAAAAATAAAATTAGTTGATTTCTTTTGATTAATTTCGTTTCAAACTTAATTATTTATGTTTTAACTTAATTTTAAATTTGAATTGATAAATTTTTTATCCTGATCACAAAACAACAAAAACATAAACTTAAAAAAAATACCTCAGTTAGGCTTATGAAATATTTGAGTTCAAATTCAATTTAGTTGATAGTTTAAATTGCTTAAGTTTAAGTTTAAAATAATTAAACTCTATTTTAAATAGTGAGAGAAAGAGAAAGATGTCTCATTTTACACCTATAAGTAAAACTTGTTAATTAGAGAAACCGAGAAAGTTAGTTGCATACAAACTAGACGTCATCTATATTATGTTTTGAGCTTACTGTAAATATTAGTTTTAATAAATTATTGAATAGAGGCATATGTCTAACACGTTCACTTTTAATTTTTAAAAGTTTTAGTCTATTTAAAGATTTTTCAAGTAAAGATATTATACTTTCATGTATTAAGAGTTAGATTATATTTTATTTTTTCTACTTAAAAAATAGATAAATTAGTCCTTATACATCAAATTAAAGACACTACAAGAAAATAGATTTTTAGCGGCGTTTTTAACGGCGCTTTAGTAGAAAACGCCACTAAAAAGTGAATAGATAGAGTATTAGCGGCGTTTACAAAAAAACGCCGCTAAAGGTCGACCTATAGCAGTGTTTTTAAAAAAGCGCCGCTAAAAGTCGACCTATGGCGGCATTTTTCTCAAACGCCGCTAAAATATTAATCCGAACGACGTCGTTTAGATTGAGCTTTAGTGGCATTAGCGGCGCTTAATCAGAAACGCCGCAAAAGATTGATCTTTAGCGGCGTTTTAAGCACCACTAAAAGATTAAGCCAAACGACGTCGTTTTACTTTGAGATTTAGTGGCATTAGCGGCGTTTTTCAAAAAGCGCCGCTAATAGTGGCATTAGCAGCGCTTTGTAAAAAACGCCGCAATAGATTGAGTATTAGCAGCGCTTTTTGATAAACGCCGCTAAAGCTCGATAACTATTTTAAGTTTTAGTGATTAATATGGGTTTAATGGTTGTGGTTTAGGATTGATGGTTTATGTTTTATGATTTAGGGTTTTGGAGATTATAGTTAAGGATTTATGGTTTAGATTAATTAGTATTTTTTAATTTATATATTAAATAATCTCTTATATAGTTGTAAAAGAGATAATTTTAATTTTAATAGATTAAAATATAACAAATTAATTGTTTATTGAAAAATGAATAAAAAAGTAATGATTGATAAGGATAGGTAACTATCTATTTTAGATAGGACCAAATTATAACAAATTAAATAAGGTCTTATTTTTATTTTGATTTCGCTTTTATTTAATTTGATCATATCTCAAACCGACTAATTTATAAATTAACAATATAAATTAACTACACCATTCACTTAGTTATGGGAAAGTTAATTTCGTTTTAGTTACTTAATTATGAAAATTACAATTTGATAACGTAAGTTACCAAGCTGTTAAAATCAATGTTATGATTTTATCTAAACCCTAACGCACTAAAACCTTAAATCACTAAACCTTTAAACCCTTAAAACTCTAAACACTAGACCCTAACCCATAAATCCTAACCCATTAACCCTGACTCTTAACCCCTAACTCTTAAACCACAAACTATAGGCCTTAAATCTCAAACCTTAAACTATAAGCCCTAAACTCTTAAATCATAAACCCTAAAATCTTAAAAATAAATTTTAATATAATATTAATGTGTATATAGATATTAATATAAAAGCAAATTAAAAACAAAACACAAACAATGAAAGAAGGGAAAAAAGTGAAATGGCAAAATGATGCATTTGGAAAATGGAATATCAATCCAACATATATTTGAAGATTACGTTTATGTTTATGAAAATTATTTTTTCGAAATTAATAATTATCTCACTTAAATTATGGTTAGCAAAAGTTGAAAAATAGTGATGTTCTTTTTTACTATTAGTGGGGTTAGTTATTAGGGACTATTAGAGTATTATGGTTTTAAGGTAATTAGGAGTATTGATAAAAATGAGAAAATATCAAATGATTTTAAGGTTTAAACAAGCAATAAGAATCTTGACGTTTATGGTTATGAATTTAGGGTGCATGGAATTAGGGGTTATGGTTTAAAATTTAAGTTCAAGGTTTAGGGTATTGGGTTTAGAATTTAGTTTATAAGGTTTAGGGTATTGGGTATTGGATTTAGGGTTTAGTCTATAGGGTTTAGGGTTTAGTCTATAGGGTTTAGGGTATTGGGTATTTGGTTTAGGGTTTAGGGTATTGGGGTTTAGTGTATTGGTTTTGGGCTTAATTATACTTATTAAAATTTGTGTTTAAATCAAAGGCATTAGCGTCTAAAACGCCGCAAAAAACATTTAAATTTAAACAAAATGGCGCCGTATTGGTTTTTCATATGGGAAATTGAATAAAAACGTAGCCATTTTAAGTGGCACGGTTAGTGGCGCTTATTAAAAAACGCCACAAAAATATGATTAAAAGAATGAAAATGGCGTCATTCTACTTGGAGGAACAGTGGAGTTAGTGGTACTAGGTCATAAACGCCACTAAAAGTATGAGAAATTGTATTGAAACATCGTTGTTTTATTTCGCGGGTAGTGGATTAAGTGGCGCTATCTTATAAACGCCACTAAAAATATGAGAAAACGAATGAAAACTACGTCATTTTATGTGGCCCGGTTTCGGAATTAGTGGCGCTACCGTATAAACGCCACTAAGAATATGAGAAACCGAATGAAAACTACGTCGTTTTATGTGGCACGGTTTAGGAATTAGTGGCGCTATCCTAGAAACGCCGCAAAAAAACTGAATTACTGGCGCTTCTTTATAAACGCCGCAAATGTCATTTTCTTGATACCCAAAACTGTGTTGTTTTGGTTTCATTCATTTTACCCCATTTCACTCCCTCGATACTTCTTGTTTTTTCCCTTAGCAAAATTTCCCCAATTCAAGCTATTCCCCCCAAATCCCTAAATTTCCCCTAAGTCTAAATCCCAACCGATCCACTGGTGAAGAAGCTGACCCTACCACTGCTTCATCGCCCTCGGCTAACCCTCTGTTGCGTCATCGTCGGTATCCACTATTGCAGTCAATCTGTCACTCCACTTTCGACACTTTCTGTTGTTTATTTTAATAGAAACCCAGGGAATGCAGATTTCTGTTGTTAATGCTTTCTGTTGTTAATGCTCAGCACTCAACCTTTCTTCCACTTGTAAATTTTATAATAGATGATATTGGTTTAGTAGTTTAATCAATTTGGGCCCTTCGCGTTTATTGTTTTGAACTAATTTCATTGTTACGTAAGCTTCTACGAGGCTTCAATAACTGCGTGTTCTGTCACAATACTTGACCAGAAGAGTAAACTGGTTCACATTGGAACAAGACATTATATCCTTCCATGTAATGTCGTATATGCATGTATCTTTATTAGATATTGTAAAAGGTTGTTAATAATTTTTGATATATAAGTTCCAAAAAAGGAGGGACCTAGCTGAATTTATTATTGTTGCATTAAGTTTCCTGCTATCTGCAACAGTGTTTTCGAATGGAAGCTCACTCAAACTATAATATAATGCAAAATCTGAACCTATAGAAAACTTCAATACCGCTTATATGAAATTTGCAGTGTCAATAACTAGCAAATAATTTGATTTTCCTTTTACAACTCGTTTTGTATTTACCTATTATCTGATGTCGGTGGTAAATAAATTTATTTATAAAAATTTGGGTGAATTGCACTCGCGGTCACTGAAATATTAATAAGTTTACACTTTGGTCTTCATTTGAGTTTTACTCCTAAAAAATCTACTTCATTTTCCTTTTGGTTTGAATCCTTGTCGCTTATCTGATTGTACATATAGTCTATCTAGCTTGATTTATTTGGATCTTTTTAACCCCACATTTTTGTTTAAACAAACCCTAATTTTTACAATTTTGTTTCCTTGGTGTTGTAGGTCATTCAAGGGCAGGCATAGAAAACCTATTTGAGTGGCTCTTTTCTAGCAGTTTGGCATCAAATTATCAGGACTTGCATTTGCTACTCTTTTCATACACTAAAGCAATACACAGAAAGCCTAGATAGCGAAAAGGTTAGTTAATCTTTTATTTTCTTTTTTTTTCATTTTTTAAATTACTATTCTTTTTTATCCTTAGATTATTTTTCAATGTCGTGCCTGTTCATTGTTTGCAGGTGTAATTTAAATTGCCATCCAATTTAATCGACTCTACCATCCAAATTACAATTTTTAAGAGGTATGTATATTTACAAAACTGTTTCTCTTGTCCCCATTGTAGCAGAAATATTATCATTATATCCATGCATATATTCTACCATGCTATTTATGGCACAGTAGGTCCATTCAACTCTTTTAAGTAGAACAGATTTATCTTATATTAAATATTGAAAATTTTATCAGCAAATTGCACACTAAAAAAATAAAGCTAGTTTTAAACTTTAAAATGATATTATTTAAAGAAAACGTTGAAATGTAAAAGGGAATGAGGCCCAAAGCCAGCTCTTCAAAGCAGTCTCAAGCAATTCTGGTAGACATTACCATGAAATGCTTACCTTTTATCAATTTATGATGTCTTTACATTTAGTTTCTTGGTATCTGTCAAATCCCTCTGTGATCTCTTTATTCATTTGTGTTGGTAAAAAATTGAATGGCTGCCACATTACATATTTTAGAATCATCATGGTTTGGGAATTTGCAGGCATACATTAGAACTTGGGCTAGAAGTCCAAACCCCATTTGTTATATCAAATAAAGGTAAAAAGTTGAACACTAATATGAGGATTACCACTTTTATTTATTTATTTATTATATTAACAACTCCTCGTTCTTGAATTTCATTTAGAAAATTGAAAGAAAAACTGCTGTTGAGATGTCTGGAAGGTTCTTAGTTCGTTGTTTAAGATATTTGGGAAACTAGTTTTTTTTTTGTTTACTATGATTGTTTTTTTTTTTTGAAGTAGTTATTGTTGATAATAATTTTGCTGCCGATCCAATGTGTGTTATTAACTTTAGAATTCCTTTGCTTTTAACATGTCTCTATATGGTCAAATATATTTTTCATAAAATCAATATATTTTTCATAAACTATTTTCCATAAATAGTTTACACAAAACAAATAGATCTTAAGTTTATATATTCTATCAATTTGATCTTGATTTAACAAATTAAATCGTAATATTTATATATTCATCAATTTAGTCATAATTTAACAAATTTAACTCATAACATTTATACGTTATGTTAACATTTTACACAAATTACATGAAAAATAAATATAATGCCAAAGTTAAATGTGTTTAATTGTTACCTTTTGGAATTAACATGAATTAAGTTTCTTTAATTTATTTAAAGATATAATAAAATATTTTTATTTGATATTTATTTTAATATAATACTTGTTCTTACCTATAATCTTTAAAAATACTCTTTATTTTTAAAAAAACACACTAAAATTAGATAGTATATATAGGAAAGACCCTTATAAAAATTAAAATAATTTAATACACTTTTGTAACTATTTATATAATTAATAATTTAATAATCTAACCGTTGGAATTTATATACATCATGCATGTTAAATTCTAAGCATCCAATTTTGAACTATTATTATTATTTTAAGCTTTAATAATAATAATAATAATAATAATAATAATTATTATTATTATTATTATTATTATTATTATTATTATTATTATTATTATTATTATTGTTTGTTGATTCGAGTATTAATTTTCATTTCATCAAAAATTTAATATTTAATTTTTTTAAAATGAGTTTGATAATTATAATAAATTTTATTTAATTCAAAATTTTAAAAATATTGATTACTTATCATTTAATGTAGAACATAGTAAATCGATTTTATTTATTAAAACATTAAAATAAATTATTCTTTTTTTGAAAATAAGATATTCAAATTATCATATGTATCTTTTATTCAAAATTATTCAAAATAATATAAAATGTTATATTAATAAAATTAAAATTAAAAATAATTAATTTTTAATTCAATATTTACTTTTATCAAATAACATAATTATATGTTTTACTCATATTTATTAATTTACTAAACTATTTTCTAATATAAACTCATCACTTATAAAATTAACAATAAAATTACTTAACCCACATAATACATAAATATATATCATAAATATATATCATATCATAACTTACATAACTTACATACCTTATATAAATGTATATCATAACGTAACTTACATAACTTACAAAGCTTACTTAACTTACATAATACATAAATATACACTTTAAAATCCCCCTGCCTGAATTAGTTTACACCTATTAGATAATTTATACTTGATATATATTATCTATTTTAGTAAACGCAATTTATTATCAACTTTAGATTTCAAGAACTACGAAATGGATAGGAGTTGGATGAAATTGTCAAGGGTAAGAAATGCCTATCGAAATGGAGTACAAACTTTTCTAAATTTTGCATTTCAAAATGCAACCCAAGAGAATATGATTCTTTGCCCGTGTAAGAAGTGTGGCAACATCAATTGGCATTTTTGTGAAGTTGTCTACGAGCATCTAATTGTTGATGGCTTTATTCGGGGGTTATAAAAAATGGATTTTCCATGAAGAGTGTACATCTAGTGGAACTTCTTCAACGATTAATCCGACTTATCCTGATACTAATTACCACCAGTATGTTAGACAAGATGACATGGAAGGTATGTTGCGGGATGCATTTAATATGCACAATCATGGTGAGCAATCGTTTCCACCTAACTTTATTGCATCCGATGATTATAATATTGGTGGAAATGTTTTTGCGAAACGGGAACAAGTGCACCTGATGAGGAGCCAAATGAAGAAGCGGCGAAGTTCTACAATTTACTAAACAAAATGAACGAAGAACTTTACGAGGGATCAAAATATTCGAAATTGTCCTTCTATATTCGTCTATTTCACTTAAAATGTTTAGGAGGGTGGACTGGAAACTCTTTTACAATGCTACTAGAGTTTCTGAGAGAGATGTTTCCGTTTGCAAAAATCCCCCAGTCTTGTCAAGATATGAAGAGACTAATAAAAGATTTGGGCCTTGGGTACGATAAAACTCATAGTTGCCCAAATGACTGCATGTTGTACTGGGGTGATCAGAAGAACCAAAGTCTTGTCATGTTTGCGGTAAGTCTCGTCGGATGAATGGGAATACAGAAGATGTGAATAGGGATGAAGGTGGGGCACATTTAAGAAAAAAGCCAGTCAAGGTTATGCGATATTTTCTCCTAATACCAAGACTTCAAAGGCTTTTCATGTCATCAAAGACGGCCGCTTCTATGAGGTGGCATAATGATCAATGAACCGATGATGGATTATTAAGGCATCCTGTTGATTCTTTAGCTTGGAAATCGTTTGACAGTAAATTTTCAAGCTTTGCAAGCGATCCTCAGAAAGTGAGGCTTGGGTTAGCAGCTGATGGCTTTAATCCTTTTAAAATCATGAGTACTTCGTACAGTACTTGGCCTGTAGTGCTTGTTCCTTACAATTTGCCTCCATGGATTTGCATGAAGCAATCTTCATTTATTTTATTAATGATTATCCCTGGAGAGAAAGGTCCCAAAAATGATATTGACATCTATTTGCAGCCACTTATTGAAGAGTTAAAACAGTTATGGTCGGGTGTTGAGACATATGATGTATTAAGAAATGAGAACTTTAATTTACGTGCAGCTTTATTGTGGACAATTAATGATTTCCCGGCTTATGCTAATTTATCGGGTTGGAGTACTAAAGAACGTTATACATGTCCTTGTTATGCTGCGCAAACTTGTTTGAAGTGGTTGTATAATGGGAAGAAGTTCTCTTACATGGGACACCGTCGGTGGTTAGATGGAACTCATAAATTTAGATTTCAGAGGACTCTATTTGACGGTACTGAAGAGTACAGAGGAGCTCCTGAGCAGACCATTGGATCTGAAATCTTGTTTATGTTAAAAGATATCAACTTTAGTTACAGGAAGATGAATCAACCACCTATCACGCAAACAAGGAGAAGATCGAGGGATGAATCTGATGATGAATCTGACAAAGAGGATGATCCTAATGAAGCAGATTTGTGGAAAAAAAGGAGTATTTTTTTTTAGTTGCCTTATTGGGAGCACAACATATTTACGCCACAATCTTGATGTCATACATATTGAGAAGAATGTCTGCGAGAACATAATTGGGACAATTTTAAATGTCAATGGAAAATCAAAAGACAATCTTCAGAGTCAACTTGATTTAGTTGAAATGAGAATTCGGCATGATCTTTATCCTCAAGTACTTCCGAATGGGAAATATCGGTTGTCGCCTTCTATTTTTTCAATGTCAAAGAAAGAGAAAGAGGTGTTTTGCATGGTGTTGAAAGATATAAAGGTCCCAGATGCGTATGCGTCAAATAAATCTCGATGTGTGAGTCTTAAAGATCGAAGATTATATTCATTAAAATCACATGATTACCACATCTTGATGCAAGATTTACTCCCAGTTGCTTTACGGTCTGCATGTCAAAAATGTGACGTCTGTATAATTGAACTATCCAATATAATGAAAGCTATTTGTGGCAAAGTTTTGGATGTTGAAGAACTTAATAAAGTACAGATCGAGTGCTTTGACTTTATGCAATTTGGAGAAGATCTTTCCACCTTCCTTCTTCACTATTATGGTGCACTTGGTAATCCATCTCCTCACGAAGCAATACTTGGGGGACCGATTTTTTATCGATGGATGTATCCTATAGAAAGGTGCTAATTTATTTGTTAAGTATTTATTCATTCGCCTCTATACATTTAGTTACAACTTTTGATAAATATTGTATATCGTGTTTAGGTTCCTAAGTAAATTGAAATCTTATTGTCGCAATAAGCGTTATCTAGAAGGATCAATTACTGAAGGCTACTTGGCAGAGGAGTGCATGACCTTCTGTTCTAGATATTTAGAAGATGTTGAAACACGATTGAATAGACCAACTAGAAATGCTGGGCTCAATGATCATAACTTGGCCGAACCTTATTTATTCCAAAGTTATGGAGAACCAATCGGGAAAGTTGAAATTGCAGAATTAGATGATATATCGTGGATAAAAGCACGTCGATATGTACTTTTTCACCATGATTTAGTTGAACCGTTACGCAAGTAAGTTCTAAAATTTCCTCACATATTCGTCGTTTAGATTTGTTTATCTTCTAACCAATTAAACTTGTTTTCAACATAGTGAGTACAAACAAATTTTGAGATCTCATGCACGTTCTCGAAGATTACAACATCGAGAGGTTAATAAGTTATTCACAGAATCTTTTCATGAATGGTTAAGCCAAACGGTATGTAACTAAAGTTAATAAGTTACATATAATCATAAAATTTAGTTAATCAAATAAGAATGTTTTTACATAATACATTTATAATTATTAAATTTACTTTCGATTCAATAGGTTTGGAGTGGGAAGGACGTCAAAGACGAAGTTAAATGGCTTTCCCAAGGTCAGAACAGAGTAATAAAAAGATATAGTGCCTTCCTCATCAATGGATACAGATTTCATACAAAGTATCGTGAGAGAATGAGGAGAACTCAAAATTGTGGAGTTGTTGTTAATTCTTCAATTACAATTTATGCTAGTGCTAGGGACAGTAATCCGATTGAGGGTAATGTGGAGTATTACAAACTTCTTACCGACATTATTGAGTTGGATTACTATGGCAGATGGAAAGTTGTCTTATTTCGATGTGATTGGGCTGATGTTAATACTGCTCGAGGAATTAAAAAAGATCAATTTGGTTTTACAATGGTGAATTTCTCTCGCTTGATTCACACTGGACAACAATTGATGGACGAGCCATATGTATTTTCCTCTCAAGTGAAACAAGTTTTTATTCGAAAGATCCAAGCGATGAGGGTTGGTATGTTGTACTCGGAACACCCTAGAGACTTGTTTGACATGGGTAATGGAAGTAGAGATGACATCATCGAAAGATCGAAACATTACCTTTTCCGAACAAAATTTAGATGAAAATATCCTAGTACTAGTACACAACATCAATGGGTTCGACATGATGTGGATGAAGATATTCTGAATAATGATGTAGTAAGATTTTACGATTTTTAATTATATGTAATATTATAATTTTAATCTTGGTCATGTTATATAATTTAACTATTTTATATGTACTATTATTGTTGTAATTTTTACTAAAATTTTAACTATTTTATGTGTATTGCGGAAAAATGCGTGGAAGAAGATTACGAGATTTAAGTATTGTCCAGAATACTCCAAATTCAAAAGAAGCAAATAGTGAACAGCAGATAGTTGTTGAATCTTCGAATGTGCCGGAGACACTTGACGAGCCTGAAGAATTTCAAAGTAATGTTAAGTTCATTTTACATGTGTTGACTTTTATTATTGATTTATTTGTCAATTTTAATATAATAAGAGTATATCATTTTTCAACTGAAAGTGGTGGGACGCAGAGTTCGAAGACGTACGCTGCTTAGAGATTTATACGACTTAGATCTTGTCGAGCATGTCAAAGTAAGTAGAAATACTCATGGTCAGCCTGTTGGATCTGAAGCTCGACTTTTAGCAAGCTATTTGGGCATTTTAGCACGAAATGCCAATATGTTGCCCATCAACTACGAATCATGGCATCACATGCCTGATAGCAACAAAAATCAGGCTCTCGCTAATATTAAGGTAACAAAATGTGAATGTAATTTATAATACTTTGGTTTAAGTTTCATTTATATTTACATTCTAAACTTGTGTTTTTTTAGGAGAGATTTGCTTTGGAGGTCTCCAATGATTATATCAAGAAGGCATTGGGTAAAAAATGGAGAGACAATAAAAGCACTTTAAAAAAAAATATTTTAAGAATGACATAAGCCTCGAGGAAAAATTGAGAAATGTCTCGCCGGGAATGTTGAGGTACCAATGGGAAGATGCAGTTAGATTCTGGAATTCAAAGAAAGAAGAGGTATTACGTATTTCCAAACTCTTATATATAGTGTTTACTATATACGTAATAATAATTTCATTATGTAGGACCGTGAGCGAGTTAGAACAAGCAGTAGGCAAAAACAAAAATTCACGCACACAGCAAGGTCGAGAAGTTTTGCTTCTGTAGCTGAGGCCGAGGTATTATGAATTTATTAATTTTTTCAAATATTAATAACTTTCTACTATTAAATAATATTTTTACTACTATATTGTAGGAATTCAAATCTGGACAAAAAGTTAGACGCCTTCACCTTTTTGAGATTACGCATAGGAAGAAAGATGGATCTCCTATGACATCCGAAGCTGGAGAAATTATGGTATATTTACTTAATAATATTTGATTTATTCTAAATATTTATAATGTTTAATTATAATTGTTTAATTCAATTCATCATTTGTAATTTTAAATAATGTTAAGTTATGTTGCATTCCTTTTTATTATATATTTCGTTTCTAACTCTTTAATTGATTTTTTAGGAGAAACTAAAGGAGAAGAAGGCGGAATATGAAGTGATTGCTTCGACTGATAGTTCTGTTAATCTTGAGAACATTGATAATAGAATTATCACTGAAGTTGTGGGTCTTGAAAGGTACAGTCGGGTTTGATTTCAAGGATCTGGTGTTACCCTGACCCAATATTTTGGATCCGGATCCCAGCGATACATGCCTTCCGAAAGTCAAGCTCAAGCTGAAGTTCAGAGGTTAAGAGACCAGATAGCTCAGATGCAAGCAAACACGGTTGAGCAAATTGCCGAGGTTCAACGAAAATATGAAGAACTCCAGCAACAACTTAGAGCGAAGGCAGTAGCGAGGAAGGCAGAGGCGAAGACGATGGCGTGAGCGAGCAGCAAAAACGATGACCTCCGATTCTGACTTGAAAGAGATGATGCAGATGTTTCAACAGTCGCAAAAGCCGCCATCTTAGACATTAGTTTTCTCGTTGTAAGAATGTTTTTAACTTTGTCACGTTTAACATTATTGTAAGAATATTTTAAATCATACTTTATTTATTAATTACATCATATATTTTTCGTTAAATTTGAAGTATCATTTAGAATTAATGTTTTTAGTTGTATTTTTTTATGCTAAATTTGTTGTTTTTGGCTGCATTTTATGCTATATTTGTTGTATTTGGTTGGATTTTAATGTAGGAAGGCTGGATATTGGTGAAAAAAATACATTGCAAATCTGCCAAAATTAGCGACGTTTGTGGGAAAAACGCCGCTAAAAGCCATGACTTTTAGCGGCGCATTTTTTTCAAACGCCACTAAAAGTCATGGCTTTTAGCGGCATTTTTTTTAAATAAACGCCACCAATTTTTGCGGCGTTACCTATAGCGGCGTTTTTTGCGGCGTTTTCAAAAGCGCCGCTAAAAGTCTATTTTCTTGTATTGAGAGCAAATTGATATTTTTATTAAAAAATTCATTCATTTCTAATGTTGAAAAATGGTTCCTACACATCAGCATGAGGTACACATGACACGTGACATGTCACTGTCTAGTTATTCTATTAATCATGCTAATTTTTAACAGTGTAAATGGATAAATTTTATAACATAAACGACAAATTTTCTCTTTTATGTGATATATATAGACTAATTTGTCTATTTTTTAGCACAAATACAAAATACAATCTAACTTTCAGTAAAGATCATGATACTTTCATCTATTTTTGCAATAATCGATCTTGATACCCGTATGTGAATATGAATCAAAACATTTAATAATATTCACCTTGGAAAAAGAGGAGGAGGTGATAACCCATCTTCCGAGACATGGAAAAACAAATCATGAGTCATGGACAAAGCATATACAACATCCACCATCCTAGGCCTCCTCCTTGAGTCTTTATGCACACATGCGATGGCAATCCCCATTACATTCATCACACTCTCCATCCAACGCCCCTCTCCTTCTAAACCTCCATCCATAAACTCCTTCACTTTCTTCACCTTTCTATCCTCACTCCCATCCAAAACCCTATTAACACTTCCCTAAAGCAGCTTCCCTCCTTCACCAATGGCTTCCCTGCCAGACACTAGCTTAAGCAAAACAACTCCAAAAGAGAAAACATCCATCTTCGTCAACACCACCCCGTCTGCAACATATTCGGGCGCAATGTAACCTTGGGTGCCAACGATGTGCATGGTTATTGTATTGCAGCCGGATTTGGCCAGTCCGAAATTTGCAATTTTGGCCCTCATGTTGGAATCCAACAGAATGCTGCCGCTTTTGATGTCTTTGTGTACAACTTTTGGCCTTGCATGTTCATGGATGTATTGCAGGCCGTTTGCCACATCAATGGCAATCCTTAACCTTGTTTTCCAATTTAGTTTTCCATTGTTGTTTTGATGAAGCCAAGAGTAAAGGCAGCCATTTTCGATGAACTCGTATACCAGATAGCAAGTTGTATGTTCAGGGTCTATGCAAAACCCCTCCAACTTCACCAGATTTCCATGGTTTACCTTCAAAATCAAAATCATGGTTCAGTCCATTAATCAAATCATGCTTACTTTAGGAATAAAAGAAAAGGTTATAGGCAATCTTGGAGAGGATAAAAGTATTATAGAAGATCCTATATTAGGAATCAAATTGCATCTTGTTATCTTTATTTAAAAAAGGTAAATTAGTTCTGTTAAATAAAAGAGTAAATTAGTCTTATTAAAATACAAAGCATTTTTACTATTAAAATTAATCTCTGTACATCTAAGGTTATTCTGTCCGTCATGTTAGTTTTAATATTAAAATGGATTAAATTTTTAATACAAAAAATTAATTTACTCTTTAATTTAACTTAAAGAAATTAATTTACTTATTTTTCTAATAATAAAAAAATACAATTTAACCCTCTCTCAATCATACTTTTACTTCTTAGAACTATTATGAGTTCAATTATTTAGTTATGGAAATCCGATGATCTAAGAGTATTACCCCACAATATCGGTAATGATACCAGCCAAAAAAACAAGCAGGAAATAGGTGGGACATTCAAAGATGTAAATATTATACCATACCATAAAATAGGATTTGTCATCGTCTCCATGGCATTTGACTTCATATATTTTTATGCTTCTTTCCTACTACATTATCATCTAATGAATAGACAGACCACTTAAACTAACCACTATTTTATTGGTAATATAAATTCAAACGTTTGTTATTATCATTTGTTAGTGAAGTCCTTCCATTGATGTCCTTATTTTCAATTATGTTCATTTTATTAGGATTCCTTTCACTTAAGTCCTTGCAGAAGTCTTAACAGATTAGTCCTAAACAAAGAAGAGGAAAAAAATGTTATTCAGAACGAATCAAATGATACCTTCTGTAAGATCTTAAGCTCTTCACATGCATTCCACTTCATCTTCTTTATGGCATAGATACCTCCATTAATGGAACCTTTATAAACAGATCCTTGAATCAAACAACTCTCATCAAAGCAATCAGTGGCTTCTCTAAGTTCTTCAATGTTGAACACCCTGTACTTATCCAAGCAATCTGATACATCCGCCATCAAATTTACTTCATTTCCCTTCATTAGCATCCCTGGCCTATTAAACTGTATCTTCTGATTATCCTCAGGCCTTTCCATGTCTCTTTTCTTGGAAAAGACATCCCTATAAAGCAACACAACAAAGAAAAAATTAAAAATAATCCCACAAATTCCCAACCCAATTGCCAATCCTACTATGGCCCTTTTCTTCTCAGCATTTCCAGGAGAGGCTGCTGAAGGTGCCTTAGGCTGAGGTAACACAAGCAGTTTATTAACTGGAATGAAAATGGTATCAAAAGGGTATATTTTATTTCCATTCATGTTGTTTATATCATGAGTTCGAACTCCGAATCTTGAGGCGACTAATGATAAGTTGTCATAAGGCTGAAACACATAAGAAACAAGGTAATTCACTCCAGTTTTAGCCTGAGTTTCATTAGGACACTTGCAGAAGATCGGAAAGACAATTTCGTCCCCTATTTTGAGTCGGGTAGGAACGGAACTCGGATTGAAAACTTCGACAGATTGGTAAGTGGTAAGGTTTTGAAAGTTCCTAGTTGACACGAGATAGAAAGTATCGCCTCCTTTGATTGTGTAAGTGAGGTTGGCAGCTGAAAGGCTACCAAAAGTAGCGGTAACGGAGTTACAAGAACATGTTATGGGAACAAAGAGGGACTGGTAAGGGATGAGAGGAGACGAAGGGGAGGAAATATTGCTTGGTTGTGATATCATTAGACGACTAACATGGAAAAGATCGCCAATGGAAGCCAGGTCAAGGAAGTTTTAGGAGAGGTGGCTCTGTAGAAAACGTAGGTTTGGCATGGATAAGTGGTCTGGTTAGGTGTGCAAGTGTAGCCTGTGGTGCTTGGTTGGGCTTGGGAACCATGGAAGAGAAACAAGAGATGGAACCAAGAGAAAAACACTTGCTGGTGGGGTTTGATTCTCATTTCTTTTTTTCTCTGGTTCTTGCTCTGGTTTCGAGCCTTTGACCCTCATCTGGTTTGTTTATAAACTATATAAGTGAAACTGAAAAATTCTTTCTTTGACAATCAAGCTGCCATGGAAATAATATTATTAGAATTAAAGAATTTATAGTTTATGCATCAACCAATGACATTGCTATAGATATTGTTTCTGCAAAATTTTAACTGGTGAGTGATTAACTTTGACCAGGCCATTCGTAACCTTGTATGATTGTTAAGATTAAAAGCTATATTTGAATGCAAAGGAAGCTTTCAAATATTTAGGGATAAAAACTATATATTTTAAAAGGAACTAGTTAAAATGATGTGGTATTTCTTTGTTACTTGGAATATCGGTGTTTATTTTCCAAATATTAAAATAAAAATGAGCATACTTATGTCCCATGTCACCTCCGAGTCCGAGTAACATAGGTACTACCTTCAAGGTCCTATTTCCAGAGCATTATTAGCAGAATGTGAAGAAAATTTCAGTCCATAAGAAAAGCAGAAATTTTAGCCGAGAATGAGGTATAAACAGTAGAATTTGCATATAATCTTATTCTCGGTACTCAATGGAATAGAGCCTTTATATCTTCAAAAACAAATGATGGAAACTGATATAGTAGGCATTCAAATTAATCTTGTAAAGCAATCATCATAAAAGCACTCCCAAAGCTCTTACACCTATGATGAAGTTTTAGCAGCCTACATAAGGCGACAGTTTCGATTTAGTATCTACTGCAATCGAACGTGATAGCATCGGACCGAAAAATACATCTGCAATCACAATATAGATGGCTTACTGATTAAGAGATCCTCTTAACACAAACATAGAAATCAATAAAAACTCTCTTCTCAAAAACAAGGGAAAAAGAAACTATACCTTCCAGTCCATGCTCACATGACAGTAGCTAATAATTACAGTTCTCTTTTTCTTCTCGAAAGAAATTTATCTCTTTGTTATATCATCTTTCTTGATAGTGAAATCCCAGAGATCTCCATATTTCTCATTAAAATCCCAAATGCTCATGGTATTGTAGTCGTTTATTAACTTATCACGAGCTCCCCTTTCCATGTTATATATCTGTGGCTCAAAGTGGTGAGGCTTATCTGGTTTATCCATCTCAATTATACAAAATATAGCCGTAAACACTCCAGCTCCTATGAACAAGTACTCCCCCTACAACATTAAATTCATCTTGTTAATCTTATCTGTTTTTCTTTTCAAAATATAGAAAGATAAATGAAGATATGAAATGAATTACTGGAACATTGAAAAACATTCCGGCAGCAACTGCAGGGAGGAAGAGCCATGAAATAAAGCCTTGGAATCCTGTTGGAGGTTCAATAGCTTCAATGTCATCAGCAATGGCTCCCCAAAATGTTCCTGAAGTAAAAAAGCTTCAACAGTTATACGTTATTTCACCATTGGTTAAACAAAAACATCAAATTTAACTCTTTCATGTACCTTTCTCCTCTCCTTCAAAGTAAGTATGGTGCCCATCATATTCTCCATACTTAAAATCTTCCTATAATTCAACAAAACATAAGCATTGAAATGAACCAGCATATTCATATAACAAAAATGTATACTCTTGTACTCATATACATACAGAAGACAGACTGGGATATGAATACTTTTAAGTAAAGCAATTAGATTAGAAGTAGAAACGAAAAGAACTGACAGAGCTGACGCTGTTGGTGGCCCATCTGTCAAGAGGGTCTTCATTGAGATCAGGTTCAATCTCAGACAACCCTGCAGCATTCAATCTTGTGAAGTTGATTCTTCCATCCCCATGGTTTCTAACCAGCTTGAACTTAACAAGACCAACCTCTCTTTGGTTCTTCATTACATTAACTCTGGTTTCAACCTTCTTACACCTGATTTTAGGCACTGAACTTACTGAGACAACTGAGAGTGCTGCCTGAACTGCCATTTTCTTTTCTTTTTTTTTTGTTTCTTTGTTTATCTTCCTTGTGAGCATGTAACGCCCCCCCGGAGGGCGGCCTTCTTAACGAAGTGAGGTTTCTTCGCAACTGCTAGGTGTATGAATGACCAATTAGATTGAACCACGTTGCACGTAGGGGACCTACTTGTTGAGGTACGTGGTGCATTTTGGTTGGGGGTTCTCCCATAGTTCCTGTGAGACTTGGGTTGGTTTAATCAGGCGTTAAATGAAGGATGAAGAATGCTTTGTTCCTTATCCACTTTTTAGGACGAGGAAAATATAAAGGCGGAAACTAAGCAGTGGAACTCCGCACACGGGCCAATTCGGCCTGTCAAGGCTGGTGGATAAAGGCCTACCATAGCTAAGAATACTTGGTATAAAATGTTCTGTTTTTCTAACTTGAGGCGTCCGATTAACCTGAAAATGTAAAATGAATTAGGTACAAGTAGTCGTCTTTTTTTAATTTTAAAATTTAGTAAATTAATCTCTTTCAAAATTTAAAGCAATTTAATCTCTTTTAATTTAAAAATAAGTAACTAAGGATAATTAATCATAGCGTTAATGTCTTCTAACAATTTTACATAATTTTAATTGGTATAACAACAAACTTAGCCTTTAATGTTTACTTATTTTATCATTTTGACCTTAATTCTAAAAATAAAAAAAATCAACATGTGTAGCTTCAACATTTATACAATTTTATGGAATAAATTTATGAAATTAGAACTAAATTGACAGAATATATAAATTTTGAGGGCTAAAATTATTATTATACCAATCAAAATCATGTAAAATTGATGAAACTTTAACATATTGCTCACTTTTGAATTGATAAAAATTAAATTACTCTGATTATTTTGAAAAGGATTAATTTACTCAATTTAATTTTTTACTAATGAAATACATTTTGTTGTTATGCTGGTAAATCTGCTTAATGGGTATCTTTTCTTCATTCTCTTTGTTGCTGCTAAATAATGTTTGTTGGTGGCAGCCACTATCTGGATGTAATTTCGGTTTTTGTCAATTAATTATCAGTTTCTTCCATTTTTTTTTTCTTGTTTCTTTGATTAATGGAATATAGTTTGGAGCTTTTGGGATGGACAATCAATGGAATTATCTTGAAAAAGATTGATTCCAGAAATTTTGGTATTGTGGGTCTGGAGACCTCTGCAATTGATTCAAATTTATTGAAAAGAATACCAACAAAAAAATGCCAAAAACATTTGGATTTGATTTTAAGTACCGGATATGTGTTGGTATTTAATATGATGTTAAAGTTTTTATGCATAAATAGAGAATTTTAAAAGATTATATCTTCACATTCGTGTTCGGGTAGGCATCATGCATTAAAGAAAAAAAATTAAGAGTCCAAGACCAAGCAACATAGAAAAATGCAACTGTCTAACCATTTTTTTTGAAAAACAGGAATCGACTTAGATTTTGAAAATGAAAACGAATAGAGGGGTCACCAGCAATCCTTTTTGGTGAGGTGTGATCAGGTCACCTTAAATTAATCATTTTAATAAAAGTTAAGATTTACTAAAACGATAATTTTTTGGTCTACGAATAACAGAAAATGAGTTTGGGAGTTGGTTAAGCACGAGGAAGGATTAGCACCCTCGGTACGCCCAAAAATTGATACCTAGTTGATTAATTAGTGTCTTAGTGTCGAAGATTAAAAAAACTTGAAAGACTTTGAAATACGATCCCTCTTTGTAAAAAGCTTAAATGTTAAAGACCTTCTCGTCTCAAAATATGAAATGTCACATCCAATAAGTTAGGACACGACATCTTGAATTTTCGAGAGCGAGCTTGCCTTTTATATAAAATTTTCGTATTTTAATTTATTAAAAGGGTATTTGATTATTTAGAGTAAACGAGAGAAATCAAAACCTAGTAAGTTAGGGCACGTTTTCTCGAATTCTCAAACACTGAATATCGCCTTTATTTTAAAACAAATTCTTATTTCTAGGTGACAAAATGTCATACCCAGTAAGTTAGGGCACAACACTTCGTATCTCCGAGAATAAGCATTTTTCAAAACTCGTATAGCGATATAAAAGAGTATTACGTTATTTAGGTTAAATGAGAAAAATCGAAGCCCAGTAAGTTAGGGCACGATTGTCTCGAATTACCAAATACGGAATATCACTTTTATGAAAGAATTATTTTAAGGCATCGAATAAAAAAACTTAATGTGATTTATAAGATTATGTCGTTACTTAGATTAAACAAAAAAAATCGAAACCCAGTAAGTTAGGGCACAATGTTCTCGAATTGTGTAAATACGAAACTTGTTTTATTTTAGAAAACACAATTATATGTGTCGAGTAAAGGACCAACGTAATCATAATCACATGGTGAAATGAGAAACAAATCGCAGGATTAACATGCATAATAATAATAACAGAGGTGGTGATATAAATAATAATAATGACGAATAATGTAAATTTGCAGATATATTGAGACACATATCAATAAACGAATAAACATAATGCCTAAAGCGTAATAATAATGAAAATATGAATGAATAAGAAACGTAAATAACTAAGTAATGAGAAAATAAATAAAATAATAATAATAATAATGCAATGATAGTAAGAAAAAAAAAGTGATAACAATAATATGTCAAATAATAATAATAATAATAAATATAGTAATGATAATAGTAAGAATATACAATATATAGTATTAGAGGTAAATACATAATACATACATATTAGAAATAATCATAATATTAAAACAACTATTAATAACTATATAAATAGATATATAGTAGTACTATATACATGGTATAGTTAAAAAAACATAAACATAAGATAATATGAGAAATAAAAATATATAAATGATATAGTATTAAGGTATATGCATAACAATAAAAATACAATATTAAAAGATATATACACGTAATATAAAAATGTATCTCAGATCAAAAATATATACATAATAAAATGCCATATTTGAAATATTTACATAGTATATACATGCTAAAAATAATAATAATGTTTAAAAAGTTTAATATTAATGATATTACATAGATACATACATATATATTAAAATGAATACATGATAATACTAAAAGTATGTACACAATATATATAATATATTAAATATATATATATATATAATATCTATAAAAATATATACATGGTATAATGTTAATATGTATATGCATAATATGGAGTATGATATAGTATTTAAATGTGTATATATAAAATATATATTAGGAATAATAACAAAAAAACAACTATATGAATATATATAAAATATATGTAAGTATTAATTAAAACTCAAAATGTCTAAATAATAGTAAAATATGCTGATAATAATAATACGAAAGTAGTAGATAGAATAATAAATAATATTTAAAATAAAAATGGTAAAAAAATATAGAAACCACATTAAATCTAAAAGGGACTAAATTGAAACAAATATGAAGTTTTGGGGCTGATTTTAAAGAGAAATATAAAAAAGGGACCCATTTGAATGCGCGTCTGCATTGTAGAGGCCAAAGGGCAATTTACCGAGCCCTTAAAACAACGTCTTTGAATGGGGCCAAAATGAAACCAAAAATAAATTTTAAGGTGAAATTGAAATTAAAAAAAATGAAAAAAAAGACTAAATTGCGAGATTAGGAAAAAGCGGAGGGGCCAAAAGCGCAAATAACCCCTCCGCTTAAAAAACACCCGGATCTTCTGCAGAGTGGGTCGGGTCCTCGGGTCGGCGCCGAAACGGCGTCGTTTTGGTGCTATGAGTTGAGCCCAAAACGGCGTCGTATTGTATCACTATATAAACCCAAAAATTTTTTTACAAAATTCAGTTTTCTATATTCATTTAAAAAAAGAAGCAGGCCCTCGGCTCTCTCTCATTGTGTCTCCGTTCTTGGGACCGGTCACCGTCCTCCGTGTTGTCCCATGCATGGCCACCATACACGATGGCCGAAAATCTCCCTTAGGTAATTTTTTCCCCTTTTTTATTTTTTTTATTATACTCAATATATATATGTGTATTGTTTTAATAGAAGGGATATTATACGTACAAACAAATTCGAAAAGAAAATTAAAAATGAAAAGAAAAGTGGATAAACATTCGATTCGGTCTTCGATCTGTTTTGCTGCGGTTTAGAGTTAGTGTTTGAGTCTGTTTTTGATGTTAATCTTCTTTTTGTATTACGAGAAAATGAAAATCAAGAACCAAAAAAAAAAGAACCCCTTACACCCGATCCCTCTGTGGTTTTTATAGCCTCTTTTTTACAAGTGTTTTCTCCTTTCTTACGCTGCATCGCCCTTTCTCTTTTTAATCTTTGTGGCGAATGGCGGTGGAGGCAGGTACCACTTGCACTGGAGATGTGACTAGGGGCGGTGGGATTAGGTAATTTAGGGTTTCAGATTCTAAAACCCTAAATTTAGGCTAGTTGGGTCAAATTGGGGTTAGAGTCTGTTTGGTTTTGGGGGGTTATTTGGGCTTTGGGGTTATTTGGTTTAATTTGGTTATGGGTCCAGGGCCAAACAGGCTTGTACAGCTTCCCCTCTTTGCTTGTTATCGTGTAACGAGAATAAAGCAAAGACTCTCAAGAAAGACTTGTTTGGCCCAGCCCCGTCGAGTCTTGACTTCTTTGGTGCTCCTCTTCTTTAGGTAACATCATTCAGCCTAGTGCCTCCTGTTGCTTTAATCCGCTCCACTGCTTCACTGCAGCTTTAGTGAGATAAGGTTTGTTTTGATCTACTCTATTGCGACTTCAGAGAGATAAGATCTGTTTATTTATAGCTTCAATCTGTTCCACTGCAACTTTAGGGAAATAAGATTTGCTATCTTCAGTCTGCTCCACTGCAACTTTGGGGAGATAAGACATGTGACTCTAATCTACTCCGCTGAAACTTCAAGGAGATCTGCTGTGGTTTCGAACCGCTACAACGCCATTTCAGGAATATAGAATCTATAATTTTCAGCCTGTTACCCTACTACTTAGGGGTCAAGGCTCATCGTCTTTGATCTGCTCCACTACTGCTTAGGGAGATAAGATCTGTAAATTCAGCCCGTTACCCTACTACTTAGGGGTTTGAAGCCCTTCACCTTCGATCTGTTTCCTTACTGCTTAGGGGGTTAAGATCTGGAAATTCAGCCTGTTACCCTACTACTTAGGGGTTTAAGGCCCATCGTCTTTGATCTGTTTCCCTACTGCTTAAGGGGTTAAGATCTGGAAATTCAGCCTGTTACCCTACTGCTTAGGGGTTTAAAGCCCATCGTCTTCGATCTGTTTCCTTACTGCTTAGGGGGTTAAGATCTACAATTTGGTTTGTTACCCTACTGCTTAAGGTTTTAAGACCCTTCGTCTTCGATCTGTTTCCCTACTACTTATGGGGTTAAGATCTGGAAATTCAGCCTGTTGTCCTACTGCTTAGGGGTTTAAGGCTCTTCGCCTTCGATCTGCTCCACTACTGCTTAGGGAGATAAGATCTGCAATTTGGTATGTTACCCTACTGCTTAGGGTTTTAAGACCCTTCGTCTTCGATTTGTTTCCCTACTGCTTAGAGGGTTAAGATCTGTAAATTCAGCCTGTTACCCTACTGCTTAGGGAGATAAGGCTTGTGAATTCACTGATTCCACTGCACCGTCCTCTGAGAAACATAATCTGTAAAATCAGTTTCATGCATCTATGTTTATGCCAAATAATTAAGACACTATGATTGAAATGAATCAAATGCTCCTAACTAGATGTGTCACGAATGATCTATGAATGCACAAGTGCAGCATGTTGTGAGAATGGATCCCTTTTTTTAATGTACGAGTTGTCATTGCTATTTGTTCATCAAGGTTCGATCATTAAAACGGTGCCCCGTCTTCTTGTTCAGCTTAGATCTTTGAACAGAAAACTCGAAGAGGTAGTCTCAATTTAAACTCTTTCTTCTCAAATGTTTCCAATATTTAAGTTTGGTTAATTCTAAATAATAGCCCTGTTTTAGGTTTTTGTACTATTTAGAGACTTTTAGAGTAATATGCAGAACTTTTTTTGCCAAAATGACTTTAGTCCATTAATCATCATTTCAATGCAAAACGCTTGAAAAATATCAAAACAATGACAGAGCTGAAATTTGTCAGAAACAAAGTTTGAAGGGAATAGATTAATCATGGACAACAAATATTGTTGGAATACAAAATGAATAGAAAGAAAATAGGTGCCCCAGATGTCGCAGCGTGAGCTTCTCTGTACGAACTTCTTGAGGACTCCCTTTTTTGCCCAATATGTGTTTAGGAGATCTAGAGTACCCTTGTAGATGCCCCAAGATGTAACATCTCTCCTCCTTGTTAATTTAGGTATCGTATGCCCTATCTTTGATCAATATTTGAATCGTTCTTTTACGGGTTTTCAATTCAAAACCCCTTTAGTCTCAAGGTGCCCTTTGCGAGTTTTCACCTTGGCCTCTCCCCCCCTTTTTTTTTTAGGCGAAGTATTTCTTAACCAAATCCGAATCACAGGATTGGGTAAAGTCTTGCCATCCATTTTCCTCTGAAATCCTTTTGTATGGGCAGGATCTTTTTCAATACTAGGTCTCCCTCATGGAATTCTCTGGGATGAACCTTTTTGTTGTAAGCTCGCATCATTCGCTTTTGGTACATCTGACCATGACTGATAGCCCTTAGCCTCTTTTCTTCAATCAAATTCAGCTGATCGTATTGGGACTGGATCCATTCTGCTTTATCCAGTTTTACCTCTGACAAAACTCTAAGGGAAGGAATCTCAACCTCGATGGGTAAATCTGCCTCCATTCCATAGACCAATGAGAAGGGCGTTGCCCCGGTGGAGGTCTTGACAGATGTTCGATAAACGTAGAGGGTGAATGGCATCTTATCATGCCAGTCTTTTTAAGTCTCAGTCATTTTCCCCACGATCTTCTTAATGTTTTTATTAGCTTCCTCAACTGCATCGTTCATTTTTGGGCGATACGGCGATAAGTTATGGTGTCTGATCTTGAACTGACTGCAGACCTTCGCTATCGTGCTATTGTTCAAATTCGATGCATTATCAGATATGATCTTTTCTGGCATTCCATATCGACAGATAATTTTCCTTTTTAGGAACTTGCTAACTGCTGATTTAGTGACATTGGCGTATGAAGCAGCCTCCACCCACTTGGTGAAATAATCGATGACCACAAAGATGAAACGACGCCCATTTGAAGCTTTTGGTGAAATTGGCCCAATCACATCCATGCCCCACATCAAGAAAGGCCATGGAGAAGTCATAACATGCAGAGGTGAAGGAGGCACATTAATCTTGTCTCCATAGATTTGGCACTTATGACATCTTTTGGCGTAGTTAATATAGTCCCCTTCTATGGTGGACCAATAATAACCAAACCTCATAATTTGCCTGGCCATTGTAAAGCTATTAGCGTGTGTCCCACAGACGCCCTCATGGACTTCCTCTAAAATTTTCTTAGCCTCTATAGCATCTACACATCTCAATAGTACTTGATCCTTCCTTCTTTTGTATAGGATCTCTCTGTATAAGACGTAGTCATTGGCCAGTCTTCTCAACGTTCTTTTGTCATTCTTAGTAGCTTGGTTGGGGTACTCACGATTCTTCACATATCGCAGGATATCGTGGTACCAAGGGTGATGATCATTTTCTTCTTCTTCTTCGAGGTTGTAACAATGATTCGGAGCCTCGTAAATGCTCATTTGGATTGGTTTCACATCCTCTTGCTTATTCACCTTGATCATAGAAGCTAAAGTTGCCAGGGCGTCAGCCATCTGATTTTCTTCTCGCAGGAGGTAGCAAAAGACAATATCATCAAATTCTTTAATTAATTCAAGGATCAGCCTTCGATAATTGATCAACTTGGGGTCTCTCGTCTCCCATTCACCTTTGAGTTGATAAATTACTAGGGCAGAATTTCCATATACCTCTAACACCTTGATTTTACCTTTTATGGCCGCGCGTATTCCCATGATGCATGCTTCGTACTCTGCCATATTGTTCGTGCAGTCAAAATCCAATTTACTAGTGAATAGATAATGATCTCTGTTCGGGGATACCAAGACTGCCCCGATTCCGTTACCCACGGCATTTGATGCTCCGTCAAAGTTTAGTTTCCAAGAATGACCTTCTTAAGGGTCTTCTTCAGTGGTTGCTATGTACATTAGATCTTCATTTGGAAAGTCAAAGTTTAGAGGCTCGTAATCCTCTAAGGCTCTACTGGCTAGAAAATCTGCTATCGCACTCCCTTTTACGGCCTTCTGGTTCACATAAACTATATCGAATTCAGAAAGTAGAATTTTCCATCGGGCCATTCTCCCGTTCAAAGCAGTCGACTCCATCAAGTATTTCAGAGGATCCATTTTAGAAATTAGCCAAGTTGTGTGGTACAACATGTATTGTCTTAGTCTTCGGGTTGTCTAGATTAGGGCACAACACAACTTTTCAATTGGCGAGTATCTTGTTTCACACTTAGTGAACTTTTTACTGAGGTAATATATCGCCCTTTCTTTCCTTCCTGACTCATCGTGTTGTCCAAGAACACATCCCATAGAATTTTCAAACACCGCTAAATACAGTATCAATGGCTTGTCTGGACTAGGTGGTGTCAACACTGGGGCATTTGACAAATATTGCTTAACCTTTTCAAAAGTTTTCTAACACTCCTCATCCCAAACACCAGGGTTGTGTTTCTTCAAGAGACGGAATATGGGGTCACATTTCTCGGTTAGTTGTGAAATAAACCGAGCGATGTAATTTAATCTTCCTAGGAATCCCCAAACTTCCTTTTGAGTACGCGGTGGAGGTAACTCTTGTATGGCTTTGACTTTACCAGGGTCAATCTCAATCCCTTTTTCACTGACTACGAATCCTAGCAGTTTTCATGACCTGGCCCCGTAGGTACACTTTGCTAGATTGAGTTTCAGCTGGAATTTCCTCAACCTCAAAAATAATTTCCTCAAGACTTGCACATGCTCTTCTTTAGTCTGAGATTTGGCGATCATGTTGTCGACATAGGCTTCAATTTCTTTATGCATCATATCATGGAATAGGGTTACCATAGCTCTCTGATATGTTGCTCCCGTATTTTTCAATCCGAAAGGTTCCCTACATGGTCACAAATGTGGTTTTATTCATGTCTTCAGTATGCATCTTGATCTGATTGTACCCTGAGAAACCATCCATAAAGGAGAAGAGTGAGTAAATTACCGTGTTGTCCACTAGGATGTCAATATGAGGCAACGGGAAATTATCCTTCAGGCTGGCTTTGTTTAAGTCTCTGTAGTCTACACACATTCGTACTGTTCCATCTTTTTTAAGGACGGGGATGATGTTGGCTACCCATTCCGAGTACTTAACTACTTGTAAGAAACCAGCATCAAATTGCTTCTTGACCTCCTCTTTTATTTTCAACAAAACATCCGGCATCATCCTTCGGAGTTTCTGTTGAACTGGCTTGCATTCCTCTTTAATGGGGAGCCTGTGTACCACAATGTCAGTACTTAGCCCAGGCATATCTTGATAGGACCACGCAAAGAAATCCTTGAACTCTTGGAGTAACTCAATAAGGTCTCGTTTTGTCTCTGTAGTAATACATGCAAACCCCGATCTTTACTTCTTTCTTTTCTAGTTCATCTCCCAAGTTCACGACTTCTACTGTCTCTTTGTGGGGTAGAATCTGCTTCTCCTCGTGTTCTACCATCCTTAACAAATCAGGGGATAAGTTACAGTCTCCATCATCTTCAAAGTCCTTAGATCCCTCTAGACACATATCCCGCTCAAAAGGAGACTCTGAGGTAGTAGCAACGTCACTCACATCGTTGATATTTGGAGACCTGTTGTAGGCGCGAAAGAAGATACAAAGAACAAGAGAATCTAAGAATAATGATATGTATGGTATGATCATGAATGAAAGAATAAAAGAATATTTGCACGAAATAAGACAAAAGGATGCATTTCATTGAAATAATGATTTTGAACATAAGCCTATTTCATAAAAGGACACTTATTTCTCCTAGGCCTAGAGAATAAGTGTGTTTTGGACATTACTCTGAGTTAGTTCTAAAGACTACAGGAATCTTTTCCGCAGTCCAATTATTCAGAATACTTCTCGGCTCATAAGGGCGAATGCTCGACAAATTCTCAACTCCAGTTCCTCCTTCGTATGTGGCATTGATGTCCAAACTTTCCATCATTCCTTCCACGATTTCCTTTCCCGACGTCTTCCGCTTGGAGTGAATGACCCCTCTAGACACAAAAGTTTTAGATATATGGGGGAAGATCATTGGTTCCCATTCGATTTCTCCCCCGCTCAATCGCACTCTCTTTCTTTCTTGCTTCTTTTCTAGATCCTTCTTTTTTTGTTTCGTGTCTGGCTTAAATCCTAACCCAAAACGGTCTTGTTTGTCCTTCACCATTGGTGTATTAATCCTTCTCTAGAGATATCTCTCGAGTCCTCTTCCGGATAGGGCCCCTTTCCAACAGTTAACCGTAATCCCATTCTTGTAGTCTCAGATAACCTGGGCATTGGAATCTTATTTCCTTCAGTAATGAATGTCGAATTCACAAACTCCAAAAACTGAAAAAAGCATTCAATTTCTTTATCATTTGCCTCTAGATACAGGGCGTCACTGGTTATTGTTGCAATGATGTCCTCTTCAGTATTGATCGTTACTAACCGACCTTTGGTTACCAATTTCAACTTTTGGTGCAGTGATGAAGGGACTGCCCCTGCTGAGTGTATCCATGGCCTCCACAATAGGGAATTATACGATGGCTTAATGTCCATGACCAAGAAATCTACCTCGTACGTGCTCAGCCCAATTAAGAGGGGTATTTCAATTCTCCCAATTACCTTCCTTTTCGTGCCATCAAATGCTCTCACTACATTTTGGCATGTCTTCATATGGGAACTATCCACTGGCAACCTACTCAGCGTAGATAGGGGTAGGACATTTAGTGCAGACCCATTGTCAATCAATACCCCCGGTAATGTGTACCTTTTACAGCGAGTCGTGATGTGCAAAGCTTTAGTCTATCCTCGGCCTCCTGGCGGTACTTCATCATCATTAAAGAATATGAAGTTTTCGGCACTTATATTGTTGACTAAGTGGTCCAGTTTGTTTACAGAGATATCATTAGCAACATAAGTTTCATTCAGCACCTTCATCAATGCGCTGTGATGGGCTTCGGAGCTTAAGAGTAAGGCCAGTACCGATATACGAGCTGGCTGTTTGTGCAACTATTATACGACACTATATTCGCTATACTTTAGAAATTTTAAGAATTCCTTTGCTTCTTTTTCAGTCACTGATTCATTAACAGTTGGTTCAGGTCCCGCCGGCTTCTCTTTATTTTGCTCAATTGCCAATGATTTTCCTTTAACCTGCTCGACTTTTATACTTGGGGTATAATGCCTTCTGCTGCACATATAAAAACCCTCATCTTGACCTTCCTCTGATGCATTAATCAGGATCTCCTCTCCCAGGATTGTCATATTACAGTTATAGTTCCACAGTACCCTTTTGCTATCTTTGTAAGGGAAAGTAACGGTCTTCTGGATTACAACCTTTAGCGCAACTTGTGCCCCGGCTTCATTTATTCTCGGACGTGATATGATAACCACTGGGTGGTTGACTTTGTAAAAATCCTTCGACGACCCTTCTTTGGAGGCACACACATCTGTTTCTTCTGGGCTCCCGACATATTCGAAGAATTCCAGCTCCTTATTATCCATCAATCCTTGCACTAAAGCCCTGAGTTCACTGTATTTTTGAATCTCGTGATCCTCTTGATTATGGAACTTGCAATAATTTTTTGCTTCTCGAGGTTTAACCCTTGAACTCTGTGCTATCAACCCTCTTTCCACCATTTTCTTCCATACTTCTTTCAGCGGGGTATTCACTTCTGCAATATCCATCTTAATTTCTTTCCTCGAATTCTCGATTATCGCATTTATCCCCTTATCCCCATGGTTGGGTAATGGATTCTCTGCACTGGATGTATCATCAAATTTCACGATGCCCATGTTGATGAGTCTTTCAACCAATTTCTTAAAAGTGGTGCAGTTTTCTATCGAGTGTCCTGTGGCTCCTGCATGGTATTCGCATTGGGCATTTGCGTCATACCATTTAAGGTATGGAGGTTGCATTAGCTTTAGATGGAAGGGAGACACGACATGTGCATCGAAAAGACTTTGGTATAACTCCTTGTATGTCATTGGAATGGGCGTAAATTGGAGGTTCTCCCTATTTTGCTTTATTGGACTCTTGTCTGGGTGGGAATTGCTGTCCAGTAGTTGTCGACCTTGGTTGGCTTACGGTGATCGATTTCGAATATGAGCTTACATTATTCACCTCGTGCTCTTTCTTTCTCGGCGCTGACCTCTTGGCATTTTCTCCAGCCTCTATTTTCCCACATCTTATCGCATTTTCTATCATTTCTCCAGACATTACTATGTCTGAAAAATTCTTGGTTGCGCTACCCAGCATGTGGTTAATAAAAGGTGCCTTCAGGGTGTTGATGAAGAGCATAGTGGTTTCCTTTTCCAACAGAGGGGGTTGGACTTGTGTGGCCACCTCTCTCTATCGCTGGGCATACTGCCTAAAGCTCTCATTATGCTTTTTCTCCATGTTCTGCAAAGTGATTCTATCAGGGGCTATGTCTGCAACATAACCGTACTGCTTCATGAAAGCTTGTACTAGATCTTTCCATGAACTGATCTGGGCGCGACTCAGTTGGTTGTACCATCTAGAAGTGGCCCCAACCAGACTTTCTTGGAAGCAATGAATTAATAGTTGGTCATTATTAACATGGCCTGCCATTCATCTACAGAACATAGTGATGTGAGCTTCGAGACAGCTAGTCCCATTGTACTTCTCAATTTTCGGAGTCTTGAACTTGAGAGGGAGTACCAGGTCCGGAACCAAACTTAATTCCTTAGCATCGATTCCACCATGATAGTCGGTGCTTTCCATTTCTTTAAATTTTTCTTTTAACCATGTACACTTTTCTTCAAGCTCTCTCGGGAGTTCTATCCTTGTCTTTTCTGTTGCTGTTACTTCATCGAGATTGAAGACCACAAGGTTGGTCGGGTTATCCTCCGGATTGGAGCCCGAGCCAGCCTGATAATTCATCGGTACTGAAACACCGGTCTTAAATAGTTGGGGCCTAATTGTGATCGATGGCCTTCTTGGGTACATATCAGGTTGTGTCTGAACGTCCGTTGGGGCAAAACCCGGAGGGTAGGTAGGATATTCATTATCATCTCCCGCATTGATCAAAGGGCTTTTCCCTTTTTTCTAATCCGCCAGCCAATAGACGAGTTAATTGATCCATCATGCTTTTCTGGGACTCCAGCATCTGGTCCCTCATATCTTGCTGGATTTTAGCAAGCTGTTCTTGCATACGTGTTTGTAATTGATCCTGAATCTCTTTTTGCATTTGTTCTAATCTCTCTAACCTTTGGTCCATTGCTCTTATTTTTCCTCTTGTACCGTAATGATGTTCTAGGGTAACTGTCATGATTTTTAGGGTTTCTTGTGAGTTTTAGTACGTATGATGCAATGCTGATGCATGAATGTAATGGATGCAATGAATACAAAAAAACGTTGATTCCAATTCGATTTCATTAGAGTAACTTTTCTAGAAAATAAGTTTCTTTATATAGAATAGATTACATATAAGGCTTGGCCCCGATACTTAAGGCCTTGACCTGCCTAAGAAGCCAAGCTAGCTCTCGGCCTCGGTCTGATTCCAACTCGTATTTTAAATTTAGCACATCGGCTTGTACTGCTAATGTTTGCAAATGATCAGCCACTTCTCGCACTTGAGTCAAAGCTTCGCCCATGACGTAGTCCCTGCTCCTGACTTGGTCTTGAGATTGATGAAGTTGCTCCTTCCATCGCTCGTTATCTACCTTGAGGAGTTCAATCTGAAGTTTACGATTTTGCAGTGCCGTTTTAAGTTCTTCTATATTCTCTTTTAATTCTTCGATTCTACTCTGACTAGCTTTCAACTCGATTACAGATTTAAGCGAACGATACTGATACAAGGACCTCTCTAACTCTGACATCCGAATCTTTAATCCTTCCTTCTCGTTTTGGCTTTCTACCAAACTTCTTTTCAGAGCACCTTCTCGAGCTTAAGCATCCCGAAATTTTTCTTCCCATTGGTTGGCTTTGCTTTGTTATTCTTTAACTTCCTGTCGCCACTGTTCAGATGTTTTTCCTAACCCAGCGGTTCTCATTGATCTGCGCAGCTTCTTATAGTTCATTTTCAAACTGTCCAAGTCCTCTTCAGCCTTGTTTTTTCCTTTTCTGAGTCTTTCAGCTTCTAATTTCTGGACATCGACATCTAACCCCAGCTGCATTTTTTCTTCCTCCAATTGCTCGATCATTTTCTCTAGCTCCAGACTCTTTCTCTCGAAATCTTGCCTGATGATTTCTAGCTCAGATGGGATTACTTTCAAGTGTTCTTCTATCGACCGAGGATTCCCTTGATCTGACGTAAGGATGTTGTCGTTAATCCTCTGATCCCTCCATCAGTCGTACTCAGGAGTATTCATGGGATTGGCAGCAAACTTTTTCATTCTACGAGTCTGGTTCCAGGCATTTGATATCTCGCGAACTTTCTTTTTGTAATTATTCCTTGTGAACACGAACTCGCACTGGGCTAACCCGTATGTTGGTGGTGTAAACTGTCTGGATCTATACTGCCTTAATACAAGCAGAGGAGCATATTTGATGGCTCCCCATACTTCTAACAAGGGAACCCAATCGAAACCTCCGCATCGGTATAATATTTCATCAGGAACTATCCACGGGGCTCTCCATTCAACGTTTTCTTCTTGCAAATTTTGGAGAACCGTCATCCAATTTTCTTCTGTAATATCATCTCGCCTCGATGTAGCTACTAACTCGTTCAGTGGAGAGTAATTTTCAGAGAAGATACGATACGAGACCTTTTCCACTTTCCAAAAATGGCTGTGGAACCAAGATAACAAGAGCTGTGCACATCCAATAAATCTCCCTTCACCCGCTCTTCTACAAGCATTCAATGATCTGAAAGTTTCAGCCAAGATTGCGGGTACAGGTGTGGTTCCTTTACCAAGCCTGTCAAAAAGGTCAGAAACAGCCTCGTCTACATGCCCCAAAGCTTTGGGGAAGATGACCAGTCCATAAATGCTCAGGGCGAAGACATCTACCCTTTTCTTCACGTTAGGGTGTGCTAAGATTAGATCCCTCAGGTTCTTCCAAGGAATGGATTTACAATCTCCTTTTTGTTTGATCTGGGTTGTCACCCACTATTCACTCATCCCTGTGATGTTCATCAGCTTTTTTGAAAATGCTGGGACGTTAGCAGGTCTGGAATAAATTCTGTCAACCTGAATCTTTGAGCAATGGAGCAAGGTCGTATATTCTTCTATAGTAGGTGCCAAATCTACTTTCCCGAAAGTGAAGCAACTATAAGCAGAATTCCAATATTGGGCAAGGGCTCGAAACAGGTGTTCATCTACCTTGACATCGAGCAGATAACTGTTTGACCTCGTCATCCCACTGACCCCAAATTTCTTTCATCTCTTGGAGATTATTCTGAGTTACGCTGATCCGAGTAAAATCCCATAACTCTGACACGTACCCCTCGATAAGACTGTCACCTTTCTCTTATTGTGTTGTCTCAGCCCATATCCGGACAGCCGCGTTGTCTTCTACTTTATCAAAAAACCCATTTTCCATGATAAGCTATCTATTTAGTAACCGAATGCGAATCAACACCTTTTGTGATGAAAATGCCATGCAAATACAATCAAAGTAAAACAAAAGCAGGTCAGTATTTCATACACAGTTTAAAGCAAACAAAGAATAATAAATATAGCACTTGCTTAGGTAACCACTAGGGTTTCGGAGTGGCTCTACCTAGGATGGGCTCTTAAAGCTCGCTACATGGGGTTCGGTTCTAGAGTTAAGGTACCTGAACCAACAGATTCCTTGATCTTCACCCATTATAGGCTCATACAGACCGAGTTCAGTCCAGGGGAATACATTTCCCTATGGCTGCACGGATATGAAAATCTCACGAAGACATAGGTACGGATGTATCCCGGAAGCGATCCACTATCCTGCACGGAGGTGCAGACCTTACGAAGGAGTAGTTTCTCACTCTCACTTAAAAGGGTGTGACCACAGCAGTCATGCAATGCAATATGCAAAAAGACTCAAACCAACGTAGCAGGTATTATATCATAAACCACAAAAATAGCTGATGAAATGCAATGAAAGGATCGTATTTCAAAACCAAATTTTCAATTTCCGATAAAAAGACAAAAGTTAATCAACTTGTGGCTTGACTCTCTTATTTTCCCCAGTGGAGTCGCCATGCTGTCGTAACCATTTTTTTGAAAAACGGGAATCGACTTAGATTTTGAAAATGAAAACGAATAGAGGGGCCGCCACCAATCCTTTTTGGTGAGGTGTGATCGGGTCACCTTAAATTAATCATTTTAATAAAAGTTAAGATTTACTAAAACGATAATTTTTTGGTCTACGAAAAACAGAAAATGAGTTCGGGAGTCGTTACGCACGAGGAAGGATTAGCACCCTCGGTACGCCCAAAAATTGGTACCTAGTTGATTAATTAGTGTCTTAGTGTCGAAGATTAAAAAAACTTGAAAGACTTTGAAATACGATCTCTCTTTGTAAAAAGCTCAAATGTTAAAGACCTTCTCGTCTCAAAATATGAACTGTCATATCCAGTAAGTTAGGACACGAAATCTTGAATTTTCGAGAGCGAGCTTGCCTTTTATATAAAATTTGCGTATTTTAATTTATTAAAAGGGTATTCGATTATTTAGAGTAAACGAGAGAAATCGAAACCTAGTAAGTTAGGGCACGTTTTCTCGAATTCTCAAACACTGAATATCGCCTTTATTTTAAAACAAATTCTTATTTCGAGGTGACAAAATGTCATACCCGGTAAGTTAGGGCACAACACTTCGTATCTCCGAGAATAAGCATTTTTCAAAACTCGTATAGCGATTTAAAATAGTATTCCGTTATTTAGGTTAAATGAGAAAAATCGAAGCCCAGTAAGTTAGGGCACGATTGTCTCGAATTACCAAATACGAAATATCACTTTTATGAAAGAATTATTTTAAGGCATCGAATAAAAACAACTTAATGTGATTTATAGGATTATGTCGTTACTTGGATTAAACGAGAAAAACTGAAACCCAGTAAGTTAGGGCACAATTTTCTCGAATT
This sequence comes from Gossypium arboreum, assembly GCF_025698485.1. Taxonomy (NCBI): domain Eukaryota; kingdom Viridiplantae; phylum Streptophyta; class Magnoliopsida; order Malvales; family Malvaceae; genus Gossypium; species Gossypium arboreum. Next base: position 61,087,828 of record NC_069079.1, read on the forward strand.
ATCTAAATACGAAACTTGTTTTATTTTAGAAAACACAATTATATGCGTCGAGTAAAGGACCAACGTAATCATAATCACATGGTGAAATGAGGAACAAATCGCAGGATTAACATGCATAATAATAATAACAGAGGTGGTGATATAAACAATAATAATGACGAATAATGTAAATTTGCAAATATATTGAGATACATATGAATAAACGAATAAACATAATGCCTAAAGCGTAATAATAACGAAAATATGAATGAATAAGAAACGTAAATAACTAAGTAATGAGAAAATAAATAAAAATAATAATAATAATAATGCAATGATAGTAAGAAAGAAAAAAAAGTGATAACAATAATATGTCAAATAATAATAATAATAATAATAAATATAGTAATGATAATAGTAAGAATATACAATATATAGTATTAGAGGTAAATACATAATACATACATATTAGAAATAATCATAATATTAAAAACAACTATTAATAACTATATAAATAGATATATAGTAGTACTATATACATGGTATAGTTAAAAAACATAAACATAAGATAATATGAGAAATAAAAATATATAAATGATATAGTATTAAGGTATATGCATAACAATAAAAATACAGTATTAAAAGATATATACACGTAATATAAAAAATGTATCTCAGTATCAAAAATATATACATAATAAAAATGCAATATTTGAAATATTTACATAGTATATACATGCTAAAACTAATAATAATGTTTTAAAAAATAAATATTAATGATATTACATAGATACATACATATATATTAAAATGAATACATGATAATACTAAAAGTATGTACACAATATATATAATATATTAATTATATATATATATATAATATTTATAAAAATATATACATGGTATAATGTTAATATGTATATGCATAATATGGAGTATGATATAGTATTTAAATGTGTATATATAAAATATATATTAAGAATAATAATTAAAAAACAACTATATGAATATATATAAAATATATGTAAGTATTAATTAAAACTCAAAATGTCTAAATAATAGTAAAATATGCTGATAATAATAATACGAAAGTAGTAGATAGAATAATAAATAATATTTAAAATAAAAATGGTAAAAATAATATAGGAACCACATTAAATCTAAAAAGGGACTAAATTCGAAACAAATATGAAATTTTGGGGCCGATTTTAAAAAGAAATAGAACAAAATGGACCCATTTGAATGCACGTGCGACTGTAGAAGGCCAAAAGGGCAATTTACCCGAGCCCTTAAAACGACGTCGTTCGAATGCGGGCCAAAATGAAACCAAAAATAAATTTTAAGGTGAAATTGAAATAAAAAAATAAAAAAATAAAAAAAAGACTAAATTGCGAGATCAGGAAAAAGCGGAGGGGCCAAAAGCGCAAATAACCCCTCCGCTTAAAAAACACGCGAATCTTCAGCAAAGTGGGTTGGGTCCTCAGGTTGGTGCCGGAACGGCGTTGTTTTGGAGCTGTGAGTTGAGCCCAAAACAGCGCAGTATTGTATCACTATATAAACCCAAATTTTTTTTTAAAAAATTCAGTTTTCTATATTCCTTTAAAAAAACAGAAAGCAAGCCCCTCAGCTCTCTCTCAGCCTCAGGTCTCCGTTGTCGGACCGGTCACCGTCCTCCACGCCGGCCACCATACACGGTGGCCGGAAATCGCCCTTAGGTAATTTTTTCCCCTTTTTTTTATTTTTTTTATTATACTCGATATATATGTGTATTGTTTTAATAGAAGGGATATTATACGTACAAACAAATTCGAAAAGAAAATTAAAAATGAAAAGAAAAGTAGATAAAACTTCGATTCAGTCTTCGATCTGTTTTGCTGCGGTTTAGAGTTAGTGTTTGAGTCTGTTTTTGATGTTAATCTTCTTTTTGTATTACGAGAAAATGAAAATCAAGAACCAAAAAAAAAAGAACCCCTTACACTCGATCCCTCTGTGGTTTTTATAGCCCCTTTTTTACAAGTGTTTTCTCCTTTCTTCTGCACACTGTCCTTTCTCTTTTAATGCTGCAGGCGAATGACGGTGGAGGCATGTACCACTTGCACTGGAGATGTGACTGGGGGCGGTGAGATTAAGTGATTTAGGGTTTCAGATTTTGAAACTCTAAATTTGGACTAATTTGATCAAATTGGGGTTAGAGTCTGTTTTGTTTTTAGGGGTTATTTGGGCTTTGGGATTATTTGGTTTAATTTGGGTACGGGTCTGGGGCCAAACGGATAGAAAATCTATGTTTCAACAAATGTTACATTGTATGATAAAGAAGACATCGTGGAGAGGGATAACTTTAAACTCAAAACATGCTCGTTTTGATTTCTGCCATCCCTGTTTCTCTTACATGATTACTGTCATAACCATTTTTTTGAAAAAAAACGGGAATCGACTTGGATTTTGAAAATGAAAACAAAAAAAAAACTAGAGTCGCCACCAATCCTTTTTGATGAGGTGTGATCGGATCACCCTTGATTAATCATTTTAATAAAATTTAAGATTTACTAAAACGATAATTTTTGGTCTCTAAAATCGAAAATGAGTTCGGAGTCGATTACATACGAGGAAGGGTTAGCACCCTCGATCGCCCAAAATTGGTACCTAGTTGATTAATTAGTGTCTCAATGTCGAAAACTTGAAAACTTAAAATACTTTGAAATCGATCCCTCTCTTTGTAAAAGGTTAAAGATCTTCCGTCTCATAATAATGAAATACCATGTCCAAGAAGTTAGGACACGATATCTCGAACTTTGAGACCGAGCTTGCCTTTTATTAATGTATTTTAACCTTTTTTAAAAATGTTCGGTTAGTTAGTGTGAACGAGGAAATCGAAACCCAGAAGTTAGGCACGTTTTCTCGAATTCTCAAACACCGAATATCGCCTTTATTTTAAAACAAATTCTTATTTCGAGATGACTAAGTATGATACCCAAGAAGTTAGGGCACAACACTTCGCACCTTCGCGAATAAGTATTTTTAAGACTCAGATTATGATTCAAAAGAATATCCCGTTATGTAGGTTAAATGAGAAAAATCGAAACCCAAAGAGTTAGGGTACGATTGTCTCGGATTACCAAATACGGAATATTTACTTTTGTGAAAGAATTACTATCGGGTTGGATAAAACCTAAATTAAGTAATGAAACGAAATAATAAAGAATGCATAACAAATAAAGATTGACAACCATAACAGGATAAACATAAACACAAATAGGAATGATAACGATAAAACGAAGATAAAATAAATCGTCAAATGAATAATAAGAAAGGAAATAATAAACAAGCTAAATGTTTGAAATTATTCTAAGAAAAACTATAAATAAAATAGATGATGAAATAATAATAATGAGAGTAAATGATAAATAAATAAAATATATGTGCTAAAATACATATATATTAAATTAGTTAATGTAAAAATAATAACATATAATAAATAAAAGGAAATATAATAATAATAATAATAATAATAATACAATAGTAATAATAATAAAAAGGTATCGTAATATAATAATAATAATAATGATAGCAATGATATTAATAATAATAATGGAAAATACTAGTACCTTAATAATAACATATGTTGATAACAATAATAATATATAAAGAATAGGAAATAATAATGCGGTAAAAAGGAATAATATGCTAACAAAATAATAGTAGTAGTAATGATAATTAATGGTAATAAAAAATAATAATAATAATAATAATAATGTAAATAAATACAAAATATATATATATATATATATATATATAACGTAACAAAATCAATATAAGATTAGTTAGTTTAATAATATGATGATGGCAATAGTAGTACGATGAAAATAATATTATTGGTCAAATCATAAAATTAACAAATTAAATAAGATTGACTAGAAGATGAAATAACATGGAATGTATATGATGAAAATAGGTAAGTATCATGGAAAAAAAAATGAATGGAGCAACAATATAGATGAAATGTATACATGAAAAATAGTAAGTAAATAAACAATATAGATGTACGTGATGATGATGGTACAACAAGAAAAAATAAATAAAAATAAACAAATTTTAAAGCAAAAATACGGGATAATAATAAATAAATGAATAAATAAACTGAAATTAAAATGAAATTTAAAATCTTATATAATAGTAAAATGAGTGATTGGTCAATATATAAATAGGAAAATGAATGAAATAATAAAATAAAAAGAATAAAATATGTAAATAGACAAACCGATGAATAAATGTATATATATAAAAATAAGAGGGCTCAATTATAACTTAAATAAAATTAAGAAAGTAAATTGAAATAAATAAATAATAAAAGGGTTAAAGTGTAAGTAATAAAATAGTTGAAATAGGCTCAAGAACTAAAATGGAGTGCGTAAATGCACAAGGGCTGAAAGTGCCAATGTTCCCAACCCCGAAAAAGGCACTCAAGCGGGGACTAAATTGGAGTGGCGCAAAGTTTAGGGCAAAAATTAAAGAAATGGAATAGTATTAAATTAGAGGTGGTACAAATGGGAGGGACTGTCATGCAAATTCCCTTTTAGGTGGAAATGTGCAATTCTAGCCTGTTGAGCAGGTCAACACGCGGCTCCCACTTCCTTAATTGCATCACTTTAAATTTAATATAGCTTTTATTATACATTCATATTTTTTAAATCTTTCAAAACCACTTTTCTAAACAATAAAACCCCCGAAATTCCTTTCTTTTACTCCCCAAAATCCCCTTTTCACTAGGATTTCACAAACCCATCATCGTAAATGTTCACCATGCCGAATCGGAGAGGAGGACTCGACGACGAGCCACAAGGTGGATCCGTAAGACTCTCTTCTCCTCTCTTTTTTTTATTTTTTTGCCTACTTTCGTTTAATAGATTTGTAAACAAAAATAAAAAGAAATAAAAAAAAACTAAAGAACAAAATGAAAACCAAGAGAATACGATCGAAAATCAACCTTTTTGTTTTTTTTTATTTACGAAAATCCTCGGTACAAGAATGGGGATCCTTCCTTTTACAATTTCTTTCGACCTCTATTTTTAGCCAAAAATCAGATAGAATCCAAAAAATCCCCTCTCAGCTTTTAATGAACATAAGGCTTTTATATAGCCCAAAATCCAAAGAAAAAAAATACAAAGAATTTCATTTTTTGGTGTTTTTCTTTGTTGTCCTTTTTTGTCTTCTTTTGCAGGCATAAAGTGGTGGAGGCAAGTGGGTGTGCTAGTGACAGACAACTGGTAGTGGCGGGCTAAGGTGGGGCGGCGGCTAGGGTTCTTCTCCTTCCTTTTTTGCTGAAAATTGTTTAAGTTTAGACTGGGCTTAGAGTTTTAGTCTGTTGGGCTAAATTGGGTTTGGTTAGGGTTGGTTTAAGTTGGGCCAAAATTGGGCCTCAACAATTACATTAGATTTACAACTCTACACTCAGAAGAACAAGTTCTGGCTTTCAAAACTCACACAACATTTTCCTGTTTGTGAAATTTAGCTGTTAATCCACGGTTTTTTTTTTATCAACTTTTATGTTTCAGCTTCTTCCCTGTTTCTGGAATTGATTCCAATTTTATCAGTTCTGCAAAATCTATGGAAAGTTGCCAAGAAATCAACAAAATAATAATAAATTATTCAGCTGCTGAAATTATCACTATAATTTTCATCTTTTATATCTATCTAGATTCAGACCAAATAGAATAACTAATGAATACAACAAAAGTAGGGGAAAGAAAGAGGGAAAAAAAAACCTTCCATGTACATTACCAAACAAAACACCATCACCCTAAAGCACCATTATCCCAAGAAACAAAAACGTCTCCAAGGCCGGCTTCCAGATCCACCCACTGCCCTTCCTCAAACTCTGCCCCACCATCCATCACCTTAATCTCCACCAATACAAACACCTCTGCCACCTCTACCACCTCCACCACCACTACCACCCTCCCTTTCCCTAACCCCATAAGCCCTCTTTTCCCTCTCTCCACTCTGTACCCCAATCTCTCCCCTACCTCCCTAACCCTCTGCATTACCCCATTCAGCTCCATTGAAGTTGTATACCTCCTTTCCTTCCTCTTATTATCCCCTCCTTCTAAAAGCCCTGACAAATCCAACCCTGAAGACAATGCTATTATATCAAAAGCATTAACTCCATTACAAACCATATCATGTTTCAACTTCCTGTCATGTAACAAACTTTCTTGTTGGCTGTTTGATGATGGAAACGTCTTTGAAGTTCTCTTAAACCATGAAGTTTCCATTAACTTGGCTATGCTCATTCTTGTGTCGGGGTTCGGGTCTAAAAGCTGCCATATTATAGCTTTTGCTTGCTTTGATATCCAAGATGGAAATTGGAACTCCCTTCGTTGAATCTTTTTGTACATAGTCATCAAGTTACCATCATCAAATGGTAAATAACCTGCCAATAGAACAAATAAAATGACACCACAAGACCAAGCATCCGCCTTGGAACCCTTATACCCTTTTCTCCGGACAACCTCAGGAGCCGTATAAGCCGGCGTTCCGCAAGCTGTATGCAGAAGACCGACGTCGTTTAGCTGTTCTGGTAGAGCCGAGAGACCAAAGTCCGAAACTTTAAGATTTCCACTTTGATCTAACAACAGATTTTGAGGCTTCACATCACGGTGGGCGACACCGTTTAGGTGGCAGAAGTGGAGAGCGGAGACGAGTTGGGAGAAGTACCTACGTGCGGCGGATTCAGTTAATCGGCCACGGCGTAACACTTTGGAGAAGAGTTCACCACCGGAGGCTAGTTCCATGACGAGGTAGATCTTGGTCTTTGAGGCCATCACCTCGTGGATTTTAAGAATGTTCGGGTGATGTTGTAGGCGGCGCATAGCTGAAACTTCCCGGATTATCCTCGGTTCCATGGCGGCATCTACTGTTTTCGTTTTGTCTATGATCTTGATCGCCACGACGCTGTTATTGTCCTCAAGAGAAGTTGCCTCGTGAACTTTTGCAAAGCTTCCACGGCCTAACAACCGACCCAATTCATACTTACCTAAAAGTATACTTGCTGGTGTTTTAGTACGGCTGAGTGTCGGTATCTCTGGTGGTGGCGGCGGCGGAGACGACGGTGGTGGTGGTGGAAGTGGAGCCACTGACGGCATGGTGTATGGCGGCGAATAGGGAGTACCACAACGAGGTTGAGGTAGACGGTTAGTTGGGATATATAGTGGGGGGAAGTTTGGTTGGCTTCTCGCTGTCAAAGACTAAAATCTGGTGGGACTTTCCTTCCTAAACTACCCTTTAGATCTAGTATAATTTGATTCTTGTTTTGATTGGAAAATTAGGTTAAAATATACTTTTAAGTCCTGTATATTTTGTATATTTAAAACTTAGTTCTTTTACATTTAAGAATTTTTTTTCCCTCCATTTTTTAAATTTCAATTCCAATTGCTAAATTAGTTAGTATGACATTTTGACTTTTAAGAAATACTTATTTAGTAGTCATGTAATAAAATAATGATTTGTAATTAACTTGAATTTAACAGAATAACTTTGACCAAATTAACAATTAAACATGTATTTTATATCTGAAAAATAGAAAATTAAATTTCTTAAAATAAAAGTACGGAACTAAATTTCAAATATGTAAAAAGTAGATAGGCATAGAACATATTCAACTTAAAAACTTTCACTTATTTTTGATTAAAATTGCTGTTGCTCTTCATACTTAAAAAAGAAGAAGAAGTAAGATTCAATAATTAAAAAGTTAAAAATAAAGTGTTTTTACTTTTTTAATTTAAAAATCTTACTATTATTATTAATATTTTTTTGTTAAAATTTATTAAATTAACATGGTAATTAAGTTGTCCTCACATGATTATAATTGATGAAAAACAAATATATTAAGTTTTTGATGAAAATTACTATCCGCTTTAATGATTGGATTAGAATTTTAAAATTAAAAAGAATAAAAATTTAATTTTAACTTAAAAGTATAATGACCGCATCTTAAATTTTATAAAAATATAGGGACTAAATATTCTTTAAATTTTTCGTTGCAAATTTCAAATGAGTCTCTTTTATTTTGCCTTCATAAACCATCAGTTGTGTCCGGAATAATTGAACTACAAGTACTTTTCTTTATCTTTTTCTTTTCTTTTATTAAAGTGAGAAATGTTCAAATTTTACATCAACTTTTATCTAATATAATATATTAAATTTGATTTAATAATTATACACATAAAATTTTAATTTTAATATAGAAAAATTATCTCATACACAATTTGTAAAATTGATTTAGGTGTGACAATTGTATTATAGAATATAATAAAAATATAAATATAAATATAAATAAATTCTTTAAACTTCACAAAGAATGTATGAAATAATTACTCTTCATGAAACTTTAATTTTATTTTAAGAAAACAAATATAAGCCTTTGCTTAATAATAATATTGAGGTCTTAAAGAATTCTAATATCTTAAATTTAATTCTATGTGTGAGTTGTCTCCAAATTCTCTTTGAATTAGATCTTCTTATGATATAAGTTAAGATATAATTCAGTTATCAATTTTATTATGTTTTGTAATAATTTCTTTTAGCTATAATTATTTAAAATATGTATCATGAATGGTGTAAACTGAAATATAAATTTAATAAATTCAAAACAATTTAAAAATACGTATCACTCAAGAATAATGGTCTTTTATTACCAAAACAATAATACTTGTCTTTTTCTGTTTAAAAGAAACTACCCACTAATCAACTTTTTAATATAATTTTATTTGTTTTTATTCATCGCATAATAGTGTGTTATAATTAATTTAGTTTTAAAAGAAATAATCCATGTTGATTGCTTCGACTATTCAACTTTTGAAATAATTTGTTGTTTTTATATATATATAACTCTGAAGTAATCTCATTGATATAGGAACCCTAAATCCAGACACCAAAAGGGGTAGTTTGGTCGATAAGGAGAAAAGTTAAGGAATTGAAATTGAGTTAAATCATATCAAATTAAGCATTATCTTGTTATGAAGGAGTGTGCTTTTAAAATTGTTCAAAATGATTAGATTACAATTATAATTATTATTATTATTATTATTATTATTATTATTATAAAATAATAAAATATAGACACCTATAAATCAATTTCTTAGCATGTGACTATATATATTTAAAAACTGTATGTAGAGAAAAGAAATTTTAGTAACGCAAATGATATGTTTTTTGAACTTTAAGAACATCACATGTGATGAAATGAAAATAATCAGAGGCAAACATTAAATTGGGATAATAATCATTTCCTAAGTCCTGATATGAGCGGTGGATTGTTTTGGTACGCAAAAAAATTAGGGCAATGGTGAATCAATTAATAAATACGGCAACTTACATTGGTAGGGCCTTAATTATTAGTATTTGTTTTGTCTTACAAACCTTTAGATTGTTGATGAGAAAATGACATAACAATTTTTAAAATTGACATAATAGTAACTTTAACCCTCAATATTTATACATTGTATCAATTTAATCTTGATTCTTACAAAATTTGCCCTCAGTGTTTATACATTGTGTAATTTGATCTTTCTCCTTTTTTTTTTCAATTTTACTTTTCTTTGCAACTCTTTCACCTAAAAAGCTAAAAAAAAAAATCTATCAATTAAATTTTATCAAAAATATACCAAAAATATAAACACTCGAAAATCCAATATAATAATTTTTATTTTTTCTCATTCTTTTAAAATTAACCCTTAACGTCACAAGTAAAAGTAAAATTGCAAAAAGAGGACTAAATTACACAATGTGTAAATGTCGGGGTTAATTTGACACAATGTACAAATGTTGATGGTTAAAGTTGTTATTATACCAATTTCAAAAGATGTCAAATTATCTTTCGTTAATAATTCAATGGCTAGTGACCTTAAAAAAATTCAAATTGTTAAGTGACTGAAAAAATCAAATAATTAAATAATTATTTTATAACTTTTCATAATTTAATAATTAAAAATAATTTATTAATAATTAGATGATTATAATCCAGTTTACTCAATAAATAAATTGGAGCATTGAATCATTTATAGTCATGTCTAATTTTGCTACCTATAAAGTGGCAAGCATCGCCGCCATTACGCTTGTAAGAAAATAAATTAAAAACAATATATTAGGAAATTCTACCAAAAACTCTTACAACAAAGCTAAAAAAAAAACTTACCATAAGCTTCAAAAAATAGGAGCCTTTAGCTTGAATCAAAATTAATTGTAACTGTTGAAAAAAGGGATAAAGCCAAAACAAAATCGGAAATCACCAGTTATGGTAAATTCACTAAAGGTCAAAAAAGAAACAGTTGTAGGTTCAAAAATAATTCTTCACCAAGCTGCCATTCCTCGTTCCTTCTCTTGACCAATTCTTGTCGGCCTTCCTTCCAACACATTCTGGTCGATACCACTACCGTGTTTGCTGCTTTCCAGCGCTAGTCAAAGCCAGCTGCATCATCAATGCCATAGGTTCTATTTAAGGCAACGTTTTATGCCATCAATGCCATAGGTTCCATTTAAGGCAACGTTTTATACCATCTCATGCTTTCATCTTCTTCGCCGCAGTTCTAACCGATCCCAGTGGACATCTTCGCCTTGTCTATGACTTTCCAACGACTAACGAAGTCCACTTCCTTGTTAGTGTCGTAGGTTCCAATTGGTGCATTTTGGTCGTTCCTCTTCTTCACCATGGGACGATCTGTAATATCCTGAATTAGGGCTTAATCAGAATAGTGGTTTCGTGACCACAAATCCGAGATAGAAATAATAATTTTATAATTATTTTGATGATTATGATATGATTGCATGATTGTGTGAAAATTTCGTGATGAAATTCTATGCCTAAAGTGCTTAAATTGAAAGTAGGGACTAAATCGAATAAGTTGCAAAACTTGCATTCTAGAAGTTTTTAGTATGAAATTGTTTTGGAATATTAATGAAGAGGTCTTAAATAGCAATTTTACCAATTTTAAGTTCATGGACAAAATTAGGACATGGAAGGAATTTTGGAAAGTTTAGTAGTAAGGGTATTTTGGTCATTTAGTTATTAAAATGAATTAAAACAAAATTAAAAGTCAATTTTGTCCATCTTCTTCATTAGGCCGAAATTTCAAGGGTTCTCCATAGCTAGGGTTTGTTTCAAGCTTCCAAGCTCCATAGTAAGTGATTCTAAGCCCCGTTTTTAATGTTCTTTACGTTTTTGGAATCCCGGTTAAGCTTATGTTAGCAATAATTCAACCTAGGGTTTATGTTTGGAAAAATACCCATAGGTGAAATTTGTGTATTTTGATGTTTTATGATAGAATATGAGGTTTTAAATTATGTTAGACAACTTGTGCTACTCGGTTTTGAGTGAAAACGAGTAAAAGGGCTTAATCGACAAAAATACCTAATAGTCACAAGTATATGTTAGAGAGAGAATTTGATGTTTCCATAGAAGGGAAAAGTGATCAGCATGTTATAAAACATAAGAATAAGGAATAAAGTTTAATTCCCGAGCCTAGGGGCAAAAGTGTAATTATGTAAAAGTTTAGGGGCAAAAGTGTAATTTTTCCAAAGTTTGTATTAAATGCTGTTTTGATGAATGTATGTATTAAATAAGATTAATTTGGTATTATAGATCAAGAAAAACGAGATTCAAGTCGTGATCGAGGAAAAGAAAAGATTGTGGACTAAATTGCAAAATCTTTATATTTTGGTACCAAGGTAAGTTCATGTGTAAATAATGTAGCATAATTGTTATTTTTAAGTTATTGATGTTAATTATATGATGCGCTGATTTTTAATCGTGAAATATTATGCTTTGTGGTTAATGTTGAGTAATATGCAAATTATGTTTACTACTTGATAAATATGAATTGCTACCGAGTATCGGTTCCGATATTCCATGGAAGACGGCAAATATGAGATCGAGGGAAAAAGCCCGTTTGAACCTTAGGAATAGATTAGGATACAAGTGACATGTCACTAGGATGGTTGAGCATCCGAACTCGTTGAGTTGAGTCCGAGTTCATTTATGGATGCAAATGTCTGAACTCGTTGAGTTGAGTCCGAGTTCGTGAGATGTAACTAGGCATCCGAACTCGTTGAGTTGAGTCCGAGTTCACTTATGGATGCGAACGCCCGAGCTCGTTGAGTTGAGTCCGAGTTCACTTAGGGGCGGGTTACATGATTTCTTGATTACATATGAGGCACTTATGTGCAAATTATCCGTGTATCCGAGTTGTATTCCGATGTGTTCAACGGGTGAAATTTCTAGTGAAATGAAAGAACACTTAAGATGCAAGCGACGTTTTGGTAAGTGTTGTGAAATGGACACTTTGGACAGGTATGTTCTTAACCCTCGGGTTGATAATAGATACAACAACGATAAGATAGTAAGATGATGAATGATGTTTAGAAATATGATATATGTTTTGGTGATACCATGCTAAAGTTGTTTGGTATATTTGTATTGTTATGTTACTTGTTATTTACATATGAACTTACTAAGCATTTATGCTTACTCCCTCCTCTTTATTTACTGTAGTTTTGAACAAGCCAGCTCGGGAATCGGGACGGTCAAGGTTCGATCACACTATCCAAAGGACTTTCATCCGGGTAAATGGCTTGTAAAACTTAAGTATGGCATGTATAGCAATATATTTATTTTGTGTAAATAATTTTATGATATGGCCATGATTGGTTGAGAAAATGTTTGATATTGATAAGTCATGGTGATGGTTAAATTTAGATCATGTTTGATATCATGGAAGTTTAATAGGTTATCTAGTTCATAACAACTCATGAAAAGATGAAATTTGCCTTAAAATGTAATATTGCTGCAGATAATGACATGAATTTGAAAAATCACTAAAAATAGTCTAAATGGAATTAAATGATTAGCAAGTTATGAAATTGAAGCTTAATGAGTCTATCTTCATATAGATAAAAAAAAAGAGGCATATAAATTATAGTTTATGAGATATTTGAAACCTTGTGAAACAGGGCCAGAGTGATTTCTGGATCCTCTGTTCTGATTTTAAAATTCATAATAAATTTTACAAAAATAATTAGAAGTTTTTATTTATATGTACAGGTTCATTATTGAGTCTAGTTTTAATAGAAATAAACCTCATAGTCATTTAATTTCTGTATAGAGAAATATCTGATTCGTAATACACAGAGGTCAGAGCAGTCAAACCCTGAAATAGGGGAGACTTTAACTAATAAACTGTACTAATTGGCCCAACCAAAAATTCTAGGAAAAAATTAGTAAATATATATATGAATCTAAATTTAGGGAAAATTTACAGATCTAGATTTCGAGTTTCGTAACTCGAGATATGATTTTTCTTGTAACTGTGACGCGGGTAGTTAGAAAGCTATGAATGTAGAAATAAATGATTTGAAGTTCTTAATTTGATAAATATTGTTCGGTAACCCCTCAAGCTCGACTCTGGCGATGGTCTCGGGCGTGGGGGCGTTACACGATCTTTCTTTTCTCGATGTTTCTGCCCCCTCGACATTGCTACCCTTTTTTTACTGTGGGAATCATTCAATTCCTTGTCTCTTTTCTTTTTCATTTTGAACTCGTCTCTTTTTAGGAGAATTAGTTAGCTTTGGAAACCATTCAAAGGATCGTCAATCGCATAGCTTGGAACATTATTTTGAGAAGTAATGCATGTTATATAGTAGTTCAATGACTATTTTTTTCAATGTGCTAATGTGCTTCATTTAAGTTATGCATTATTTTCATTTTCCAGAATCAATAGAGAACTTTCTCCTCAGAAACAATGGAAGGAAGAAGCAGAATTACTAACAGAGGAATTGATGATTTCAATTCAATATACATGTACCATCTCTAAAATCATTATGAAATAAAAGTAGCATTAAATGAGAATTGTGTATAATAGATTCTTTGGTAAAGTAAAATAATAATAAAAAATTAATAAAAGAGAAAGATGGTGGATTCCAAATAAAGTTGAATTAATAAGTATGTCGTGGTATGTTAATTTAAGATAGGGATTAAATTGTAAATATGTGAAAAGTTTTGTATTTAAGTATAATTATTCAAAATTTGAATGGTTAAAATGTAAATACGAGAAAAGTTGAAGGAACAAAAGTGCAAATAACTTAAAATTTCTTATGGCACAAAATTGGTTAGTAGGGACCAAATTGAAAAAGTAGAGAAAAATAGGGGATTAAATCACAATTTTTTCAAAAGTGAATAGTGATTCAAAGATGAAATTGTAGAGAATTATGAAGGGCGAAATGATCATTTCTTGATTTGGATAATTATCAATTATTGAAGTGTAATGATTAAAGATGAATGGTGTTGAAGGATAATTGGTTAGAATAATTTAATATTATTTTATTATTATAAATTTAAATTAATTAATTAATTAATGGTTAAGTAATTAGAAAATATCAAAGAAAAATCTTCATCCTTCCATCATTCTCATGTTCACCATTCTTAAAGAGAAGAAAGTTTACTTTCTTTGCAGTTTAGTCATTTCCTTGAAATTTATAAAGAAATCCTTGAAATTTCATTAAAATTTCTAGTAAAATTAAGCCTCCAACAATCTAGTAATCTTAGATTTCAAGAAGGAAGATTGCATGTTCATGATGGAGGAGAGAGAATGTCACACCCCGAAAATTGGCAGATCCGAAAATATGAGTAAGGTAGGTATGCAAACTGTTGGGCGCGTTGTGGTAACATAATCCGCCACCCTATTGGCCTGATGGCGAGTTAGAATGCATACTAGTGTTAAAGCATTTTCCCATTGGCAATATATAAGGAATTGATTGCAAGATGTTTCCAAAAGAATAAAGATTACACCCAAGAAAGTACGCACCTATGAAGGAGAACTCCCTAGAGTTTTGTTTGAGCACCAAGAGCTTCTCAAGTGTATGAAGAAGTTGTAAGAGACTTAATTGTCTTTAAGACCATGTCGAACGTAAAACACCACCAAGACATAGTACGCTCGATTTTGCATAAATACTGTTCAAGTGGATTTTGTATCGGGTTTAGTTAGGAGCTGTTGGGATCCTACAGCAATAGAAGAATGAGATCAAAGTAAAGAACAGAGTAGTAAGATATATGAAAGATTACTTTTACACTAAAACAAGTCAACTAAAAAAATTATCACAAGCAGCATAGCTGGCCATCTCCCAATAAGAGTCAAATGGATTGATTTGACCCTCCCATGACTGGTCAATAGTGAGGTTAACCTTTGTTGGATTTTCTTTAACCTACCCTGGATTTGGTAGGGAAATTAGGGGGATCGAGAGTATATCTATGGGAAGGGGACATTTTAGATGACTTTTCTATTTGATTAATGTTCAGGTTTTTCTTTCTAACCTTAACATCCTCTTCTTCTTCCTCGTTAAGATCAGACTAAGATCTTGTCTAATAAGTAAATGATTCTGTAACACCCCATACCCATGTCGGAGTAGAATACAAGGCATTACCTAACTCGATCTCATGCACACAAACATTCTCCAAGTCACCAAGGCTTGGTCCAATTTAGAACTTTTTCTATTTCTACTTTAAACTTCTTATTATGGGCCTACGAGCTCTAAATTGACCATTGAAAACTATTCAGGATCAACCTGGGTCCTTAAACCGTCTATAGAAAATTTGACTTTAAAACAGGGCACACGCCCCTGTAGAAGGGCAACACGCCCATGTGGCCATTTCAACATGGTCGTGTTGATGGCTCGTGTGGCTCACACGGCCTAAGCAATACAAGGACACGCTCGTGTCCTCCACTTGTGTGGAATTAATTCTAAATGCACACCTAGCACACGCCAGTGTCCCTGGTCTGTGTCCTTCACATGGCCATGACACGCCCGTGTACAAAAACATGGACATTCTATTTCTGACGTCAGCATTCCCAAAATGTCACACGGCCAAGGCACAGGCCCGTGTGCTAGGCTGTGTCCATCACACGGCTGAGACACACAACCGTGTCTTTTCCCGTGTGTTTATTACTATGCATACTGACTTGAAATTTTTACGTCCAGAGGACTCACGGCTGGACCACACGCCCATGGGGCAGACCGTGTGTAACACACGGCCTAGACGCACGCTTGTGTGTCTACCCGTGTGGACGACATAAGGCTATTTACCAAGCCTCTTTGTCACCCTACTTACACAAACTACACAAAAGCAACCAAAACAATACAAGAATAATTTATTTAAACCAATCAGCCACAATAGACTACATATCAATTAAGCAATTACTCATTCATGAGAGTAACTTCATTTACATATATCAAAATGAATATTTGCCGCCATTCAAGGCTTACTACAAAATGAAAGGTTTCCAACCCTAGCCAACACATTTGGCCAGTTCTCAATGACATAAAAATAGTAAAGTCTAAGCCCTATACATGCCATATTCAAAAATATAAATCAAACTATACTGAATGCTTCGATTGATAGTGTGATCGATATCTTTTACTTCCTTTGGTCCTTGAGCTAGATAGGATGCACTATAAGAAAATGAAAAAGGAAAGGAAGTAAGCCTAAAGCTTAGTAAGTTGCACATATATAAATATTCAACATAACTTTACCATTCATCAACAAGTATCATAATACACAAGTGGCATAAGCAAAACTTACTCCTCAGTATTCAATACACCTCATATAACATATATTGAGCTCGCATTTTATACATACCATATAGGAACCTGTACCACTCACAACACGGTTATACTTTCATTGTTAACTTGAAATCATACTTTCACCGTTGAACCATTTGGAACATTATTGGATATTCATTTAGCCTCAAACATTGGGTCAGGTGCTGATGCCATGTCCTAGACATAGTCTTACACTGACACATTTCGTAGCCGATGCATGTCCCACACATGTCTTACACTGGCTTACGTCTCGAGGCTGAAGCATGTCCCAGACATGTCTTACACTAGCACTCGTCTCAATGCCGATGCCATGTCCCAAACATGGTCTTACACTGGCTCTCATAATGCAGCCGACGCATGTCCCAGACATGTCTTACACTAGCTCACACAAATGACCCAAACGTCATGGCATGAATATCCGATTTATTTCCTAAGGTTCAATCAGGGATTCTACTATCTCTATTCTCATCACATTTTCTCATTTCCACAATCAAGCAATTTATGCTATAATAATTTTAATACAATTCAAATACATATATTATTAATGTAGTTGTACTATTTACATGCAACTTACCTCAGATTAAAAATGTGGTGACTAGTCGATTTGCTTGGCTTTCCCCCTGTTCAGATTTGGATTCAGTATTTCTTGATCTATAATAGAAAAATGCACTTATTTAGACACTAAATAAAATTTAGCAATAAAAAATTTATATCTTTGGTAAAATGACCATTTTGCCCCTAGACTTTGACAAAATGACCATTTTACCCCTAGGCCCAAAAATTGATTTTTATCGAATTTCTTCATATCTTAAGCCTAGCCGAATCCTTTTTACTCTTATAGCAACTCCAAATTCCCACTATTTTACATACTTAACATATATTTTACAACTTATGCAATATAGTCCTTTTAGGTGTTTTCATGCTAACACCTTTCACAAAAGTTGTTCATAACACACCCAAGACTTATTTTCTTCCATAAAAACTCAGCAAACATTACAAACCCTTTCATGGCAAAACCCTACACTCTTGATCATTTTGCAAAATAGTACACTCATTTGAAAGCCAATGTTTTAAGGGTCTCAAAAGTACAAAAATATTCAAGAAAAAAATCACTTACTTGAGAAGGCTTAAAGTTGCTGAAATTTCAAGCTTTTAAAACCCCATTTCTTTGTTGAAAATTTTGATCAAAAGAAAGGATGGAGAAAAGAAAATGATAGCTAGGCCTTTTGACATCATTATAGTACACCTTATGTTATCAACATTACCTAATGTTGACTTTACCACACTTTTATCTCTCATGGCCGACCAAGCTACCACAATAGGGTCTAATTGCCCTTTAAAGATCCCCAATCTTTATTCTCTAGCTATTTGACATATTCAATTTAGTCCTTTTTCTCAATTGAGCTCATGAACATCAAAATTAACTCACCAATTTTTTCATACACTAATATAAACATGCAATGACTCCAAAATAATAATAAAATAATTTATTCGAATCCAAATTTGTGGTCCCGAGACCACTATTCCAACTAGGCCCTAAATTGGGTTGTTACAAATTCTGCCTCTGGTAAGTATTATAGATTTGCACGTTACGATTATAGAAGGGAAAAGTGTTATAGGAAGGCCCTACATGCGGGTCGCATGTAGTTGAAATGTTAGTGAAATGTTTGTAATAGAGATTTTAATGGAAATCTTATAATCTTTTAAGTAGTTGATGCTACTGGATTAGGAAAGCCAATCAAAACAAAAACTCCAAGTCAAAGTAAAGGGAGGTGATAACTCTTGAAAAAAGTTATATTTCTGTAACACCTTTAACCTCTCTATGTCAACGGATTACGGTCACGGGCATTACTATCAAATCAATCAATCAATTAATCAATCATAATTAAAATGCAAGTTAATTCATTCAAATCACAGTAAAAATTACCTATACAGTCCTAAATACAAGTTTATAGGACCCTAAAAATGATTTAAGAACAAATAAGGGCCAATTTGAAATAATTCTAGAAGTTTAGGGTGAAATCTCAAAATGCCTAGAAACAGGGGACACACAACGGTGTGGCTAGGCCGTCTGGAATGACCTAGGCTACGTTACTTTCGAAGTTGGGACACACAACCATGTCCCAACGCTATGTCTCTACCTGTGTAACTCACTGACTTGAGACACACGGCTGTGTCCTAGCCTATGTCTTTGCTCGTGTAATCCATTGACTTGGGTCACACGACCGTGTTGCAGGCTGTGTGTCAGCCTCTGTGGAAACTACACCTATACTATTTTCTTTACATGCTCAGGGCACATGCTCGTATGTGTTGCCCATGTGTGACACACAGGCGTGTGACAAACCGCATCCTAGGCCGTGTGTACTTAAATGTACCTTAAAACTGAAGTTTACCAAATTGTGATTACTTGGGCACTAAGCAACCATTTCACCAACCATTTAACCTATCCAAAACACAATCAAACATACTCAATTCATACCAAAACAACCATTTTAAGTGCCTAATGTACCCTCATTGGTACCATAATTTATATCATCAAACAAATTAACAAAGCATTAACCATTCAAAGCTTTCATACATACCAAATTTTAAGCTAAAAAAATACCAAAACTAAGCTAACATACTAACATAGCCTCAACAATAATCAAATATATACAAGTAACCATCATCTCACTTTAAACCAAAATAACATCACACTAACAAACCAAATATCAACCAAAAACTTCCTAGGTACATGTTGTTGAAACCTCTTTTTTGAAATCGACTTTTTATTTTAAAAACGAAGATGGAGTCGCCACAAATCCTTTTTATTGGGTGTGATTGGATCACCTTGAAACTTAATCATAAAAAATGGTTAAATTTACTAAAGCGACAATTTTCAGTCTACAAAATCTAGGAAGTAGGTTCAGGAGTTAGTTATGTATGAGGAAGGATTAGCACCCTCATAAAGCTCAAAATTGGTACCTAGTTGATTACTTGATGTCTTAGTGTCGAGAATTGAAAATTCAAAAAAAAAAGATATGATCCCCTTCTTGCATGATTTTATTAAAATACCGCAAACTAAATTGAAATTTAAGGAAAGAGCCTTCTTATTTTGAGTCAATCGAGAAAAGGATCATGTCCCGTAAGTTAGTGCACGATATCTCGAATCCTCAAAAATAAGGGTTCTCGTCATTTGATTATTACCTAAGTCCTATGTATTTTGAGTTTTAAATAGGATATTTAGTTATTTTGGTTCTAGGAAGAGACCATACTCCATAAGTTAGGAGAACGGCTCCTCAAATTCCCAAAAATAATGAACATTGCCTCAGTTTTAATTATTTTTTGTGTTTTTGCTCAAAAACGGATGAATGTATGTAGCAATATTTACAATGTACGATGATGGCGAAAATATGATATTAACAAAATAACCACATAAATAATGAAATGAAATGACAAATATTATAATGAATACAATAATAAGAAATAATAATAAAATATTTAATTAATAATACTATATGATAATAATGATAATAATAATGAAATAATATAAAAAAAGTATGATAATAGTCTAATTACATTCAATAAATATTGATATTTGAGCAAAATTAAAAAAATAATATTAATTAACAACAATAATCACTTAATATTATTAATAGTATCAATAATTAAAAATAAAGGACCAAAATAAAATAATAGGAAATTGAAAGCCAAAATATAAATTATATAAATTAAAGGGCGAAAATATAAATAACAAAATTAACGTGTTGGAAATTAAATAATGGGAAATAAAGGGTCTGAATTTAAGAAAGGTAAAGGACTAAATTAAAATTAAAAAATTTAAAATCCGAATTGCAAAAAAAAAACAAAAAAAAAGAAAAGCAAATAAATGACTAAATTATAATATGTGAAAATGAACAGGGACAAAAAGGGGTATTATCCCACCCATATTACATGTGTCCTTCCCTCAGTGGGTCAACAGTGGGTCAAGGGACTAAATTGCACAAGAATAAAATAAAAAAAGATAAAAATAAAACAAATAAAAATGAAATAAGACGGAATGAAAAAGGAGCAAAAAAGCGGAAGGACCAAAATGACAATTAGGCCTCTCCATGCGAAAACACACGGATCCTGGGGGTCGAGTTGAATTATTTGGGTCAGGCTTGATACAACGTCGTTTTGGGATTGGGCGTCTAAAGCCAAGCCCAAAACGACGTCGTTTTGAAGGGGTATATAAAATAAAAAAAAATCTAAAAAGAAATTCATTTCTGAATCAGTTAAAAAAAAAACTCCTTTTTCTTTCATTTTTTCTCTGAAGTTGCCCTCCCTTTTGGTCACAGGGCCAGCAGTCTTCGCTATGGCCACCGATCATCGGCGATTAAAATTGCCGCTTTTAGTGGCCGAAAATCACAAAAGACTCCCTTTTGAGTCCCCTTTTCGTGTAGAACACGGCTTTAAGGTCAAAATCCCTAAAAAACGATCAAAAGTTCAAAAAAAAAAAGATAAAACCTTTCGGTTTCTTGTTTTTTTTAAAAGAAAAAGAAAAGAAAAAGAAGAGGTGGCCCCTACATATCTTCACCCAATGAAGTTCGAATGGAACCTTAATGGGTTTGGAGGCCTTTTAGATCTACGAAGGACTTCTACGACAGCCGGAGACAAAGGGCCGCAGGTAAAAGTTGAGCCTTTCATTTTTTATATTTTTCTATTTTAGACGAAATCAATAGGAACTACCTTTGATAATTCTTTTGCTTTTTTGATTTCGAGATGATTTTGGCTTTATAGCCATATATATTATAAGATATATTATTTTTGCTTTTTGTTTTATTTTCTCTACTTCTACTTTTTGCTTCTATTTCTTTGTTGTTTTGCAGGTGATGGTGGCAGAGGGGCGAAGTCAATGGCAAGCCTGTCGACGTGGCGAGGCTACAGCATGAGAGGGAGCTAGGGTTTCTGATAATTTTATAAGGTTTTGGGCTTGGGTTGGTGTAATATTGGGCTTTAGGGTGTAGGTAATGGATTAGGGTCATTGGGCCTGTAATTTGGACTGTTTATTATTTGTTTGTTTATTTATTTTTTCTTTTCGTTAGGTCTAGGTTGGAAGAATTCGGGTTGTTATTGTAACACCCCCATACCCGACCCGATTGACGAGTAAAGGTATCAAGATGTCACATTCGTTGTCGAAACAACTACTAAAAAATTCAAATCAATTTACCATATTCTTTAATTAATGTAGATCATTAACTAATTATAGTAATAATTGAATTTACGATAGAATTAATTATGAGTTAAAGGAACTCATTAAAATATCCACAATTGATCGAAGGCCAAATTGTAAAGTTCATAAAGATTTTTGAACTGTTGTCACAACATTGGGGTTTCCACGTTGTGACATGGCGAACTTGTCATCGTGGCGTCGTCTCCATTTTCCTATAAGTTCCACGCTTTATTTTTATTTATTTAATTTATATCATTACCTGAACCATATTCAGATGTCATAACCGCCGCTTCATTTTACATATCATCCACTTACATCTCTTTCTAATCTCAAGTCCTCATAAAAACATGATATTCAATCAAAGATAACAAAGTTTATTAAATTAACACATATTAAAGTTTTACAAATACGACTATTTGAGGACTTGCACTTGAAAAATTAGTTTACCCACTTTATGTATATTTCATATTTATTTCTAAATTGTGCCAATCAATTTAATTCTTCATTAAATTTTAACAAAGAATTCAATATCACATCAATTAACAATTATTTACTTATTATTTTATCAATTCGTTTAAAATATACTCACATGTATTAATGATTCCATCACCTACAACTATTTCAAACATTTCAAATTCATCTACTATTTATATATATATATATATTCATATATTTTTCCTCCTCCTCCTCTCCATTCCACATCCTTTATGTATATATTTGTTAAAATCTTTAGCTTTTAGTATATAACATGCTTATATGTAACATTATCTATAATTCCACTACTTACTTATGTGTTCATATCAAAGTTGTCCACTTGAGTCATAGTTACTAAATTATTTATATTTTGAGCTACAGAATTTGAAATTAAGATATGCTTAATATTTTTGAAACTAGACTAAAATATATTTTTACCATAAAAATTTCAGAATTTATAATTTATCCAATAAGTACAATAAATTCTTCAAATTTGTCCCTGTTCTGCTACTTGACAGGTTCGACCTTTCTTTACCAAAAATTAATTATCTCTTAGTACGGGGTTTGGATGATGTTTCCATTTATTTCTATTGAAAATAGACTTGTTAATAATTTACAAATATAAATTTAAACCCCTAACCATTTTTTTTTACATTTTTTGATGATTTTCTAAAGTCAGAATAGGGGAATTCAAAATCAATCTGACATTGTCTCACAAAAATTCATATATATTATAATATGAAATTATTTTGCTTACACCATTTCTTCTATGTAAAATTAGACTCAACAGGATTTAATTTCATACTTTAATTAACCTATAATTTAATTTCTACAATTTTTGGTGAATTTTCAAAGTCAGACTACTGCTGCTGTCCAAAACTAATTTAGTGCAAAATGTTGATAACCAAGTTTATTACCCTCCTTTCCTCTCTCTACATATTAAGAGCATAAAAATTTATATAAAAAAATCTATACTTTAACATCAAAAATATATTGAAATCTTGATGTTTTTACCTTGTCCTATTGATTTCAAAATTTAACTTGATTTTCTCTCTCCTCCAACTTCCATTTTCTTGAATCCAATGTGATTTTCTTATTCTCCATAGTCTCATTATCACTTTTCTCTCTTGGTGATTATAAAAATTCCTTGAAATTCTAGGTGAAAATGGTGGATTTGTGGTAGAAGGATCAAATTGTAAAGACAACAAAGTTTTCTTCTTTTCTCCCCCTCACTCATATTGGAAAGATGGGAGGATCCTCTTTTTTCTTTTGTTTTCCACTTATTCAATTTGATCCCTGTTAATCCATTTTTCTTAATTTCTAGATCCTTCTACCTTTAAGATATTTGCACTATTGACCTTTCACTTCAACTTTTCTATATTTATACTTATGCCAAAAAACTTTTCATATATTTACAATTTTTGTCCATTCCTTAATTTAATACATTATGTCTTGCTTCTTGATTTAACTTTCTTTTGATATCTTGCAACTTTCGTTTTTATTGATCTTATACCTTCGTCTTTTTTTCGCTAAGATTTTATCTCATATTATTTACTACAAAGGGGATTTTGAGGATTTTACAGTTACACATGCCATTACAAAATGAAATATCACCACACTTGAGCTCAGGGTTGAGGTTGAATGCTGAGTCGACGATAAGTTGAAAAGTACCTAACTTGCGTACGAAAAACAAAACCGCACGCTGAGTAAAACTCAATAGTATTTCTATAATTCGAACAATTTAAACTTGATATAAGTAGTTAAGTGTAAGAAGTGTAACAAGTAATGCTATAAACACATGTATCAAATCAATAATGCAAATTTACTTATTCTTTATTTACATTCACTAGAGTTCACATGTTCAAGTACATAACATTGACATTTCATATTACATTTGATTATTCAACTCATGCAATGGCATGATTCATATCTATATTCAATTCACAATTTCGTTTCAATATGCACATCCAATTTATCATTTCATAATCCATTTCCCATCTTGATTCCATTTTCATTCATTGACATTTCAATATCAAGCACATCTATTGTATCATTTATTTTCCCTATTAACAAGACTTGGACTTGGACAGATACACGAATCCAACCAACACACTAGTTTGGCACCCAGTGCCTCATCAGATAAATTTGAAGTAATAACTGCACCCAATGCTATATAAGTTGACACCCAGTGTCTCATCGGTTAAACTAAAGCAAATTGGCACCCAATGCCTCATCAACTCAAGGTCGAAGAATCCTGAACTCTTCCTATCCTATGGTATGCCATCTATACCCTACTTAGCCCGAACAGATAATAGGGTTTCATTTCACATTTCAATATAACCAATGTCTAATTTCCATATATATATACCTTTGTAACATATAGGCATTTTATTCAATTCATTAACAATCACAATTCTCAAAACATATATATATTCAATTCATCATATATGCAAATACGTACATTCCGCAATGCATACATTTAAATCCTTATAAACATTCATCAATTCAATTCAATCCGTTTCATCCCAATTTTAACAAAACTATTCACCTTATGCCTTACTATGCATAATAGTTCCAAATGTAACAATTCACAAGAGTTCAGATTATAGAAACACAAACCGTGAATTCTGAGCTATTCGATGTAGATTTTATCCTTTCCCATTTTACTTGAGGATTCCCGTACGATGTTAGCTATAGAATTAAAAAAATTAAAATATATTAATATTACACAATTCAATCTCCACATAAATTTTCAATTTTTACACTATATTTGCTTAAACTTCTATTAAGTCTCTAAACTGAGACTAATTTTAACTTTCACATTTAACTTTATATTTATTATACTAATTTCACTCTAAGCTAAAATTAACTCTCTATTTTTCAATTCTATCCCTAAATTTTAAAATTTTCTCAATTTAGTCCCTATTGCTCCAAATCAACAATTTACTCCACAATTTAGTCTTTTTCCACTTCTAACTTAAAAATCTATCAATTTAATCCTTAAAGATATAGCTAACTAATAATGGTAACATTCTCAAACTTGAACAATATTAAAAATTACAACACGGGTCGGGCAGCTCTAAGTACCGGGATTCTAAAAAAAATAAAATTGACAAGAAAATGACTAAATTACACTAACCAATTTTGGATTTGAACTCCAAACCCCCTAGGTCGTGCGTTCTTCTTTCTCTTTTCTTTCTTTCTTTTCTTTTATTTCTAAATTGCATGTTATCATCTCTTTCCTTTTGTATTTATTATTATAACTATAATTATTTTATAACCTATATATATATTAAATTTATTTTATTTATTATTATAACATATAACATATATATAATACACACCATTAATGTCATCCACTATACATAAATAAATGTATATTTACTATGTAACACCCTTAACCTGTATCCGTCGCTGGAATAGGGTTACAAAGCATTACCGTACAAACTGAATAGTAAATCATTCAATTCATACATAAATGCAAACATAATCTAATTACCTTTAATTACAATCATAATATCCTTTAATCGAGCCCTCGAGGCCCTAAACATACATTAGAAACAATCCGGTACCAAATTGGAAGCATTTGGAAAATTCAGGAAAAAGATGGAAAATTTGGACTGTAGGGGTCACATGACTAAGATACACACCTATGTCTCAAGCCATGTAACCTTTGAAATAGGGCCACACGACCCTGCCCTAGCTCGTGTCCTCGCCCGTGTAACTCTCTGAGTTGGGTCACACGACCAAGCCACATCCTTGTATGCTAGGCCGTGTAACTCTAAGAATATCCTCACACGCCTGTCTGCCAAGCCATGTATTAGGCCGTGTAATTGCCTGACCTGTGAGCCTTGAAACCTATAGGGGACACATGGCTATGTTGCCAGGCTGTGTTACGCACGGCTGAGTCACACGTCTGTGTCTCAGGCTCTGTGGACCGAAAATGAACCTTAAACATCAAGTTTACCATTTCAAGCTTACTTAGATCCTAAAAAACCCAAATACCAACCAAAATACCTATTCAAAAGGACATTAATCAAGCAAAAAACATACAAAAATCAACCTATTAAGTGCATAACCAATGTACCCTCATTGGTACCACAAGTATATACAATTTTATATCAAAGTAAAAATTCAAACATAACTTATCAATTTATCCAATCTAACATCTAACCAATGTACCTTTAATAGGTACCTCAATCACAACATATCATTAATTCATGTCATTCATAATGACATTGGAACTATACCTCATTCACATATCTCATAGAAGTTGATAATTTACACATAGATCATACTTAATATATACACATATCAAAACATTAGAATAATAACACAAAAGCCTAATACATGCCATATAATCCAAAATGAATGTTCCAAAAACTACTGAGATTCATGGATAGTGTAACTTGAATGTCGATCCATCCGTCCAACCTTCCGAGTATCTACAAGAACAAAATTTAACATAAGTAAGCTTAAAGAAGCTTAGTAAGCTTGACTTATTAAAAAAATAAATCTTACCAAAGGAAACATAACAATTCAGAAAGTATTAATACAACCAGGAATGTTCCTTGTCATCCACAATTTCAACCAATAGATCACAAACTTTCAATTCAAAATCAAATATATGGTAAATTCATCAAAAATTACTCATTAAGTTACCTTACCGAGATTTTCAATCTGATGAATGACTTATGGATAAGATTACATCAACAAACCACCCAAACACACCAATGCTCATAAGAGCTAATCCCTCCAAAACACACCAATGCTCATAAAAACTAATCCAACTAAAACACACCAAAACATAGAGTGTAACACGAGAATTCGCAAGAAATGTTAAACCTGGGTTTACTCAAGAAACATATATATATCACTCCCCAATAATCTCCACTCCAAATCCCCTACAACACACCAAATCTCGATCATACTCTATCCCGCGTTCAATTCGAACCAAACATCAACATTCAATCATATTTCTCAAATATCCTTTCGTCAACAATAATTAAATAAACATATCATTTGTACTGTCTTAAATTATTCAAAAATTCATGTAAGTGTTAAGTCTTAAATTGTACGAACTTACTTGGACTGAATTGTAGTAGTTGTAGAAGTCTAAAGACTATTCTATTATTTTTCTTTTTCCATGAGATCTACGGGATCTTGATCTAAAATATGAAATTTCTCAATTATCAACTTACATTTTACATTTCAATCCACTTTACAAATAATACCCTTTTATTTTACTAATTACACAATTACTCTAAACTTTTACAATTTTTACGATTTAGTCCTTTAACCAAAAATTCATCAAATTAACCAATTTTCTCAATTCAATATTCCATCCAAATATACTAGGCCCTTAACAAATCCCTAATGAACATTAAATTCACTATCAAACCCTAAAATTTTGACATTATCACAATTTAATCCCAAAATCAAAATCTAACAAGAATCACTTTACAAAATCATCAAACAACACAATCAAAGCTCCAAATACATGGCTATCATAAAAAAACATTTAAGATTCATCAATAGAAACTTTTAAAATTTTTAAAAAATTCAAAAAAGAAGGTACAAGCTAGCTGGACCTTGTTGCAACAATCTCAAAAACACAAAGATTATAAGAAAACGAGTCAATTTCCATACCATGCAAGGAAAAATGATGAACAAAGCTTCCCAGGTCATCAATGGTAAGTTTCGGCCAAGAAGAAGAGAAAAATGAAGAATTTTGCCTTTTGATTCAATTTGTATTTTTTTAATTTTAACTTATTTACCATTTGGCCATTAATTTTTTCTTTTGTTTAGTTGTCCAACTAAGTTAGTTAAGGCTAATTTACCACTTAAGTCTTTCCTCATTTAACTTTCAGGCTAATTTGATCAACTAAATGCAATAATTAACAAGTTTTGTACATTTTTCAATTTAGTCCTTTTTTTCTTAATTAACTATTTAATCGTTAATATTTCTCAACCAAATTTTAATACGACTCAAATGACCCCATAAACATTCTAAAAATAATATCAACGAGTTGATACGATGGAAATTTGTGGTCTTGAACCATTATTTCGCCACCACTGAGAACTAGGTTGTTACATACTAATTTAGTCCTTTAATTAATTTTAATCTAAAAATTTAACTTTTGGCTCTTTCACGATTTAGTCCTTGTACCTTAACAACTCCTAATTTCATGTAAATTACTTGTCCAAAATTTAATTAACTACTTAACTAGCTTCGTAAACGTTTAATAAAATATTTACGGGTTTGTTTTACAGATTTGGAGTCTCGAATCTCACTTTTTGTCGCCCTTAACTATCGGGTCGTTACAATTTCATACCTTTACACCTAGCTAATTGCTTGTACCTAGGTAAATTTAGTTGCATTTTAGGACATTCCATCCGTATTTTCATCATTTCATTAGGAGCTCGGACTGTGTTTAAATATTAGGTACTTTTAATTGATTGTTGTTTGGCTGTGTTTGGTGGTTTGGTAGGTTCAGATTGAGGAACAAGAAATAAAATAGTGAAGGCTTGTCGGGGTAAAGAGTTGGACCTTTTGTCAACACTGATGTCATGGTAATGCTGAATGACCGAGTCAACACTCAAGGCATACTAGTTTCAGCCCAACTATTCTTGTACCAGAAAAATCTGCTTAAAAAATAGAAGTTAATATTGTGTTGTTTGTTTTTATCCTAGAAAAAAGAGTTTAGAAAAAAGGAGAAGATAATCTTGGGTTGTTGAAAAAAGAATTTAAAAAGAGGAGAAGATAAAAATGGGTTGTTGGATTTACCCTAGGGAAAAAAGCTATAAAAAGCCAAAAGAGGAAACCTCAAACAATGGAAAAAGATGGAGATCCATAGGCGAGACTAGAGGGTAGCAGTTGAATAGAGATGGAAAGAGGAAGACGAAGGCAGTCGCTCTCAACCACCACAGGACACTATATCGCTAGAGTGTGAACTGGACACACGAAAACTATCTTCCCGTTGTTCTTCTGTTATTTCTTAACTGTTTCTCCGTGAATCGGTTTGATGAAAACAATGTTGAATGATATTTTGGTTTTGAATTTTATTTGCCAACCCATGAGCTAAATCTCATCGGGTTGGGACTACTTAATGAAACTTTTATGTTCTTTAATAGTTGTAGCATACATTTGAATCAATATACTGTTTCATTCAAATTTTTTTATTTCTAAGTTGTATGTGTGCATCCCTAGACATAGATCACTATTCACATACCCATAAAATATGTCTAATTCTAAAAATGTTGGATTAGTTGAATCAATATTGAATGATATGAGCAAGTACTCATCGATACTTGCAATAGACTTTAGACATAGAGCAGTGTTGGTACAGAAGGAAAACAATGCAGGGCACCATATTAAGGCCTATAGAAACGGGCAAGGTAACTTGAGGTTTTTTTTTCTCTTGAAAGAAGTAGGCCATTTTAGAACTCTTCTGAGTAGTAAACTGAGTATGGTTTTCCTAAGACATTATTGGCAGTAAGGGTAGATTCTTAGTAATCCTAACCTTCCAAATCAACATCGTATATCCTTTATTCTTTGCCATAGTATCTTTGCCACATCATTATTAGTTATTTATTTGTTCATTTACATAATATTCCTATAGTAATTCTCATAATTTCCATTACATTTCTACTCTTGTTTTGCCATAGCATTTCCAAGTATTCATTAATTCCACATATTGCATTCATCATTATTCCTTTAATTGTTGCTGCATACTTACCATAGTTTTAGCATAGCATTAATCGTATTTTATTATAATAACTTGACCACTTTTGTGCCTCAATCCGATACTTGTGGAAACGATACTCACTCATCAATTTATTATTTGATTCGATGTGTATACTTGCACAAATCACAAATCATTTCACAGGCGACAAGTTTTTGGCACCGTTGCTGGGGATCAACAATTTGGTAAAAATTTGTTTTGTTATTTTACTTCTATTAGTTTTATTTAATTTAGTTATATTTAATTTCTACAGGATTTCCATCAGTGCGTGAGAAGAGGCATTCCTACTAACATGAAATATCTTTTTGACCCAGAGATTGAAAGAACTTTACGAAGAAGGCAGAAATAATTGTGAAAAATTGCTAGGAACGGGAATGATCCTGGCCTCAACGATAATTCAAATGGTCAAGATGCTAATCCTCCTTTTTGTAGGGTGATGCCTAGTATGAATGATAATTTGAATGGCCAGGGCGCTAATTCTCATGTTCGTGGGGTGATAAATGACTGAGATAGACCAATCTGAGAGCATGTTGTGCTAATTTTGGATGACCTAGATCCAGGGATAGTCAGACCAAAAATACAAGCTTAGCAGTTTGAACTGAAATTGCTAATGTTTCAGATATTCCAAACAGTAGAACAATTTAGTGGATTACCTAGTGAAGATCCAAGACTGCATTTAAGACTTTTTCTAGAGCTTTGTGACTCGTTTAGACAACAGGTTGTTCCTAAAGACGCTCTACCACTTAAATTGTTTCCATATTCTTTAAGAGATCGTAAGAAAGCATGGCTGAATGCTCTGGCATCAGGAATAGTGGCATCATGGAATGATCTTTACCAGAGGTTTTTTCTGGTATAATCCCCCAAATATGAATGTCAAACTTAGAAATGACATCACATCACATCTTTTCGATAAATGGAGGATGAAACGCTATATGAAGCTTGGGAACGATTTAAGGAGTTAATTTAGAAATGTCTGATGCATGGATTCTAACACTAGACTCAAATAGAGATGTTTTATAATGGGTTGAATGCACATGCGAGGATGGTAGTTGATGCGCCTACCAATGATACTCTGCTAGATAAAACGTATAATGAAGCATATGAGATTTTGGAAAAGATTACTGACAATGATTATTGGTATTTGACAATGAGAGTTAGGGAGGTTAAAAGAGTTACTAGAGCTTAATGTAATCACTTCATTGACAGTCTAGGTATCTTCTCTAGCTAGCATAATTAAAACAATGAAAAATTCAACTGTAGCCCATGAGATGAAATCAGCGGAGTTGTCATGTGTTTATTGCAGTGTAAATTATATGTTTGACGAATGCCCAAAAAACCCAGCATTAATGTACTACATGGGTAATTTTAACTAGAATAATAACCCCTATTCTAACACCTACAATCCAAGGTGGAAGCAGCATCTGAGTTTTAGTTGGAGTAATCAAGTTACGGGGAATTTTAACAATGCTGCAAGACAGAATACCAACAATGTACCGCCTGGTTACATTCAACCTATGCCGAGGCAAAATGTTCAACATAGTGTATACATCATTATTCTTTAATTGCTGTTGAATACGTACGATAGCTTGACAATAACATTAATCACATTTTATTATAATAACTTGACCACTTTTGTGCTTCAATCCGATTCTTGTAGGAACGATACTTACTCATTACTTTATTACTTGATTCGATGTGTATACTTGTACAAACCACATATCATTTCACGCGCGATAGTAGGTCTCTGGTGAGCCTATAAACCTAACTCCTGCATATCATTTTATGTTGATTATGTGTTGGTTGATGTTCCTGTGAACCAACATGTATTTTTGTAGAGTGATGTAAAAAATATGTACATGTGTTTTCTAAGAAGTATCTATAAGTACGTAAATGAAGTGAACAATATGCGGTATGGTATGACGATGTGTGACATACTTGTATGGGGAATTATGTGTTAGAAAGTATAAATCCGTTATAAATATGAATGATATTTACATAAGTATCTCTACTGTGATGAGTTGGCTCATGGTGTCTGGGTAGGTATGATAAGTTTTGTTGTAGGTGTGGGTATGGTCATTGTCTAATACCTTCCTGTTATATGATCCCAGTATTGAAAAATCTGTATCATATGAAAATGTGGAAAGAAGCTTTATTTATGATGCCTCCGATAGGGTAGTTTTATTACAAACTAGACTGACAGATCATGGCCTGACTTTGCAGGTGTAAGACCATGTGGGTGAGACCTCATGGCATCATTTGATAATACGCTAAGATGGCAAGACGGTGTAAGACTGTGTGAATGAGGCTCCACGGCATCTATTGTGTTGGTCTGCCAGGACAATAAACATGAAGGCTAGCATGGCAAAGATATAGTTCGTTGGGACCTTAAAGACGAGGTCCTTCAAGATTGTAAACTGGCACATAAAGTGCATACTGGCACATGAAGCACATCCTAGCACACGAAGTGTATACTGACACACGAAGTGGATCCTGGCACATGAGGTGTATCCTAACGCATAAGTGCATAACCCATACACAAACCAACCCTATAACATGCCAACTATATCTAACATAACCCAAACAGCTAATAGGGTATCAACTAGGGGTGAGCAAAATTCAGTTTGATTCGAAAAATCGAAAAAAATTCAAATTTCGAGTTAATTGAATTATTTGAGTCAACTCGAATAACTCGTTTGAGTTTTAAATTTGAGTCGAGTTGAATTTCACAATTCGAATAACTCAAATAATTCGAATAACAGATTGATGTAACTATCATTTGGTCCCTGTTAACTTTGAAAATAAGCAAATTGGTCTCTTTCAAAACAAAAATTACCAGAAAAATTTAAAAAAATTAAAAAATGAAAAATAATTTTAAAATTCAAAATATTTATAAAAAATTCAAATTTTATATTTATAAAAATTTTAAAAAATAAAAAATATAAAAAGTTAAAATTTTAAAATTTTCTAAAATAATAATTTTGGAACTTAATTGATTATTCAAATCTATCATACAAGATCTTATTTTTATTTCTTTGAAAAAAATTCAAATATATATAGTTTCAAATTTATGTGTTGTGCACTAACATAGAATTAATTATAATGTAACAATATTTTTACTTGACTTGTTTATTTTTTTAATTTAAATCAAACAATTTTACTCGATTTAACTCGACTCAATTTCATTTCACTCAACTCGATTTAAAAAAATTTCAAATTGAGTTAGGAAGATAAAATAAGACTCGTGAACTTGATTAATTCAAAATTTTCACTCGATTTGACTTGATTCGATCGAACGCTCAACCCTAGTACCAACCATTCAATCTATTTTTTACAATTCAATACATATAATATTCTCAATTACAACCATAGTCTAATTCACTATCAAACTCATACATTTCATATTATATAACATATCCCATTTTAATTTCCATATAATATAATGTAATTCATGTATTTCAAGCCATTTTCCATTTTATTCATTCTAGTCTTCTATATCGATATTTTATATCAAACCAAATCAAAACCATTCACAACATCACCATGTACTCACCTTGACATATAACAATCTAATTAACATATATAGGCAATCAATTAATCTATCTCGAATCATAAAAGTATAAATTGTGGTCTCATGTCACTCATCGACGACTTTCGCTTTTTCTTTCCTTCTTGAAGGTTCTGCGTTGATGTTAGCTATGAATAGTCAGCAAACATATCACACAATCAATTATCAACCAATTCATAACCACTTATCAATTTATGCATATTTTTCAAATTATTTAATTTAGTCTATAAAACTAGGACAAACATAACTTTCAACCTAGAGTTTCGGATTAAAATCCGATTAAACATATATTCATTAAGGACCCTCTACTTCCTATTCCTACCAAAATTTCATGATAGATTTGCATTTTATTCAATTTGGTCCCTAATGTACGAAACTAACAAGTAAACTTTGCAATTTAATCATTTTCTTAATCTAAGCTTAATTTCTGACAATTTCGCACCTAAATCATTCAATTCTCAACAATGAAAACTTTCAAAAACTTTAATAGTTTCACAACTTGGTACTTAGGCTAGCTAAATCAAACTCCCATGACCTTGAATCTATAAAATTTTAAAAAAAAATGGCTAGGGACTTGAAATTAAAGGTTGAATATGAAATTAGGTTGAAAGCTTTCTCTTTTCTCCTCAAATGGTGGACGGTGGTTCTTGGGAAGAAGATGATGACTTTTTCATCTTTTTCCTGTTTAATTAACTTATATACTTTAATTAATTTTAGTTAATTTACTTAATCATAATTAATTAAACTTTAATACTTAATTAACTTAGATTATGATAACTAACATCACATCCCACTATCATCCATTTAAAGTAGGTCTATTATCCATTTTAGTCCTTTGGTTAATTGCTATTTAAGTCCACTAGCCTTTTTCTAATTAAAAATCTATAGCAATTAAAATTTTACAATTTAGTCCCTAAGCCTTAATTAACCATATTTTTTTAAACTAAATTGCTTATCCAACTTTCAATTCATCAACATGATAACTCCATAAATATCTTTATTTAATATTTACAAACTCAGTTTACGAAAACGAGGTCTCAAAACTGTATTTTCCAACACAATTGAAAATTGGGTCGTTACAAATCCTATCACACACGTATGTATGTGGAAACCACATATTTAAAAGATAAATGTGTTTAAAAATAACATACAATTATTAATTGATTGAAGTAATAAATTGTGCATAACAAATTTAAAATGCATAATTAAATTAAAGTAAATCTTTAGTTGAGTGGTAAACTTTAATTTTTTCCAATGTAATTGGCATAGGTTCAAATACCACAATATGCATATTTTTATTATTTTTAATTTTAAAAATAAAATATATTCAAGTAATATAACTTGTTTTAAATAAGAAATGTCATTTTTTAATTTCCTTCTTGAGTTGGTGCATAGTTGACTGTAACGCCAACTCGCTTAAAGATTTTATTAATAGTATATATTATTAATATATATAACTAGAGGAGATAATAAATTATGCATATTAAAAAATGTATAAAAAATCAAAACAAAACTTTGGTTGAGTGGTAAATTTAAAATATCTATAATCTAATTGGTGCGGGTTTAAATCCTATCATATGTGTGACACCCCTAAAGTGACCCTAGTCGGAAAGCGGTTTCGGGGCCGCTAAACCGAGTCACCAAATTATTTGAATATGATATTTATTGTCTAAAATATGTGAATATGAATGTGTGAAAGTTTTAAGCTTCGATTTAGTAAATTGCATGTGAATTTAGTCAATAGGACTTATGTGTGACACTTTTGAAATGTGATAGGTCAAAACATAAGGATCTATTAGTGCATGTAATAAAAAGGGTGGACTTGCATGTCAATTTCCCCCCTAATTAGTAGTGGCCGCCATGACAAATAGGGTGGACAAAGTGTGATGGGCAAAACATGTCATAAACATGTTATGTTGGTGTTTCATGGGAGGAATGATAAAATAAGGAGCATGGTAATAAAATAATGGAAGGGAAAATGATGAAAACAAAGAAAAAAAAAGTGTCCATCCTTTTACATTTTTTTGGCCCAAAGTTCTAAGGAGGAAGGAAGAAGGAAGGAGCTCTCTTGCTTCATGTTCGGCATGGAAGAGGATTAGGAAGAGGTTCGGCCATACTTGTATCTAGGTTAAGGTATGTTTGATGTTGTTCCATGAGATTCATGCATGCTCTTAGTTGTTAGCTTGAGTTCTACCTAGCCCATGGTTCAAATCTTTGCTATGTCATGGAGATGATATTCGGCTAAGGTGGATTGGTGTTGATGTCATTTGCATGCTAAAAGTGAAGCTTTGTAATGATACATGTGATGGTGGATTGATGACTTTTGAATTTTCTTTTTAGAATTTTTGAGTTAGACATTAAGTTCTTTGTTTAACCATGACCAAAATTGAAATGGTATGGTGTTTTGATGCATTCAGCCATGGTAGGAAGTAGAAGAGAAATATGGTTGTTGTTCACGTTATTTGGATGAGAAATGGTAGTAAGGTGAAGTGCAAATGTTAGTGTTTGATTTACTAGTGTGTATATGTGTATTAGCCGAGTTTTGAATTTGAAACAAAATGGTATGTAGTCAATACAAGTAACCATATTTGTAGGAAGTATTAAGCATATAATTGGCCTCAACATAGACATGCATATTCGGCCACATGAGATAAATTGGTGTTGCATGTATTCGGTTAGAGGCAAGCATATTGATGCTTTTATCTTGACTTAGATAATAGGCCCAAGGAGAATTTGTTAAAGTGCTTAGTTAATTGATATTAGGTTAATGATGTGTGTATTCGTCATAAAGGTGCGCATGAGGAAATGTTAGATTAATTGTATTAAATTGCTCAATGTGATTAAAAATGAATATGACCATTTTGTATTTGAGCTAAAGGTGGCCATATGACCTATCAAACTCCTTGTCATATTCGGCCATAAGCTAGCATAATGAGACTTTAATAAGTTAAATTTGTTTGAATTAGCTCAAGAGCTTAGAGGACCAAAGTTGGATAAGGGAAAGGAAAAAGTGGTCGAATAGCCGCCGAAATCGTTCGACAACATCCGAGGTAAGTTTTAAGTCATTAAACGTTGAGTAAATTCAGTCACAATAGGACATAATGAGTTGATTTAATAAGATATGATGTAGCCATGATATGTCTTAAACTCAAATGGTAAGTTCATAAGTGTTTGGACTTGGAAATTTAAGAGCAAATTGTAATAATTTGCTTAGGACAGCAGCAGTAACATGATTTTAGAAAATCACTATAAATTGTTGGTGTGGAATTATAGGCTGAATAAAATATGTAATCAAAGCTTAATTAGTCTAGTTTCTTATAAAAGAGACCGTGTAAGCAAAGAAATTTCCTATAAAGAGATATTTAAAGTTGTGTGAGACAGTGTCAGAATGACTCCGAAATCCCCTGTTCTGTATTTAGAAAATCATTATAATTTGTACAAAAATGGTTATAAGATAAAATTTATATTCTTAGACTCCTTAATGAGTCTAGTTTCAAATGAAATCAAATAGAACATATTTTTAATTCTGTACAATGAGAAATTTGATTTGTAGTGAAGAATGGTCAGGTTAGTCAAACAGTGAAATAGGGGAAACTTTAAGAAAAATCTGGTATTGATTGACCAAACCTAAAATTCTGAAAATTTTATGGATGGAATATATATGAGTCTATATTCAGGGAAAATTAACGGCAATTGATTTTGAGTTTTTTAGCTCCAGTTATAAATAATTTAGTGACTATTGCTCAGGAAAACAGCTTGTGGTGAATATGTGAATTTGTTGTAAACATTGATGAAACTATTTGAGTTGCTTATAAGATATTGCTGAAATTGATGTACAAGATAAATATATATGTGTGTGGTGAAGCCGAATGGCTAATGTGAAATATGTATGAGATACGTATATGTGGTAAAGCCGAATGGCTAATGTGAAATATATATGAGATACGTATATGTGGTAAAGCCGAATGGCGAATGTGAAATATGTATGAGATAGGCATATGTGGTAAAGCCGAATGGCGAATGTGAAATATGTATGAGATATGTATATGTGGTAAAGCCGAATGGCGAATGTGAAATATGTATGAGATATGTATATGTGGTAAAGCCGAATGGTGAATGTGAAATATGTATGAGATATGTA
Organism: Gossypium arboreum; assembly: GCF_025698485.1. Taxonomy (NCBI): domain Eukaryota; kingdom Viridiplantae; phylum Streptophyta; class Magnoliopsida; order Malvales; family Malvaceae; genus Gossypium; species Gossypium arboreum. Next base: position 61,125,570 of record NC_069079.1, read on the forward strand.
TATGTGGTAAAGCCGAATGGCTAATGTGAAATATGTATGAGATATGTAAATGTGGAAAAGCCGAATGGCTAGTGTGAAATATGTAGGAGATGTGTGTATATTGTGGCCGAATGACCAAATGTGAAAGGTGTGTATTATTAGATATTTGATGAGGCAAATGAATTACAAATATGACAGTCGATGTGAATGTTGTAACATGTGATTAAATTTACATGAAACTTGGAAATATATTTTGTCCGGGTAAGACCCGATGACTACGTGTGGAGATTTTGTCCAGGTAAGACCCGATAACTACGTGTGGGGACTATTCGAGCTAAAGGTTTCGCTGAAGATTCGAGTAAAGCATAAGATTATACGACTTCACAGTATCAACTGGTAATAGATACGTTCAATGCGTTAAGCTGGTCAGGTATGTATTTTGAGATTATATTTAAGCGTGATTTGGACTAAATCACAAGGTCGTTATGTGATGCATATGTGAATAAAGAAATAAGACTGTTCTATGATTATTGTGCGTTTGGTCAATGTGGAAAGTTAGGCGAAAATATGTAATGTACCTATGTTTATAAGAGATCACTATCAAGTGAGAATTTATCTGCCTATTATATATGATGAGATGGGCATATTCGGTAAATGGATGGTATGCCCGAAGGAAGAGTGAAATAAAAATACGAACGACTAAGTTATAATTTGATTGTTATCTGTTGACACTGCTCAAAACTTACTAAGCATTCCATGCTTATTCCGTTTCTTTGATTCTCTGTTTTATAGATTTTGGTTCGTCAGCTATCGGACTCGGGATTGTCGAAGTCGAAGTCGTCCACACTATCAAAGCCCTTTTGGTACACTTTTGGTTGAACTCTGAAAATGGCATGTATAGGACTACCCTTTTGTTGTTGGTCATGTACCCTTGGTTTTGTGTAAATTTGGATAGCCATGCGAAAATGACTTAAATATACTTTGATCATAGCATTATAATCGTTTTGTATGTTGTTCGTTGAGAGGCATGGAAATGTTGATAACGATTAGCCATTGGAATGGTTATTCATGATCATTTTGGTGCTATGTATGACAAACTCTAGTTGATCCATGGGGGATCATGAAATAGGTGAAGTTTACCTTAAAAATAGATGCTTACAGCAGCAGTGATGTGGATGTGAAAAATCACTAAAAATAGTAGCAATAGAATTAAATAGTGAATGAATTATGTAATCGAACCTTGATGAATCTATTTTCATAGGAAAGTAACGAAACGATCATATGAACAGTATATTATGAGATGTTAAAGTTTTCGTGATACAGGGCCAGAACAGTTTCTGGATCCCCTGTTCCGACTTTGGAAATTCAATATAAATCAACCAGAGATAATTAGGAGTCATGCCTTATATGTACAGATTCCTTTTTGAGTATAGTTTCTTTAGAAACAAACGGCATAAGTATTGAAGCCCTGTACAAGGAGATATCTAAGTCGTAATGCATGAAGGTCAGAGTAGTCAAACCCTGAATCAGGGGAGACTTTAACTAATAAACTGTACTAATTGGCTCGACCAAAAATTCTAGAAAAGAAATTTGTAGATGGATATATGAGTCTAGTTTCAGGAAAAATTTACAAAACTGGTTTTCGAGTTTTGAAACTCAAGATATGATTTTTAAGGCGACAGTGACGCAGTTAACCAGCTTGTCTGGAAATTTTTAAATGGACTGTGAAAATAAATGTATTATGTCTGTTAGCACCTCGTGTTCGACTCCGGCAACAGTCTCGGGTACGGGGTGTTACAATATGCATATTTTTTTTAGTTTTTGTTAAAATGAAAAGACTAAAATAGCTTCGAATAGTGATTTATTTTAATTACGGAAGAATATTTTCATAATTTTCTAACCAATTTGGTACCCAATTAACATGTAACATTAACTCAATTAAAAATTTTATTAATAGTATAGATAGCTGCTATTTATAGCATTTATCTTTTCCCTCTATAATCTCATACTTTTAATTGAATTTCTTACTAGAATATGCAAGGCATCTTTATATATGATAAAGTTTTTCCTTCACCGATCTTTTTAGTGAGATATTTTAAGGGTAAATTACACCAACAATCACTCAGTTTTGATTTCAATGACAAAACAGTAGCTTAACTTTCAATTCAATTACTCAAATTTCAAAAAATAACAAATCGATCACTAACGTTATTGTAAAGTGACAAATCAGTTACCCATTAACATTTTTCGTTACAAGCCTAACGGGACAAGTGATGTGGCCAGTTAACTTGCCACGGTGGAAACCCAATTTCAGAACCAAGCAAAACAATAAAAAAAGAAGAGAGAAGAAGACGAGATGAAGAAGAAAAAGAAGAAGAAGGGGATGAGGAAGAGGAGGAGAAGAAGAAGAAAAGAAGAATTGGAGATGCTGAAAACCATTAGAGATGTACATTCTAGAAGCAATCTATTCTTATGATGGCGGAGGAAGACAACAGCCAAAAGTGGTCATACCACCAATTCCCATTAATTTTCTTTATTCTCTATTGACTTATCCAATTTTATTTTATTTTTCTTCTTATTTCTAATATCTGTTAAGGTTAATTTTTCCTTATCGATATGTAAATTTCAATTATGTCTTTTCTGGGGTTGGAGTTTTCTGGATTTGGATTCCGGTTTGATTAGAAATTAGTTTTCAAATGGCATACTTTCTTTATTTGAAGAAAACCCATTCTAGAAAGAGCTTAAAGGAGAAGGAGATAGTCATCTCATTATCATCATGAAAGATTTGACAGACACGATATATTCGAACGATGGGTTTTTCTAAGTAAATATAATAGCTCGTTTTTAGTAATGTTGGAAACAATGGTTTTGGGACCATAATTTTGATGAGAAAATTATTATTTTATTATTTATTATAAGTCTACTGGATTATATTGAGGTCGTATTAAAATTTCGTTAAGAAAATTTGAAGTTTACATGGTTAATTAAGTGAAAAGGACTAAATCATAAAAGATGTAAAAGTTGAGTTCTATTAGTTAGAAGGATCAAATAGCTTTAAATTTTAAACCAAAGAACTTGAATGGTAAATATACCATTTACGGTGTTAGTGCATGTGCATGAACAAGGTATTAATGAAATTTTAATAGTTTTTAAAGGGTAAAATAGTAAAAAGGTAAATTAACTTAAGCTAAATTAAACCAAAATTTGGTATCATCTTCTTCAATGGTTATTTCCACCGAAAATTGAAGAGAAAATCCTCCATTTTGTGCTTGAAGGTTCGGCTAGTTCAAATGCTCGCATGGTATGTGATTTCAACTCCGTTTCTAATTATTTTTATGTTTTTTTAGTTTGTTTTAGCTTGATCTAGCAAGCTCGGGGGTTAAATTGAAAAACTGTTAAAATTTGAGGGACTTACCATAGATTTTTTTGAATAGGTTTTGATGTTAGTTGATAGATTATTAATCCTTGTTGTAAAATAAACAAGTTTTGTTAAGTGATTTTGTTAAATTTTGGAAATAGGGATTAAATTGTTAAATGTATAAATCCATGGGTGTTATTTTGAATTGTTGATAAATATGTGTTGCTTTAAGGTCCCTTGAATCATGGGTTAAGTTGGGTTTAGGTTAAAATAGTTAGATTCTAAGTTATGAGCTTAAGGACTAAATTGTGAAAAGTTAAAATGTTAAAGGCAAATTTATAATTTTTCATAAATATGAACAATGGATTAAGTTGAATACTAGAAGTACTTGCTTGATTGAAATTATCTATTTAGATCAAGATAAACTGTGACAGCCCTAAAACGACCCTAGACAGAATGTGGTTTCGGGACCACAAAACCGAGGCATAAAAATAATTTAAAATTTATTTTGATGCCTATAATATGTGTTAATTCATGTGTGACATTTTTGATGTTTCGATTTAGAGTTATAAATGTGAATTTCACTAGAAAGGACCTAGTAGTAAACTTTGAAAGTATGATGGGAAATGTGTGATGACTAGTTGATAATGCATGCAAAAATAAGGATTTGCATGTCAAATTCCCCTAACATGAAGTGGCCGCCATGAGAAGGAGAATGGGCTAAACATGTCATGAAACATGTTTTGTTGGTGCATTAGGGAGAAATAATAAACAAAGGTGTATGGGTAAGAAAAGAATGAAAAAAAAATGTGTGTGAAGGCTTCTCTCCTCTCTATTGCCGTGAGTGAAAGGAAAACAAAGAAAAAAATTGTTCATCCTTGTTCATCCCTTTTGGCCGAAAATACTAAGAAAAAAGGAAGGAGTTTTGCTTCATACTTGGTTTAGAAGAGAACTAGAAGAAGATTTGGCTATACTTGCATCAAGATTAAGGTATGTTTGAGGTTGTGTCATGAGATTCATGCATGTTTTAGTTGTTAACTTGATGTTCATGTTAGCCATGGTTCAAATCCTTGTTATGCCATGGAAATGGTATTTGGCCAAGGTTGTTATTGTGTTAAAGCCATTGCATGCTAAATGTGAAGCTTGCTAATGATGCATGTAGTGATGGATTAACTACTCTTGAAATTTCTTTGTAGCAATCTTGAGTAAAACATTGAATTCTTTGTTTAACCATGACCGAAGTTGAAAGGGTATGGTTGTGATGTATTCGGCCATGGTGCATTCATGAGCATGATTTATGCTTATTACTTGATTGGTAAAAATTTGTGTTTTGGATGGTTATGAACACCTTGAGATTCGGCCTTACACCTATATGTGTACATATGTTTGCACATGATGTATTGGTATGATATATATACTATCTCAAAGTATGTATTTTCTTGTGATTATGTTTTGGTTATGAAGTAAATGATAGATGTGTATTGAGCTACAATATGTAAAGCATTAGCTAGTAAAATGTGTGCCATTCATGTGTGGTATTAAACATGTAATTGGCCTCAACATCAACATGCATAATCGGCCCATGAATGAGTACCTAAGGGGTTGTGTTGTTCGCCATGAGTAAGCATGTTGAAGGCTTTGTGTGTTGAGTTGATTCATGAATTCCGTACTTATGTGACTTTAATGTCTAGTGAACATATGTGGGCTAAGTGCCTTGAGTTCCTCTTTTCGATACTCAAATGATTGAATCAATTTATTTGTTAAATCAAGCTCAAGGAGTTAAAGAAGGAGAATCAAGCAAGGAAAGACGAAGATCATCGAGTAGCCGACTTGGAAATTCCTTGCCCAACACAAGGTAAGTCATTAAGCATATATTTGATATTGCTTAAATGATTGTAAAATCTATGCAATTGTGTTTAATGAGATGAAAAGATGATATTGTTGAATGTAAAAGAGATAGTGAAATGTGTAGAAAGTTGGCTTTCGGCACTAAGTGTCTGAGAAGTAAATGTGTACGGTGATTTAGATTGGCACTTGAGTGTGCGAGCTTGAAATGTATGGCACTAAGTGTGCGAGTTTGGACTATATGGCACTATGTGTGCGGGCTTAAATCACATGGCACTAAGTGTGCGTGATCGAGTATTAAGCACTATGTGTGCGAACTCTATATATATTTCCGATTGAATATTAATATGGAAGGGTGACTTTATCGAGTTGAGTACGGACAGCGAAAAAAGTAAGTACCTTGAGTTCATGGCTAATAGATGCTATGTTCATGCTCGGGGTTGAGTTGGTAAGTTTTAAATCTATGTGATGATTTCAATTGCATTCCCGTAAATAAAGTATCGTGGAATAGATGAAAGTTCATTTGATTGCATGATTATTGCGGAAATGAGATGATGTATGGAAATGCCTCTATTATTCTATTGAACAGTATATGAAATGTTATTGGGTGAATTGGTATGAGAAGGAACCGAAAGGTCCGAGGAACTATGGTATATTTTCGATATGGATGGAGTACCTAGCCTCGTACACTATTTCATGTTGTGATAATTTTATTGATGGATGATTGTCGAATGCTTAGGACTTACTGAGTTATAAACTCACTCTGTGTTTTCTTGTCACCCATTTTAGGTCTCTTGGATTCGCCTCGTTTGCGTGCTCGGAACCGTCGTTGAAGTCATCACACCGGCTGGAAATCTTTTGGTAATGTCTTCGTAGTTGAACTAGGAGAACATTTGGCATGTATAGGCTATTTTGTTTTGTTGAATTGTGGGTTGTAAACTTTAAGCCATGCGAAAATGGCCTATGTGGTCGGTTGAGTGTGATTCTAAAACCTATAGTCACGAGCCTTAGAAACTTTAATTTTGATAAGGTGGCCATATTTTGTATTATGTATGATGAAATAGTTGGCCATGGAAGAATTATGAAATAGTCATTGTTTGCTTTAGTAACAGATGCTGCCAGCAGCAGTGAGGTGAGATGGAAAAATCACTAAAAATAGCAGAAGTAGAATTAAATAGTGAATAAATTATGAAATCGAACCTTGATGAATCTATTCTCCTATGGATGAAACGAAACGACCATATGAGCTGTATTTTAAGAAATATCCAGGTTTTCGCGAAACAGGACCAGAACGGTTTCTGGATCCCCTACTCCGACTTTTAAAATTCACTATAAATTAACCAGAGAGGATTATAAGTCATGCTCTATATGTACAGATTCCTTTGTGAGTCTAGTTTATCTAGAAACAAACGGCATAAGTTTTGGAGCCCTGTACAAGAAGATATCCAAGTCGTAGTGCACAAAGGTCAGTGTAGTCGAACCCTGAAACAGGGGAGACTTTAACTAATAAACTGTACTAATTGGCTCGACCAAAAATTCTAGAAAAAAATTTGTAGATGAGATTATGAGTCTAGTTTCAGGAAAAATTTACGGAACTGATTTTCGAGTTCTGAAACTCGAGATATGATTTTTAAGGTGACAGTGACGCAGTTAGCTAGCCTGCCTGGGACAGAAATTAAATATTTCCAAGAGAGAAATAAGGGAAGTAAGCCCGGTAACACCACGTGGTCAAATCCGGTGATGGTCACGGGTTTGGGGTGTTACATAAACCACATTCAAACTTAAATCAAGGAAATGCTAAAGCTTTGTATTAGTTTTACTCTATTTCTACACTCCTAGTTATCGATGCAAGTTCGTGTGAATTGTGGTCGTTTTAATGTTAGCTAAATTGAATGTTTATTATGTTATTTTGTATAAATGAACCTATATATAAAAGTATCCATGTTATGATGAATTGACGTATAACAAGTCCCGATTGAACCTTAAGAATTCTTAAGATACGAATGACATGTCATTAGGGATTTCATGTTTCGGGTGCTGGTCTTGAATGTCCTACTGATGGTTGGGGTCTTGCATTTGTTGCAGATTCTTCACAGCTTGTGTGAGCAACATCATGTAGATTACATTTCGACTCACAGCTCGTGTGAGCATGCCTATTTCATAGCTCGTGTGAGCAATGATATAAAGGAAATGTTACAGATATATGTAAAGGCACACTATGTGTGAGCTTTCCCAAGTATCCGATGTATTTCTAAATGGTTCAATGGGTAAGAAAATTCATGGCATTCCATAGAACCGATTTTTGCAATAATTTCACAACAAACCCTTGTATTTTTACTATTTCAATAATTTAGTCCCTAATCGGAAAATTTATCAAAAATCCCTTAACAAAATACTTTTAAATACCAACCAACATTTCAAATTCATAATTTAATATAAAAAATCACTAGATTCATCAATGAAAACATTCAAAATCTTTACCATTTTTAAAAATGAAGAGACGGGTTAGCTGGACCTAGTTGCAATGATATTAAAAACATAAAAATTACAAGAAAACGAGTCAATATTACCTACTATGCAAAGAAAAAACCCAAAATCGAAGCTTCACCTCCTCGGCTATGGCTTTTGGCCATTGAAGAAAAAAAATGAAAGAAATTTTTGTTTTTCATTCTTTAATTTTGTTTAATTTTGTTTAAACTTTCATTAATTTACAAAATTGCCGTCCAAAACACATTATTTTATAATTTCCTATTAAATTGCCGTCCCACTATACTAATTAGGGAATAATTTTTACTTAAGTCCTTCCTCCTTTATTAATTAAGCTATTTCATCACTTAAATGCCATATTTAGCATATTTTACACTTTTTACAATTTAGTCCTTTTAAATTAATTAACTATAGAAACGTTAAAATTTTTCAACGAAACTTTACTACCACCTTAATGGAACTCTGTAAATATTTCTAAAAATATTTACGGCTCGGTTTATAGAAACAAGGTCCCGATACCTCATTTTCTAAAACCATTTGACCTTAAGGTCAAACCACTTGAACCTAATAAATCTCTTATGTAACATAAATTATCAAATCAAAAAACTTTTTAAAACCATAATTAACTCATAAATATTAAATAATAATATTTACAAACTTACTCGTCGGATTTGGTGGCCCCAAAACCACTATTTCCTACACCACTGAAAAACGGCTGTTACATATGGTGCCTTTAAATGGCATTTTAGTTAGGTGATTTAGGATGATTGAAATGGCATGTTTATGAATGTTTGAATGGTATTTGAACCCCTTGAATGTTTGCCTAAATGGTTTGAATGATTAGGTATGAATTTGACTTGTAATGGCTTGATTTTAGGTAAATTTTGGTTTTACACGGCCTAAGACACGAGCTACCACACAACCGTGTGACACACATGGCCTAATGACATGGTCGTGTGTCATTTGGCAATTTCTTAGTGTTCCAAGTCAGTAAGTTACACAACCTAGCACACGGCCTGCCACACGGATGTGTGTAGCAACTTAGAGAGTTACACAACCTGACATACGGGCTTGTGGGGCATCTCAGTGAGTTACACATGTGAAGATACGAGCTAGGACACAACCTTGTGTCCCTTATTTGAATGTTGCATGGCCTAGGGTGATATCATACAGCAGTGTGACCCCTGTTTTCTAATTTTTGCAATTTTTTTCTTAAAGTTCCTATTTTGTTTTAAATTAGTCCAAAATTGCTTCTAAGCTATTTTTAGGGCTTTGAAGGCTTGATTTAAAGAAAAAATGCATGTAAATGAATGATTTATGATTTGTTTAAGATATTTAATGTTATGAAGGTAAATGTTTTTCATTTGTACGGTAATGCTCTGTAACCTTAATTCGGCAACGAAGACGAATTTGGGGTGTTACAATAAAGATTTGGCTTTTTTTCTTTTCTTTTTATGTTAATTGGTGGAGGAGATGAAATTTTAAATTTTTTTGGAGGAGGGATTTCTAGTTTTTTTTAATCTCATGTTCTTCATTCAAGAAAATGGCTCCAATTTCTAAGTCTATTCTATAATCATCTCAAGTTCCAGCCTTCTATTCATCAATTCCCACACAAAACTTTGGTGGTGTACTATGATCTTTGGTGGGATTTGAACTAATCCCATTTCAACCAAAAGTACTTGGATCCAAAAGTTTTAAGCTTTTCTGTGAGATGAGTTTTTCTGGGAAAAATTTGAGTTTTTCTTTACTTTTCTTTCAGGTTAACCAGTGAAGAAGATGATATTTGGACACTGATTAAGAGGATGACCATGCCCTGTTAACTTGTGGTCTTACATGTTCTGGGTTTTTCTTTCCTATAATGAAAAGAGATGAAATCAAAAACAATAATATGAAGAATTGTAATTTTTGGGTTAATGATTTCATGAGTTTTTTCTTCTTGTAGAAGAGGGATGAAAAGAAAGATATGAATTAATTTTCTAGATTAATGATGATTTTACGGGTTTTAATTTCTAGGTTAATGGAAGTTTTTTAAATTTCTTGTTAATGATATTTTTGGGTAAAAACTTTATTTTTCTTCTTTTTTTTTATCTTCCGTTAAATGTCAGGGCACTTTTCCTTTATGTCTGTAACGGAAAATGGTTAGTAAGACTAATTTGTTATGTTTTGAAAGTTGAATAATTATTTTATCATTAAAATCAAAGTTAAGTGACTGCTGGTAAAATTTACCCTATTTTTAAATTTCGTTTGCTTGCATGTTGTGAAATTTACCTTACATTTGGAATTTTGGACAATCAATGGTTAAATTTACATGTTTAAATTTTTCTATATATATACATGTTTAAAGAACCTATTTAGACGAGATGATTTGTAATTAGGCAACCCAAAATTACTATTTTAATAATAATATTATTATTTTTATTTAATATATTATATAAATAGTAATATAAAAATAAATTTCTAGATTTATATTATAAATATTAAACACTTGATTTTGTTAATTTCATAAGTTATTCGGTATCAACTCAATTAAGTTTTTTAATTATTTTTATATCTTTTATATAGAAAAAAAATTGCAAACATAGTAAAATTTGGATCCAAGTCTTTATAGTTTTCAACATTTATAATTTGGGTAAACTACTAAAATAATCAATTTTGTTTGTCTCAAGATACATTTTGGTCATTTATGTTTGAAATGTTACGTTTTAGTTACTTACGTTATCGTGTTGTAACATTTTAGTCACTGAGTCATTAATTGTCGTTAACATTGAAATGGAAAGCACGTGACATGTTAAATCATCATTTCAAACAAAAATTTTAGGTTAAATTATACAATTGATCCCCATATTTTTTTTTTCATTTTGAGCAGTCTAATTTTTTTCTTTTGTGTTCTTTTAACTTTCTTTATTTTCCATTGTCTTCTGCTTCTCCCTCTGTTTCCCTCCCTTCTCCATCTCTTTTATGTTATTTTAACTTTCTTGTTTTTTATTCTTTTATGTTCCCTTCTCCTTTCTCTATTCTTCCTTCTCCCTTCTCCCTTCCCTATTCCCCATATTCCAATGGCGATTTCGAGAGCTGCTTCAAATGATTTCCATGCAACCAGGCCCTTAATCCATCATATGGTTAAATGCTACACATTAACAAGTAACCTTTAGTTGACTGTTTGACATAATTTGCAGATGGCTCGTGTTTGAATTCACAATTCTTTGAATTAATTATTAGATCGTTCAAGCAAAACAACTTTGCAGATGCTTCATGTTTGAAATCCCATTTCTTTGAATTAATTATATAGAAAATAGAGATGGAGAAGGGAGGAAAACAAAGGGAGAAGCAGAAGAGAATGGAAAATAAAAAAAAAGTTAAAAGAAAAAATTAAATTGCTCAAAACGAAAAAATAAGGGGACCAATTATATAATTTAACTTAAAATTTTTGTTTGAAATGATGATTTAACGTGCTACGCTGGCTTACCATTATATCGTTAATGACAATTAACGGCTTAGTGACTAAAATATTACAACATATTAATGTAAGTGACTAAAACGTAACATTTCAAACAAAAGTGACTAAAATATAACTTGAGATAAACAAAAGTGACTATTTTGATAGTTTACCATTATAATTTTACATTCAAAGTCCCATTTGTTATTTATATCATCCTTTTTGTAAATATATCTATTACCTATTTCTATTTGTCACTTACATCTTGTGTCATAATAACTTAACATCTATATTATTATTTATGCCCTTTTCTGGGTTGGTGTCACAAGTCAATGGGACACCAATTCGGTTAGCGAAATTACAACAATCTCTTTTCATATTTAAATAAGTACTATTATTCGAAGGTACTTTAGAATTTTAAATTTTTTTAAAAAAATGCTTATGGTAAAATTTAAAACTACACCAATGCATAAAACCTTAAATCTACCATTCAACCAAAGTTTTATTTTAAATTTTTTTATATAAACATGTGTTCTAAATTTGTGATTTCCACAAATACACATATGATAGAAGTTTTAAATATTTTATTATCTTATAGATAATTATTTGAACTTAAAAGGGATAGTGCCAAGATAGTGACCACCTAAAAATGATAATGTTTAAAATTGATCTAATGATAAAATTATATTAGTGAAAAAAATAATAAAATTACATTTTAAGTTTTAAGCCCAGCAATGGCATTAGTGAACTATCTTGAGTTTCTTGTTTATGTAGTATGCATACACCACACAGGATACACACTGTGACAGTTTAATAGCTTTGCGTGCATGCATGATTTTTTGCATGTTTCTAACCCACATTTTCATTTTGGGATTGGACTGTTTTCACTTTACAGGTTTTTATGGTTTTTCTAACTTGAATAATCCTGAGCAGTCGTGGGATTTGTTGAGAAGAGTGGGTAATTTGATTCATGATGATTGGATCATTGGGAAGGACTTTAATTCCATTTTAAATGATGGAGAGAAGATCAGTGGGAGGCAGAAATCTAAAGTTGCTATGGATAAGTTTGAAAAGGTGTTTGACGAGCTGGCTTTGGTTGATATTAAAACTAACAAAGGTTGGTTTACGTGGTCAATGTAACACCCCAAACCCGGCCTGGATGTTATGACCGGATCTGATGCGCCACATTGGTGCGTTCAAAACACTTAGTTTGGAAAAGCTGAGTTGGTGTTGTAAAAGATACTTTTAAAAGAAGGTTAAAGTGAATGGAAGTCATGCACCGGTAGGAAACCGGGAAAAGAGGAGGTGAGTCCGTTGATTGCTAAGTACCAAGCTCTCTTGGATCCAATCCTAGACATGCACACCGCCATTGCCACACTCTAACATCTTGTATAATTTTGAGAAAACCGTTTGATTATGACCATCTTAAGAAAATGATTAAGGTTGCAAAACGTTTGCTTAAATTATTTATTTTTCTTGGGAAAACATTTACTTATGGAAACTTTATGCGTCATCGTGATCTTTTAAAAATAAGTAGATTTTATAAAGCGAACCCTAGTGCTAGCCAGTTTAATAATCCTAAAATAAAATTAATTAAAAATAGCGGCCTTATTACAACTTTAAGCATAATAAAATAAAATAATCCAAATTAAAGGCTAAACTTATTTAAAATCGTCAATCAATCTTCATGGCCACTCTGAATCCCGACTCCAAGTCCACCAATTCTAGGGCTCACCGCAAGGATGGAAGAGGAAGGGGTGAGTTTGGGAAAACTCAGTGTATCTGAAACCCATCCAAAGCCCAAATCAACTCGAGCCCATTGGGCCTAAGCCCTATTCAGATAACATTACGACAAGAGGTCAAGCCCTTTTCGAATCTGATAGCAAGGCCTTAGCCCTTTTAACATAACAAAGTGTGGCCCATAGGCCCGTTCATAACATGAGTAACAACAAGTAATAATGAATGCAAGCCCATCTAGGAGACTACTCAACCCACCAACCGCTACACCGCCTGCACCAACCCTACACACCATGTGGGAATATCTCAACCCACCCAAATTTCACACACCATTGTTGCAACAACGCTGCTCAAATTTGGTCGGTTGAGGCAAAGCCTCCAATACGTGGTTGAACCACTTTCAAGACTTCCTCCATTAATACCCCAATCCCATGCAATGATATTAATAAATGCATATCATGTAAAATACAACATTGATCAATCATGCGCTTCACCAATTTAAACCCTTAGGGTATATCGGTAATTTTGCTCTTTAGGGGTAATTTCGTGATCTACGCTACTACACAAGCTAAATCAAGAATTTTATCGGTTTTATGCGTTGGATTCCACCATCTACCTAATGAGCTAATTTGCCCATCTCTTACCCATATTGGTCTCAGAAGCCCATTGGGCCCAATTTTGGCCCATCGAGCCCCTTTTTCCGAAATACGCCAAAACGTCCACGCTGAACGTGCTTACCACCTTGCGGTGCCGGATCTAACAATTACTCTATGCCTTGAGAGCATTCGCATACTCACATGACCATGAAATGCCGAATTTGACATTTTTTGGCTTTTTTAATTGAACTAAGAAAGGGTGTTCTAGACATACATTTTCATGACGATCGCTCATGAGATCCCTTACGATGTCCTACAATTATTCATCACCATTTTTAGCATACAAGTTATGCTTAACAAACTCAAAATCCACCCTACCTTATTCTACCAAAGAACCCTTATTGACCATAAGTTGCTTACCTTCACAGGTCCAATAATACGATTCAAGCTTATCCAAGTCGATACTCCAAGCCTCATTGCTCCTCCAAAGTTGTCTATATCGAGGCAAAATAGTCATTTAACACCCTAGGGGCAAAATGGTAATTTTACCCCACAAGGGTATTTCAAGAATTTTACCCTACTGGGGTATTTTAGTAATTTTTCAAACCATTGGTATTTTGGTAATTTTATAAACAAAGGGTATTTTAGTAATTTTACAAACCGGGGTATTTTGGTGATTTTATAAACCAAGGGTATTTTGGTAATTCAGAAATTGAGGGTAAAACAGTAATTCAGAAATCGGAGTACTTTGGTAATTTTACAAGTCGAGGCATTTCAAGAATTGGTAAACTAAAGTATTCTAAACATGGATAACAATACGAATGGGCCTAAAGCCTATTCTCGGCCCAATGGGCCCACACGCTCGTGTGCCCTTTTAGCCCAAACCTAGCCACAGATATTCGATTCACCTAGCCTAGTCCAATATTTACTACACAATCAAACAACTTATCCAATTGGGCCCAGAGGCCCATTGGGCCCATATGGCCCCTTTCTACCATCGCACCAAGTAGCAATCCAACAACAAGAGTAGTGATAAATACACACCGATAGGAGACCGAAGTTAATCCGCTCCAAGCACTTCTAGCCGATGCCCAACCCAAACGAGCTCGCCATAACGCGAAAGGATCACCAAGAAAGGTACCTTTGCTCTCCTCATGGTTCTCTCTATTTAAAGCCGACCAGATCCACTCCTATGTTGGCTTACCGATGTGGGATCCTCCATCATCGAGTTTAAATTCAACACCAACTCTTGCCATCCCAACATAGCAAAATAATCAACCTTTGCATGCCAAGGATTCAACCAAAGTCCTCCTATATGCCAACTCACGCCATCACCACTAGGCCACCAACTCATTTGTGTCATAAATCCAACACATTAAACTTTAAAGCGCACCTACTTGCTTCTAGATTTATTGAAAAGAAAAACCAAAATATATTGCAAGAGCCAAGACTTGAACCTTGGACCCTTGCTTCCTCTATGGCGTCACTTCCTTGTCCCTAAGTGGCGTCACCTTGCCACTACACCACACTCCTTTTTGTGTCACAATTTCTCCAACAATATTCTTAAGGCCTACCTACTACACCTGTGGTTTGATCTACCTTAAATTTTTACTAGAGTCCGTGTTTGAACCCAAGACTTCTCTAACACTTCTCGATTACACTTAACCACTAAAATAAGCCTTCATTAACAAAATTTACATGCACAACAAAATATTAAAAGCTGCCTTCAACCGCTCCCATGCTCAAGGCCCAAAACTTCTAGGCCCAAATTCAGGGTGTTACAGTCAACAATAGGGATGGCCCCGATTTTTTCAAAAAGCATTTGGACAGATTTGTGTGTCGGCTTCGGGGGTAGAGAAAATGTCTTTCCTTTCTATAGAGGTTGTGAGACAAAATTGTTCAAACCACGATGCTATTCTCATTGACTCGGTGGGTCATAAGCCTAATAATGTAATGATTCTAAGGACCCTAGGTTGCTTTTTAATTTCGAGGCTTGTTGGGCCAAAGATAGGGACGCTAAGCATCTCATCAAAAGAATTTTGGATGATAACAATAATTCTTAATGTAATCTCATTGAGTGCCTTGGAAAAGTCCATTCAAACCTTGGTCTATGGCAACATGCTCGGTACAACAGGTTGAAGAGTCACATGAGACGCTTGGTTAAGCAAATTGACAGGCTCATTGACGAGCCTAATATGATGTCAAATACCAAGCTGCTTAGAACTAGTCATTCGGAGTTGGGTCGCCTTTATGCTAAGGAAGAGTCTTATTGGGCCCAGAGATCTCGCATTGCCTGGCTTAAGGAAGAGGATAAAAACACTCAGTTTTTTCATGTTTGCACGATGAGAAGTTTCAAGAAGAATAATATTGAGGCTATTAATGATATGGATAGTAATTAAGTCGAGGGAATGAATAATGTTAGTAAGGTGGCGTGAAACTATTTCCATAATTTGTTTAGATCCGAGGTCGTGAACGACGAGAGAGTGATGAGCCATGTCAGAAGATGTATTTCTCTTAAGATGAACAAGGTTCTAATGGGCCATTTTATTCATAAGGAAATTATGGATGCCTTCGCTCAAACAGATCCCTGTAAAGCCCATGGTATTGATGGTCTCTCTGGTATCTTCTTCTAGGAAAATTGGGATGTGGTTGGTAAGGATGTTCTTCGATTTTTTCATGATGTTTTGGAATGCAAGAGAGATATTAGAGATATCAAAAATACAGCGGTTGTGCTTATACTTAAGATCAAGGACACCAGGGACATGGTAAACTTTTGACCTATTAGCCTTTGTAGGGTCATCTTCAAAATAATCTCTAAAGTTTTGGCTAACAGACTCAAGTTGATTCTTCACTCCTGCATTAGTCCCAATCAGAGTGCCTTTTTTCTGGGTCTATGATCTATAATAATGTCTTGATTTCTCATGAGCTTGTGCACTACCTACAGAGTTCTAAAAACGGGCCCAACAAGGGTTAGGTGATCAAACTTGATATGAGTGTAGCTTACGATAGGGTCGAGTAGGATTTTCTCAAAAATGTTATGACTCGGATAGGCTTTGCGGATGGTTGGGTGACTTTGATTATGCAATGTGTCCATTCAGTAAAATATGTCATCAAGTGTAGCTTGACCCTTTTCGAGGAAATTATTTCGGAGCATGGCCTCCATCAAGGAGATTCTCTTTTGCCTTATCTTTTTCTTTTCTGTATGGAAGTTTTCTCTTATTTGCTTAGTGACACTCAAAATTGCGGGGATATTCATGGCATTAGGGTAAGCCTGAATGGCCCTAGGATCAATCATTAATTTTTTGCTGATGATGCGTTACCTTTTATTAAGAATAAGAATAAGGAAATTAATGCTATTGTTATTATTCTTAGACAATTTGAACGTGTCTCAGAGAAAAAAATTAATTTTTCTAAATCTATGGTGTGGTTTAGCCCCAAAACCCCAGAGAATCGAAAGAGCTTGTTCGGTGACATGCTTGGGATGTGAGTGGTGAAGAAGTTGGATCATTACCTTGGGCTTCCTCTGTTTATCGGCAAACAAAAGACCAGGGCTTTTAAGGACATCCTTGACCACTTCTCTAATAGGATCAATAGTTGGTCTGAGCGTCTGCTTTCTTATGGTGGTAAAGAGGTTTTCAATAAATCTATCTTATAATCGTTACTCATTTATGCTATGTCTATTCTTCTTGCTCCTAGGGAACGATTAAGGAGATGACCTCAAAAATCTACAGGGGGTAGTGGGCTAGTAAGGAGAAAGGTCATGGTTGGGCCATGCTTGCATGGCAAATGATATGTCTTTCTATGGGCATGGGTGATATTGGTCTTAGAGACTTACGGCTCTTTAACCTGGCTCTGATTGATGACAAGTTTGATAGACTTATCTCGTATAAGGATACCTTGTGCTTTCAAGTTCTTAGTTCGAAATACTTCCATAACGGTGATCTTTTTCATCTTAAAAAGGTTGACAAACCTTCCTTTATTTGGTCTAGCATTTCAGCGGCGGCTAGAGCCCTTGAGAAAGGTTTCTAGTGGCAAGTAAGGGATGGATGGCTGTAGCATTCGACTTGATAGGGATAACTGGGGCTTTGACTGTAACACCCCTAACACGTACCCATCGCTGGAGGGTTAAGGAGTATTACCATACAAGCACAAATTTCCATTTAACTTTATTCGAATAACTCCCGTTGGCACACTTATAAAACCGAATTCCAACCTGTTTTTTTTCCAATTATACAATATACAAAAGAGTCATCTCAAGTTAATGGGTACATTGATTCATTCTTAAGTTCAATTCACATCAAAACATGGAAAACATTAATTGAATATCAACCACACATTCACATTAACTATGTGGAACACATATAGTAACTTAACAAGCCATTTTCGCATGGCTATACATATATACATCATCAAAAAGATACTTATTTAACATAAAAAAGTCAAGCCTATACATGCCATTATCAAAGTTTAGCTACTAGAGTACCGAATGGGCTTAGATAGTGTGGACGACTTCGACTTTGAGATTCCCGAGACCGTAGCTAACGAACGAGATCTATAAAACAGAGAATTAAGGACAACAAAGTAAGCATTTCTATGCTTAGTAAGTTTTAAGCAATGAAATCATTTAAAATTAAAGCATAGCATTCATAAGGCTTATCATCTTTTCTTTGACCGAATGTAACCATGACTAAATATACCACTATTGTTCATGTATGTCATTTTAAATTTTTCCTTAAACACAAATTCATATCACGTAGATAACTTCTTTTTATCCAACCAACTTCATCATTTGGCCGAATACATCTAATTCAATTACAAGGCTAAATAAATACGTATATGCATATTCACATATTTATGTTACTTCACACTTCAACCAATATATTCACATGCTCAGAGCCAATCTTAACATATTTCCACTTGAATCAAAATTCATGCATCTTGAATAAGCTATAGACTTCATACAACCCTAAGCAATGGCCGGAAGAGCACTATCCAAATGAATAATCACAATTTAAACCAAATCAAATTTTACAACGTATATACGGTACATACCTGACCATCTTAGGGTTGTGAGCACATTAATTGGAATTATTACAGCAAGATCACACATTTCCAACACAAATGCCTTCGGGACTTAGCCCGGATATAACACTAGCACGAATACCTTCGGGACTTAGCCTGGATATAACACCAGCACGCATACCTTCAGGATTTAGCCTGGATATAACACCAGCACGAATGCCTTCGGGACTAAGCCCGGATATAACACTAGCACGAATGCCTTCGGGACTTAGCCCGGATATAAATCTCACACAAGGCCTGCGGGTCTTAGCCTGATTATATTCCTCAATTATCATGCACATATATATATATCATAACACATTAGCATTTCATTTACATTACTAGAACACAAGCACAACATGCTTATCAACCATTCCACTTTCGGCTCAATAGCCACATACAAAGAACACGATTTCGTTTCGCTATCCAACATGATTTCTATAACCATTCGGCTACAAGTCATATGCACAAATTATTTATCTCACTATGTAATTCAAGTAGAACCATTAGGTCACAATTTATTTATTATGCTTATATATCATGATTTTATCAAATCATAAGCTAAGTTCCATTACTCAAAGACTTACCTTGTATCTTTCTGAACAAATTTCAGGTTGGCTATTCCGTGACTTTAGCTTTTCCCTTATCCGATGTTGCCCCTCTATGCTCTTGAGCTATGTTAAACAAGTTTAATTATATTAAACCTTATTCATACCTCTCATTCAATAATTACACTTTCATTCCAATATGACACACACACACACACACACAAAATTTTCCTTTACATACACATTTGGCCAAATACAACTATGTTACAAGTCACAACTAAATTATTGATTTGATCAAGTTTACATAATCTTTTAATCAAACTCATTATTCATGACATAATAATCATCAAGAGCCGAATATGTGATCACTTAGTAAGCTTAAATTCATGTGAACTTAAGTGTCAAAATGTCTATGAAATATTTACTCACTATCTTCTATCTTTAACTCAATTTCCTAGCTCCCAATCGGCACACTAGGACCATCTTAATTCATTTCTCATCTTGTTAACATAAACATGGCAAAGCTAATTCCCATAAACAATTATCATCAATTCATTCATTCTCTAGGGACAAAGCCGAATGTTCAATAAGCAAATAAGGCACACAAAGCATGACTTCTTCAATTAAACCTACCATTCTCTATTTCATTGATTTTAACATCAATTTTACTTAGCAACTTCTCACTTTACAATTCGGAAACCATGAAAGCTTCTTTTTAAGAATATTGACTAAATTCTCAATTATCCAAATCTTAACAAAATCTAGCTAATGGCCGAATATAAATACTTTGCCCCATACCCACGAATTCACCTACTCTAAGCTCAATTTTCCAATTAAGTAAATAACATTAATGTTGAGCATTATTTGACAATTTGTCTTAAGTAGCCGACTAAATTCATGTTCCTAATTCATAATTTCAAGTATTTCATTCACAAGTTACACAAATTATGCTCAAAACCTCAAATTCAATTTCGGTAAGCACAAACATGTTAGCCAAAATTCCCCAAAGCACCTAAACCACTACTATGCATATCTAACAAGTTTAAACCTCACTTATCCACCTTTACTCATAAGAGCATAAAACAACCACCATTTCTTACCATCCATATCATGGCCGAATGCCCAAATCACCATAGAATTCAAAATTTCAAAATGGGCTAAGTTAAATACTTAGCTATCAACCACACTTAAAAAAAATTCAAAGGAAATAACATGAAATTTTTACCTTAATCAAACAAAAATCAAAGAGTGACCAAAAGCCTAGCTTTCCCTCCTATATTCGACAAATGAAGAACGAAAGATGAACTAAGCCTTGTTCTTTTCACCTTTCACTATTTTATTTATTTTATTTTAACACCAATAACATATATAATTATAATTATATTATAATACAAATATATGTATAAAATACATACATTTAAATGATTTTTCCACATGGTCGGGCACTATAAAAAAGAAACATGTCAATTTGACATGCAAGTCCTTGTGTTTTAAAGTCACATAATACAAGGCCATTTCAAAATTTACCTAACACATTCTCAAAATTTTCACACAAGTCCATTTTCAATTAATTTCACATCAATTTGCAAAAATTAAAGCATTTAAAAATTCACATAGGCATAAACACATATTTTAGACATAAAATATTATATTCAAATATTTCGGTGACTCGATTTAGCGGTCCCGAAACCACTTCTTGACTAGGGTCAAAATAGGGCTGTCACAATTCTCCCCCCCTTTAGGGATTTTCGTCCCCGGAAATCTTACAAGTAAATTGATTTGGGTATCGGTCTTTCATAGAGTTCTCAGGTTCCCAAGTAGCTTCTTCGATCCCGTGCTTGAGCCATAACACCTTTACTAACGGAACCTTTTTGTTTCACAACTCTTTCACCTCGCGAGCTAGGATACAAATTGGTTCTTCTTCATAACTCAAATCGGACTGAATTTCAATTTCTGACGGACTAATTACATGAGAAGGATTAGATCTATACCGACGGAGCATCGATACATGAAAAACGTTGTGAATCTTTTCAAGATCAGGGGGCAGAATTAGTCTATAAGCAACTGGCCCAATCCTTTCTGAAATCTCATACGATCCGATAAATCTCAGACTCAATTTGCCTTTACAGCCAAAACGGAGTATCTTTTTCCATGGAGAAACTTTCAGAAAAACTTTTTCTCCAATCTGAAATTCCATATTTTTACGCTTTGAGTCCGCGTATGATTTCTGACGATCCGATGCTGCGTTCAAGCTATCACGAATTATTTTCACTTGCTGTTCGGCTTCTTTAATTAAATCCACCCCATATAACTTATTCTCGCTGAGCTCGGTCCAAAACAAAGGTGTACGACATTTATGTCCGTATAAGGCCTCGTAAGGCGCCGTCTTGATACTCGTTTGAAAGCTATTATTAAAGGCAAATTCAATCAACGGTATGTATTTCTCCCATGAGCCACTAAACTCGAGAATGCAAGATCTCAACATATCCTCGAGTATTAGAATCGTTGTTTTAGACTGACCATCGGTTTGGGGATGAAAGGCAGTGCTAAAATAGAGCTTGGTACCCAATGCCTCATGCAATTTTCACCAAAACCGTAAAGTAAATCGGGGATCTCTGTCTGAAACAATAGAAGTCGGCACCCCGTGCAATCGTACAATCTGAGAGACGTATAATTCCGCCAGCTTATCAAGTGAAAAGTCCGTACGAATAGGGATGAAATGAGCTGACTTCGTTAATCTATCCACAATAACCCAAATGGAGTCTTTCTTGCTCAGCGATAAACCAGACACAAAGTCTATCGTAACTCGATCCCATTTCCACTCGGGTATCATGATCGGCTGAAGTAACCCCGAAGGCATTTGATGTTCTACTTTCACTTGTTGACATATTAAGCATCTTAATACAAAATCAGATATGTCACGTTTCATACCATGCCACCAATACTGACGTTTTATATCATTATACATTTTTGTGCTACTAGGATGGACCGACATTTGGCTACTATGAGCCTCGTTCAAAATCATCGAAATAAGCTTTGAGTTTCTCGGAACACACACACGATCCCTGAACCTCAAACAATCATTATCGTCAATTTGAAACTCTGAATCCACACTTGATTCACACTGAACTCACCTAGCAACCAACTCATTGTCGACTATCTGAGCTTCACAAATTTGTCGTATTAACACTGGTCTTGCTTTTAACTCGGCTATCAACACATCATCTGCCGACAATGATAATTGTACGTTCATAGCTCGCAAGGAAAATAATGATTTTCGGCTAAGAGCGTCTGCAACTATATTAGCTTTTCCTGGGTGGTAGTCAATGACAAGCTCGTAGTCTTTAAGTAACTCCAACCATCATCTTTATCTCAGATTCAAATCTCTTTGAGTCATTAAATATTTGAGACTTTTATGATCAGAAGAGACGTGGCATTTCTCATCGAACAGATAGTGACGCCAAATCTTCAGAGCGAAAACAATAGCAGCTAGCTCCAGATCGTGAGTCGAATAGTTCCACTCGTGAGGCTTTAACTGCCTCGAAGCATATGCGACAACTCGACCCTCTTGCATCAAAACGCAGCCCAGACCGTTCAGATGCATCACTATAGATCACGAACTCCTTGCCGGATTCTGGCTGAACTAACACTTGGGCTTCCGTCAAAAGCATTTTTAGCTGGTCGAAACTTTTCTGACACTTTTCAAACCACTCAAATTTGACGTCTTTTTGCAGCAATTTTGTCAAAGGTGTCATGATAATCAAAAAACCTTTTACGAATCGTCGATAGTAACCGGCAAGTCCCAAGAAGCTCCGAACTTCCAAAACATTTCTAGGAGGTTTCCAATCGAGAATGGCTGAAATCTTGTTTGGATCGACTCGAATACATGAAGCAGACACTATATGTCCCAAAAAGCTAACCTCGCATAACCAGAACTCGTATTTACTGAATTTCACGTACAATTGATTATCACGTAAAGTCTGAAGCACGAGTCTCAAATGCTTGGCATGCTAGATCTCATCGCGAGAGTAAATCAAAATGTCGTCGATGAACACCACCACAAATCGATCCAGATACTGTCTAAACACCCGATTCATCAAGTCCATGAAAACTGCAGGGGCATTAGTAAGCCCGAACGGCATCACTAAAAATTCGTAGTGTCCGTATCTCGTTCTGAAAGCAGTCTTTGGCACGTCGGAATCTCTAACGTCGAAATCTCTAACTCTCAACTGGTAATAACCGGATCGCAGATCAATCTTTGAAAACACTGAAGCTCCTTTCAACTGATCAAACAGGTTATTGATTCGGGGCAACGGATATTTATTCTTTATAGTGGCTTTATTCAATTGTCTATAGTCGACACACATTCTCATAGTCCTGTCTTTCTTTTTCACAAACAAAACTGGTACGCCCCATGGTGAGAAACTCGGTCGTGCGAAACCTCTATCTGTCAACTCTTGCAACTGAGCTTTCAATTCCTTCAATTCGGTTGGTGCCATACGATATGGAGCTATCGAAATTGGTGTAGTCCTAGGTACAAGTTCAATGCCAAACCCTACTTCACGAATAGGTGGTAATCCCGAAAACTCTTCGGGAAACACATCCGAATACTCACAAACCACAGGTACAGTCTCAAGCACTTGTTCAGATACTTTGCTGTCTAACACGTAGGCCAGATACACTTTATACCCTTCCTCACATATTTCTGAGCTGACATGGTAGTTAATACGGCTGATAGCCCGTTCTAATTAATGAATGCAACCCGAATTATCTATTATTCAAACATCGCAAATCGATAGTCTTTCGCTTGCAATTCACTACAGCATCGTGCACAGTCAACCAATCCATTCTGAGAATAATGTCAAACTCGTCGAAGGGTAAAAGCATCAAGTCGGCTGGGAAACAGAAATCTCGAACCATCAGGGGGCATTTCCTGCACACTTTGTCGACTAGCACATATTGACCCAAGGGATTCGATACTCGAATCACGAACTTAGTAGACTCAACAGGTAGAGTCTTACTGGATGCTAAAGTCTCACATACATATGAATGAGTAGAACCAGGGTCAATCAAAGAAATCACATCAGTATCAAAGAGAGTGAAAGTACCAGTAATAACATCAGGCGAAGAAGCATCCTCGCGTGCGCGAATAGCATAAACTCTAGCAAGAGTACGAGCCTCGGATCTGGTTGTAGCATCTCTAGACCCTCTCTGACCGCCGCTAGCATTCCCCGTATTCCTAGGTGGTCTACCTCATGCTGTAGTAGTACTCGATTTCCCACTCTGGTTCACATTTTGTTCGGATAATCTCGGGCAGTCTTTGATAAAATGGTCGGCTGATCCGCATCTATAAGAGGAGCGGTCATGAAATCTACAGCTCCCCGAATGCCACTTTCCACAATACTTGCACTCGGTCCTATCCCGTCGATCATTTCCAACACTGGAAACTGAAGTGGCTCGTGTACTCACAGGGGGTCGATCGCGGTCTCGTCTGGAAAAACCCGAAGTGTTCTTTGATCGGCCTGAATCATCTCAAAATTTCTTCGATGATTGCTGAAAAAACTTTTCTGAAGATCTTTTACGAAATTCTCTAGCTCCGACATCAACTTTTCTTTTCTCCTTACTATGTTCTTCGGCTTTACAAGCTTGCTCGACAAGTACTATGAACTCTCGTATTTCAAGAATGCCAACAAACATTTTTATATCTTCATTCAGCTCATCTTCAAAATGTTTACACATAATAGCCTTAGACGATACACATTCCCGAGTATATCTACTAAGTCTGACAAACTTCCGTTCATAATCAGTAACTGACATGGAACCCTGTTTAAGCTCAAGAAATTCTTTTCGTTTCTGATCGATGAACATCTGACTGATATACTTTTTTCGGAACTCAGTCTGGAAGAATTCCCACGTCACCAGTTCTTTGGGCACAATAGAAACCAATGTATTCCACCAATAATAGGCAAAATCACGTAGCAGAGATATGGCACATTTCAGGCATTCATCAAGTGTGCAAGATAATTCATTGAATACTCGGATAGTATTGTCCAACCAAAACTCAGCTTGATCGGCATCATCACTGTCTGTAGCTTTAAATTCAGTAGCCCCATGCTTTCTAATTCTGTCTACCGGGGGCTTATTCAACCTCATGTGATCAATCACTGGAGGTATCATAGGTGCAGGGGGTGTATTTGTTGGAAGTGGGGGTTGTGGAGCAGCCGTATTTGTCCGAATATATTGGTTGAACCAATCATTCATCACATTATAAAAGGCTTGTCTAGCCTCATCATTTTGATTGCTTGCGTTAGGTTGAGAGTCTATCGGCGCGGTCCCATGTGCGGGAGCAGGCGCTACACTCTCAACATCATCAGCTATCGCTCGATTGGGATCAGGATCCATTACTATACGAAAAAACATTTTTAACTGTTAGAAATCATCACACTATCATATTAACACTTAATGGCATGTATAGCTAGACTCATACGTGCTACGTTAGTCCTAGAATCGACTAAACCATAGCTCTGATACCAATAAAATGTAACACCCCTAACCTGTACCCGTCGCTGGAGGGTTAAGGAGTATTACCATACAAGCACGAAATTCCACTTAACTTTATTCGAATAACTCCCATTGGCGCACTTATAAAACTGAATTCCAACTTGTTTTTTTTTCCAATTATACAATATACAAAAGAGTCATCTCAAGTTAATGGGTACTTTGATTCATTCTTAAGTTCAATTCACATCAAAACATGGAAAATATTAATCGAATATCAACCACACATTCACATTAACTATGTGGAACACATATAGTAACTTAACAAGCCATTTTCGCATGGCTATACATATATACATCATCAAAAAGATACTTATTTAACATCAAAAAGTCAAGCCTATACATGCCATTATCAAAGTTTAGCTACTAGAGTACCGAATGGGCTTAGATAGTGTGGACGACTTCGACTTTGAGATTTCCGAGACCGTAGCTAACGAACGAGATCTATAAAATAGAGGATTAAGGACAACAGAGTAGGCATTTCTATGCTTAGTAAGTTTTAAGCAATGAAATCATTTAAAATTAAAGCATAGCATTCATAAGGCTTATCATCTTTTCTTTGACTGAATGTAACCATGACTAAATATACCACTATTGCTCATGCATGTCATTTTAAATTTTTCCTTAAACACTAATTCATATCACGTAGATAACTTCTTTTTATCCAACCAACTTCATCATTTGGCCTAATACATCTAATTCAATTACAAGGCTAAATAAATACGTATAGGCATATTCACATATTCATGTTACTTCACACTTCAACCAATATACTCACATGCTCAGAGCCAATCTTAACATATTTCCACTTGAATCAAAATTCATGTATCCTGAATAAGCTATAGACTTCATACAACCCTAAGCAATGGCCGGAAGAGCACTATCCAAATGAATAATCACAATTTAAACCGAATCAAATTTTACAACGTATATACAGTACATACCTGACCATCTTAGGGTTGTGAGCACATTAATTGGAATTATTACAGCAAGATCACACATTTCCAACACAAATGCCATCGGGACTGAGCCCGGATATAACACTAGCACGAATACCTTCGGGACTTAGCCCAGATATAACACCAGTACGAATACCTTCGGGACTTAGCCCGGATATAACACTAGCACGAATACCTTCGGGACTTAGCCCGAATATAACACCAGCATGAATGCCTTCCGGACTTATCCCGGACATAACACCAGCACGAATGCCTTTCGGACTTAGCCCGGATATAACACCAGCATGAATGCCTTCGGGACTTAGCCTGGATATAAATCTCACACAAGGCCTATGGGTCTTAGCCCGATTATATTCCTCAGTTATCATGCATATATATATATATATATATATATATATATATCTTAACACATTAGCATTTCATTTACATTACTAGAACACAAGCACAACATGCTTATCAACCATTCCACTTTCGGCTCAATAGCCATATACAAAGAACACGATTTCGTTTCGCTATCCAACATGATATCTATAAGCATTCGGCTACAAGTCATATGCACAAATTATTTATCTCACTACGTAATTCAAGTAGAACCATTAGGTCACAATTTATTTATTATGCTTATATATCATGATTTTATCAAATCATAAGCTAAGTTCCATTACTCAAAGACTTACCTTGTATCTTTCTGAACAAATTTCAGGTGGCTATTCCGTGACTTTAGCTTTTCCCTTATCCGATGTTGCCCCTCTATGCTCTTGAGCTATGTTAAACAAGTTTAATTATATTAAACCTTATTCATACCTCTCATTCAATAATTACACTTTCATTCCAATATGACACACACACACACACACACACACACACAATTTTCCTTTACATGTACATTCGGCCAAATACAACTATGTTACAAGTCACAACTAAATTATTGATTTGATCAAGTTTACATAATCTTTTAATCAAACTCATTATTCATGACATAATAATCATCAAGAGCCGAATATGTGATCACTTAGTAAGCTTAAATTCATGTGAACTTAAGTGTCAAAAATGTTTATGAAATATTTACTCACTATCTTCTATCTTTAACTCAATTTCTTAGCTCCCAATCGGCACACTAGGACCATAGGACCATCTTAATTCATTTCTCATCTTGTTAACATAAACATGGCAAAGCTAATTCCCATAAACAATTATCATCAATTCATTCATTCTCTACGGACAAAGCCGAATGTTCAATAAGCAAATAAGGCACACAAAGCATGACTTCTTCAATTAAACCTACCATTCTCTATTTCATTGATTTTAGCATCAATTTTACTTAGCAACTTCTCACTTTACAATTCGAAAACAATGAAAGCTTCTTTTTAAGCATATTGACTTAATTCTCAATTATCCAAATCTTAACAAAATCTAGCTAATGGCCGAATATAAATACTTTGCCTCATACCCACGAATTCACCTATTCTAAGCTCAATTTGCCAATTAAGTAAATAACACTAATGTTGAGCATTATTTGACAATTTGTCTTAAGTAGCCGACTAAATTCATGTTCCTAATTCATAATTTCAAGTATTTCATTCACAAGTTACACAAATTATGCTCAAAACCTCAAATTCAATTTCGGTAAGCACAAACATGTTAGCCAAAATTCCCCAAAGCACCTAAACCACTACTATGCATATCTAACAAGTTTAAACCTCACTTATCCACCTTTACTCATAAGAGCATAAAAAAACCACCATTTCTTACCATCCATATCATGGTCGAATGCCCAAATCACCATAGAATTCAAAATTTCAAAATGGGCTAAGTCAAATACTTAGCTATCAACCACACTTAAAAAAAATTCAAAGGAAATAACATGAAATTTTTACCTTAATCAAACAAAAATCAAAGAGTGACCAAAAGCCTAGCTTTCCCTCCTATATTCGACAAATGAAGAACAAAAGATGAACTAAGCCTTGTTCTTTTCCCTTTTCACTATTTTATTTATTTTATTTTAACACCAATAACATATATAATTATAATTATATTATAATACAAATATATGTATAAAATACATACATTTAAATGATTATTCCACATGGCCGGCCACTATAAAAAAAAACATGTCAATTTGACATGCAAGTCATTGTGTTTTAAAGTCACATAATACAAGGCCATTTCAAAATTTACATAACATATTCTCAAAATTTTCACACAAGTCCATTTTCAATTAATTTCACATCAATTTGCAAAAATTAAAATATTTAAAAATTCACACAGGCATAAACACATATTTTAGACATAAAATATTATATTCAAATATTTCGGTGACTCGATTTAGCGGTCCCGAAACCACTTCCCGACTAGGGTCAAAATAGGGTTATCACATTGAGGGTTTTGATGGTGATGCCTTGCAACTTCTTAATGATGCTTTTACAGTGGTGTATGTTCGTGATCTTTGGTTGCAAAACCGCGATGGTTGGAATATGGGACATGTTCACGATCTGTTCGGGGACTATTTTGCTTGTCGTATTTGTGACGTCCCAATTTTGCCTCATGGTCCAAATGATAGGATGGTCTAGTTCCACAATACCCACGACTCTTACATGACCAAGTTGGCTTACTCGTGGTTGCTTATTAATAATGTTGGTTGTGGGCCGCACTGTTTCTATTGGAAAGTAATTTGAAAACTTAAAATCCTCCCTAAAATTCACAATTTTGCTTGGTGCATTGGTTATGGTTTGCTCCCCACTAATGTTAAGATATTGTCTATTAAAAGTTATGTGGATATTGCTTGTTCGAGGAGTAAAGGTGGGGACGAGATGCTTTTTGATGCTTTAAGAGACAGGCCTAAAGCTTAGGATGTTTCTATTGTGAGCGACTTTGACAATAGATTACTGGTTAATCAGTATGACTTTTACATCAATTGGATTGAAGACTTTACGCATATTTTAGACAAAAAAGCCTTCGAAGACTTCATCTCTACATTTTGGAACATATGGAACAATGCCATCTTCAGAGGCAAGGACAAGGAAGTGGGTGTGATTTGGGAGAGAGCCCGAAAGCTTAACGATGACTTCCGGATTCATAACCTTTCTTCTCAGCCGATCTTACCTCAAGTCCCTAAAAGTTATAAATGGGAAAAACCGCAGGAACGGGTGACTAAAGTTAATGTTGATGCTGCCGTGAATTCTTATGGTACAAGTTTGGGTATCATCGCTAGAGACTCAGATGGTTGTTTTGAGCAGGAAAACATCCTTCGCCAACAAGGTTTTTAACTCCCAGTGGGCAGAATTGGATGCCTTCATCAAAGGCTTTTGGCTTGCTCAACTCCTTAATGTTGAAAAAGTTATTTTTGAAATAGATTGTGCTAGCATTGCCAATTGCTTTAATCATCACAAGGAGGACATCACAATTCTAGGTCACCATATCAAGGAAGCACAAAAAATGCTCGATTCCTTTGTTTTTGCCTATGTCAAATGGGTAAATCGTGGTTGTAATAAATTAGTCTATTCTCTTTGTAATTGGTCTCTTTCTAAGTGTTGTAATTTATCTTTTGATTTGGATTATCTTAGAGATATCCATAACATTGTAATTTCTGATGCAATTTAATTTGAGGTAGTGGCCTTCGGGTCCTTTCTTTGTAGATTGTTTTTTAAAACATGCCACTAAATGGTTCCTATGCTTAATATTTGTTTGTTTTAAATTTTAGAGTAGAATTTTAAAAGGTAAAATATATTTTAAATTTTATATACTTTGTATATTTGAAATTTTATTTTATTTTTATTTTCAGAATTTAGTTTTTTATTTTTAAATTTTAAATTTTAAATTCAATTACTAATATCGTTAATTTTTTAAATTAAATGTACTTATGTGACATTTTAAAATTAGAAAAAATAATTTGATAGTGATGCAATAAAAAATAACATTGAAAATGCAAATATGAATTTTTCTTTAAAACATTCCTTGAACTTGTCATAATAAAATATTTTTTGTTGGAATTGTGTTAAGAAAAAGTGATCTCAACATTGTAATTAAATAGTTAACAATATTAACTATGTAGATTAGCTAACAATATTTTACTTTTTAAATTTACGTTTTGACAAATCACCCTAAAATGAATGGAAAAGTGAATGGTTTTTTTTTTTTCATTCCTAGCTAATAGGAGTGTTATTTTTCTCTACCAAAAAAAAGTCACCCTAAAATGAATGGAAAAGTTAATTTTTTTTAACTTTGCTGACGTTGGATACACGTGGATTGCCACGTGAATGACACATTAACATTTGATTAATTTTTTAAAATTAAAAAAATTCAAATAAAACGCAAATAATAATCATTAAAATTATTAAAAATTATAATTTTTTAATTTTTTAATTTTAAAAAAACTAACTAAATGCTTATGTGTCATCTACATGGTAATCTACATGTATGCCATGTCAACAAAGTTAGCTAACGTCAACTTTTTCATCCATTTTGGGGTGATTTGACAAAAAATGCAAGTTCAAGGGCTAAAATAGGTGAAAATTAAATATATGACTAAAATGACATTTTTTTTTGTAAAGTTGGAGAGCTAGAAAAGTTATTATGCCTTATATATAGGAGGAAATGATTAGAAAGACAGTGGGCATTTGTGCAAGTTGGTGGTAAAAGTACTAAGGAAGCCCTTGTGTCATGGGTCAAAGAGCAAAGCCCGTGACCATGGCACAAAATGCGCCCTATGGAGGTCTGTCGATAAGATGGGGATCATTTAGCCCACGAGAACTGGTTCGATTCAAGGAACTATTGGAGAAGCCTATCAGATTGAAGCCTGGTTAGCGCGATAATGAAGATATGGCAACTTAGGCTATTATGGTAACTAATCTTAGAATATTGATAGGAATCATATCTTGTAAATATTAGATTAGATTTGATATGACATATCTTGTAAATCCCTAAAATTAAGGAATGGGGTCAATCTCATCTGTCGGTGTAACTTAATCTTGTTCGTCGATTTTGAGGGAGCTCAACTATAAATAAAGAACCTCCCTCTCACTTGTAAATCATTCCATTGTATGTTGAATTCTTAAAAGTAATAGAATTCTAGGAGCATTTACTCAAACACCTTATGTACGTTCTTTCTGTTGTTCTTTTGTCGCTTCTTTTGGCATAAATCACTTCCGTTCTACAAATTTGTGTCTTAGAGGAGTTCTTAAGGAATCATCACTTGAGTAAAGGCTGACTTAGGCGAGTTTGGACGAACGGATCATCTAAGGCCGCACGGATCGCAAGACGAAAGATCTAGCCCCGTGACAAGTGGTATCCAAGCTATTAGTTCGAAGGCACTGTTGGGATGTCGAAAGAAGCTGTTGCTTAGAGTGAGCCAATGGAGACCCGAGGAAGTGCTAGAAAAGCAAGTCGATTGAGGGATTTGTTGTCAGCTTTGGAAGACTGAGTTATCACTCTCGAGGAGTCTATAGGAGAGGTCTAGGAGACGATCGACGATGTCGATGATAGACTCAATGATGTATTGCAATAATACAGGAACAACTCAGGGAATTTGTATGGGATACTATCGGTTCCTCGGAGAATAAGCTAGCTGGGAAGGATAATGCTTTTGAGGCTATGGTGACAGCTTTGAAGGAGGAGATCAATGATCTTAAGGGGGAGCTCAAGATTTTCAAAGCTGCTATAGGTAATGGAATGTTGGCTTCAAATCCGAAGCAACAAGCAATGGATATGCCCAAATCGAAAGTGTTTAAAGGGGCAACGTCTGCAAGTGAAGTGGACAACTTTCTTTGGGCCATGGAGCAATACTTTGGTGAGATGAACATCAAGGATGTCCCCACAAAGGCAAATACTATTTCTATGTATTTTACTGACGTTGCTTTGTTATGGTGGCGACATAAGTCCACTAATGTGAGACGTGGTGAGACTGAGATTGGGACTTGGAAAGATTTCCAAAAAGAATTTAAAGCACAGTTTTACCCCGAGTATGCTGAGGATAAAGCTCGAGTAAAGTTACAGTGGCTTACGTAACGAGGCACAATTAGGGAGTATGTGCGGGAGTTAAGTGAGCTCATGCTTCAGATCTCTGATTTGAGTGAGAATGAAGCATTTTTCTCCTTTATGGATAGGTTGAAACCATGGGTGAAGCAAGAATTGCAACATCAAGGAGTTCAGGAACTTACCAATACCATGATGGTAGCGGAGTCCATAGTGGAACTTGTTCCAAGAAGAGACAAGTTTGAATCTTCCAAGCCCAACAGGAGGGGCAATGGTGAGTACTATGGGGAAGATGAAGAGGGATATAGCTATTATGGCAATGGTAGTAGTAGCGACGGTGGTAATGGGAAACCACGAAATGGGAAGTGGAAACATAATAGCCCGAAAGAGAAGAGGGGAAAGTTACGATGCTACTTTTGTAAAGGATCGCACATGAAGAGAGACTGCCCAAAGGTATCTTTAGTTTTCGCTATCAAGAGGAATGATGAGCCGGAAGAGGCAAAGCCTATTGAGAAAAAGACATCGACGGTCAATTCGATGGTGCTCATTTTGAAGAAAAAGAATGGTGAAGTAGGGTTGATGCTTGTTGACATTAATATTGCAAGTCAAAAGAGGAGTGCTTTTATCGATACGGGAGCATTGAACTTGTTCATATCGAAAAAGGTTGTGGGGAAACTTGGTCTCTCTATTAAGAAATCAAATAGGAAAATCAAGATGGTAAATTCCGATGAGGCCCCAACTGTGGGAGTAATTCATAATGTGGAACTACAAATCAGCGAATAGAAGAGCAAGGAAGAATTCGAGGTAATCCAATTAGATGATTACGATTATGTACTTGGCTTAAACTTCCTTGACAGGATTCAGGAATCTTTGCATCCATGGGCCAATCAAATTCATATTCTCACCGGCCCGTTATAAAAAATTATTGTGCTAGTGCATCGAGATATGAAGGTAGGGACACAGGTGTTGTCGTCAATCCAACTAGTCGAGGATGTTTCATATGGGAGGAACATTGACTCGATAGAAAAAAATGCAATGAAAGCCCTTCGGAAGTGTTAGTGGCGTAAGATATCAATATGAAGCCTACAGATTTGATTATGGAGCCAACACCTTTGGAAAAGGTGGGTTGTGCATCGGGCTTCGAGGGAAAAGGAGCGATGTAGAAACAGTCAAGATGAGTAAATGCTAAAAGTAAGGTACATTTTGAACACTTTGATAGTGTTTTGAATTCTGACTTGTTGCTTGGTAAGGTCGTAGGGGCCCTTTCAAAGTTCATAAGCAAAAAGGTCAAGGGACTGTAGGCAATACGAAGCCAAGGTGTGAGAATCAAGGTGATTCAAAAGGGAACAAGTCAAAATTGGGGCAAGTTAGAGCGGAGACTTCTTGCCAACGAGATGTACCAACGAGTGTAACAATTCAAGTTAAGAGGTGACGGAAGCCGAGGCAAAGGTTTCGAAAGAGAGGACAGCCCAATTACAAGACAAGTTTGGAGGAAACCAAGCCAACGAGAGAGTTCCAAGGTGAATCAAGTCAGTTCCATTCGAAAGTCACAACGAGGGCGTTATGAGAATGGGTGGGGGAGAATATCATGAGTCAAAGTGCAAATCCCGTGACCATGACATAAGATGCACTTCATAGAGGTTTGTCGATAAGAAGGAGATCATTTAGCCCACGAGAACTGGCTCGATTCAAGGAACTGTTGGAGAAGCCTGTCAGATTGAAGCCTGGTTGGCCCGATAATGAAGATTTGGCAACTTAGGATATTACGGTAACTAATCTTAAAAAATTGATAGGAATCATATTTTGTAAAGATTAGATTAGATTTGATATGGCATATCTTGTAAATCTCTAAAACAAAGGGATATGGTCAATCTCGTCCGTCGATGTAACTTAATCTTGTCCGTCGATTTTGGGGGAGCTCAACTATAAATAGAGAACCTCCCCCTCACTTGTAAATCATTCCATTGTATGTTGAATTCTTAAAAGTAATAAAATTCTAGGAGCATTTACTTAAACACCTTGTGTGCGTTCTTTCTGTTGTTCTTTCGTTGCTTCTTTTGGCATAAATCGCTTCTACTCTACAAATTGGTGCCTTGGAGTAGTTCTTAAGGAATCCTCACTTTAGTAAAGGCTAACTTAGGCGAGTTTGGACGAATAGATCGCCTAAGGCTGCACGGATCGCGAGACAAAAGATCTAGCCCCGTGACATTTGTACTTAAGAGTGGATCGCATTTCGGCCCCTCTATTGAAAAAATGGACAAATTGATCCTTATACATTTCGAAATGTGCAAATTAGCCCATCCGTTAAAATTTGTTGTTAAATAATGATGTGGAACATGCTGAAAATTATATTTTTATGGTAAACGGTCACTCAACTATGCTTTTCGTTCTATTTTGGTCAACTAACTATTATTTTTTTGGTTTAGTAACTAAACTTTTGAAATTAAATATTTTAGTCACTCTATGTTGATGCGGTCTTTTTTTATTAGTCTAGTAACAAAATTAGCCTCTTTAATGTTTAAATATTCTATCACTTTGATCCTAAATATAACAAATTCAACAAATTTAGCCCTCAATAATTAGAAATTTTGTCATTTTAGTTTTAATTTTAAAAATTCAATAAACATGTCCTCAATATATATAAAAATTGCCAATTTAGTCATAATCTAAAAATTTTAAAAATATTTTTCAAAAAATTAATATTTAGCCTCTTTCAAGTCACTTGCAAAAGAACTCTAAAACGTTGAGATAAAACACATGAAAAATTTAAGATCCAAAAGAAAATAAAGGCATTAGAAACTTTATATGTTCGAGTAGTAATGCAAACAATCATTTCAAATAGGTTCCAAATCAATTGGTTTGGTCTGGTGTGAAGTCTAAATTATAGTAAAAAAATTTGTTGCAAGTGACTTGCAATAGTGTACTATTTTTCTTATTTTAATATCTCATATGAGTTAGTCAATAGGTTATAAATGGCTAAAAATAATTTTTTAAATATATATTTTTTTAATTTTAGAGTTAGGACTAAATTGATAGATCTTTTAAATGTTGACACCAAAATTATTAATTTTTTTAGAATTAGAACTAAAATGACAAATATTGTAACCTTTGAGGGCTAAATTTGTTAAATTTTTTATATTTAGGATCAATTTGATAGAATGTATAAACATTAGAGGATAATGATAATTTTGTTACTAGACCAATAAAAAAATTCATCTCAGTCGAATGACAAGAATATTTAATTTTAAAAAGTTTAGTGACTAAACTAAAATAATTAATAGTTGTAAAACCAAAATAAAATGAAATATATAATCAGGTGACCATTTTTACAGTTTACCTATAAAAATAATTTTCAGTATTTTTCACATCATTATTTAATAAAATTTTAACAAAAATTAATTTTCATATA
This sequence comes from Gossypium arboreum, assembly GCF_025698485.1. Taxonomy (NCBI): domain Eukaryota; kingdom Viridiplantae; phylum Streptophyta; class Magnoliopsida; order Malvales; family Malvaceae; genus Gossypium; species Gossypium arboreum. The sequence goes on from NC_069079.1 coordinate 61,161,513, forward strand.
TATAAATGAATTTTTTAATTTTTTAATAGCGAGCGTTGAAGGGCGGGTTTTGGGTATTGGTGGAATGTAGATTTTTTATCCAAATAATATTAAAAAAATACCTAAATAGCATGTTGCAAGAATTATGTAACAAATTGGTACATTCAAATTGGTAAAGGGTGGTGCATAGGCGGCACCACCCTGATTCTGACACAATTTAGTTAATAATAATAATATTTTAGTAGTTGTGCCAAAGAGATAGGTGGCACCACTTTTTCATTCTGGTATATATGGGATACAAAAATACAAAGGGGGTATGGGGGTGTAGTGCCTATTTGATAGGCAGCACACCTAATATTTCCCCCTCACTCCCCCATTCGGCTCATTTTAAAGTATCAGTTTAAAAAAATAATTAGCAGAACAAGAGAGGGGGAAGAGAAGAAAGAAAGAAAATAGAGGAAAGAAAGAGAAGAAATAAAAGGTATTATTATATTTATTGTTTTTCGGATATAATAGACTACGATAAGAAAAAATTATTTTGTTAGTATTATATAGTTTGTTTATTGTTATTTTATGTTTTATTTTAAAGTTGTTTTGTTTATTGTGATTTGTTGGTAATTTTGTGTTTAGATTATTATGAACGTTATGTTTTAAATTTTTTAATATATTTGAAAGTTTTATGTTAGTAACTATTATAAAGTAATTGTTAGTTAGTAATAACAATAGGAAAAAAATAAATCTGAAAATATTTTTGTCACAGATATTGTTAGAAATGGCAATAAATTTGATATTGTTAGAAATGGTCTCTTTTCATTCATTAAATTTTTTATGTAAGTATTTTTATGCTGTTCGAAATTGTTTTGAAAAATTTTGTTTATTTTTTAACAGATTGAGTATTGAAGATGGATAATCAGTTTTTCGTATGAGTTTATCTTGATGGAATCATCTTGACAACAACTGTTGGGTGTATATTTGAATGCCAGCAACAAATAGCAATAAGATTTAATAGAAATGTCTCGTTCGATGATATGAAGGAAAGGATTAGCGCAAAAATTGTTAGACGTTGTGGGAGAAAGATCTTGAAACTTTTCTACAAGTTTCCAGTTTCGATAAATCCCATCAAATTCACCGAAATAGAACTTGTAGATGATAAAGATATGGAGACAATGATCGCTCTTTATTGTGAGAATCGGAGTGACCAAAATGCACCGAATCACTTATTTTCTAAGTTAGCTGGTGTGGAACCAATTGAAGATCTCATTGCATATGGTGAGGAACATGGAGCCCAGGAACTGTGTATAGTGGCTCCAATACCGTATGTTGATAGTGAATCGACTATACATGGGATCGATATCGATATTAATGTTGCATCCAATATTGATGTGGTTGGTGATGATAGATACGATAGTAGTGATCTTTGTGATCAAGAGGTCGATAGTGATAGTTATCCCGATGTGGACAAGGTCCCTAATGATATTGACGAAGAAGACGTGAATGACTGTGGAAACATTAACGCATCTTCAGTTGGGAACCAGATTCAACGTATTGTGATACACAATAATCCTGGGCCACACATGTCGCTCATAGTCCCCAACACGATGCAGTTAGCCAAGTTCCAGGAGTACCTTGAAATACTACTTGCTCACCAGCTAGCCACAAATTCTAATCTTAAGGAGTTGTTCGTAGGCCAGAGATTCAAAAGTAAGGAAAAGTGCGTATTTTCTATTAAGCGGTATAGCATGAATATATTAGAGGACTACAAAGTCATAGTGTCTAAACCGACATTATATATTGGGGAGTGTTGGAAGTCGGTGGAAGGTTATAATTAGCGGGTACGAGCTGCATTTATTCAAAATTGGCAGATGTGAGAGATACAAAAATTTGTTGCGCCTCACATATGCACATCAACACGTATGACAGAAGATTATCGAAAACTTGATTCCAAAACTATTTGTACGTGTATCATGCCAATGGTGAAGGACATGCTGACCATTAAAGTTTCGGTACAAATTGCTGAAATGTAGGTACGATTCCAATATCGAGTATCATATCGAAAGGCGTGGATAGCTGAACAAATGGCAATGGAGCAATTGTATTGGGATTTCGATGCGTCGTATAATGCGGGAGTACGTATCAGGGACTGTCATTAAGTTACAGACATAACCTTATTACGGCCTGGATGACCAACTACAACAGAGAAAAAGAATTTTCCATCAGATTTTCTAGATGTTTGATCCATGTGTGCGTGCATTTTCCCATTGCAAGCCGTTTGTGCAAGTAGATGGGACCTATCTATATGGAAAATATACACATATCCTACTTCTTCCGGTTACTCAAGACGGCAATAAGGACTTGCTCTTGATAGCATTTGCCATCGTAGATAAGGAGAACATGGAATCATGGGAATTCTTTCTTACCAACCTGCAGAGGTATGTTAGTAGCAAAGATAATATTTGTGTCATCTCCGATAGAGGGAAAGGATTAATTGCCGCCATTAAGAGTTCCGGTGTGTCATAGAGATCCGTTTACTACATTCGGCACATCGCAGCTAACTTCCATTGAGATTATAAGAATGCAGACTAGTGAAGACAAGTTGTGAGAATGGGTAGAGGATAACCCTATCTTTTAAATACAAGTTTTAATATTTAAGGGCAATACTGTAACTTATCTTTTCTTAATACATATACAGTTCCGCCAAAGAATGACTCGACTTGAAAGTGACATAGAGGGTAAAATGAGCACATCTTTCCGACAGTGGTTGGGTACCATGGAGCCGTGGCAATGGGCTCAAAGTTTTGACGAGGGCTTTCGTTATGGTCAAATGACCACAAACTTGGTGGAGGGGATCAACATTGTGTTGTTGAAAACATGACATCTTCCGATTTCATCTGTCTTCTCGGCTACATTCTACAGGTTGGCTACCTAATGGCAAGAATGGGTCAGCAACAAGTCAACTAGATGGAGGCGAGACACGTGTTTGTCGAATATGCCAGGGATGCAATGGTTGCAAACCGTCGGATGGTGAGATCGATGAATGTAGAAGTATATTCACAAAGTCTTGAAATGTTTTGAATTATGAAGACCATCGGTCATCGACCCAATATACCACCTAGGTCCTATAGAGTTGATTTCCTAAACAGACAGTACGATTGCAGGAGATTCCAAACACTTCATTATTCATGTGCGCATGCCGTGGCAGCGTGTGGTAAAGTCTTGCTCAATGTTGAACAATTTGTCGATGATGTGTACACCCTCGAGTGCACGTTGCATGTTTGGAAGAATGAGTTGCGGGTCCTACCTAACCTATCTACGTGGGAGGTGCCACCCACGTGTCTGGGAGAATGTGTACACCCTCGAGCTTGTCCAGACAAAGGGTTGTGTGGAAATTTGAATGGTCATCCGCAATCATCCAAAATCCATAATGAAATGGACATTAGGGAGAAATTCGATAGTAAGCGTTGTGGATTATGCAGATTAGCTGGTTATAATTGGAGTAAATGCCCGCAGTGAAACTACCATATTGGACAATCGTCACGATCGGGTAGGAATTGAGCTTATGTAGTCCAATGTACTTAATTTATATTACAAAGTTTATTCCAATTTTAATATTGTAATGTATTTAATTTATATAACAAAATTTATATTACAAAGTTTATTCCAATTTTTAATGTTGTAATGTATTTAATTTATATAACAAAATTTATATTATGAAGTTTATTCCAATTTTAAGGTTGTAATATATTTAATTTATATTACAAAGTTTATTCCAATTTTAATGTTGCAATGTATTTAATTTATATAACAAAATTTATATTACAAAGTTTATTCCAATTTTTAGTGTTGTAATGTATTTAATTTATATTACAAACAAAATTTATATTACAAAATTTGTTAAAGTTTTAGTGTTTTAATGTTGTAATGTTGCAACTAATTTAATTTATGACCACAAAGTTTGTTCCAAGTTTTAATGTTGCAATTAATCTAATTAAATAAATACAAAGATTGTCTTTTTCTTGATTTATATTATTTTAGAATAGAAAAGTACAAACCTTGTAACATTTAAATTGTAAGAAACCCTTAAAATTGATGGTTTGATGGTGTGGTCCTAGGGGTATAAATCTGCGGGGGTCGACGTTCACGTTGTTGGTGATCGCGATGATCAACATCCTCTTCAGTCGCAGGTGGGGGCATGCATAACATGGAAGAAAAATCATATGCCCCGAACACCATTAATGAACTTGAGTTAGGAGAAGTGCTGTATTGCAGTGGATACGACCTAAGAGAAGTGGAGTAATGTGGTGGATATGGGCCGGGAGGAGTGCTGTACTGCGGTGGTACTAGACTAAAGATATCAAACCCGGAATGATATTCGTGTCTTGACGAGCCCAGGAAACAGTCATTGACCCACAACTTTGAATGATAAGAACTATTAGCTGAATGTGTATGCGACCGTTCGGGCTCGGGCTCAGGCTCGGGCTCGGGCTCGGGCTCGGGCTCGGGCTCAGGCTCGGGCTCGGGCTCGGGCTCGGGCTCGGGCTCGGGCTCGGGCTCGGGCTCGGGCTCGGGCTCGGGCTCGGGCTCGAGCTCGGGCTCGGGCTCGAGCTCGAGCTCGAGTTCGCCTTTATATCGGCATCGCTTGTATGCCCTAGGTCGTTGCATGTGCGGGGGGACTACAGTCGACTGCCCACCAAGTAAATATGGTTTTCCCGTACTAGAGTACCATTGTATGTACTCTAACGATGGTTGCAAATTGGAAGAAATATTCATTTGAGGTCTCCATGCCATTCGATTATCCCACACTGCAATATATTTCTGGTGCACAACTCTTCAATTATTTCCATGTTTTCCTCTCTTGTTGATCCCGTGAATCTTTCCTAACTGCATTGGCAGATCCGAGATATACTGGATGCAACCAAATTTCCGGAATACTTGATCCCCGTTATATCACTCGACTGTCTGGAAATTGATAATTGGTGCGTTAATACACCACAGGTAAGAATGAATGTGGGCAGACGACGGTATAACGACAGCAATTTCTGGTCTCCGATACGATATCCAGATAAACTGCACAATTAATAACATGGTTAAAATTTAACACGGTTCGAGTAAGATATACAAAGTAATTACATGTCACGAATATTGGAATAGCTTACCCCTTCCCCAGCATGTTGTTCAATCATCAAACAATATATCGAGACATGTATGACCTCTCGATACCTGGATAAAAACTTCATCTACGAAAACAAATTACATGTTAGAATAGTATCGTTAGAATAGTATCATTAGAAAAAAAATGTCAATTAGTAATAAGTTAAATTTTATCACCTGTTCACTAGTGGAAATACGTATGGTTGGTGCCTAACTGATGCCAAGAATGACATTCGATAAAGAGCCCATGACTACAGCAGTATAAGGCATCTGTCTATGTCTACGGCATCAGGTTTGTCATCTGGTAAAGCTCACGATACAACATAGCTAGAACTGCCAAACCCCAACTATATGAGTGAACATTCTACAAATCATCTAATAGGGGTAAATACATCAAATGAACCCTGTTGTTGTTCGCATTTAGCTTCAGTACACCCCCTATAATATGCATAATATACGCTCGAGCTACGCACATCACCTCCTGCTCAGTGGCATTAGTTGATAAATGTTCAAAATTGGCTTTCAGCCATGAAAATCTCAAACCCGTAAATTTGGACTCAGCATTGTTGCGCAAGACTCCTAGTAGGTTATAACAAAGGGCAATCGGCTCAGCTATCGCACTTACGCCCGTTATGGCACGCTCATCGATTGGGAGCCCAAGTTGCAATGCAACATCCTCCAGAGTGACAGTGCACTCCCCATTCGACAAATGAAAAGTGTGGATCTCCGGGCGCCAATACTCGACCAATGCGGATAGTAAATCGTACCGCAAATCAAACGTCTGGATCAATGCTACTGACCCGAATCCAGCTAACTCCAAGTATGACATCAGTTGTTTATCAGGGGAATATCCTAAACCATTCACCCGACCCTTTAATGGATCAGTACAGGCCCTGACAGTATTAAATTACAGAAAATAGTTATAATAACATAATTTATTTTCATAAATTACGTAGATATTTTTTTAAAGGAACTCGTGATTAACAAATAACAATATATTACCATATTATTAACTGTGTTTGATATATGACCATCGTTCTTAATCAATGAATCCATTGCGATACCTACAATTTCAAAACAAATTTCAGTTATTAATTTCAAAGTTTGATGGATTTTAAATATTTATCAAAATACCTAAATTTTATATATTTCTTTTAATTACAAAAAAATACCAAATAGTTTTGTTCACATCATTTTTTTGCTATACTACATTAACAAAATAAATATATCTTATAAATTTTAACTTAAACTCCAACCCAACGGTCCCATTCACAAATTCCATCTCAATGGTTTAATCTTTTACCTACATAAAAACAAAAGATTATATTAAAATAATAAAAATAACATGCCAATAAAAAAATATAACAAAAACATAATATAAACGATACATAATAAATACGAATATATTTATTATTATTTTAAAATAATAATAAGTAAAATGTTTTGGTTAAAAATATAATATATATAATAACATGTCAACTTAATTATTGTCAAAAATATAATTTTTTTCCATAGAACTTCAAAAGAAATTTTATTTTTAATATTTATAAAAACATAAAATAAAATTTAAAAACATAAACTCTTATTCTCAATTATAAAATCTTAAAAATTAGAACATATAAACTAATTCATAATTTATCTAATAATTCCAAATTCCATATCAATGGTCTCATCTTTTACTTACATAAGAAATAAAAATAATATTAAAATAATCAAAATAACATGCCAAATAAATTTCATAAAAAAAATCTAATCAACCTAAAACAAACATAACAAATAAATTATATAAAAAAATAAAACATTCTCTGTACATAACAAAAATAAGCTTTTTACTTCAATAAACATTAAAATAAATTATGAATGAATGAAAATATAAAGAAATATAAACATACCTTAATAGCTCTTTTAACCAAATAATATCTTACAAAAAATAAAAATTAAATCTGAATTAAATCAACAATAATAACAACAAAAACAAATTAAATTAACATTAATCCATTAATTTATAACAAAAAAATTACCTTTTCTTAAACACCTAATCTTCTCTAAACAACAAAACAAACTCTCATTTCCTTTTTTATTTATTTATTTTCCTTCTCTTTCTCCTTCCCTCTCTCTATTCTCCTTCTCTTTTTTACTTTCTTTTTCCTTTCCCTTCCCTTCCCGCCCTCTTCCTCTCCTTCTTCTTCTTTTCTTTTCTTCTCCTTTTCCGACCAAAAATAAGCCTTGGGGATCATTATAAGGTCCCCAAACACACAAATAACACAAAGTGCCTGCATGAGCCGTCCCATCGTGCCTGACACAGCGGTGCCGCCTCTGTTAGAGGCGTGAGCTGTGCCGTCTATGTCGCCTCCTCCACAACTGGGTGCTGCCTCTTCACTAGGCATGACCCAATGTGCTGTCCTATCATGACAGCGGGTCCATTTTTGGGTCCAGTTTTTACTGTATACGACCCGTATTTTACCCTCTATGCCGCCTATTAACATGCCTCTACCATTTTTTTTTTCATTCAAATTGTGTCAAAATACCAGTGTGATGCCACTTATGCACCACCCTCTACCCATTTGAATATACCATTTTAGTATATAATTCTTGTAAAATGCTATTTAGATTTTTTTTTAATATTATTTAGATAAAAACCCCGTGGAATGTAAGTGGCGATAGGTGCAATACAATTGGAGAAAGATGGACGGCTCTGGAAGTGCCAGTTGAGGCTGGTCAATGCTGATGCTGACCTCTGCATTTTTATGCTTTTCAACTTCCCACCGTCTAAACTTGGACACCAATGCTTCATTACTTTTAGCTCCTGTAGCAGCCCTAGCTAGGTCAATATTTTAACCCTTCAAATTTTGAAACAGGATTCAATTTTAGGTTCAAATCTATATAATAATAGCTTAATATTGAATTGAGATTTAATGAATTACAAATCATTATTTTTAAAGTTATAATTATAAATATTTAAAAATAATATATAATATATAATAGAATATATGATTTAAAAATAGTAATAACAACCTATGTAATACATGTGTCACGTTGATTATTGTTGGATTAATTGATCCCACAAAAATTGAGAAAAAATTCTTTTATAAAAATAAATTTTAATTAAATAATTAGGAAATTAATCCACAAATTTTTTAAAGAAAGGACCCATAATTTTAAAAAAAATACTTTTAAAATAAATTAATTTATATAAAATTAATTTAATCTCTCTCAATTACCAAAACTTGAAAATTCTTAACTTTTTCCTTTGAATTTTATCACTTTTCTCTCAATTTTTCTTATTTTCTATAACGTACACTCTAAAATTTTTATAACATTGACGAGAAAATATTTTAATAGTTTTAACATATGAGGTAACATCTTGGGCAAATGTGAAAAATATACAAGCTATTGAAACTTATTTCATCTACATTTTTTAGTTATTTTTATTATTTTTGTAATAGTTTTACAATTAATTATATCATATATTAATTTATCAAGTATTAGTATTATGCATTAGTTTATTTGGCTTTTTAAAATATGTTAATTTTTCAAAATTTTCTCCATAATACAAATTTCCTAGCTCCCTAGAACATGAGTGTCTACAAATAACATACACTAGAAAATGTATAATAATAATAACAACAACATATATGCAATATGTACAAAAATAAAATAAAATAAAATAGTTTAAATTGTGAGTAAAAATAAAGTTAAATAGGTAAAATGCATATGATTAAGTATATTAAACGCACTTTAATTACTTTCTAGCTCGTATTGCCATAAGAAACTATGAAATCACAATACTCAAACTTCTCAAGTAAAAAAAATTTCAAGGACAAAATTTCTTAAAGGAAAGAGTTGTAACAACCCGTTTTTCAATGGTTCTGAAAACTATGGTTTCGGAACCCCATTTTTACGAGTGAGTTCGTAAATATCATTGTTTAATATTTACAAGTTTAAATTAGAAATATATTGAGTTTTGGTATAGTAATTTTGGTGATTTTATAGCTAATTAAGGTACAAAGGCTAAATCGTAAAAATGATAAAGATTTAATCGCTATAGATTTTTAATTAGTGAAGAACTAATTAAGCAATTGGACCACTTATGTGTGCATATACGGTGGTGGATGTCATTAAAGTCCACTAATTTTTAGTTAATATGTTTAAGTTTAATTAATTAAGGACTATATTAATTAATAAACGTTAATTAAGTTTTAAATTAGGTATATAAGACAACTTTAAGTTGTCATCTTTGTTTTTCTTTCTTTCTTCCACCGTTGGAGCTAGAGAAAACTTAAAAGAAGTTATTTTTGTGACCTTACTTGTAATAGTTTGATTTTTAGTGGTGATAGAACAGTAGTTTTGGAACCACAAATTTTCGTCATGTCAATTCATAAATATTATTTATAGAATATTTACAAAGTCATTAGAGTTGTATTAAAATTTGGTTAGGAAATTTTATCGTTTAGGTAGTTAATTTAAGAAGAAAAAAAGATTAAATTGAAAAATGTGCAAAACTTGAATGAATACATTTAGGTGATTTAATAGCTTAAATGTCATAAGAGGGAGGACCTATATGGCAAATAAACCTTATTCATTAATGTTGGACGGCACTAGTGATGAAAAATGATAAAAAAAAAATTGTATGTTTAATGGCAAAATTATAAATAAGTCAAAATTAATTAAAACAAATTGAAACATTAAATAATTTTTCTTCATTCTTCTTCAACTCTTGGCCGAAAACACCTTGGTAGACATAGGGAGATTCAGTTAGTTCTTGGCTTTGCATGGTATGTAAATGGACTCATTTTCTTATAATTTTTATGTTTTTGAAATTGTTGCAACTAACTTCAGCTAGCTCGTACCTTCATTTTTGAATCTGTTAAAAATTTTAGAAGTTTTCATTGATGAATCTTGAATGTTTTTTAAATGATAATTATGTATTTGAAGCTTTAATTGTGTTATTTGGTGACTTTGTGAAGTGATTTTTGTTAGATTTTGATTTAGGGATTTAATTGTGAAAATGTCAAATTTTTAGGGTTTGATAGTGAATTTGATGTTTAGTAGGGACTATTTAAGGGCCTAGTACATTCAACTGAAATGTTGACTTGAGAAAAATGGTTAGTTTGATGATTTTCGGATTAAGGGACTAAATTGAAAATGTTGTAAAAGTTAAGGGTAATTGTGTAATTTTAAAAAATAAAAGGGTATAAAATGTAAAGTAAATTGGAAGGTGAAATGTAAGCTAATAATTAAGAAATTTTATATTTTAGATCAAGACCCTGTTGATATTCGTGGAAAAGGAAAAATCGTTGATTAGTCCCTGAACTTCTGTAACTACTACAATTCAGTCCAGGTAAGTTCATACAGTTTAAAAATTTAGCATCTATATGAAATGTTGGATGATATAAAATGTTATAGTAGATATATTTGTTTATAGTTGATGTAAGGTTATTTGAGAAATGTTATTGAATTTCAATATTTGGATCGGATTGAATGTGGGATAGAGTACAATCGAAATATGGTGTCTTATGGGGGATTGGAGTGCGAATTCTCGAGTTATACTCCCTATTTTGGTGTGATTTCAAATAGCTCTTCGGAGCTATTGGTGTGTTAACAGATGGACTGGCTCTTATGAGCATCTGGTGTGTATCGATTGGAATGTCGATGTACTCATATCCGTAAGTCATTCAACAGATTGTAAATCTCGGTAAGGTAACTTATTTAGTGATTTTGATGGTTTTATCATGTATTTGAGTTCTAAATTGAATTTTACAATTCACCGGTTGAGATTGTGGATGACAGAGAACACATAAGGTTGTATTATTATTTGACTTGTTGTACTTACTTCGACAAGATTTATCAGTTTAGTACATCGAACTTACTAACCTTCAAGAAGCTTACTTGTGTTTTTTTCCGTTCTTGAGATACTTTGAGGTTGGACGGTCAGATCGGCACTCAAGTACACTATCCACTCATTTTTTGTAGTATTTGGAATGTTTATTTTGGATTATATGGCATGTAATAGGCTTGTATGTCATTACTATTGTTTTGATATGTAAAATGTTAAAATATGATGTTTAAGTGCAAGTTCATAGTAAGTATGTTTGAAATGTTGTGATTAAGATGCTTATGTTTGGCATATTGGTTAAATGTTAGATGGTGTGGTTTAAAATGCTTTGAATGATAGTTCTTTTTTGTTGTAGAATTGTATATAATTGTGGTATCAATGAGGATACATTGGTTAGGCATATAGAATGGTTGATTTAGCATGTGTTTAGTTGATTAATGTCTCTTTGAATAGGTCTTTTGGCTGGTAAATGGAATACTTAAAGTCCAAGTAAGCTTGAATTGGTAAACTTGTCGTTTAAGGTTCATTTTGGGTCCACATGGCTTGAGACAAGAGCGTGTGACTCATCTGTGTGAAACATACAGCCTGGCGACACGGTCGTGTGTTAACAGATAAAGTCTTTAGGGTGCAAGTTAGTGAGTTACACGGCCTAATACATGACTTAGCACACAGACGTGTGGTGCAACTCAGAGAGTTACATGGTATGGCACACGGGTATGTGACATGGCCGTGTGATCCTACTCAGAGAGTTACAGTGAGAACACGGGCTAGGACATAGCCATGTGTCCCTAGTTTGAAGGTTACACGACCTGAGACACGGATGTGTGTCTCAACCGTGTGAGACACAAGGCCGTGTGACCCATATTTTACAAATTTTACATATTTTTACTAAACTTTCAAACTGTTTAAAATTGGTCCCAAATTGATTCTAGGTTATTTTTAGAGCCTCGAGGGCTTGATTTAGAGACGTTTTGCATGAGTATGAATGGTTTGTGATGTGATTATATTATTGATTGATAAAGTGTTCAAATGTTTTTTTATTGTTTTGTAATATCTGTAACCCTAAGCCAGTGACAGAGACGGATTAGGGGTGTTACATTAGTTTATCGACAATTGAACTAACTAAAAGATAATCGAGGTAAGGGAAAAGTTGCAAATTAGTCCTTGACTTCTTGTCATCGTAGTTTCTACTAGGTTATATGTATTGTGTTACATTATTTAGTTCTACGATTAATTGTATATTGAGGTGAGGTAAGTTATCATTATTTACTTATGAATTGACTAAGCATTCGAAATGTTTACCTAGTTGTTTCCATTTTTGTAGATCGTTGTTTGCAGAACTCGTTAGTCAGATCAACTCAACGATCACACTATCCCTACATCGACTCGGTAGACTTTTACTCATTTTAACTTGATATTATCGCATGTACTTAGGGGATTTTGTATGTCATAGCTTGTGAGTTGTTGATTTTTTTGAAATCATGTTTGAAGTTTGAATTTGGAAAACTAATGTTCACATTTGCATATATGTGTATATTAGTAATGTGATAGGCCTTATATGTGTATTTTGTGGTATGGTAAATTTTGATTATGATTAAGTGTTGTTTTGAATGGCTCAAAGTATGATGGACAAGTTGGTACTTTTGTTAAGTTATGTGAAGTGTTTTGGTGACAATTTAAGGCAAATGAATTGGTTGATTTTGGCATGGACTAAGTGATGAAATGACTTGTATTTTGAAGTGTTTATGTAGGTGCGATGTGTGCTTTTAGGCATCAATAAGTTTTCAAACAAATAGAACACCATAATGGTATCAATATCAAACTAAAGTATCAATACTCTGCTTTAGGGTATCGATACTTTACAAGGTTATCGATGCATTGGGACTTTGATCAGTTTTTTTTTTAAAGAAATAGATTCTCGAAATGGTATCCATATTAGAATTTGGTATTGATACTTGTAAAGGAGTACTAGTACCATAACTCAAGTATCGATGCTTGATGATCTTAAGATGAATTTTCCAAACATCAAAACTAAAAATGGTATCGATACCTTGTCAAGGGTTTCAATACTTATTTTAGAAACTTTAAAAAGTTTACAATTTGTCTCTATTTCATGTTCGGTTTAATACACGAGCTTTTGTAAGCTCAATTAAGTATCGGAAAAATTTTATTCAACATATAATGATTTTATTTATGATACATGTAAAAATTTAGATGATTTATGTTCAATATTCTGATGGTATTTGTCCCGGTAACAGTTGTGGCATTCCGTAACTCGGACCTGGCGGTCGAATCCGGCAGGGGTGTTACATTTTGGCTCCCTATTTTCTTCCAAAAATAGAAGTGTTTGTTGAATCTTATGGAATACTCTATCCACAAACTATACTTAAGGATAGTACTAATTGGACCTCAAGCAGAAAAATCATCATTTAACTTCGATATTTCTGATAACTTTTATAAAAAACTATCACACTCAGTTTCCTTTAAACCTAGAAATTAGGAACCTTTAGGGGTTAAATTGAAAGGGACCAGAAGCTGGCGATTTTTATTGAAAAATCAGGAAAACATAGTAACTGAAAGTGGACAGGGTTGAGAACCAAGTCTGGTTCGGTTGAATTAGAACCAACCAATTCCTTAGTAGGGGAAAAATGATTGTCAATGGATGGTTCTTAAACGATTGAATACCTTGCATGAAGGGTTATGTATAATGAGAAAATGACTTCCCTAGAGAATTTTTCTCCAGTCTATTTTGCTTTCTTCTTTTCTTCATCTTCTTCCTTGGGTTGCTTGGAGGAAGCAATGGTTACGAGAAAACTCCACATAGAGTGATGATCATGAGAATCGAGTAGGAAAAATAGAGAATCCAACAAGCTGGTAAGACACTGAATCCTTCAGTATATGTAAGATTTAGGAACTAAATTTAAGGGCTTCTAGAAATCATTTTAAGGATTTTTCATGTTTCTGGAAAACTAAGTTTTAAATTGGGATTGCTAAGTTTAACCTATGGATTGGTTGTCTTGCTTAGGTGCCAGGAGGAAGGAAGATCTAGTGTTTTTGGAAAATCTAAGCTGATGAGACAAAGGTGTATTGAATAAGTCTCTGCGTTCAACCCTTAAAATGCTAAGTATGTTGTAAGGTTGCATGGGTTTATAAGTATCCACCATCCTAGTTCAATATACATGATTCCATAGTGTTAGTTATAAAACACAGTAATGCATGTAATGCATGTAAGGGAAATATTGATGGGTTTAGGTGAAGTTAGGAATGGAAAATGGGAAAGCGATGATTCTGTTAAATGCCGTCGTACGATGTTGTTGTGTGTATTCATGATGAGCAAAGCTCTGGTCTTTGCGAAAAGGACACTGTGGTGTTTGAGCATTAATGTTAGGATGGTGAAATGGAGGAATGGAATGAATGTGAAGGGTAGGGTACATAAGAAAGATCATGGCTAGGTCATGGAACCATTCGGAGGTTATACACCTAAAATGAGTCAAACTGTAGCTAAAGGATGCTATGAAATCATGATATAAATGAGAAAGACCATGGCTGAAAGATGCTATGACATCCTGATAAACAGGACTAAGACCATAGCTAAAAGACGTTATGGCATCATAAATAGTCCGGTGAGATATTAAACATGTAATAGTCCATCGGGATGGTAAACATAGGTTAAACTGTGTGAGACCTATAATAGCCCATTTTTAGTGAAATGTTTTGGGACCACAAATTCGAGTTGAAAAGAAAATTTATTTTAATATTATTGCATGGTCTGTATTATGATAGGAATGATATATGAAAATTCTGATAAGAAAATTGTATCGATTATGTGTTTAATTAGGGAAAGGACCAAATTGCATAAAATGCAAAAGTTGAGTTCTAGTAGCTATAAGTATCAAATAGCTATGGAATTCAAAACTTGAGGTCCTTATATGGTAATTAGACGATTAAATAAAAGTTAGTAGATATTTTTGGTGAATCATCATCTATGGAAAAATTAAAGAATGACAAGGACTAAATTGGAAACTAAAATAATTAAAAGATGATAATAAAAAAATATCATCATTTTATATCATCTTCCCCAAATTAAGACATGGAAACCCTAGAAAAGAGAAAAGTGTTCAAGCAAGCTTTCTTAGCTTATTTGGGTAAGTATTCTTGTTTTGTTTTTAGTAATTTTTATATTTTTGAGATCAAGATAGCCTAATCTAATCTATTTTGGGGATTAATTTGAAAAGTTATTAAAGTAAAAAAGTTTTTCCATGGATGTAAATGATGAAATTTTGAAATTTATGGTAGAAAATGAAAAGTTGTTGGTAGATAAACAACTTTTAAACAAAGTGAATTTTAATGAAATTATAATTTAGGGATTAAATTGTAAATGCGGAAAATTTATGGAAAATTTTTGCATTCTATGAAATACATGTGCTGTAAATGTTATATGATATTTCGGTTAGCTTGGAATAAGGAATAAATTGCATGAAATTCATTTTCTGAGCTTAAGGACGAAATTGTCATTTATGAAAAGTATATGGACAAAATGGTAATTTTTCCTAGGGTGTGAACTGAATGTAAATGAGTATGAAATGGATTAAATTGATATTAAATTCATTTATATAAATCTAGAAAGACCAAATATGAAATTAGATCAAGGAAAACAAAAAGTAAAGAATTAGTGGACTTTTATACACGAACAAGTGTCGAGGTAAGTTCATGTAACTTAATTATGTATATTTATATGTTTGAATTGAATGTTGTACTTATGAGAATTGTATAAATGATTAATGTATGAAAATAATCACATGCCCAAAATTTCTCGATAAATAATAAATTTTGTTTGAATAATGAAATGCGATGGATACAATATTTTCCCGTACTGATTATAGTCCTGCATATGTTGCGGACATTATAGCTCGGACGAGCAACATGTTATAAGCTCTCTCGAGCATCCTATTATATAGTTCCTGCAAGCATCATGTTATATAGTTCCTAAAGCATCCTGATCAGTAGTGGTTCTGCATGTGTTGCACACTACCGCAACTCTTTGTGAGCGTCATGTTACATGATTTGGTCAGTTGTGATCCAACATTTAATGTAGACACAAACGCAGCTCTAGTGAACGTCCTGATATAGGCTCTTATGAGCTTCCTGATATGGCTCGCTTGAACTCCCTGTTAAATGGCTATTTGGTGCTTTCTGATAAAAAACTCTTCAGAGTTACCTGTTAAGCTCTATGAGCTTTCTGATTAAAACTCTTATGAGTTTCCTATTAAGCTTGGATAAGCATCCTATTACATGGCTTATCTAAGCGTCCTGATATGTGGCTCGAGAATGTGCTCCCTGATTATGTGCCCTATTGGGTACCCTGAACATGAATTGACAGATTGCTGATTTGTATACCTCACGTATACTACCTGAGTATCCATCTAAATTTCAATGATTCAACGGATAAAACTCCTGACATGAGAAAATTTCAAGATTTAAAGAATTATATCTTGAATGCTTCTGAAATACCTGAAACTTTATAACATGATGAGCTCGTCCATGTTTATTTGATGTACATGTAAATTATGTGGCTAACTTGCTTAAATGAGTATATGTGTTAGGAAAATTGCCAAATTGTTGGAAAGCATATTATTGAATGCTTATTTTAATAAATGTTATTAGTAAGTTTAATTCCTGTTATACGAACTTACTAAGCATTAAATGCTTCCTAGGTTTTATTTTCTCTATTTTATAGTGCTCAAAAGCTCACAAAAGGTTGGAGATCGGTCACCAGTTCGTTTTGGTATAATTAGTAAACTTATTTTGGTATAATGGCATGTATAGGTTAACATGGTCAATTGCTGGCTTGTAAATGGTTGTTTGTAATCTAGCCATTGGAATGGCTAGAGATGGTTTGATTTGGTATATTTATAAGGTTACATCATGGAAATTACATATGTGTTTAGTATGGTTTGATTGAGTTATGTTAAACAAGTATATCTATATAAGGTAAGATTATAAACATGAATGCATGTGAAGATATATCATATTAGATGTTAGCGTTGGCTTGATTATAATGCTTGAATTGGTTGGTATATGTTTTCAAGTTTTAGTGTAGGTTGTTAGAAAATTATGGGTGAGAAATAAAGCTAAGAAATGACTTTATTTTGGGTAGACACACGAGCGTGTGTTTTGACCGTGTGTGACACACGGCCTGGCACATGAGCTTGTGGTTTGGTCTTGTGTCCCCTGCATCTTAAAATTGAGAAACAGAATTCTCAGAATTGGGCACATGGGCAGAAACACGGGTGTGTGTCTCAGCTGCGTGTGACACATGGCCTAGAACATGAGCGTGTGTCTTGGCCGTGTGAATCCTGCACCTAATTTTTGAAAATTAAATTGACTACACAGCCTAGCACACGAGCGTGTGGCTGGCCGTGTGACTCAAGTCAGAGAGTTACATGGGTATGAACACAGGCTGGGATACGACTGTGTGCTTCCCATCGATTGCCCACACAGTTTAAGACATGGGCATCTCACTTGGCTGTGTGAGCCACACGGCCTACTCACATGGGCTTGTGACCCCTGTAATAAGAAAATTTTTGAAATTTTGCAAAATATTCTTTGAGATTCCGATTTAGTCCTTACTTGTTTCTAATGCTTAAATTGAGCCTCAAGAGTCCATTCAATGGACAATATGATTAGTTTCGGATATGAACAATAAATGACATGAATTATCTATTATTGTTCCGTAAACTCCGGTAATACTCCGTAACCTTATTTTAGTGACGGATACGGGTTTGGAGTGTTACAAGGCCATAGTTGAAAGACGTTATGGGATTATAGATAGTTCGAAAGGACACTAAACACGGGATGATCTATCGGGATGATAAACATGGGGATACTAAAGTGAAGGACCATAGTTACACTATGACAACTAATGGAGTCGACTAGGACATTAAACTTGGAAGGGGTATACAATGTAAGACCATGAATCTACTATGGAAGCATAGAGAGTCTTTCGGGATGATAAATGAGTGAAAAATTGGAATAGAAATTGTAGGATAACCCGCATTAAGGAAAATGGGCTATAAGGAAAATGGAAGCATGAACGTGCAATAGTTGAACAACGGGTTGAAGGAATCCACCCATGAATAGGAATAAAATGGAAATGAGAAATGACTACAGAAATAGTAGTTGTGCAAACTAGCAGGGTATAAGGATGTTAACTAACAGGAAGTAGTCATGGGAGTTGACGTACTAGTGTTTCCTGAAGTATAAACAAAGAAAATAGAGTTTAACCGAGGATCTTAGATAAGGAGCTGCCATCAAGAATTTCTTGAGGGTGTTCAAGGAACCCTGTATGTTGGTGGTTGACCAAACGAACGTTAATTAGTCTACAAGGACATGAGGGGTTAGTTAGAACCCAGTAATAGAGAGAGCCACCAAAAAGGGGGGAAACCATTTGGAAAGCACCCGCTAAATGGTTAGTTATATAGAGGACCAACTTGAGAAGGATAGTAGGAACAAATAACCACTCTAACGATAGTTAACGGAGTACTGGGGGTTAGAGTGACCCATAACAGATAGATATATCGTAGAGTGACCCATAACAGACAGATATATTGTACTTATGAGAATAGTATCTTGGAAAAGGTGGATTACAAAGAAGTGAAGTTGCAAATGGGACTCAACCCACTAGAGGGGTAGGAAATCTTCTACGTATCCTAAAGGTTGGGATGACAATAAGCCCATCGAGACTAGGGTAATAGTAAGAGTTTGCCATGGACTACACAAATTGGGAATGATCGTTAAAGGAAATATATTCAATGGTTTCTAGGACATGTGGTCTACCCGTATGAAACATTGCTTGTGACAGCCCTAAATTGACCCTAGTCGGAAAGTGGTCTCGGGACCACTAAACCGAGTCGCAAAAATAATTAGCCGTCATAGTTGAGGCTCATTATATGTACATATGCATGTGTGAAAAATTCATGTTTGAATTTTGTTAATTGTAAGTGAATTTTATCAAATAGGACTTATGTGAGAAAATCTGGAAATGTGCTAGGCAAATGTAAAGTGGCCTATTAATGCATGTTGTGAAAATGATGGGCTTGCATGTCAAATTTCCCTAGATTAAAGCCTAGTGGCCGGCCATGACAAAGGGGGATGGGCAAAACATGTCATAAAACATGTTGTGTAAGTGGTTTATGTTGGAATAAATAAAATAAGGAGTATGGGTAATAAAGAAATGAAAAAAGAAAGAAAGAAGGTGTGTGATTCTCCCCCCCCCATTGCCGTGAATTGAAGAAAAGAGAAAAAAAAAATTGTTCATCCTTTTCATTTTCTTTTGGCGAAAATTCTAAGGAAGAAGGAAGGAATTCTTGCTCCATGTTTGGTTTAGAAGAGGATTAGGAGGAGGTTCGCCATACTTGTATCAAGATTAAGGTATGTTTGATGTTGTGCCATGAGATTCATGCATGTTTTTAGTTGCTAGCTTGATGTTCTTATTAGCCCATAGTTCAAATCTTTGCTATGTCATGGGGATGGTATTCGGCGAAGGTGGATTTTGTGTTGATATCATTGCATGCTAAATGTGAAGCTTGTTAATGATGCATGTGATGGTGGATTGATAACTCTTGAATCTCCTTTTAGCATCCTTGAGTGAGACATTAAGTTCCTTGTTCAACCATGACAAAAAATTGAAATGGTAAGGTGTTGTGATGCATTCGGCCATGGTAGGATATAGAAGAGAAATAAGGTTGTTGTTAGATGAAGTAGAGTCTAACAAATGAGCTCGTATGTGCATTGGTTGCTAAATGGAGAAGAATCGGCTAGCAAGTTGTGTGCTAAGGCCGAATGTAATTTGGTATATTATGGGTAATGCATGTGATGAATTAGTGTAAAGGGAGAGGATGCTTTAATAGTGTATATATGTGTATTAGCCAAGTTTTGAACTTGAAACAAATGGTGTTTAGTCAACACAAGTGACCATACTTGTAGAATATATTAAGTGTTGCAATCGGCCTTAGCATAGATGTGTATGTTCGGCCATTGGTAGCCTATTGATGGCTTTAGCTTGACTTAGAAAATTCGGCTAAGGGGAAATATTAGCTAGTATGTTGAATTCGATTCGTGATTTCGTACATATGTGACTCTAATGTCTAATGTATATATATGGGCTAAGTACCTTGAGCTTCTCTTTTGATGTTCGAATGAATTGTATTAAATTGTTGATGTGATTAAAAATGCGTATGATCATTGTGTATTTGAGCTAAAAGGTGGCCATATGACCTATCAAACTCCTTGTCATATTCGGCCATAAGCTAGCAAAATGAGACTTTGATAAGTTAAATTTGCTTGAATTAGCTCAGGAGCTTAGGGGACCACAGTTGGATAAGGGAAAGGAAAAAGTGATCGAATAGCCGTTGAAGCCGTTCGACAACATCCGAGGTAAGTTTTCGAGTAATGGAACTTAAATTATGATTCGATTAGATTATGTCTTAAATAAATCAAAATCATGCTCTTTGTATGTGGCTATTGAGCAGAAATTGTAAATATGATAAGTGTCTTGTGTTGAGCTTTGGTAATGAAAATGAAATATGGATGTGTCATGATTTATTGATATATGTGTGCATTGTTCTTGAATGATGTCCGGCTAAGTTCAAGGCTTTGTGCTAAGTGACTATATCCGGACTAAGATCCAAGGCATTTGTGCGAGTTACTAAATCCGGACTAAGATCCGAAGGCATTTGTGCTAGCTACTAAATCCGGACTAAGATCCGAAGGCATTTGTGCGAGGTACTAAATCCGTGATAAGTCCCGAAGGCATTTGTGCGAGCTACTATAACCGGGCTATGTCCCAAAGGTATTTGAACGAGTAGCTATATCCGGTTAAACTCCGAAGGTACGTGATTCGGGAATGAATGAACTTGCTGCAAAAATTTCAGTTAATACGCTTGTGAAATCCCGACAATGAGGTATGTTTCGTATGTGCTTTGAAGTAGTCGAGCCCTTACAAATAAGTATTCGCTCAGTTGATAAATGAGCTACCGGCCTTTAGCTAAGTTGATCTTTTGTGTATGAACATAAGGGTTGGTAATGTGAAGTAAGTATGATATTGAGAATTTGTGCATATGAAATTATCCGTTTAGCTATATGAATGCTATGCTTTTGTTGTCTGGAATCCTTGCTCAAAACTTACTAAGCATAAATTGCTTACTCCGTTTCTTTGTTTCTCTGTTTTATAGATTTTGGCTCGTCACCATCGGACTCGGGATATTTGGAAGTCGAAGTCTCCCACACTATCAAAGCCCCCTTTTGGTACAATTTTGGTTGAACTTTGAAATGCCATGTATAGGACTACCCTTTTTGTTGTTGGTCATGTACCCATGGATTTTGTGTAAATTTGGATAGCCATGCAAAAATGGCTTATATACGTTTTTAGCATAGTACTATAATCGTTTTGTATGTTGATCACTAAGAGGTATGGAAATGTTTGGAAACGATTAGCCATTGGAATGGTTAATCATGATTATACTTTGTGCTATGCATGCAAAAAGGGCTAATTGAATCATGGAAAGTATGAAATAGGTAAAGTCTACCTTAAAGGCAGATGCTGACAGCAGCAGCGATGTGGATGTGAAAAATCACTAAAATTAGTAGGAATGGAATTAAATAGTGAATAAATTATGTAAATGAACCTTTATGAATCTACTTTCATATGGAAGAAACGAAATGGTCATATGAGTTGTATGTTAAGAGATATTTAGGTTTTCGTGAAACAGGGCCAGAACGGTTTCTGGATTCCCTGTTTCGACTTTGGAAATTCATTATAAATTAACCAGAGATAATTAGGAGTCATGCAATATATTTATAGATTCCTCTCTGAGTCTAGTTTCTATAGAAACAAACAGCATCAGTATTGAAGCCCTGCACAGGGAGATATCCAGGTCATAATACATGATGGTCAGTGTAGTCGCACCCTGTAACAGGATAGACTTTAACTAATAAACTGTACTAATTGGTCCGACCAAAAATTCTAGAAAAAAAATTGTAGATGCATATATGAGTCTAGTTTCAGGGAAAAATTACGAAACTGATTTTCAAGTTTTGGAACTCAAGATATGATTTTTAAAGGGACAGTGACGCAGTTAGCCAACTGCCTGGAAAATTTTTAAAATGGACTGTGAAAATGAATGGTTTAAACCGTTAACCCCTCGTGTCCGACTCCAGAAGCGGTCTCGGGTACGGGGTGTTACAATTAGATTGGTATCAGAGCTGCGGTTTAGTCGATTCTAGGACTACCGTAATGCGTTTGGGTCTAGCTATACATGCCATTTTCTGTGATTATTTGATAGTGTGGTGATTTCTGACATTTGCAAATATGTTTATTTATAGTAATGGATCCCGATCCCGATGACGGTAGGCTGATGATCTTGAGAGTGTAGCGCTGCTCCGACAAGGGACAATAGCCGGGACTCTCAACCTAATGCTAGTAATCCAAATGATGAAGCTAGACAAGCTTTCTATAGCGTGATGAATGATTGGTTCAACCAATACATTCGAACTAATACGGCTGTTCCACAACCTCCATTCCCAACAAACACAACCCCCGCACCTACAATGCCTCTGGTAACTGACCAAATAAGGTCAAATAAGCCCCAAGTTGATAGAATCCGAAAACAAGGGGCTACTGAATTTAAGGCTACGGATAGTGATGATGCCGAGCAAGCTGAATTTTGGTTGGACAACACTATTCGGGTACTCGATGAACTATCTTGCACACCGATGAGTGCCTAAAGTGTACTATCTCCTTGCTACGTGATTACGCCTACTATTGGTGGAATACGTTGACTTCATTGTGCCTAGAGAGCAAGTAACTTGGGAGTTCTTCCAAACCGAGTTTGAAAGAAGTATATCGGTCGAGATTCATTGACCAAAAACGGAAGGAATTTCTTGAACTCAAACAAGGTTCCATGTCGGTTCATCGACTATGAGCGAAAATTTGTGAGGCTTAGTCAGACGCATACGAGAATGTATTTCCTCGAAGCCGTAATGTGTAAACGTTTCGAGGATGGACTAAATGATGATATAAAGCTGTATGTTGGCATCTTGGAAATTCGAGAATTTGTAGTACTTGTTAAGCGAGCTTGCAAGGCCGAGGAGCTCAGTATGGAGAAAAGAAAAGCTGAGGTGGGAGCAAGGGAGTTTCGTAAGAGGTCTTCAGGAAAGCCCTTCCCACAGTCTTCGAAGAAATTTAGAGATGGCTTGGGCCGGTCTAGGGACACTTCGGGCTTTCTAGACGAGATCGCGATCGACCCCCTGTGAGCACACGAATCACTTCGATCGCCAGTGTTGGAAATGATTGTCGAGATAGAACGGAGTGCTAGTATTGTGGCAAATGGCATTCTGGAAGTTGTAGATTCCATGACCGCTCCTGTTACAAGTGCGGATTAGTTGACCACTTCATTAAAGATTGCCCGAGGTTGCCTGAACAAAATGTAAATCAGAGTGGGAAACCGGGTGCTACCACTGCTCGAGGTAGACCATCTAGAAATACAGGTAATGCTAGTGGTGGTCAGAGAGGATCTAGAGATGCTACGACCAGATCCGAGGCTCGCGCTCCTGCTAGGGCTTATGCTATATGCGCACGCGAGGATGCTTCCTCGCCGATGTTGTTACCGTACTTTCACTCTCTTTGATACTAATGTGATTGCTTTGATTGACCACGGTTCTACTCATTCTTATATATGCGAAACCTTAGCATCCAAAGAAGACTTTACCTATTGAGTCTCTCGAGTTCGTAATTCGGTGTCAAATCCCTTGGGTCGTTACGTGCTTGTCGACAAAGTGTGTAAGAAATGTCCCTAGTAATTCGAGGTTCTGTTTTCCGCGGACTTGATGCTTTTGCCATTTGATGAATTTGATGTTATTCTTGGTTTGGATTGGTTGACCGTGCATGATGCGGTTGTGAATTGCAAAAGCAAGACTATTGATTTGAGGTGCGCAAATAACGAGATGATCCGAGTTGAGTCTACGGACTTAAAGGGTTGCCAACGTAATATCATCAATGTTGGCCCAAAATATGTAAGAAAGGTGCGAAGCATACCTTGCGTATGTACTTGATGATAAGGAGCTGGAAATAAAACTCGAATCTGTGCCGGTGGTTTGTGAATACCCGGATGTTTTTCCCGAAGAATTACCGGGTTTGCCACCTGTTCGGGAGATAGAGTTTGGTATTGAGCTTGTACCTGGGACTACGCCGATTTCGATAGCTCCGTGTCGTATGGCACCAACCGAGTTAAAAGAGTTGAAAGCTTCGATTGCAAGAATTGACGGATAGAGGTTTCGCTCGACCAAGTTTCTCACCTTAGGGTGCACCAGTATTGTTTGTGAAAAGAAGGACGGAACCATGAGGTTGTGCATTGACTATCGTCACCGAATAAAGTGACGATAAAGAATAAATATCCGTTATCACGTATTGATGATTTGTTTGATCAACTAAAGGGAGCCTCGGTGTTTTCAAAGATAGATTTGAGATCGGGTATTACCAGGTTGCAAATTCGAGATTCGGATGTATCCAAAGCGCTTTGAGCGAGGTATGGTCACTACGAGTTCTTAGTGATGCCGTTTGGGCTCACTAATGCCCTACGGTATTTATGGATTTGATGAATCGGATCTTGAGACGATATTTGGACCGGTTCATAGTTGTGTTCATTGATGACATCTTGGTCTATTCAAGAGATGAGATCGAACATCTTGAACACCGAGATTAGTGTTGCAAATTTTACGGGATAAGCGGTTATATGCTAAGTTCAACAAGTGTGAGTTACGGTTAAGAGAGGTTAGCTTCTTGGGTCATGTGGTATCTGCATCGGTATTCGAGTAGACCCAAGCAAAATTTTAGCCATACTTAACGGAAGCCTCAGAAATATTAATTGAGGTTCGAGCTTTTGGGACTTGCTTACTACCGACGGTTTGTAAAGGTTTCTCGATGATAGCCACACCCATGACGAAGCTACTTCAAAAGATGTTAAGTTGAATGGACGGAAAAATGTCGAAAAGTTTTGATCAATGAAAACTTATTTGACTGGAAGCTCAATTTTAGTGCGGCCGAATCGGGCAAAGAGTTTGTCATCTATAGTGATGCCTCCCTACTTGGGTTAGGTTGCGTATTGATGCAAGAAGGTCGAGTTGTGGCCTATGCGTCGAGACAATTAAAGCCACATGAGAAAAATTATCCGACCCATGATCTCGAATTAGCTGGCATCGTATTCGCCTTGAAAATATGGAGACATTACTTATTTGGTGAGAAGTGCCATGTATTTTCGGATCACAAAAGTCTCAAATATTTGATGACTCAAAGAGACTTGAATCTGCGACAAAGACGTTGGCTCGAGTTGTTAAAAGATTATGAGCTTGTCATTGATTATCACCCGGGAAGGCTAATGTGGTTGCGGATGCCTTAAGCCGGAAATCACTTTGTTGCTTTTCTGACGATGAATGTACACTTGTCTATTCTACCCGACAATGTGTTAGTAGCCGAATTAAAGGCCAAACCATTATTGATTCATCAAATTCGGGAAGCTCAGAAAGTCGACGATGAGTTGGTTGCAAAACGGGCTGAATGTGTTCCGAATGTGGAATCGGAGTTTCAAATTGATGATGACGATTGTTTGAGGTATAGAAATCGGTTGTGTGTTCCAAGAAATTCAGAACTCATTTCGATGATTACGAGCGAAGCTCATTGTAGCCGAATGTCAATTCACACGGGAGTACGAAAATGTACAACGATCCGAGACGCCAGCTTTTGGTGGCATGGTATGAAACGAAACATTTCGATTTTGTTTGAAGTGCTTAGTATGTCGCAAGTGAAGGCGAACATCAAGTGCCTACGGGTTTGCTTCAGCCGATCATGATACCTGAATGGAAATGGGAACGAGTTACGATGGATTTTGTATCTGGGTTACCAATGTCGGCAAGTAAGAAAGATGCAATTTGGGTCGTTGTCGATAGACTGACTAAGTCGGCTCACTTTATCCCCGTACGTACGGATTTTTCATTGGATAAACTAGCTGAATTGTATGTTTCTCAGATTGTAAGATTACACGGGGTACCGATTTCTATTGTGTCGGATAGAGATCCGAGATTCACCTCGTGATTTTAGAAGAAATTGCAAGAAGCTTTGGGTACCAAACTGCATTTTAGCACTGCTTTTCATCCACAAACAGATGGTCAATCCGAGCGGATAATTCAGATACTTGAGGATATGTTGAGATGTTGCATCCTCGAGTTTAATGGTTCATGGGAACGGTATTTACCTTTGATTGAATTCGCTTACAACAATAGTTTTCAATCAAGAATTAATATGGCACCTTACGAGGCTTTG
Source organism: Gossypium arboreum (assembly GCF_025698485.1). NCBI lineage: Eukaryota > Viridiplantae > Streptophyta > Magnoliopsida > Malvales > Malvaceae > Gossypium > Gossypium arboreum. Next base: position 61,187,849 of record NC_069079.1, read on the forward strand.
TACGGTCGAAAATGCCGTACGCCATTGTTTTGGACCGAACTCGGTGAAAGTAAAATTTTTGGAGTGGACTTGATTAAAGATGCTGAACAGAAAGTAAAGGTAATCCGTGAAAGTCTAAAGGCAGCCGCAGATCGTCAGAAATCGTACGCGGATTTGAAACGAAAAGACATTGAATATCAGGTGGGAGACAAAGTGTTGCTTAAAGTTTCACCTTGGAGAAAGATACTTCAATTTGGCCGTAAGGGCAAACTGAGTCCGAGATTCATCGGGCCATATGAGTTATCCGAACGAGTCGGTCCAGTTGCGTATCGTTTGATTTTGCCCCCTGAACTTGAAAAGATTCACAACGTCTTTCATGTTTCGATGCTTCGACGTTATAGATCTGATCCGTCGCACATAATTAGTCCATCAGAGGTTGAAATTCAAGCCAATATGAGTTATGAAGAAGAACCGATTCGTATCCTAGCACGTGAAGTGAAAGAGTTGCGAAACAAAAGGGTTCCGCTAGTGAAAGTGTTATGGCTCAAACACGGGATAGAAGAAGCTACTTGGGAACCCGAGAACTCTATGAAAGAGCGATACCCAAACCTATTTACCGGCAAGATTTTCGGGGACGAAAATTTCTTAAGTGGGGGAGAGTTGTAACAGCCCTAAATTGACCCTAGTCGGAAAGTGGTCTCGGGACCACTAAACCGAGTCGCAAAAGTAATTAGCCGTCATAGTTGAGGCTCATTATATGTACATATGCATGTGTGAAAAATTCATGTTTGAATTTTGTTAATTGTAAGTGAATTTTATCAAATAGGACTTATGTGAGAAAATTTGGAAATGTGCTAGGCAAATGTAAAGTGTCCTATTAATGCATGTTGTGAAAATGATGGGCTTGCATGTCAAATTTCCCTAGATTAAAGCCTAGTGGCCGGCCATGACAAAGGGGGATGGGCAAAACATGTCATAAAACATGTTGTGTAAGTGGTTTATGTTGGAATAAATAAAATAAGGAGTATGGGTAATAAAGAAATGAAAAAAGAAAGAAAGAAGGTGTGTGATTCTCCCCCCCCCATTGCCGTGAATTGAAGAAAAGAGAAAAAAAAAATTGTTCATCCTTTTCATTTTCTTTTGGCCGAAAATTCTAAGGAAGAAGGAAGGAATTCTTGCTCCATGTTTGGTTTAGAAGAGGATTAGGAGGAGGTTCGGCCATACTTGTATCAAGATTAAGGTATGTTTGATGTTGTGCTATGAGATTCATGCATGTTTTTAGTTGCTAGCTTGATGTTCTTATTAGCCCATGGTTCAAATCTTTGCTATGTCATGGGGATGGTATTCGTAAAGTGGATTTTGTGTTGATATCATTGCATGCTAAATGTGAAGCTTGTTAATGATGCATGTGATGGTGGATTGATAACTCTTGAATCTCCTTTTAGCATCCTTGAGTGAGACATTAAGTTCCTTGTTCAACCATGACAAAAAATTGAAATGGTAAGGTGTTGTGATGCATTCGGCCATGGTAGGATATAGAAGAGAAATAAGGTTGTTGTTAGATGAAGTAGAGTCTAACAAATGAGCTCAGTATGTGCATTGGTTGCTAAATGGAGAAGAATCGGCTAGCAAGTTGTGTGCTAAGGCGAATGTAATTTGGTATATTATGGGTAATGCATGTGATGAATTAGTGTAAAGGAGAGGATGCTTTAATAGTGTATATATGTGTATTAGCCAAGTTTTGAACTTGAAACAAATGGTGTTTAGTCAACACAAGTGACCATACTTGTAGAATATATTAAGTGTTGCAATCGGCCTTAGCATAGATGTGTATGTTCGGCCATTGGTAGCCTATTGATGGCTTTAGCTTGACTTAGAAAATTCGACTAAGGGAAATATTAGCTAGTATGTTGAATTCGATTCGTGATTTCGTACATATGTGACTCTAATGTCTAATGTATATATATGGGCTAAGTACCTTGAGCTTCTCTTTTGATGTTCGAATGAATTGTATTAAATTGTTGATGTGATTAAAATGCGTATGATCATTGTGTATTTGAGCTAAAAGGTGGCCATATGACCTATCAAACTCCTTGTCATATTCGGCCATAAGCTAGCAAAATGAGACTTTGATAAGTTAAATTTGTTTGAATTAGCTCAGAGCTTAGGGACCACAGTTGGATAAGGGAAAGGAAAAAGTGATCGAATAGCCGTTGAAGCCGTTCGACAACATCCGAGGTAAGTTTTCGAGTAATGGAACTTAAATTATGATTCGATTAGATTATGTCTTAAATAAATCAAAATCATGCTCTTTGTATGTGGCTATTGAGCAGAAATTGTAAATATGATAAGTGTCTTGTGTTGAGCTTTGGTAATGAAAATGAAATATGGATGTGTCATGATTTATTGATATATGTGTGCATTGTTCTTCGAATGATGTCCGGGCTAAGTTCCGAAGGCTTTGTGCTAAGTGACTATATCCGGACTAAGATCCGAAGGCATTTGTGCGAGTTACTAAATCCGGACTAAGATCCGAAGGCATTTGTGCGAGCTACTAAATCCGGACTAAGATCCGAAGGCATTTGTGCGAGGTACTAAATCCGTGATAAGTCCCGAAGGCATTTGTGCGAGCTACTATAACCGGGCTATGTCCCGAAGGTATTTGAACGAGTAGCTATATCCGGTTAAACTCCGAAGGTACGTGATTCGGGAATGAATGAACTTGCTGCAAAAATTTCAGTTAATACGCTTGTGAAATCCCGACAATGAGGTATGTTTCGTATGTGCTTTGAAGTAGTCGAGCCCTTACAAATAAGTATTCGCTCAGTTGATAAATGAGCTACCGGCCTTTAGCTAAGTTGATCTTTTGTGTATGAACATAAGGGTTGGTAATGTGAAGTAAGTATGATATTGAGAATTTGTGCATATGAAATTATCCGTTTAGCTATATGAATGCTATGCTTTTGTTGTGCTGGAATCCCTTGCTCAAAACTTACTAAGCATAAATTGCTTACTCCGTTTCTTTGTTTCTCTGTTTTATAGATTTTGGCTCGTCAGCTATCGGACTCGGGATATTTGGAAGTCGAAGTCTCCCACACTATCAAAGCCCCCTTTTGGTACAATTTTGGTTGAACTTTGAAATGCCATGTATAGGACTACCCTTTTTGTTGTTGGTCATGTACCCATGGATTTTGTGTAAATTTGGATAGCCATGCAAAAATGGCTTATATACGTTTTTAGCATAGTACTATAATCGTTTTGTATGTTGATCACTAAGAGGTATGGAAATGTTTGGAAACGATTAGCCATTGGAATGGTTAATCATGATTATACTTTGTGTTATGCATGCAAAAAGGGCTAATTGAATCATGGAAAGTATGAAATAGGTAAAGTCTACCTTAAAGGCAGATGCTGACAGCAGCAGCGATGTGGATGTGAAAAATCACTAAAATTAGTAGGAATGGAATTAAATAGTTAATAAATTATGTAAATGAACCTTTATGAATCTACTTTCATATGGAAGAAACGAAATGGTCATATGAGTTGTATGTTAAGAGATATTTAGGTTTTCGTGAAACAGGGCCAGAACGGTTTCTGGATTCCCTGTTCCGACTTTGGAAATTCATTATAAATTAACCAGAGATAATTAGGAGTCATTCAATATATTTATAGATTCCTCTCTGAGTCTAGTTTCTATAGAAACAAACAGCATCAGTATTGAAGCCCTGTACAGGGAGATATCCAGGTCGTAATACATGATGGTCAGTGTAGTCGCACCCTGTAACAGGATAGACTTTAACTAATAAACTGTACTAATTGGTCCGACCAAAAATTCTAGAAAAAAAATTGTAGATGCATATATGAGTCTAGTTTCAGGGAAAAATTACGAAACTGATTTTCAAGTTTTGGAACTCAAGATATGATTTTTAAAGGGACAGTGACGCAGTTAGCCAACTGCCTGGAAAATTTTTAAAATGGACTGTGAAAATGAATGGTTTAAACCGTTAACCCCTCGTGTCCGACTCCGGCAGCGGTCTCGGGTACGGGGTGTTACATTGCTACATGTGTTCAGCTTTCGAACTACCCTGATGTTCTAATTTCCACCTATTTTTCACTTTTATTATCCAAAAGTGCTCTATTAAGCGTCAAAACATGAATATAAATAATTAGCAATATATAATTCACAATTAACACCCCATAGTCACCCAAAAATGCATTAAGAATAAGGTTAAAATATGTTACTTTTGACTTTTACCATGTAGCTTGTCCTTCACCGGCTACAACGGATATTTGTTGATTTTTTCTCGAATTGTATAATCCCACTAATGAAATAAATTAATAAATTTCCTTTAAAATTATATTTCCAATTTAAAAGTTACTATTTTATTTTCTTCAAAAAATAATGAATAAGAAAATATTTTTTCTAAAGAGGTGTTTTTTTAAATCAAAACAAGACTACCATATATTCAAAAAAAAAGTTTAAGTGGAGAAGAGGACTTTAAATTCATATATATTGAAATTATGATTACAATTATACAAATACAATTTTAAATATAAATAATACACATCTAAATAATTATCCTAAAAATTACACATCTAAATAGGTCTCATATAAATTAACCATACATAGTACAATCATACTTAATCAAAATTATCAAAATAGTCACTTTTTTTCTCAGATTACATTTTAGTCACTTATGTTTGAAATATTACGTTTTAGTCATTTTATGTTATCATGTTTTAACATTTTAGTCATTGAGCCGTTAATTATCGTTAACGGTATGACAGTAAGCTAACGTGGCACTTTAAATAAACATTGCAAACAAAAATTTTAGGTTAATTTATACAATTAGTCCCCATATTTTTTCATTTTGGGCAATTTCATTTTTTTCTTTTATGTTTTCTTAACTTTCCTTTTTTTTTTCTTTTTTTTTCATTCTCTCCTACTTCTCCCTCTATTTTCCTTCCTTTTTCATTTCTTTTAATATAGTTTTTCTATGTTTCCATTTGTTAAAACTAGTCCCTATACTTTTATTTTTTTGAACAATTTAATTTTTTTTGAGTGAAGCGAACTTGTAGGCTAGTTTTAACAAATGCAAAACATAGAAAAATTAAGTTAAAAGAAATGAAGAAAGGAGGAAAACAGATGGAGAAGCAGAAGAGAATAGAAAGAAAAAAAAAGTTAAAAGAACATGAAAAAAATTAAATTGCTCAAAATGAAAAAAATATAAGGACTAGTTGTAGAATTTAACCTAAAATTTTTGTTTGCAATGATGATTTAACGTGTCAAATTAACTTATTGTTACATTGTTAACGGTAATTAATGGCTCAATGACAAAAATATTACAACACAATAATATAAGTGACTAAAATGTAACATTTCAAACATAAATAACTAAAATGTAACTCGAGTCAAATAAAAATGACTATTTTAATAGTTTAATCAAAATAATATCTAGATTTATATCATAATAAATTTGAATAAAGTCCATATATAATGAGTTTTAAATGGAATAAAATTTAAATTCGAAATCCACATGTAAGATAATATGTAAACTAAAATAAAAATAAATTTAAACAAGACACACTATGGAATTTGAGTAGTACATTAATCTCGATATAAGAGAAAAAAAAACTTCGTGGTTAGATATTTAAACCAAATTTAAATATGAAAATCATGAATAAAACTAATCTGAAATATTAAAACGAACTAAAACAGTTATAATAAAAATATGGATGCTTTCTTAAAATGTATTCTCTATAATCATTAATAGTAGTTGCCTCTATTATTTTAGCCTTTCTCCTCTCTCCTTATTTTTTAAATTAAAAAAAAAAAAAACCTGCATGAACAGAAGTAGAGGTGCTCATAGGTTGGGGCAGGCAAAAAAATAGGCCTAAAATTTTTTTCAAGCCCGACCCAAATAAAAATACTAAAATTTGGGCCCGGCTCGGCCCACTCGTATTTATTTTATATAATTTTTAAATATATATAATACATCAAAAATATTAAAATAAATCAAAAAAATATTTTCCAACAAATTGAAAATAAATTTTAAAAAATATGTAGACTTAAATAGCACTAAGATAGATGCAACTTAACAAGCAAATACCTCTAAAATAATAACAAAATTAACAAATGCCTTTAAAATAATAATAAAATTAATAATAAAATAAATTTTATACAATATCTAAATAATAACAACAAAATAGTAGCAACTAATAGTAATATGGTAGCAAAATAGAGAGAAAACAACAAGAAAATAACATTAAAAAAATAGCAAATTTTTTTTGTCTTAGTGAATTCGGGCAGGGCCCGGGCCAAAAATACCTTACCCGAGACCCGGCCCATTTTTTAAACGGGCTGTCATTTTTCAGGCCTATATTTTTATTCAAACCCTCCCACATTTAGGACGGGCCTTTGAGCCTAGCCGAGTAACCTTACTTATGAACAGGTCTAAACAGAAACAATTTGATTCAATTTTTTTAAATTGTTTTTTTTTAATTATACAATCATTTATATTTTAGAATTTTTTTATTTTAAGAGCGCTTTTTCATTGTCTTCAATAAATGCACTTTATTTTTTAAATTTTGTTTTGTAAAGTAAATTGTCATGACTTTATTTTTTATTCATAAGATTTAATCTAAAATATTATTTAAACCATATTAGATTTCTTACATTCTGATCCAACAACAAGTACAAATAAAATGTCGACAATTATTTAGGACGCTTTAGCACTTTTTCTTTTTATTAAACAATGGGGAAATCATTTGTCCTTGATTTGATTATAAATTAATTGTTTAACAAGGAAAATATTATACTTAAATCTTAATTTGATGCTAAAACTTAGCCTTGACGGATCTTTTGATGTTTTGAAGACAATAATGAATATTGTGGAGGCCCCAATTGGCAACTTGCTTTTAGATGGGATTAAATTTTCATGTCTTTGTTGACTGATGATCCAATAGTTAACAGTCTAAATCAGAATGCTTGTTTGGTGTTTCAGAATACTATTAAGTTCAAAACTAGATTTAAGATCCCAAGAAAACAATTAGTAATGCAAATTTGAAGAGGGGCCAAATTTTTTAAAAGAAAGTTTGATAATTATATGTTCATATTTGAGCAAATTTTGACAATACCATATTTCAAAAATATATATACATATAAAAACTTTATTTGAATCTCACAGCCGAGAAATTATCTAAATTTCGAACACCTTTACTCGAGTAATATAAACAAAGTATTTATCTAAATTATTTAAACATATCTTGAATTAAAATTTGAGGTTAATTAATAAAATGATAATGGAGGAAGGGAGGAAGGCACAAAAAGGTATATAAATATAAACAAAACATTTGACGCAATTGGCCAATTAGCATTGCATAAATGGTGTTAAACTATTGACACAATCATAGTAGCATTAATCAGTGGTCTTGGACGTATTAACTGACTTGTCACTACCAATGTTTCTAGCCGTGAAAATATCTTAAAAAATAAGAGATTTTGTTAGAAAATGAAAGGGTGAAATATTGAAAAGATTCCTTAATTATCTTATTTTTCTCTAGTTTGTTTTAATATTTTATCATATTTATACAAGCCCTTATTTTTTTTATTTGTACTCAAATAAAGTCCATTTTAAATGAAAATATGATTTATATTAAAAGTTTTTAGATAAATTAAAAATTAAAAATTTGTTTAAAATATATCAAGTATTGATATTATTAAAAATTCTTGGAGGCTTATAGATTAAAATTAAAATTAAAATTAAATTAAATTTTAATTTAAATGAAAATATGATTTATGTTAAAATTTACTTAAATAAATTTAAATTTTATTTAAATATATCAATTAATTTTAGTTTAGTTAATATTAATATTATTAAAATTTTTAAAAATTGAATTCAATTAATTTAGTAGTGTAATTTAAGCTTAAATGTCTATTAATGTAGTAGTGTAATTTAAGCTTAAATATCTATTTGAGTCGTTACAAATATAAAATTTATCTAACTAAAATAAAAGAAATCTAGTAACTCATCACTATTATTTAAATCATACATATATATTGAGTGATTTAACCATTAAATTAATTCTCTAATAATTAGTTGATTAAGTTGTAGTTTAATTGGTATCAGCATTGGTGTCAATGAAGGAAGACGTGGGTTTGAGTGTGCTGAAGTGTATTATCTTCCTACTTATAAGTTTGAAAGGAGTATAAAAAATTCTAGACATTATATAAAAAATAAAATAAATATATCAAAATCTCAAAAAAAAAAAGAATTCTCCAATAATGATACAACAAGAGCATTAGATGTGCAAGTCATTATCATCTTGAATAATCATTACATATGTGGCCTTCAAGAAAAGGACAAGAGTAAAAAGGAAATAAACATTGATGTAATCACGAAAGGTGCCCCTTCAACTTCAAATTCTTCAAAGGTCAATTGATAAATACTTGGGACAATTAGAGTAGTGTTTAAGTAAAATCCGTTGAAATGATTTATATTTAGAACATTTATATTATATATATACTAATTTCAATATAACAAATTATTTTATTTTTAATAAATAATCTTGAAATAACATTAATTAAGAAAATTATAATTCAACAAAATATATTTAAAATATTTATGGAAATCTTCAAAATTAAATTTAAAATATAATTAAATAAAAAAATTAAGAGCAATAATAATAGAACATAAAAACCTAACCTCTTTCTATCTTAATTTTTTATTTATCACTTTTATTTTTACATATATAGCTTTTTTTAAATGAAAAGAGGCTGAATGTTATTAACTTAGTAAAGAAAGTCTCAAGAAATATGGTTGTGAGAACTAGAATCGTAAAAAACAAAACAGCCCTAAACAAAGCTACTGTACACAAAAAAAAAAATCCATTCTCTAGCCTACAGAAGCGTCATGATCCGATCTGTTCAAAGCATTTGAAAACTATAAGCCACTGGTGACACCACTTCTCACAGCACTAGACCTTGTTGTCGTGTTATTCTTCTCATAGTCCTCTCGACCGTGATTGTCAGCTAGGCCGTACCATCTGCCTCTAATATAATTCCACGCCATCGATTGCAAAAGGAGGAGCTCCACTGATTAGACAAGCTTCTGATTCCCTCTACAAGCCTTCTGTAGCTAACGTATGAGCCACTACGTTGGCTTGGCGCTGTGCACGTTGAAAGAGGCACACTTGGAAGCCTGCACTAATAGATATGCAGTCAGATATGAAAACCCCATTTCTGATCTGTCGGTATGGTCTTTCTGCAACTTGCGGATCACTGTCAATGCATCTTCTTCGATCACCACCATTTGAAGCCCTATGTCCTGACCCATCTGGGCTGCTTAGAGGCAGGCCACCGCCTCAGCTACAAATGTCGAAGATTTGTGATTGTGTAAATTGATTTTCGTAACTAAAAAAGCATCATTTGAATCCCTTCTAACAATACCCGCTAACGATTGGTGCTTTTGTTTGTTAAGAGCGCCATTGAAGTTAATCTTCAAGAATTGGCTCGTCGACGGTGTCCAATGGGATGGCACTCGGACTAGTACAGGTAATCTTGCTTGCAGCCCTTCTGGCTCTCTGAAATAAGACTATATAAAAGTTGCAAAATGTTGCTTGTTCCCTTTCATGAATAAGTTGATTTCGTGAGGTCAATCGCCTACAGTGCACAGGTGAATAATTTGTTGGAAAAAAATTGGTTTGAAAATAGTTTTCTTGCACAGCAGAAAATTAAAATTTTAAAAAACTGACTCGATTTGTGATATTTATAGCAATAAACCTTAGACAGAAATCATACCTGTGTTTTCGGATAAGCAAATCCTTGATGTTTTTCGACTTTCAACCAAATGATCTTCTCTGCTATTCTCGTACCACGAACTGTTTCAAGTATGGATTCGAACTAATTAAATTGAAACACAAAACTAGAAAAAGTTTTCTCTCATTTTGGGGTGAAAATAAAAATTCTCTCTTCTATAATAGAAACTGGTAAAATTGTTATTCTGGAAAAATATATGTAATAGTTGAGAATAAATTCTCTCTATTTTTCAGTAGAATAAGAGTCTCTCAAAGTTGTGTTAATAGCTCTATCGGTGGCATCTATTTATATGAAGAGAAGGTAGAACCCTTGTAGAGTTGTAAATGTTTATTTTAACTAGAAAAACTGTAACATCCCTTACGTCCAACGCCGGGATAGAATACGAGGCATTACCGGACTTGAACATACACTACTATGTGAAACAGGGCCACAAAATTTTCGTTCAAATTAAAAATTTATTCAAGAACATGCATATCGCCCCTTATATGGGCTTATGAGGCCCGAAACATACATCAGGGGTAGTTCGGGACTAAACTGTGAACTTTAAAATTTTTTTCATAAAACAGGGTCACATGCCCGTGTGGACACAAGGATACGCCCGTATGCCTTAGACACGCCTATGCCCCAGGTCATGTAACTCTCTGTTTATGACATCAGCATCAATTAAGGGTCACACAGCCAAGTCACACACCCGTGTGCTAGGCCGTGTGGCTAATTTAATTTTCGCATTTAAGGTGCAGACTTCATATGGCCTGGGCATACGTGTAACACCCCTCACCCGTATCCAACTCTGGGACAGGGTTCGAGGCGTTACCGGACTTAAACATTCACAAACATACAAAACCGGGTCACCAAATTTTGCCCAAAATTAAAACTTTTTAAACACATGCATATCGTCCCTTATACAAGCCTTCGAAGCCTATAACATACATCGGGGTGGTTCGGGACTAAACCGAGAACTTTAAAAATCTTTGGGCAACTTAACCAATTTTCATGCTTTGGAGAGTCACAAGCCCGTGTGGGTTGGGCGTGTGGTCGTACACGTCCATGTGGCTTGGGACACGCCCGTCTCCTCAGCCCGTGTAACTCTCTATTTGTGACGTCAACAATCGTTTAAGGGCACATGGCCAAGGCACACGCCCAAGGCCCGAGGCTGTGTCCTCCACACGGCTGAGACACGCGGCCGTGTCTCTACCCGTGTGGTCAAGACTTAGGTTAATTTCCAAGCCTTTTTGTCATCTTTACATGCACACATATACATGATTTCAATGGCATTCATCATTAGCTCGTTATTATGCATTAGTTCCACCTACTCATGATAAACTAGTCTAGCTACATCATAAGACATTAACAAATATCATGGATAAATAGGCTTACAAGTCAAAAACATTATAAGCCACATCTCATGGCTATAATCAACAAATCAATATAAGCCAATACATTTGGCTAATCACAACAACATCCATCATAGAAAAACTAAATCCCTATACATGCCACTCACATGAAAACATTTAACATACACATGTCAATACTCCACGGAAAATGGCTCGATAGTGTGATGCTGCCTCCGAAGATCTCCAACCCCGAGCTGACTTGACAAAACTAAAAGAAATGGAAAGGAAGGAGTAAGCTTTACACTTAGTAAGCTCGCATGAAAATAATAAACAATGCAATAACATGCTATTTCTATTTATTCAAATTCTTACTAAGCTATTTTCCAGAGTCATAATCATTAAATTATTTATATCCGGAGCTACAGAACTCCAAATTAGGATATGTTAATTTTTCCTGAAACTAGACTCATATATATTCTTACCATAAAATTTCTAAAATTTTTGGTCTAGCCAATAGGTACATTTATTATTCAAAGTCTCCCTTATTTTGCTGTTTGACAGCTTCAACCCTTCTCCACTATAATGTTCCTGTCTCTTTCTCCTGAAAGTAGACTCATTAAGGATTTTATTCATATGATTTCTAACTCATAATTATTTTTTTAGAATTTCTAGTGATTTTCCAAAGTTTAGACAGGGGAGTCCGAGATCACTCTGACCCTAATTCACAAAAATTTTAATATCGCATCATATGAGATTCTTTTACTTACACTGTTTCCTTTATCAGAAACTAAACTCGATAAACTTTAATTTCATATTCTATTCAAATTCTAAATCAATTTCCACTATTTTTGGTGGATTTTCAAAGTAGGACCAATGCTGCTGTCCAAATCTATTTTGGTACAATATAATGGTCACTATCATAAGATTATTTCCAACTAATCATGAACTTATCATTTCATGGATCCCTTACTCATTTTTCACAATAGAGCTCAATATAAAAGTTATTATTTCTCATGGGCACACTCAGTCATACATTCCAAGTTAGGATAATTCCCTATCACATGCACTCAATCATCAAATTAGTCTCATGACAAAGCATCATAGCATTAATCTTAGTTGAGCTCAATGATTTAAGAATTTACATTCTCATTTCTCATTTTGATCCCGTTGAATTTCTCAAGAATCTCGACGGATAGCCCATTTACCGTCAAATCATACAAGTGATCATTTTCAAGCACGCACTCCTGCGAACCTCACATCTTACAGCAGGATTACCATTCCAGGCTAAATCCCCCAAAATATAAACTCATAAAGTGATGTCGGGATTACCAGTCCAGGCTAAATCCCTTAGAGCGACAAACACCCTCAATGAGCTCAGATCTGAATTACCAGTCCAGGCTAAATTCAGACCCTAATCAGATTACCCGTCCGGGTTAAATCCACAATGCACACATATTCTTCGAGAGGCTAGATCACTTTAGGAACACTCGTCTGGGCTATATCCTTTTCTGCAACACATACAGGATCTCAAGTCTCATGTAAGCCATGGTTTATCCATCGAATTTCCCCCTCTTTTTTTTTTTACTTCAACCTGGACATTTATTATCATATCATTATTATTGACATATTTCATGGATTTTCATGCCATCCTTATAACTAAATATCATGCATTCATAACACACGTAGTTAGGCATATTAATAGTTTACTTAAAGTTATTTGAACTTACTTGTTGAAATCTCGTCAGGTACAATCATGTAGCAATTCATACAACCCATGTAATAGCAATTTAACATTCAATTCATGTAACAATAATTTGCCATTCAATTTCACATGACACAACAAGCATTACATTTTCCATATCATACACACTATCCATCAACTTCTCCTAAACATATTAAATCATATAATTTATGCCATATCAATAGAGAATTACAATTCAAGCATGGTATTGCATTATTATTAACACACGAACTTACCTCGGATCCAGAAACAACAATTTACCATTTTAGCCCATAACCTTGTATTTTCTCGATTTAAGCCCGAATCTTGATTTTCTTGATCTATAATATCACATTTAGCCTACTAATTAGTCACATTATTCATATGGGTCCAAAAATCATATGTTTCAAATTTTTATTTTGACCCCTAAACTTTCACATATTTGCACTTTTGCCCCAATGCTCGTAAAATCATTTTTATTCAATTTCCTCACATTTTAAGCCTAGCTGAATCATTTTCATAACTATGGCAGTCCCCAATTTTCACTAAACCATCCTTTTTTGACCAATTTTACAACTTTTACAAAATGGTCCTTTTGGATGTTTTCATCGAAAACCGCTTAGTAAAAGTCGTTTATTTAACACCCAACACTCATTTTCTACCACTAGACATCAAAATACAAGCATGTCACTCATGTGTAACTTTTTAAACATAGACCCTAACTCAAAATAATGGTAGAAATGAGTAGATCATGTTACCTGGATTTTAAAAATGTAAAGAACATTAAAAACAGGGCTCGGGATCACTTACAAATGAGCTTGGAAGCTTGAACCAAACCATAGCCATGGCTTCCATGGGGGTTTCGGCTGATACATGGAGAAGATGACCAAATTTTGGCTATTTTGGCTTTTTAATTCTTTAAATTATTAGATTACCAAAATGCCCCTAACTTAAAAATATTTTATTACACCCATTTCATGTCTATTTTGTCCAACAATTAACCATTGGTCTAATTTCCATTTAAGGACCTCCAATTTAAAAACTCATAACAATTAGACACCTCTAACATGTAGAACTCAACTTTTACACTTTTTACTATTTAGTCATTTTGACCAAATTGAGTGCCCAAACGTCGAAATTTTCGAATGAAATTTTCACGAAATCATTTCGTGAAATCGTAGACCATAATAATATAATAAAAATGAAATTTCCCACATCAGATTTGTGGTCCCAAAACCACTGTTCCGACTAGGCCCAAAATCGGGATGTTACAACACGCCCATATCCTAAGGCCGTGTCCTCCACAAGGCTGAGACATATGGCCGTGTCTCTGCCCGTGTGTTTAAAACCATGCATAATGACTTGTAAAACTAGGGTGCAGGGGACACAAGGCCAGACTACAAGCCCATAGTGCTGACCATGTGTCACACACGATCCAGACACACGCCCGTGTGTCTACTCGTGTGGACAATTTTGAGGCTAATTTCCAAGCCCTCTTGTCACCCACAACAACACAAACACACTCACATGCCAATGGTGATAAATTAGGAAATGGTTGGGTTACTTAGACCTCCAAAACTTTATGTCATGCATGACATTCACATATCAAAGTATACATGTTTAAAACTCCCCACTAGACAAGTTCAGTCATTTTATTTCTTTACCTTTGTTCATATTATGACTATGCTAATTAGTATCATTTATCCATTAAGCATGGATTACACATTTTATCATTCATTGTTAGTAACCAATTTAGCACACACCACATGAATAATAACACATCTCATGCATGTATCAGTATTTAGGGATTTCAACCCAATAATCAAAATGAGCCATGTTTCATGGCCATATACAAAATGGAATAATATGCCAAAATGAGCCATGTGACACCCCTAATTTGACCCTAGTCGAAAAGTGGTTTCGGGACCATAAAACCGAGTCACAAAAATAATTAATTGTTATATTTTATGCTTATTATTTATGAATAAGTATGTGTGAAAATTTCATGCTTTAATTTTGTCATTTGGATGTGAAATAAATAAAAAGGGGCTTATGTGAAAAATCTTGAAAATGTCATAGGTTAATTGGTAGTGGCTAAAAATTGCATGGTTTGAAGCATGAGGGACTTGCATGTCAAACATTCCTTTTTCTTGGTAGTGGACGGCAAGGATGAGCATGAATGACACATTTTGGCATTTTGTATGTTATATTTTAGTTAAATAATATCAAATAGTTTTATAATAAATAAAGTTATTATATGTCATAAATTATAAGAGGAATTAAATAATTAAAAGGGTGAGAAAAACAAAGTTGGGTCTTTTCTTCTTCTCCATTGCCGTGAGTAGAAAAGAGAAAGAAGGAAAAAAAAAAAAAGCTCAAGACACATTTGGCCATTAGCATAGATTGATTCTAAGGTATGAGTTTATGTCATTTTTTTTGTTGAAAACTTGTGAAATTGAGTTTGTATCTTAGTTCTATCTTAAACCATGAGTTATTCTCTTAGATTTTTTTTTATGGAAGCATGTACGGTTTTGTATAGAAAATCCTATGTTTGAAATTTGTTGTTAGAAAAGGGATTAAGAGTACTTAATAGACTCCACGAGGTTAAATTTCATATGAATAGGAAATTGTGAGCTTAATTTATGAGCTAGATGCAATCCCTTATAAACCCCACGTTGAATTTTGATTTTGGTCAAAGAATGTGTATTCGGCCAAGTTCTTGATGAGTTAAATTTGATTGCTTGAAGCTTTAATTTGTAATTAGTCATTAGGTGAGTTTTAAACTTGTCAAAGTTGATAAATTGGGGTTTAAATGGCTTGTTTATATTGTTAAGTTGGTTATGGTGATTTCATCAAATGATGGTTATTAATGATTTTGATAAATTGACCAAAGTGTAGTGATAAGTGTGAATTATATTTGATCGTTGCTCATGATTTTGTTGATTCGGTTATGTCATGTATTTAATGGTGGTGGTATAATGTTTGTGCATTATATGCTAAAATGACTTTAGGCTAAAGGGGTAATGTATTAGTAAATTGGCAATGGAGGCTAATTTATAGAATTTTTTAAGAGAAATTTATTATGTGTTATTTGAATGCGAATATACTCCCAAATTGATGACATGAATTGTTTGTAATTTTGAGAAGTGGTAAGGTGAATATGCCAATTGATATTTCTTTAAAAATATTAGTATAGCATTCGCCATAGGTAAAATGTCATAAGGATGGAATTTATGCTATTTGTTGGTAGCCTAAATCCATAAAGGAGCATTCGGTTTTGGTCTAAGGGATAGTGAATTGTTGTTGAATGGCCTCAAATGAAATGTGTATGTTATAAAATGAGTATTTGGGCAGGCTAATTGATTGAAAAGTGTTTGAAGCATGTTTGGGTGGAATCTAATTGAGTCCTTGTGACTGTTTTAATTGTAGTAATCGGCTAAAGTGGTTATTGTGTAACTATTTATATATTTTTATTATGATAGCCGAATGTAACATAAATAAGGATGTGAATAACTTGTAGTTTCAGAGGTTGTTAATGAAGACATGAGTGTGGAAGCATTCGGTCAAAGAAGAATGGTTGTATGAAAGTAAGATTATAAATGTAGTAGTGCCTTGTAAAGTGCGTAAATTACATGACTTTGATAAGTGTTGCTTGTGTTTTGAGACTTATCAATGTTTTTAAATGCTTGAATGTGATTTTTTGGATGATTGAGATGTGATAATTATAGTATTTTATAAATTGCTAAATGTAGTTTTAAATAATAGAGAGGTGATAAGTTGAATTTGTTTAATTAAGCTCAAGGACAAAAAGGGGGCACAAATTTCGGATAAGGGAAAGAGAAAGTAGCTGAATAGTCGATTCGTGATAATTTGATAACATCCGAGGTAAGTTTTAAGTATTTAAATTGAATGAATATGAATTATGTATATATGTTAAGGTCAATGACTTTTCTAAATGATGGCATATATGATGTTATGTTTAAATATGTGAATGATAACTTTAAAGAGTAAATTTGTATAAATCTGCTTGGGACAGCAGCCGTAACGTGTTTTAAAAGAAAAACACCATAAATTGATGGAGTTGAATTAGAGGCTGAATAAAATATAAGATTAAAGCTTAACGAGTCTAGTTTCTTATAAAAGAAACCGTGTAAGCAAAGGAATTGCCGATAATGAGATATTTAAAGTTGTGTGAGACAGTGTCAGAATGACTCTGAAATCCTCTGTTCTGTTTTTCGAAAATCATTATAAATTGTAAAAAAATGATTATAAGATAAGATTTATATTCTTAGACTCCTTAATGAGTCTAGTTTCAAAAGAATTAAACGAAAACATATTTTGAATTTTGTACAATGAGAAATTTGATTCGTAGTGAAGAGTGGTCAGTATAGTCAAATAGTGAAACAGGGGAAATTTTAAGAAAAATCTGGTATTGATTGGCTAAGCCAAAAATTCTGAAAATTTTATGGATAAAATATATATGAGTCTATTTTCAGGGAAAATTAACGGCACTTCATTTGGAGTTTCGTAGCTCCATTTACGAATAATTTAATGACTATTGGTGAGGAAAAAAAAAAGAAAACAGCTTGTGCTGAATTTGTGATTATGTTGTAAACCTTGATAAAACTATTTGAGTTGCTTATAAGCTATCGATTAAATATTGGTAATCAAAGTACCAAATCCGTATTAAAGTGAAGCTATAAGCCGTAAATGACTAGTATACCTAGTCAAATTTGTTATGAAGAAATTGATGTACAAGATATGTATGTGTAGTGAGGCCAAAATGGCTAACATCAAAGGTGTGTAAGTCATCTGAATGGCCTTTATGAAAATGTGTGCTATCTTTATTTGTATAATGTGGCCGAATGATCAATTGTGAAAAGTGTGTAGTATTAATTTTGTGGTAAGGCCGAATGGCCAATGTGATGGATGTGAAAGTGTATATATGTGATAAGGCCGAATGGCCAATGTGAAGAATGTGAAAGTGTATAAATGTGATAAGTCCCGAAGGGCATTTGTGCCAGTACTATATCCGGGTTAAGATCCCGCAGGCTTTATGCAAGAATATTATCCTGATTTAATGTCCGTAGGCTTCGAGCTCGTACTATAACCGGGTTTTAAAGACCCGAAGGTTAAATGCTGGGATTCAAGTAAGACTTTGATATTGAGTATCTGCAGTAAGTTACCATCAAATAAGTATTATGTATTTAAGATGTTCAGGTACGTATTACTTACTCATTGGTGGATTGGTTTCGAAGTGAATTATTAGTATCAAGGAGGTATGCACATGTGATTAATATTATAACTCCAAATATGAGAATGATCTAATTGGTAATGGTATGCTTGTATAATGAATTATGTGATGAAATATTCTTATGTATTAATGTATATTCTGCCCAAAGGCCTTATGATTTGAGTATGTGTTGTGTTCAGCTAGATGTACCAATACAAGATAAGGAATATGTTCGGTTCTTTATGTGCCAATATGATAATTTAGTACTTATCATGTGAAATACTTGAAAATATGGAGGTGATTTGAACAAGTGGATGGGATTATTGAAAGTTGTAAAATTGGTGAAGAATGTGCTTACCATGTGAATCGAACTTCAGTTGATGAAGAATGTGCTTTGGAAATATTCGACCGTCTAGGTCATTATTATTCGAAAGTATATATATGTGATAGCTAAGTAATGCGTTTATTGATATTATGGTTCGAGATGAAGCTCTAGATTAATTTCATCGAACAGTTGAAATGAATGACCAATGATATTGAATGAAAACACTTTGTGACTTAAAACTCAAGGCTAAAGAAAGGTGAATTAAATTATGTGAAATTTTGGCTAGGTATATTGGGTCAAATGAGATTTTACCTAGATTAAGTATATGTGAAAAACGTCATTGATTCAACAAAATTATTGTTTTACTTAAAACTTACTAAGCTTACGAAAGCTTACTCTGTTCGTTCATGTTTTGGTTTGTAGGTTGTGGATTCTGACTACCAGCTCGGGGATCGTCAGTACTTCGTCACACTATCTACCATTACGGCAGCCATAAGATTGGATTATCTTTTGGCATGTATAGGATAGACAATAAGTAGAATGATACTTTGACCTTCGTGTAGAAGTCATGTGATTACGGTATCTTATGGAACTTACTTGTATAAGTGTTAAATTCGAACTTTGTTTGCATCTAGCAATTTAGTAAATGAATGATCTTTATTCAAAAAAAAATGTTCAAAATTTTACGGCCCTGATCAGATTCCTAGTTTTCGGTAACGCCTCGTCCTATTTCTGTGATGGTTATGGGATAGGGGTGTTACAAGCCATCACTTTGGCTAACAAATATGACACATATAACAAAATGCTAAGTCCCCTATACATGCCATACTTAAATGTAGTAAACTAATTATACCCCAAAACATCTATTGATAGTGTGACTCGAACTCCGACGTCCACGATCCCCGAGCTAGCTTGGCGATGCTATAAGAAAGAGGAAAAGAAAGAGGGGTGAGCATATAGCTTAGTAAGTCATGTGCAAATAATAAACAACATAAGTCATGAAATTCATGGATTAAACATGCTATCAATTACTAACACATTATCATATTACACATATTAAACACATTGAGAATTGATAATAAATGCCTTTGAACATCATGCTTATCTTACTCTTTCATAACCATACCAAATTTCCCAACATGAATCGAGTCCAAAACTCATGAGATTTATGTACATACCTGTACCATGCATTACTACTCATTCTACCCCACATTCTTAATCATAATCTTGAATGGTCCGTTGAATTACCTAGAATACTAAAGGACGTTTCGAACCATCACACACCACATAAAATGCCAAAGCCATGTCCCCGACGTGGTCTTACATGGGTCCACATGCCGATGCCATATCCCATATATGGTCTTACACGAAGTTTCATGTCGGCGCCGATGCCATGTCCCAGACATGTTCTTATACGGGGCCTCACATCGATGCCATGTCCCAGACATGGTCTTACACGATATTTCATATCAATGCCATATCCCAGATATGGTCTTACAGTAGCATACGTATCAACGGTGATGCCATGTCCTAGACATGGTCTTACACTGGCTCTCATATCAACGCCGATGCCATGTCCCAGACATGGTCTTACACTGGCTCTCATTAACTGTGGTGTCATGATATTCGAATCCTAAGCATTCCTCGAGGTCATTTGGGACTTCCGAGATATGAAGCTATCACAAACTTTCAATAAATTGTCACAAGCCAAATTCATTAGAGCATTCATACATACGTCATAGAACATCAGTTATTAAACGCATGATAACGAAATTGTTAAATTACTTACACACAACTTACCTCGGTACAAAATATGACAATTTGCAATTTAGTCCACAACCTTGCCTTTTCCTTAGTCAAGGTCTATCCCTCGTCCCTCTTGATCTATATAGCACATTTAGCTCATTTAATACACGCACTATTCAATTCAGTCCAAAAATCAAGATATGAAAAAATTATAATTTTGCCCCTAAAATTTCACAAAATTACGAAATTGCCCCTAGGCTCGTAAAATGAAAAGTATCCCATTTTCTCATTACCCAAGCCTAGCTGAATCATCTATTCTCTTATAGTATCCTAAAATTTTTATTTATTCACACATTTATACATAGTTTTTACAACTTTTATAATTAGGTCATTTTTATCAATTTCACCAAAAACCACATAGTAAAAGTTGTTTATCACACATCAAACATTCATTTCTTCCATTAGACATCAAAACACAAACATACCATTCATGGGTATATTTTTGGACATGAACCCTAGCTCAAATTAAGGGTATAAATAGCTAAATCGAGAACGAGGATTTCAAAAATACAAAGAACATTAAAAATGAGGCTAGGATGCACTTACTTTGAGCTTAAAAGATGAAAGAAACCCTAGCTATGGCTCCTTATGAAATTCGGCCCAAGGATGGAGAAGATGGACTCAAGTTTTGACTATTTTTCCCTTTTAATTCTTTTAAATACCAATGGACCAAAATGTCCCTCCATTAAAACTTTGATATATTATCCATCCTATGTCCATTTTTATCCATAATGACATATAATGGTCTATTTGCTAAATAAGAACTTCAAATTTCAAATCCCATCACATTTAAGTCCCTAAATCAACTAGAATATATATTTTTCACTTATTACAGTTTAGACCTAATGATTCAATTAGATGCCTTATCGGTAAAATTTCTTATTGATATTTTTACACAGTTATTTAATCACACAGTAGACCTTAAAACTTTATCGATATAAATATTTCTACCTCGAATTTGTGGTTTCGAAACCATTGTTCCATTTAGGCCCTAATTTAGGATGTTACAAAAACAACATCCTACTTAGGGTAGGATAGGGGTGAATGACTCACCCTTGTATTTATACTAGGGTTGCCACCCCCTTCATGTTATATGAAGGGTTTTGGGTCTCTCTCACATCGGGTCCAATTTCGAGTACTTCATAGGGTTTTTAACCCAGTACTCTATAATATGTTCCAACTTGGTTTTGTTTTTTTTTCCAAAATAAACTTTAATATTTACATATTAAATAATTTTCTCATCCCAAATTTACCTTAGTAAAGTTTTTGACAATTTTACCCTCATTAAAATTTTAACCATTTTACTGCTAGTAAAATTTTGAGAAAATTTGTTCAATATGTCACAACTCAACATGTTCACTATGACCGAATGATTTATTTTTATTTTTGAGCTTCAAAATAGTCCAAAAGCATAAACTTATTCTTCTATAATTTTTGAAGTAATCTTATATAGGATTGCAAGTTTCCATTTTCATTTTCATTTTTTGAAACCTATATTCATTTCCAAATGATTCCATTTCTTCATTTCGAAGAAAATCATAATCATTCCTAAATGTTTCTTATTTCTTTTTTTCTATTCGTTCTGTTCATTTCTATTCAAACATGTAATCATTTCTAGTTTAAACAAGCTAGCGGAGGGACCAATTGGACATATGTAGTTGACGCTCAAATGATTTATAATTAAGTTTCGTCTTTTCACCTATAAATTATAAAGTCATTTCACTATAGTATCGTGACTGAGCTCTCCTCAATGACATACCATTATGAAAGTAACTATTCAATGCTTATCCAATGACCTTATCATAAGTGTGTTACCCTTATAAGATATCATTGATCTCTTTGGGATGATATTAGTTCTCCCAATATGATCTTATTTTATCTTATGGTAACTATTACATCTTCTTTCATGAAACATCAATCACTATCAAACAGTGATCATGTCATCCATCACAAAGACAAACAACCCCTGGCCATGTTTAGTTTTCATCAACTATGAAATGCCAATGAGAGAATATCATTTATCCATGTTTTGAGATATGAATTCTGCAGTTGTAAATGGCGTTACATACCACAGAAGTTATACACCCAATGCACTAGTTTTCGGTTCCTTATCTATTTGAACTCATGTGTAACACCCTTTACCTGTATCCAAGGCTGGAACAGAGTACGAGGCATTACCAGACTTAACAATACACATAAACAAAAACCGGACCATAAAATTTCATTTAATTCAAAACTTTTCGAACACATGCATAACAAACAAAGCTAACTATATCATCACATCAAAACATAGGACATGACACGATTAATTAAACTTATAAACCATAATGGATAAGGACTACATCTTATGATCATATACGATAACTCAATGCAGACTGATACGTATGGTCAAAATCATAATAAAAATACATATCACAAACCAACTTCCTATACATGCCACTCACTTGATATTTCTAATATTTGAATTAATTCTCCCAAAATGATAGTTTGATAGTGTGATTTTGCCTCCGACGATCTCCAACCCCGAGCCGACCTGCCAATACTAAAGAAATAGAGAGGATGGGTAAGCTTTACGCTTAGTAAGTTCATATGAAAATAATAAGCAATTACTACCACACTTTTCAAGATAAAACACTATAATTGTACAATTACACATGGTCAGGTTAAGTTGTATTATCGAGTTACAATTATTAAATCATTCATATCTGAATCTACAAAACTCCAAATTTAGTTTCGTTAATTTTCCTTGAAACTAGATTCATATATCTTTCTCCCATAAAATTTCCAGAATTTTTTTTGGTTTAGCCAATTAGTACAGTTTATTCATTAAAGTTTCCCCTGTTTCAGGGTACGACTACTCTGACCCCTGTGCACTACGAGCCAAATTTCTCCCTGTACAGAATTCAACGACCATGCCATTTGTTTCCCTTAAAAATAGACTCAATAAGGAATTCATGCATTTAAGGTATGACACTTAATAATTTTTGTACAATTTATGGTGAATTTCTAAAGTCAGAACAGGAGATATCGAATTTATTCTGACACTGTCTCACAAAAATTATAATATCACATAATATATAACTCTTTTGCTCCCCCTATTTCTTTTATATGAAAATAGACTCATTAATCTTTAATTCCATAATTTTTTTTGAAATTTAATTCAACTTACACAAATTTTGGTAAATTTTCAAAGTCATGTACTGCTGCTATTCAACACTATTTTACTACTAAAGTTCACTTTTACACAATTCACTTAATCCACTCCATTTTACAGAGGTTCGCTCAAATATCAAACATATTGCTCATAAATTCAAATAAACATATACTTGCACTTGTTTATCACATAATCACTTTCACATGTATTTTCATTTAATCGATTTCCCGTTGAACTTATCGAAATAATAACAGATACACAATTGCCTGCACATTTTCCCATTTCCACACTTGTAGCCGAAGCTATTTGGTACGCATAGTAGCCTACACTTAGTACTACACATGCGACCAATAATCTGGTACAAGTAGTAGCCTGCACTTAGTATTACACACGTGATCACAGTTTTCGGGTATGCAAAGTAGCTTGCACTTAGTACTACACATACGACCAATTATCCTGTACACGTAGTAGCCTGCACTTAGTACTACACATGTGACCTCACAATAGTTCATTTGTATCATTTCTATTCCGAAGGTTCAATCGGGAAATTCCTCACTTTTCAACATTTTACTAAATTGTCCGTAATCAATTTAAATTCATAACTTACATCAAATAACCATTTGATAGGCAGCCACATTTCATATGATATCAAAATATAATAACATAAAAAGAATCGATAGATTATTTATGTATGAACTTACTCGAAGTGTCGATCTTACTATCCATAATACCAATTGTCCATTAATAGTATAATAAGACACAATTCAAATATCAAATCAGCTTTTAAGAATTTACATAACATATATCACATATTTCATATATCACTTGTCATGTATCATCATTTTCTTGCATTTCATGTAACATTCTTTCATGTCATATTTCCACATCATAAACACCATTCCATCAACTTTTCCAATATATTAAATCATACAATATATCCAATAATAGTAAGAAATATAATTCAAACATAACATTGCATTATTATTATCATACGAACTTACCTCGATCCAGAAACGGTAATTTTCCATTTTAGTCCATAACCTTGTATTTTCCCAATTTAAGCCAATCTCGATTTCCTTCATAATCGAGCTTGGAAGCTTGGAAACCCTAGCCATGGAGTCTCCCTTGGTATACACGTCCATGGTGAAGAAGATGAACAAAATTGGCTTTTAATTTTGTATTTTAATTCATTTTACCCCTAAATGACCAAAATGCCTTTTTTACTAAACTTTCCAAAAAATTCCATCCATGTCCAATTTTTGTCCATAAACTTAGAAATTAGTCAAATTACTATTTAAGACCTCCTAATTAATATTTCAAAGCAATTTCATACTAGAAACTTCTAGAATGCAAGTTTTGCAACTTATTCAATTTAGTCCCTAACTTCAAACTAAACACTTTATACATAGAATTTCTTCACGAAATTTTTACACAATCATGAAATCATATCATAGACCTCAAAATAAGCAAAAAATAATTATTTCTATCTCGGATTTGTGGTCACAAAACCACTATTACGATTAGGCCCTAATTCGGGATATTACAACTCTCCCCTCCTTTAGGGATTTTCGTCCCCGAAAATCTTACTGAAAAAGTGGTCTTCACTTAGATTCCTCAATTTCATATTCAGTGCTGAAGAACTTTCACTCAGGCGGTGCCTTCAATATATCTCTTTAATTTCTCATATATTCTGAAAGCTTACAGACTCATCTCTTAATTGTTCTTAAATTTTCAACCCTTCTCCGTTTCCCTTGTCATCTTGACAGAAAACCAGATCTCAATTTGGTTAATGGAGACTAAAATTCCAAGAAATCCAACAATCAAAGGGACCTGCACTCTTCCGAAATAATCATACAGATTTTTATCATCAATAAATCACAATCTAATAACATCTGAATCAAATTACAATACACGTCATTACTTTCTAAATGAATAGGAAAATTTTCACTGTGAGCTTCATACAATTCTTTCTGTATAAGCCTCAGAATAATAATAATAATACCATGAATCAGATCCAATCTGAAATTCAACATCAAAAGTCGATCCTCACTGTACTCTTTTAGTTTACTACTCACTATCACATTTCCCTCTTTTCGCTACGAAAATAATTCTGATATAACCTCAAAAATAATCCTTTCTTCTAGTTACAAAACAATTCATCATGCCATCTTTTACTATTCATTCATTATGTTAATCAAAACCGTCTCAATTGCATTAGTTCAAGTACCAAAATATCTCAATTGAAGACATTAACTATAATTGACTTACTTGAGAGAAGTAATCCACCATACCAATTGAAACTCGTACTTTTATCACTTATACCTTTACTATTGTCAAACCTTACACGAAACTTAGAAAAATCCCAATACTGAAATCACCACATCACCCAAATCAAATCAAAAGTATAGTCATACATGACATGATTATCACGAGCTGAAGAATGCACTCCGAACATGAGTAATAATTGACAAATTATGGAATAAAGATAACAAGAAAACCGAATAAAGAAATCCAAGATAGAAAAACCCAGAATAAAGAAATCCAGAATAAAAAAACCCAAGATACGATACTATGCCGGGAAATTGAAAAGCAAACTCATAGGAAAATATAGAAGATCCCGATAATTCCTCAGAGAAAAGAAATCCAGTAGAAAACATCATTTAATCTCACTGGAATCAAATGCAACAAGAACAATGTATCTTCCCGTATATATACATATCAAATGGAGTATCAAGTAAAAGAAACAGAATCATAGTATCATACATATTCTCTCACCAATTTTTTTTATCAAGCAGAATATAATGGAATGCCCGAAGGAATAGAGTAATACAAATTATAAACCAGTCAGGCTACCAATGTTTTCGTCTAACATCAGGATTAGAAAACATCCCTATATAACAAAAATTTCTTCAAAAGATCAATAACCATAGAAATATTTCTGGGAACGGATAAACACATAGAATATCTTAGAAGAAACTACTAAAATCTGTCTAGCTGTAACTGTCACACTCAGATATTACACATTTCAGATACATTTCCCCAACTATTTCTACCATCACAAATTTCATATTTCTTTTCACTAAAGAAGACTAGTTCTGAATAAATTTTGATTTGCACTTTTCTCGACCTTGTACCTTAGTAATTCGATTTATCAAAATAAATTTCTTCTCTAATTGGAATAGTGCATAACTCCAATAATCCTTATGCCAATCTGATACTTTTTTAGCTTTGACTTTACTTATCAACTCATTTTTCAATCTCTAATCATATTTATAATTATTCTAGCACTGAACTCTTTGGTTCTCAACCGGAAACTTATTCAGTACAAATCTCATGCAATTCCATTATAAAACACCACTTTGGTAAGGGGGAAGTAGTCGTAGGGCCTCTAACTCAACTCTCATATACATATACATGTAACACAATTTTTATTATAGCAATCATATCTCAATCATGTCATTCATTTCGAGTAACTAACATTCATATTGGTTTAATGCCCACTTTCCAGTTATCTCATTTAGTCAAGTATAATTATGCATGCATCCTATGTTTTCTGGATAGCTTGACTTATCCATTCATCTACTCGAACAAATCATACTCATGACATCATATAAGGGTTAAACAAACATAGATATTTGCATCAAAATCGCAAATTTCATTTCGTGCATCATCATATACATACTATTACAATCACATAATTCAGTCCAAACAATTTAACACAGATAAATTCATTTCATTGTAATCATTTATCTCATAAAAAAATATCATTGACATTCATCAACATTCAACGTTCAATCAAGGCAATGACATTTTTATTCATATCATGATATTTGGAACTTTTACTCATACCTCTACGAATTTCTATTTATCCCGTTCATCTTACATCATATGAGCATCAAGCAAGTATGGATATTTATCACAACATGACCTTTCATCTCACGTGTTATCACTTATATATATATCATAAATTTTTATTCATAGTTTTCTAAATTGAGACTCATCATAATCGTAATTTTATTCAAACACCTTCGCATCACATTGAACATGATCAGTGCAGCTCGGTTGGAGAGTACCTCTGTCTAAACAAGACGATGCTCATACGCGTCGGGAGACATCACACTATCACAGATCAGTGGCATGTATAGCTGGACTTTTACACATACTAGGTTAGTCTGAGAACCGACTAAACCATAGCTCTGATACCACAAATGTAACATCCTTACCCGTATCCAAGGTTGGAACAGAGTACGAGGCATTACCAGACTTAACAATACACATAGACGAAAATCGGGCCATAAAATTTCATTTAATTCAAAACTTTTCGAACACATGCATAACAAACAAAGCTAACTATATCATCACATCAAAACATAGGACATGGCACGATTAATTATACTTATAAACCATAATGGATAAGGACTACATCTCATGATCATATACGATAACTCAATGCAGACTGATACGTATGGTCAAAATCATAATAAAAATACATATCACAAACCAACTTCCTATACATGCCACTCACTTGATATTTCTAATATTTGAATTAATTCTCCCAAAATGATAGTTTGATAGTGTGATTTTGCCTCCGACGATCTCCAACCCGAGCCGACCTGCCAATACTAAAGAAATGGAGAGGATGGGTAAGCTTTAGGCTTAGTAAGTTCATATGAAAATAATAAGCAATTACTACCACGCTTTTCAAGATAAAACACTATAATTGTACAATTACACATGGCCAGGTTAAGCTGTATTATCGAGTTACAGTTACTAAATCATTCATATCTGAATCTACAAAACTCCAAATTTAGTTTTGTTAATTTTCCTTGAAACTAGATTCATATATCTTTCTCCCATAAAATTTCCAGAATTTTTTTTTGGTTTAGCCAATTAGTATAGTTTATTCATTAAAGTTTCCCCTGTTTCAGGGTACCACTACTCTGACCTCTGTGCACTACGAGCCAAATTTCTCCCTGTACAGAATTCAACGACCATGCCATTTGTTTCCCTTAAAAATAGACTCAATAAGGAATTCATGCATGTAAGGTATGACTCTTAATAATTTTTGTACAATTTATGGTGAATTTCTAAAGTCAGAATAGGAGATCACGAATTTATTCTGACACTATCTCACAAAAATTATAATATCACATAATATATAACTCTTTTGCTCCCCCTATTTCTTTTATATGAAAATAGTCTCATTAATCTTTAATTCCATAATTTTGTTTGGAAATTTAATTCAACTTGCACAAATTTTGGTAAATTTTCAAAGTCATGCACTGCTGCTATTCAACACTATTTTACTACTAAAGTTCACTTTTACACAATTCACTTAATCCACTCCATTTTATAGAGGTTCGCTCAAATATCAAACATATTGCTCATAAATTCAAATAAACATATACTTGCACTTGTTTATCACATAATCACTTTCACATGTATTTTCATTTAATCGATTTCCCGTTGAACTTATCGAAATAATAACAGATACACAATTGCCTGCACATTTTCCCATTTCCACACTTGTAGCCGAAGCTATTTGGTACGCATAGTAGCCTACACTTAGTACTACACATGCGACCAATAATCTGGTACAAGTAGTAGCCTGCACTTAGTATTACACACGTGATCACAGTTTTCGGGTACGCAAAGTGGCCTGCACTTAGTACTACACACGCGACCAATTATCCTGTACACGTAGTAGCCTGCACTTAGTACTACACATGTGACCTCACAATAGTTCATTTGTATCATTTCTATTCCGAAGGTTCAATCGGGAAATTCCTCACTTTTCAACATTTTACTAAATTGTCCGTAATCAATTTAAATTCATAACTTACATCAAATAACCATTTGATAGGCGCCACATTTCATATGATATCAAAATATAATAACATAAAAGAATCGATAGATTATTTATGTATGAACTTACTCAAGTGTCGATCTTACTATCCATAATACCAATTGTCCATTAATAGTATAATAAGACACAATTCAAATATCAAATCAGCTTTTAAGAATTTACATAACATATATCACATATTTCATATATCACTTGTCATGTATCATCATTTTCTTGCATTTCATGTAACATTCTTTCATGTCATATTTCCACATCATAAACACCATTCCATCAACTTTTCCAATATATTAAATCATACAATATATCCAATAATAGTAAGAAATATAATTCAAACATAACATTGCATTATTATTATCATACGAACTTACCTCGATCCAGAAACGGTAATTTTCCATTTTAGTCCATAACCTTGTATTTTCCCAATTTAAGCCCGAATCTCGATTTCCTTCATAATCGAGCTTGGAAGCTTGGAAACCCTAGCCATGGAGTCCCTTGGTATACACGTCCATGGTGAAGAAGATGAACAAAATTGGCTTTTAATTTTGTATTTTAATTCATTTTACCTCTAAATGACCAAAATGCCCTTTTTACTAAACTTTCCAAAAATTCCATCCAGGTCCAATTTTTGTCCATAAACTTAGAAATTGGTCAAATTACTATTTAAGACCTCCTAATTAATATTTCAAAGCAATTTCATACTAGAAACTTATAGAATGCAAGTTTTGCAACTTATTCAATTTAGTCCCTAACTTCAAACTAAACACTTTATACATAGAATTTCTTCACGAAATTTTCACACAATCATGAAATCATATCATAGACCTCAAAATAAGCATAAAATAATTATTTCTATCTCGGATTTGTGGTCACAAAACCACTATTACGATTAGGCCCTAATTCGGGATATTACAACTCTCCCCTCCTTTAGGGATTTTCGTCC
Source organism: Gossypium arboreum (assembly GCF_025698485.1). Taxonomy (NCBI): domain Eukaryota; kingdom Viridiplantae; phylum Streptophyta; class Magnoliopsida; order Malvales; family Malvaceae; genus Gossypium; species Gossypium arboreum. The sequence continues at coordinate 61,218,023 of NC_069079.1, forward strand.
CCGAAAATCTTATCGAAAAAGTGGTCTTCACTTAGATTCCTCAATTTCATATTCAGTGCTGAAGAACTTTCACTCAGGCGGTGCCTCCAATATATCTCTTTAATTTCTCATATATTCTGAAAGCTTACGACTCATCTCTTAATTGTTCTTAAATTTTCAACCCTTCTCCGTTTCCCTTGTCATCTTGACATAAAACCAGATCTCAATTTGGTTAATGGAGACTAAAATTCCAAGAAATCCAACAATCAAAGGGACTCGCACTCTTCCGAAATAATCATACTGATTTTTATCATCAATAAATCACAATCTAATAACATCCGAATCAAATTACAATACACGTCATTACTTTCTAAATGAATAGGAAAATTTTCACCGTGAGCTTCATACAATTCTTTCAGTATAAGCCTCGAATAATAATAATAATACCATGAATCGATCCAATCAAATTCAACATCAAAAGTCGATCCTCACTGCACTCTTTTAGTTTACTACTCACTATCACATTTCCTCTTTCCGCTACTTAAAATAATTACGATATAACCTCAAAATAATCCTTTCTTCTAGTTACAAAACAATTCATCATGCCATCTTTTACTATTCATTCATTATGTTAATCAAAACCGTCTCAATTGCATTAGTTCAAGTACCAAAATATCTCAATTGAAGACATTAACTATAATTGACTTACTTGAGAGAAGTAATCCACCATACCGATTGAAACTCGCACTTTTATCACTTATACCTTTACTATTGTCAAACCTTATACGAAAATTAGAAAAATCCCAATACTGAAATCACTACATCACCCAAATCAAATCAGAAGTATAGTCATACTTGACATGATTATCACGAACTGAAGAATGCACTCCGAACATGAGTCATAATTGACAAATTACGGAATAAAGATAACAAGAAAACCGAATAAAGAAATACAAGATAGAAAAACCCAGAATAACGAAATCCAGAATAAAAAAACCCAAGATACGATACTATGCCGGGAAATTGAAAACCAAACTCATAGGAAAATATAGAAGATCCCGATAATTCCTCAGAGAAAAGAAATCCAGTAGAAAACATCATTTAATCTCACCGAATCAAATGCAACAAGAACAATGTATCTTCTCGTATATATACATATCAAATGGAGTATCCAAGAAAAGAAAGAATCATAGTATCATACATATTCTCTCACCAATTTTTTTATCAAGAAATATAATGGAATGCCCAAGGAATAGAGTAATAAAATTATAAACCAATCAAAGCTACCAATGTTTTCGTCTAACATCGAGATTAGAAAACATCCCTATATAACAAAAATTTCTTCAAAAGATCAGTAAACATAGAAATATTTCTGGGAATGGATAAACACATAGAACATCTTCGAAGAAACTACTAAAATCTGTCTAGCTGTAACTGTCACACTCAGATATTACACATTTCAAATACATTTCCCCAACTATTTCTGCCATCACAAATTTCATATTTCTTTTCACTAAAGAAGACTAGTTCTGAATAAATTTTGATTTGCACTTTTCTCGACCTTGTACCTTAGTAATTCGATTTATCAAAATAAATTTCTTCTCTAATTGGAATAGTGCATAACTCCAATAATCCTTATGCCAATCTGATAATTTTTTAGCTTTGACTTTACTTATCAACTCATTTTTCAATCTCTAATCATATTTATAATTATTCTAGCACTGAACTCTTTGGTTCTCAACCGGAAATTTATTCAGTACAAATCTCATGCAATTCTATTATAAAACACCACTTTGGTAAGGGGGAAGTAGTCGTAGGGCCTCTAACTCAACTCTCATATACATATACATGTAACACAGTTTTTATTATAGCAATCATATCTCAATCATGTCATTCATTTCGAGTAACTAACATTCATATTGGTTTAATGCCCACTTTCCAGTTATCTCATTTAGTCAAGTATAATTATGCATGCATCCTATGTTTTCTGGATAGCTTGACTTATCCATTCATCTACTCGAACAAATCATACTCATGACATCATATAAGGGTTAAACAAACATAGATATTTGCATCAAAATCGCAAATTTCATTTCGTGCATCATCATATACATATTATTACAATCACATAATTCAGTCCAAACAATTTAACATAGATAAATTCATTTCATTGTAATCATTTATCTCATAAAAAAATATCATTGACATTCATCAACATTTAACGTTCAATCAAGGCAATGAAATTTTCATTCATATCATGATATTAGGAACTTTTACTCATACCTCTACGAATTTCTATTTATCCCGTTTATCTTACATCATATGAGCATCAAGCAAGTATGGATATTTATCACAACATGACCTTTCATCTCACGTGTTATCACTTATATATATATCATAAATTTTTATTCATAGTTTTCTAAATCGAGACTCATCATAATCGTAATTTTATTCAAACACCTTCGCATCATATTGAACATGATCAGTGCAGCTCGGTTGGAGAGTACCTCCGTCTAAACAAGACGGTGCTCATACGCGTCGGGAGACATCACACTATCATAGATCAGTGGCATGTATAGCTGGACTTTTACACATACTAGGTTAGTCTGAGAACCGACTAAACCATAGCTCTGATACCACAAATGTAACATCCTTACCCGTATCCAAGGTTGGAACAGAGTACGAGGCATTACCAGACTTAACAATACACATAGACGAAAATCGGGCCATAAAATTTCATTTAATTCAAAACTTTTCGAACACATGCATAACAAATAAAGCTAACTATATCATCACATCAAAACATAGGACATGACACGATTAATTAAACTTATAAACCATAATGGATAAGGATTACATCTCATGATCATATACGATAACTCAATGCAGGCTGATACGTATGTCCAAAATCATAATAAAAATACATATCACAAACCAACTTCCTATACATGCCACTTACTTGATATTTCTAATATTTGAATTAATTCTCCCAAAATGATAGTTTGATAGTGTGATTTTGCCTCTGACGATCTCCAACCCCGAGCCGACTTGCCAATACTAAAGAAATGGAGAGGATGGGTAAGCTTTACGCTTATTAAGTTCATATAAAAATAATAAGCAATTACTACCACGCTTTTCAAGATTAAACACTATAATTGTACAATTACACATGTTCAGGTTAAGTTGTGTTATCAAGTTACAGTTACTAAATCATTCATATCTGAAGCTACAAAACTCCAAATTTAGTTTTGTTAATTTTCCTTGAAACTAGATTCATATATCTTTCTCCCATAAAATTTCCAAAATTTTTTTGGTTTAGCCAATTAGTACAGTTTATTCATTAAAGTTTCCCCTGTTTCAGGGTACGACTACTCTGACCCCTATGCACTACGAACCAAATTTCTCCCTATATAGAACTTCAACGACCATGCCGTTTGTTTCCCTTAAAAATAGACTCAATTAGGAATCCATGCATGTAAGGTATGACTCTTAATAATGTTTGTACAATTTATGGTGAATTTCTAAATTCAGAATAAGGGATATCGAATTTATTCTGACACTGCCTCACAAAAATTATAATATCACATAATATATAACTCTTTTGCTCCCCCTGTTTCTTTTATATGAAAATAGACTCATTAATATTTAATTCCATAATTTTTTTTTGAAATTTAATTCAACTTACACAATTTTTGGTAAATTTTCAAAGTCATGCATTGCTGCTGTTGAACACTGTTTTACTACTAAAGTTCACTTTTACAGAATTCACTTAATCCATTCCATTTTACCGAGGTTCGCTCAAATATCGAGCATATTTCTCATAAATTCAAATAAACATATACTTGCACTTGTTCATCACATAATCACTTTCACATGTATTTTCATTTAATCGATTTCCCGTTGAACTTATCGGAATAATAACAGATACACAGTTGGCTGCACATTTTCCCATTTCCACACTTGTAGCTGAAGCTATTTGGTACGCATAGTAGCCTACACTTAGTACTGCACATGCGAACCAATAATCTGGTACACGTAGTAGCCTACACTTATTACTACACACGTGATCACAATTTTTAGGTACGCATAGTAGCCTGCAATTAGTACTACACATGCGACCAATTATCCGGTACACGTAGTAGCCTGCACTTAGTACTACACATGTGACCTCACAATAGTTCATTTGTATCGTTTCTATTCCGAAGGTTCAATCGGGAAATTCCTCACTTTTCAATATTTTACTAAATTGTCCGTAATCAATTTAAATTCATAACTTACATCAAATAACCATTTGATAGGCAGCCACATTTCATTTGATATCAAAATATAAAACATAAAAAGAATTGATAGATTATTTATGTACGAACTTACTCGAAGTGTCGATCTCACTATCCATAGTACCAATTGTCCATTCATAGTATAATAAGACACAACTCAAATATCTAATCAACTTTTAAGAATTTACATAACATATATCACATATTTCATACATCACTTGTCATGTATCATCATTTTCTTGCATTTCATGTAGCATTCTTTCATGTCATATTTCCACATCATAAACACCATTCCATCAACTTTTCCAATATATTAAATCATACAATATATTCAATAATAGGAAGAAATATAATTCAAACATAACATTGCATTATTATTATCATACGAACTTACCTCGATCCAGAAACGAAAATTTTTCGTTTTAGTCTATAACCTTGTATTTTCCCGATTTAAGCCCGATTTAAGCTTGGAAACCCTAGCCATGGAGTCTCCCTTGGTATACACGTCCATGGTGAAGAAGATGAACAAAATTGGCTTTTAATTTTGTATTTTAATTCATTTTACCCCTAAATGACCAAAATGCCCTTTTTACTAAACTTTCCAAAAATTCCATCCTTGTCCAATTTTTGTCCATAAACTTAGAAATTGGTCAAATTGCTATTTAAGACCTCCTAATTAATATTTCAAAGCAATTTCATACTAGAAACTTCTAGAATGCAAGTTTTGCAACTTATTCAATTTAGTCCCTAACCTCAAATTAAGCACTTTATGCATAGAATTTCTTCACAAAATTTTCACACAATCATGCAATCATATCATAGACCTCAAAATAATCATAAAATAATTATTTCTATCTCGAATTTGTGGTCACAAAACCATTATTCCGATTAGGCCCTAATTCGGGATATTACATCAGGCTTTTACTTACATCAAAGTGTACGAGTCACACATACATACATAGTCCGTCATCCACTCAGGATTTAGGTATTTCACACTATGAATGTCACAAGTGAATAAATCCATAAATGGATTCAAGATCTATTCTGCTTAGGGCCTGTCCGATGTACTGTCAGTCCAGTCAATCACATTTATGTTTCTATCTTGTAGGAGTTATCCACTCCGATGCCCAAGACGAGGCACTCCCTAATTGGATTTGATAGACGACATATTAGTCTTTCAATTGGTTTGCTTATTTTCGATTAGACTAAGGACATGTTTAAGTTCGTCTACTAATACAAGTTCTCTTTCTGTATTACGACCTGACCATGTTATACTTCTTAGTATTAGTTAAACATATAGACAACCAATGAGCAATATTTGCTTTTATTTTGATTTGCGTGCAAAAACCATGTCAAGAAAATTATACAAAGTATATTAATGTAATCAATGAATTTATTTTATTAACCAATTTGTTTAAAAAATACAAGTTTATATTGACGAAAATACTGCATATTAGAGCACTAGATTCAACATAATCAACATTGATGAATGGAATTGTGCTAAAAAATGTAAGCCGCCAATCTTTGTAGGACATCACAGAAGTAGATCAAGGCCAATAGAATTGTAACACTGGTCTCATATCCAATGTAATTTGAAAATCGTGAAAGTCATGCTCTAGTATTTCTGCTCCATCGCCACACTTGGGGCATAAAGCAGAATGGAGTAATCGTCTATAAAATAGAGTAGAGTACATAGAGAGGTAATTAAGAAAATCCTCTAGTTGAGGATCTTGATCTTAGAAGGAATATCCAAAAGCCATAATTTTTTTTGTAAAAGGTAGTGTATGTAGTTTGAGTAGCAGTGGTTGTAGGGTCTTGTAAATCATGCAAAAAGAGTTTGTAGGCGCTTCTAACTAGGCGATTAGTATGAGGAAAATGACATCAATTTCACTGAAAGTATTTCTTATCAAATCTGATTTCTGTAATCTTGTACCAGAGTCAATTAAATCAAAGAACAATATAATACCCGTGCGATTAATAGCGGCACTAACACGAAAATTTATCCTCCAAGTATCTAAATTGAGACCAATATTTCTGTGTCGATTCATCAAAAAACCTCATCTGGAAAAGCCCCTGTGCTACCTATATACCCTTCCACATATATAAAGGTATACTTACTAACCTTGCATGAAGGAAATCTAAGTTAGAGAGGTATTTAGCTTTTAATGTTCTTGAGAGCAAAAAAGTGAGGATTAAAAATTAGTCCCCATCCCTGCTTCGCTAATAACACCAAATTAAACTCCAAAAAACTTTTGAAGCCTATGCCCTATTCCTCTTTAAGTGTGCACAAATGCTGTTATTCATACCAGTGGATGCCACGCTTATCATGACTTTTTTTGCCACCAGAACTTTCTAATGATGTTCTCCATTTCTGAACATAAGGATTTCAGTAATAAGAAATGAAGCATAGAATAAATTGGAATAGCTTGGAACATTGCTTTAATGAACACTTCCCTACCCTCATGCGAAAGATTTCGAACATTCTAACTACTAATGTTTTTTGCATCTGATTCTTTAACTCTTAAAATGCAAATTTCTTCCCTCGACCAACCATATTCAGAAAACCCAAGTATCTTTCCATATTCTTCATCCATTGAACATTAAGAAATTGGGAAACCATTATTCTAGTATCCTTCGAAACAATAGTACTTAAAAAAATTTTAGATTTGCCAAGGTTAACACTTGTCTTGAGCAACGTTCATATTCGTTGAGAATGTCCTGAAGAACCCGCACACCCCTTTTCAATGCCTCTCCAAACAAAATACAATCATTCGTGAACATCAAATGAGAGATTTAGGGACTATGTCGACAGACGTTTACACCCACCTATGATCGGTCCAACCGAGCAAACTTCAATAAGGCTAAGAGCCCCTCATCGTGAAACAAAAACAAATAAGGGCTCAGAGGGTCCAATTGTCTCAATTCTTTGGATGGGTTGAAACAAGTCCCCGTTTTTCCATTAAGAATGATAGAATAGGAAATCGAATTTATACATCATATTATCAGATCTACCTAAGATCGTGCAAACCCCATCTACAACATAATTCATTTTAACAAAAACTATCCACATGATCATAAGTTTTGCTCATGCCCAACTTTAGAGCCAAATATCCTTTGCGCCTGATCCGCTTTTGTTTAAACACATGTAAGACTTCATAGGCTAAAAGAACATTGTCAGTGATTAACCTCCTAGGAACGAATTCACTTTGTGCCTCATCAATACAGAGATTGAGAATCTTTCAAAGTCGTTTGGAATCGTTTTAGCAATTATCTTATGCAACACATTGCAAAGACTTATAGGCTGAAAGTTAGTGAGATTTGTAGGGCGCACCACCTTTAGAATAAGCACTATACGAGTGTTGTTAAGCCTCTCCAAAGATTTACCATTGTTAAGGATGTCCAGACAAAACAAACCCACATCCTTGCTAATAATATGCCAAAATTTCTAGTAGAACAATGTTGGGAAATTGTCCACTCTTGAAGCCTTCACTGGACCCATCTCCTTCATTGCTGCCATTAATTCCACTTCCTCATATTTTACTGTCAACATAGTATTCATATCAACAGTCACGCACCTCTCCACTCCTGATAGAATGTGATCAAGATCACCTACTCCCCCTGAAGAAAAAAGATCTAGGAAATATTCTTTCGCAATACAACCTATCTTAGTAAAGTTCGAGGCCAAACCACTATCCTCCCATTCTAAACCATAGATTATGTTAGTACATCATCTTTGAGAAGCGAAGTTATGAAAAAGGAAGTATTTCTATCTTCTAACTTCAACAAGCTTGCCTTTCGCCCACTGTTCTCAATACCTCTCCTCCCCCTCAATCTTCATATTAATACACAGACAAACATCCAGTAATTCCATTAGTATTGTCTTCGATTTATCTTGGCCCTCTAAATGCTCAAGCCTTCTAGAAAGGTTCTTCTCGATTGTCGACCTTGTCTATTTAATAAACCTCGTCCAATGCTATAATTCTTTGCTAAGCGCAAAAAGTCTATCCAGAACATCTCTTGAACTTCAATCCCATAAACATTTGATTTCTAACTCACAAGAATCTTCCAAATACCACCAAGATTCAAAGTGAAACTATCTAGTTTCTTTCTATATCCCTCTAATTTGTTTGTAAAAGCAAAGGGCAATGATCAGATATAGAATGAGACAGATGTTGCAAGGAGAAATTTAAGAAAAGATGAATCCAATCTGAAGAGGTAACTCCATGATCAAGACGTTCCCGAAAATTTAGCTTAGATAGATTTCCTCTCTTCTACATGAATCATACTCCCGAGTATTCGATATCATGAAGTTGACAAGCCTCCAGCACTCTCCAACACCCTTCGAAACATCTCCATTCTCCCCTCCCCCCTCACCAGCCCATCTTGCTTTTTGATGGAATAAAGGATGTCATTAAAATCACCGCAAACTAACCGAGACAAATCATGTGAAGTCCCAAGGGCTCTTAACAAATTATATATGTCAGTTTTCTCCCATGGATGAGGGGCCCATAAAAACCATTAAATCTCCATAAAGGATTCTTCGAACCTTCCTATACCTAAACATCGATGTGATTCAGTAAGAAACTTTGAAGTTGAACTAAATCACCATCATTCCATCAGAAACATAATCCACCTCGCAAACCATTTGCCACAACATCAATACCATTCTGAAATCCACATCATTTCCAAACTATCTCCATTGATCTAGAAGTAAGCTTTGTCTCTATAAAGAAGACGAGTTGGGGATATGTAACACCCCGAACCCGTGACCGTCGCCGGTGTCGGACACGAGGGGTTAACGGGCCAAATCCTCTCAAAGTACCAACCAATTTGGCATTTCTAGACAGGCTAGAAAACTGCGTCACTGTCGCCTCAAAAATCATATCTCGAGTTCAAAAACTCAGAAACTGATTCCGTAAATTTTACCTGAATTTAGACTCATATATACATACATGGATTTATTTCTAGAATTTTTGGTCGGGCCAATTGGTACAGTTTATTAGTTAAAGTCACCCATGTTACAGGGGTCGACTACACTGACCTTCGTGCGTTACAACTTGAATATCTCTCTGTACAGGGCTTTAATACTGGTGCCGATTGTTTCTAATGAAACTAGACTCAAAATGGAATCTTCACATATAAGGCATGACTTCTAATTCTTTCTGGATAATTTATAGTAAATTTTCAAAGTCGCAACAGGGGACCCAGAAACCGTTCTGGCCCTGTCTCACGAGAACTTTAATATCTCTCAGTATACTGCTCATATGGTCGTTTCGTTTCATCCATATAAAAATAGATTCATCAAGGTTCAATTTCATAATTTATTCACTATTTAATTCTACTTCTACTATTTTTAGTGATTTTTCAATCTCATCTCACTGCTGCTGTCCGCAACAGTTACTGCAGTAGACTATGCCAATTTCATGAATCTTTCCTTGGCCTTAATCATCCATCAAACATGACACAAATTATGGCCACCTTATCAAAATTAAAGTTTCTAAGACTCGTGGCTATAGGTTCTAGCATCCCACTCGATGACCACATAGGCCATTTTCACATGGCTTAAAGTTTACAACCCACAGTTCAACAAAACATAATAGCCTATACATGCCAAATGTTCTTCAACAACGAAGACAATACCAAAAGATTTCCAGCGGTGTGATGACTTCAACGACGGTTCCGATCACGCAAACAATACGAGTCCGAGAGACCTAAAATGGGTGACAAGAAAACACCGAGTGAGTTTATAACTCAGTAAGTCATAAGCATTCATCAATCCATTGATAAAGTTACTACAACATGAAACAATAAACGAGGCTAGGTACTCATCCATATCGAATCTATACCATAATTCCTCGGACCTTTCGGTTCAATCTCATACCAAGTCATACATCCACATTTCATATTCTACACAACAAGATATTTGAGGCATTTTCACACACTAATTCATTTCCACCACAATCATTCAATTTCAATCATCACATAGATTTAAAGCTTACCAAGCTCAACCCCGAGCATGAACATATTGCCTATTCGTCACGAGCTCAAGGTACTTACCCGATCCGCTGTCCGGGATTATCTCAATAATGTCGTAAACTCAGTGCCAATTGTAATGCAAGAGCATATAGTGAATCCGCACACTTAGTGCTATATGTATTCAACTCGCACACTTAGTGCTATATAATCAAACTCGCACACTTAGTGCTGTACAATTTTAAACCCGCACACTTAGTGCCAATCTTGTCACCGTGTCCATTTATACCCGCACACTTAGTGCCGAGGCCAATACCTTATGTATTTTGCTGCCTTTATACATTCAACAATGGCATCATTCCATACACATACATTTCCATTTACACATCAACTCATTTAAACACATTTGCATATACATTATGATCATTTAAATCAACACCAAATATACGCTTAATGACTTACTTTGTGTTGGGTAAAACAGTCCAAGTCAGCTACTCGATGACCTTCGTCTTTCCCTTGCTTGATTCTCCTTCTTTAACTCCTTGAGCTTAATCAATAAATTAACTAGTTTAACCATCTTACTAAACATTCATAATTCAATTACACATGCATATGTATGTTTGTATATTCGGCAACCATCCTCACTTATTACCCATTTAGTCAATTATCTAAACCAAGATAAGGCTTCAATACGGTTGCCTCTAATCGAAAACATGCACACCAATCTACTTCATTTGGCCGAATATGCATGTCTATGTTGAGGCCAATTTTACACTTAATACCACACAAAAAAAACAGCATGCATTTACTAACTAACGCATTCCATATTGTAGCCCAATGCACATCTCTCATTTACTACATAACCGAAAACATCATCACAAGCAAATATACACCTTGAAATAGTATATATGTCATACCAATTCATCATGTGCAAACACATATTCATGTAGGTGCAAGGGCCGAATCTTAAGTTGTTTATATCCAAATATAAACACATATCCAAAGCTCAAATCTTACCTACCATGCAACATGCATGAATCATACTTGTGGATATACCATGATCGAATACATCACGACACCATCATTTTGGTCATGATTAAGCAAAGAACTTAATGTCTTACTCAAAAATACTAAAAAGAAAGTCCAAGAGCCATCAATCCCCCATCACATATACCATTAACAAGCTTCATATTTAACATGCAATGGCATTAACACAAAATCCACCTTGGCCAAACACCATTTCCATGGCATAACAAGGATTTGAACCATGGCTAACATGAACATCAAGTTAGCAACTAAAACATGCATGAATCTCATGACACAACCTCATACATACCTTAATCTTGATGCAAGTTTAGCCAAATCTCCTTCTAGATCTCTTCTAAACAAGAAAATGAAGCAAAAATTCCCTCTTCTTCCTTAGGATTTTCGGTCAAGAGAGAATGAAAGGATGATCAATTTTTTTTTCTCTTCTTTTCTTCAATACACGGCAATAGGGGGGTTCATTCACACACATTTTTTTCATTCTTTATTACCCATGCTTATTTGTTTATTTCTTTTCTCCTAATGCACCAACAAAACATGTCTATGACATGTTTTGCCCATCCTCATTGTCATGGCCGCCACCTCTTATAAAAGGGGATATTTGACATGCAAGGCCATTGTTTTGCATGCATGCTTTAATTAGTCATTACACATTCCCCCGTCATACTTCCAAAGTTTTCTACTAAGTCCTTTCTAGTGAAATTCACCTTTATAACACTAAATCAATCATCAAAAATGTCACACACAAATTAACACATATCATAGGCATCAAAATAAATTTTAAATTATTTTTATGCCTCAGTTTTGTGGTCCCGAAACCACATCCCGACTAGGGTCAATTTTGGGATGTCACAGGATAATAGTTTACCAACATGTGTGGAAGTTTGTGAGTTGCCTATGGGTTCCCTAAACCATGGACATTCCAAGATAGAATCTTCATAGCATTCGGTCAGCTTGCTTACAAGTAGCTGTCAATATCTGCTGAATCAGAGCTTCAACCCGCTCATCATTGGTCTCCAACAAATCTATACCCATAGAAATAATGGAGTCCATTGTGTTAAAACGAGGCTTCTTCTTCCCATCCATAGTCGCCAATAGGGAATCTTCATCATCATTCTCCATATTTGACTTATTCGCCCCACTTGTGTTGCCCCTTCAAAAATGTAACAACCCGATTTTGGGCTTAGTCAGAATAGTGGTTTTGAGACCACAAATCTGAACTTAGATAAATTATTTTATTATTATTTTGGTGTTATAGCATGATTATATTAGTGCATGAAAAATTTGGTGAAGTAATTTTAGCATTTGTAAGCTTAATTGTGAAAAAGGATAAATAGCATAAAGGGTAAAAGTTCTCTTTTACTTGATAGACATACCAAATAGCTAGAGAACCAAAAATTGGGGGTCTTTAAAGTGAAATTAGACCCCTTAAAGAGGCAAGGCAGACCATAGGGACAAGAGAAATCAATTGGTCAAATGGTTAGGTGAGTTGATGACCTAATATTGTCTAGAAATAAAATAAAGAGAAAAATGTTGTCATCTTTTTACTCTTCTTTCTTCCACCAATTATTCCTCTTTCAAATCAAGAAATACAAAATCTAAACCTAGACCAGGGGAAGGCCAGGCAAGTAGGCTAAAATCGATTGGTCGCCTACATTTTGTAATCCAAGGTAAGTTGTATGCTAAAAATGAAACTATATTGTTATGAATTGTGATTGAATTGATATTGTATAATTTGTTTTGATTGTGAATATGAGTATGCATGTTGAGAAATTAATATAATAAAGACTCCGGGTTGAACATTAGGAATAGAATTGGATATTCATGCCATGACATTCGGTGATATGTGTGCTAGTGTAAGACATGTCTGGGACATGCATTGGCCACATTACGAAAGTAAGTGTAAGACATGTCTGGGATATGCATCAGCATTGAGATGAGAGCTAGTGTAAGACATGTCTAGGACATGCATCAGCCTCGAGATATATAAGCTAGTGTAAGACCTGTCTAGGACATGACGTCAGCTTATTGTGTGTCAGTGTAAGACCTATCTGGGACATGGCATCGACACCAATAGATAAAAGCCAGTGTAAGACTTGTCTGGGACACGGCAATGGCCTCGATATATGAAAGTCAGTGTAAGACCTGTCTGGGACATGACATCAACTTTGATGTGCTAGCCAGTGGAAGACCATGTTGGTGTCAACATCTTATCCCATGTTTGGGGCTATTGAATATCTTGTAGTATTCCAAATAGTTCAACGGGAGATTTATGATTTATATCAAAATGAGAGAACTTATGACCATGTGGTGAGTGGTACAGGTACCTAATAAGAATTACGACATACGGGCTTCATTTACGTTGTATGTTTAGTAAATGAGGAAAGTGAGTAAGTTATGCATATGACTACTTGTGTATTTTACACGAATTATGAAATGTGAATTCAAACCAATGTTGTTTGATTAGTGAGAAATAAATATGAGCAAGTAGTGTTTATGAATCCTTACTTTCATGTGGAAATCGAGGTATGTTGGGAGTATGATCCCTTATGGTAGCTTATAGTTACTCATTATTTGCATGTGACTTACTAAGCTTTATGCTTACCTCTTTTCCTTTCCATTTTCTTATAGTGCTGCCAAAGTAGCTCTTAGATTATCGCCTTACGTCGGAGAAGCGAGTCACACTATCCCTGAAGCAATTGGTATAGCTAGTTTTATCATTTTGACTATGGCATGTATAGGAACTAGTCTTTTTGTAATGGTCACATTGTTTTGGGCTAAACGAGTGGTTTTTCATAGCTCTTTAGTCATTTTGTATAATGCCATGGATGGTGGCTTATAGTGGTTATTCATGAATACAAATGATGATGATTTCCTAGATGAGTAAATCGCATGACTAATCAAGTTCTTGTTAGATTGTTAAAGTGTAATGTGGTTGTATTAGATGTCTTTTTGTGGTTGATTTGGCTTTATGCTACCATGTGAATTGGTGGTAGTATTGTTTTGTAGGTAGGTGTAAGTAAGGGTGGCAAAAAGGCTTGGTAGATAGCCTTTATACAACCATGTGTCCCTTGCACCTCGAATTTACAAGTCAATATGCATAGTAGTAAACACACAGGCAGAGACATGGCCGTGTGTCTCAGTCGTGTGGCGAACACGGCCTCTGGCCATGGGCGTGTGCCTTTGTCATGTGCCTCATTTGGTTGCTGACGTCAGAAACAAAATGTCAAGGTTTTTAGATATGGACTAAGACACGGGAGTGTCATGGCCGTGTGAGGGGCACGGGCCATGGACACGAGCGTGTGCTGGGCCGTGTGAAAACCCCTATAGGTTCGAATTTAGAATTAAGTTTACATGGGTTTGGGGCTCGGGCGTGTTCCCTTGTGCCTAGGCCATGTCAACCACATGGGCCTTTAGCACGGCCAGGTCAAAAGGGCCACACAGGCGTGTTGCCTTTCCACACGGGCGTGTACCCCTGTTTTAAGTAACATTTTCTAAAAGTTTTCAAAGGTGTTCGAATTAAATCTAGATAGTTTCAAAAGCTCGATTTGGGCCTCGTAGGCCCATATTAAGGATTTCTAGAGTAAGAGTGAAAAGTTTTAAATTCGATCGAGTTTTTATGACTCGAAATGATTGTATGCATGTGTTTAAGTCAAGTAATGCCCCGTGTCCAGTCCCGGCCTCGGACTTGGGTGATGGGTGTTACAAAAAAAGGTAAAATTTTCCTAACAAACCTTTTAATTTGATCTTAAGGATGGGATTGATATTATACCATGATGTCATCTGTTGTCCCCCTCGTAACATAGCACTTGAAAACAACTCACCTCTTCCATCCTACAACCAAATGCTATTCATCGTAGCATCCTTCTTAGGTTACACACAGAGAGACAAATCCTAGAGCAATTTCAGCCCTTCTCGGGGTTAAGACATAGTGGACAGAAAAGGTCTCCATGTTCTAAACAACCACATAGAAAACAAAACAAGGTCAATCATTCATATACAAAAGTAGCATAGAAAATTCATAATAGGGAGAGCATGATTCGCTTGCATCGCTTTAAAAGTTTATAAATAACAATGAACACCCTAATTTGTGAGAAAATTTTTAACCCTTCAAGAAGTTGTTTTAAATCATACTCTAAAAAAGTACCAATAAAGTTTCCAAACTGTTGAGCCACTAATTTTGAAAAGAACCCCGATGGAAAATCATGCACTTGAACCCAAAATGTAGAGGACACCAATGAAATTGTTAGAGGATCATCTTCCTTCTATAGCCGGTGAAAAATCAGAAGATGGCCATTACAAGTCCACTGGGTATCGCAGATCACATGATCCTCATCTACCTTGTGGAAAAATTTGAAAAGAAACCTTTTCGCCCCCAATTCTGAAATTTCCAGTCCTCTATGCCACAAATTGGCCATGGTATTTCGCATAGCCTTGAAATTGACCACATTGCCAGTTAAGAAATAGTTCACCGGACAGAATTCATAAATCGGTCGGTGTGAACCTTTATCACAAAAAAAAGCTATGATTCATCTTCCCCATCTGTAATACATAAATTGACAAGTCCTTTTCTCCATAAACTTTAAAGAAATCGACTACACCCAGAAAAAAAAACTCTAACAACGATAAGTGTCAAAAGTAACATGTTTTAATCTTGTTATTAAAGCATTTTTGGATGATTAATCAATGCAAAATAGTGACTTTTATGCTTCTAATCCTTTAAATTCATGTTTCTATACTTAGGAGAGCATTTGGAAGCAAAAAGGGGCAAAAATTGGACAATTGGAGAAGATTTTAGGAGCCACACGGGATGGACACACAACCGTATAAGACACACAGGCTGACACACAACCATGTGCTAGACCATGTGGATTTCGTGATTCGCACTCCAGACACGAGAAAAAAACAAAATTTTTAGGTTTTTCAGGCATTTTAAGACCTATAAATATCAAATATAAGAAGAGAAAAGGGAGCCATCAGAGAATATTGAAGAAAACAACTCGGAAAACACCATTGAAGTCGACTCTGAAGCATATTTATATCAAGATTGAAGATCCCATTTTAATTTCTTTAATGTTTTTTATTAATTTATTTTTTCTTGTGGTTATACTAACTTTGAAATGTTTTTATTCATGGTTATGAACTAATTTTCTAAATACCTAAGGAAGATGAGCCCTACGATGAATTCTATCTTTTGATTTCTATTTTACGCAATAAATACTTGAATTTTGTTCTTAGTTATGCATGCTTAATTCTTGATTTAATATTTTTGAATTACTAATTCATGTTTGATATGCTTAATTCAGAGGAGAAAGAGACCTTGTTTAAGAGTAGATCTAGTATAATTGGAGTTGCATGCAATCCTAGAAAGAGGACGACATAAACCTACCGGATTAGAGTAAAATATAATAGGGGAATTCATAGATCGATTTGATGTGATAATAGGAGTTTTAATTAGAAAGAAATTTCAATTAATCAATCTAGAGTCAGTTGCTCTTAATATTGAAGAAAGATATTAACATAATTTAGGGATTTCTACCGATCAAGATATTAAGTGAATAAATTGTTTAATTCAAATTGATAATGACATATGCAGTCTAGGTGGATTCTTTCCTAGTTATTGTTTCATTTCTTGGTTATTATTCAATTATTTTCCAGATTTGTTCTTTGTTGAGTTCTTAGTTTAATTCAATCACTTCAATTTCTCTGTTAGATAATAGAAAGATAGTAATCACTTGTACTTTTAGTCCTTGTGGGAATGATATCTTTACTTAACGTAGCTATACTATTTATCGATAGGTGCACTTGCCTTTGTCATATTTTTAGTTACTTTCGTGGACATCAAGTTTTTGGCGCCATTGCCAGGGATTGAATATTAG
The DNA here is from genome assembly GCF_025698485.1 of Gossypium arboreum. NCBI lineage: Eukaryota > Viridiplantae > Streptophyta > Magnoliopsida > Malvales > Malvaceae > Gossypium > Gossypium arboreum. The sequence goes on from NC_069079.1 coordinate 61,235,175, forward strand.
GAAAACATTATTTCTATTAATTTAGCCACTACAGTCATACCTTCTTTTTTAGGAAAAACCTGGACAGGACTCACTCAAGCACTATTAGAAATAGGGTAAACAACCCCAGCATCTAGAAGTTTAATTACTTTAGCCTTGACAACTTCCTTCATGTTGGGATTTAGCCTTCTTTGTACTTGCACACCTGGCTTATACTCATCTTCCATTAAAAAATTAATGGGTGCAAAAAGAACGCCTGATCCCTCTAATGTCTGAAATTTTCTTGGCTATAGCTCTTTTGTATTCCTTTAACACTTGCAGTAACTCATCTTTCTCATTCGGCTTCAAATTTGAAGCAATAATCATCGAAAATGTAGAATATTTCCCAAGGAATGCATATTCCAAATGGTTTGGCAATTATTTTAGTTCCAATTTGGGAGGTTCTTCAATAGAGGGCTTTAATTTATGTTCTTTACTTACCTCAATGGCCTCATAATTTTTCTGTCTCAATGGAGACTTATTAGTATCTAGGTCAATTTTCATCTCATTTATCGCATCATTATCTTCATTGACCTCCTCTCATTGAACAAGACACAGTTCCAATGTGTCCTTATGAACAATTTCCTGGAAATAATCTTGAATAGCATGATCAATAAAATCGATAAAGTAATAGGAATCATCTTGCTCTCTAGAAAATCTCATGGCATCATAAATTTAAAAAAATGATCTCATCATCACCTACCCTAAGCACAAGTTTACCATTACCCATATCAATTATAGCTCTAGCAGTGGCTAAAAAGGGTCGACCTAAAATTAAAGGCACCTCAATGTCATCATCCATGTCAAGTATAACAAAATCAACAGGGAAAATGAATTTTTCTACTTTAACAAGTACATCTTCAATAATACCCCTAGGATATATAACAGATCTATCAGTGGGTTTTGATTTCCCAAGACCAAGTTGCTTGAACATAAGGCATCAAATTAATACAAGCTGCCAAATCAGACAATGCTTTTTCAATGTTTAAAGTACCGATAAAATAAGGAATAGTAAAACTTTCTGGGTTTTTCAGCTTTGTGGGTAATTTATTTTAGAGAATGGCTAATCACTCCTCATTGAGTTCCACAATGGATAGCTCTTCAAACTTCCTTTTATTTATTAAAATCTCATTTAAAAAATTTGCTTATGTAGCCATCTGCAAAAAAGCTTCAACAAAAGGTAAGTTAATATGTAATTATTTAAAATGTTTAAGAAATTTACCAAATTGTTCATCCATGTGATCTTTCTTCAACTTTGTCGGGTATGGTATCAGTGGTTTGTATTCTTTAAGTACTAGTGTTTGAGTTTTTTTGGTTTTTGCCACCCCATCATCTTTCTTATTAGTTTTTTTGTTTTAGCTTCTTTTCGGGTTTAGACAACTCCTTCACATTCCTCAATGTAACTGCCTTAACATGCTCTTATGGGTTGGGTTCAGTACTACTAGGTAAGCTACCTTGTTGTCTTTCCGAAACCAGTTTAGCAAGTTGCCCAATCTGATATTCGAGCTCATGAATTGATGCTTGCTAATTTTTCAAAGCTGTCTGAGTGTTTTGATAACGAGTTTCTGACACCGAAATAAAATTAGCTAACATCTCTTCAAGGTTCGATTTTTTCTTATTGATAAGGTTGTTGAAAACTCGGAAGGGGTTGTGACCTTTGATTTTCTTGACCACCCCATGAGAAATTTGGATGTTTACTTCAACCTACATTATACATATTGCTATAAGGATTATTTTAAGATCTAGAATTATTACCCATGCTAGACTTGAAGGGTGAATATTTTGAATTAAGCATCATCGCTCCATTCGCATAGCACTGCATCACCTGATTCACCTGTTTAGACAAATTTAAACCATCAATTTTCTTACCAAGAGCTTCAAATTGATTAGCTAGCATATAGACTGCATCAATATTAAAAACTTTGGCTGCCTTGACAGGTTTTACTCTCATAACTTGCCACTGATAATTATTCAGTGTCATCTATTCAATAAATTCTTGAGCTGCCTCAGGTGTTTTGTTATTTAAAGTTCCACCAGCTATTGCATCAATCATTTGTCTAGTTGACGGGTTCAAACCATTGTAAAAAGTTTAAACTTGGATCCACAAAAGTAATCCATGGTGAGGACACCTTCTCAACAAATTCTTGCTTCTCTCCCATGTATCATAAAGAGTCTCAATATCAATTTGAACAGAGGAAGAGATGTCACTCCTCAACTTAGTTGTTTTAGCCGGTGAAAAATATTTTAACAAAAATTTTCCCGTCATCTGTGCCCAAGTAATGATAGAACCTCGTGGTAAAGAGTTTAACCACTATTTTGCCTTCCTCAGGTGTTTTCTTATTTAAAGTTCCACCACCTGCTGCATCGATCATCTATTTAGTTGACGGGTTCAAACCATTGTAAAAAGTTTAAACTTGGATCCACAAAAGTAATCCATGGTGAGGACACCTTCTCAACAAATTCTTGATTCTCTCCCATGTATCATAAAGAATCTCAATATCAATTTGAACAGAGGAAGAGATGTCACTCCTCAATGAGAATGGGAACAACCATAAGCGTATGGCATCATCAGGAACACCATTGATCTTGACAATGTCGCAAATCTCTAGAAAGTTAGCCAAATGAGCATTCGGATCTTCATCTTAGAAACCATCAAACTGAACATATTATTGCACCATTTGAATTGTGTTTGGTTTGATCTCAAAATTGTTTGCATTAACAATTGGCCTAACATGTAATGACCCGAAATTTAATATTACTGTTCTCATAAATTGGGTTCATAAATATTTATTAGAAATATTTACAAATGTTAGTTGAGTGATTAATTAGATTTTGGCTAGGTAATTAGCTTGAATTAAGGTTAATTTAGTGTAAGGACTAGATTGAATAAAGTGAAAAAATTTGAATTATAGAATAAAGAAAAATCAAGGGACTAAATTAGCAATTAAGCCATAGGTGCCAAATGTATCATAAAAATTAAATACATGTGTAATAAATACTATATATACATTTGTAATACATGTAAGTATTTACTTATTATTTAAGTTAATAATAATTATTACTAAAATATAATATAATAATATAATAAACATAACATAAAAGAAAATAAAATAAAGAAATAAAATAGAAGAAGAAACATAGAAAGAAACGAAAAGGGAGAAAGAAAGAAGGAAAAAAAAGAAAAGGGAAAAATGAGGTTTTAGGGTTTGAAGCTTAATTTGGTAAGTCAATTAAGTCCCTTTCTTTTAATTTTGATGTTTTAGAAACTTTAAAACGAAGTTTTGTTGAAATAAAGTTGAGGTTTTAGAGGTTTATAGGTTTTTAAGCATGGTTCATGTTGAATAAATTGTTGAATTAGGGATTTAATTGAATGAATAACAAGTTAGAATTGATTAAGGGATTAAATTGTAAAAAAAGCTATAAGTTTTATGTTAGAGGGACTAAATTGAAAGAAACTTGAGATTAGGGTTTTACTGTAATATCTTGAATTAGGGTCTAATCAGAATAGTGGTTTCGTGACCACAAATCCAAGATAGAAATAATTATTTTATAATTATTTTGATGTTTATGATATGATTGCATGATTGTGTGAAAATTTCGTGATGAAATCCTATGCCTAAAGTGCTTAAATTGAAATTAGGGACTAAATCGAATAATTTGCAAAACTTGCATTCTAGGAGTTTTTAGTATGAAATTGTTTTGGAATATTAATTAGGAGGTCTTAAATAGAAATTTGACCAATTTATAAGTCTATGGACAAAAATTGAACATGGATGGAATTTTTGGAAAGTTTAGTAGTAAGGGCATTTTGGCATTTAGTTATTAAAATGAATTAAAAACAAAATTAAAAGCCAATTTTTGTCCATCTTCTTCATTAGGCTGAAAATTCAAGGGTTCTCCATGGTTAGGGTTTGTTTCAACCTTTCAAGCTCCATAGTAAGTGATTCCAAGCCATGTTTTTAATGTTCTTTACGTTTTTAGAATCCCGGTAGCTCGATTAAGCTTATCTAGCAATAATTCAACCTAGGGTTCATATTTGGAAAAATAGCCATAGGTGAAATTTGTGTATTTTGGTGTTATATGATAGAATTTGAGATTTTAAATTATGTTAGACAACTTGTACTACTTGGTTTTAAGCGAAAACGAGTAAAAGGGCTTAATCGGTAAAAATACCTAATAGTCATAAGTACATGTTAGAGTGTGAATTTGATGTTGCTATAGAAGGGAAAAATGATCAGCATGTCATAAAACATAAGAATAAGGGATGAAGTTTAATTCCCGAGCCTAGGGGCAAAAGTGTAATTATGCAAAAGTTTAGGGGAAAAATGTAATTTTGCCAAAGTTCGTATTAAATGCTGTTTTGATGAATGTATGTATTAAATAAGATTAATTTGGCATTATAGATCAAGAGAAACGAGATTCAAGTCGCGATCGAGGGAAAAACAAAGTTTATGAAGAATAGGCTCGATTGCTAATAATTTTATACCGAGGTAAGTTCATGTGTAAATGTAGTAACATAATTGTCATTTTAAGAAATTTAATGTTGTTTATATGATATGATGCTGATTATTATCATGAAATATTATGCTTTGTGGTTATTGTTGAATAATATGTAATTATGTGAATTACTTGATGAGTATGAACTATCACCGAAGTATCGATTTCAATATTCCGTGGAAGATGGCAAAGATGTGTGATCGAGGAAAACGCCCGTTTGAACCTTAGGAATAGATTACAATACAAGTGACATGTCACTAGGATACTTGAGTTTCGAACTCGTTAAGTTGAGTCCGAGTTCGTGAGATGTAACTAGGCATCCGAGCTCGTTGAGTTGAGTCTGAGTTCACTTATGGATGCGAACGCCCGAGCTCGTTGAGTTGAGTCTGAGTTCACTTATGGGCGGGTTACATAGTAGCTCGGCTACATAAGTTCCGCAGGCTATTGAGTTTGTCTAGCTGCGGGTATGACACTTACGTTCATGAAATCCGTGTATTCGAATTATATTCTGATGTGCTCAACGGGTGAATCTTAAGTGAATAAGAAGAAGGACTAAAACGAAGGTGACATATCGGTAAGTGTGGTGAATGAGAAAATTTGATAGGTATGTGCTTAAACCCTCGGGTTGAAAACTTGGTATGATGAAATCGTAGGAAGATATTAAATGTAAATGAAACATGAATGTCTTGGTGTTGTTTATGCAAATGATGTTTTATGTGAGATTGTGTGATTATGTTACTTGCTATTTGCATGTGAACTTACTAAGCATTTGTGCTTACTCCCTCCTTTTCTTTCATTGTAGTTTTGACAAGCCGGCTTGAGAATCGGGATAGGTCGAAGACTCGTTCACACTATCCGAAGGCTTAAATTGGTAAAATGGCTTGTGTATTTTGAATGTGGCATGTATGGAAAAACACTCACTTTGTGTAATTGATCTTATGATATGGCTATGGTTTGGTAAGAAAAGGGTTTGTAAATGATTAGCCATTGGAATGGCCAATCTAAGTCATATTTGATGTTATGTATGTTTAAAATGCTATTTAGTCCATGAAAATCCTTAGTAAAGTGAAATTTGCCATAAAATAGAATCTGACAGCAGCAGTGATGTAAATTTGAAAAATCACTAAAAATAGTAGAAATGGAATTAAATGATGAGTAAGTTATTAAATTGAATCTTAATGAGTCTATTTTCATATGTATTGAACAAAACAGGTATATAAATTATATTTTATGAGATATTTGAATTTTTTTGAAACAGGTCCAGAGTGATTTCTGGATCCCCTGTTCTGACTTTAACAATTCATAATAAATTATACAAAAATAAATAGAAGTCATTATTTATATTTACAGATTTCTTATTGAGTCTAGTTTTAAGATAAACAAAATTCATAGTTATTGAAATTCTATACAGAGAGATATCTGATTCGTAATATACAGAGGTCAGAGCAGTCGAACCCTGAAACAGGGGAGAATTTAACTAATAAACTGTACTAATTGGCTAGACCAAAAATTCTAGAAAAAAATTAGTAAATAGATATATGAGTCTAGTTTCAAGGAAATTTTATGGAATTGGATTTTGAGTTTCGGAACTCGAGATATGAATTTTTAAGCGACTGTGATGCAGATTGCTAGCTTGACTAGAAATTTTAAAAATAAATTGTTTGAGCTGTTTAAATAATGAATTAAGTCTGTTAACACCTCGTGTTTGACTCTGGCGACGGTCTCGGGTACGGGGCATTACATTTACTATGAATATTTGATGGTTAGGGTGAATATGATAGGAAATTGAATAGAAATAATGTATGGGTTGAGTGATAAAAGTAAAAGAGTTAATTAGGATAAAATTGAAATTAAGGGTTGAATTAAATAGAAATTCAATTATTTATTGTGAGAATAAATGTTGTATTAATAGTGTAAATTGTTTAATTTCCATACCTAATGTAGTACCGGAGACTTCGATAAAGAAAAGAAAAGAGAAGGTTGACAAAGAGTAATCCGAGAATTACGGTTTGTATTTCTATAAACCAAACCTAATAATTAATTGTTGCTTTTATTATTTAATGTGTATGGTAAGTGAGATAGAAGTAAGAATTGCTATTTTTGTATTGGATCGAATTAAGTTATGAATATCGAATTGAAGTGTGAATTGATTGTTATCTAAAAATTGAAAGTGAATTGAACACCCTATTAACAGTATCGGGCTAAGTCGAATATAGTTGGCATGCCATAGGATTGGAAGTGTTCAGGGATACTCTGACCACGAGTTGATGAGGCACTATAAGTGTCATCTTGTTAATGTTACTTCGGTGTAAACCGATGAGGTACTGAGTGTCGTACTGTTACTATTTACTTCGGCAAAGCCAATGAGGCACTAAGTGCTGTACTGGTGTATTGCTTGGGTCTGTGTATCTGCCTAGGTCCTAGTTATGTTAATAGGGGTAAACTACTGTACTGAATAACTAAATGACTATACTATTGTACTTGATAAACCGTAATTTATGCATATTTTTATCCTATGCTTAGCCTATTTATGAATGGTTTCTCCTTAGATTTGATGAATTCGATGCTCCTAATCCTTTAATCTCATGTTTTATACTTAGGAGAGCATAGGAGAGTAAAAAGAGCGAGAAACGAGCAAAAAACAGAGAAAATAGACCCACGTCGGAAATCAACACATCCTGGACTTTCTCACACGGGCGTAACCCTTTGGCAGGATTAAAGCACGACTTATACGGGTATACTACACACCCGTGCCTGTTCAACAGCCTTGACCACGGGCTTGAGTAATTGCACACGGGCGTGTCCCTGCCGAGCCCAAGTATAACCCTATTCGAAAAATGCCAATTTTGGGGGCTCTTAGGCATTCTAAAGCCTATTTAAACACCCGAGGAGTCACTTAGAAGGGAGGACGCAGAGTAGGAAGCAAGGAACTACTCAAGGAAAGCCGATTGATCCATCTCAGAAGTCGGATTCATCATCAAGACTGAAGATCTCCCTTCAAGTTCCTTTAGGAGTTTTGGGTTTTCTTATGTTTTGTTATCTTGATGCTTTTGAGATGTTTTCTTTCATAAGTATGAATTAAACCTCCTAAATACCTAAGGGGAATGAAACCTAAGATGGATCTTGTTATCATTATTTGAATTGTATGATAAATATTTGACTTGTTCTTAATTATGTGTTCTTAATTCTTGTTTTGATATTCCAGGAAATTGATTCAAGTTAAGCTCTTATTCAGAGGAAGAATAGAACCTGTCTAAGAGTAAATTTGTCATAATTAAGCGGAGTTGATTGCACGCCTAGAGATAGGGTGATAAGATTTTTCTGGATTAAGGTGAAACCTAATAAAGGAATCCATAGATCGAGTTAATACAATTCTAGGGTGTTAATTAGAAAGAGATTTCAATTATTCAACCTAGGGTTAGATGTTATTAGTCTCGAGAGAGATAATAATATCACTTAGGGATTTCTACAGATCAAGTTAAATGAATAAATCGTCTGATTCAGAGTCAAATAAAAAGTGAAGTCTAGGTGGATTTTTCCCTAGGTATTGTCTTAATCAATCGAATTTTCCCAAAAGTATTTTCCTAAATTTTCTTTCTGTGCAAGCTTAGTTAATAATTAGTTTAGATAACCAAACCTCTTAATTTTTAGGCTAGATAATAAAAAAGGAAGTAAATACTAGTACTCGTAGTTCCTTTGGGTTCGACAATCCGGTCTTGCTGAACTATACTACTGTTCGATAGGTACACTTGCCTTAAACGTGATAATAAGTTAGTCTCAAGAACGATTCATTCATAAATCTTTAAAACCTGTCACGAATATCACGTATCGAGTTTTTGGCGCCGTTTCTGGGGAACTAGGATATTAGGAACACCTGATTTTTATTACTTTAGCCATTTTACTTTTATTGCAATTTAAATTTTTATTTTCTTTTCTAATTCTTCATTTATTTTCTTCTGACAGGTTTTCCTAGTTTATGACCAGAAGAAACCCATCAGGACCATTACTATTTGATTGTGAGCTTGATTGCACAGTTCACAGAAATCAAAGAGAAATAAGGCGAAGCTTACGATACACAGAGGAAGAGCACGAGGACGATACTTCAACCACAACCAAGGAGATGGCTGGAAACCAAGAAAATATGCTACCTCCTGCGATTGCTGTTAATCAGAATCTTACTCTGTGCACTATGTATGATTATGCTAAACCTTCTTTAACAGGAATTGAATCGAGTATAGTTAGACCTACTGTAGCTGCAAATACTTTTGAACTGAAACCTAACACAATTCAAATGATACATAAATTTGTTTAGTTTGATGGTTTGCAGGACAAAGATCCCAACACTCACTTGGAAAACCTTTTGGAACTATGTGATACATTTAAAATTAATGGCGTTTCTGATGAGGCCATTCGCCTTCGGTTATTCCCTCTTTTGTTGAGGAATAAGGCTAAAATAGTGGTTGAACTCGTTGCCACGGGGGTCAATCACTACTTGGGAACAAATGATCGAAAGGTTTTTATTAAAATATTTTTCACCGACTAAAACGGCTAAATTACGTAATGATATCTCTTCTTTTGTGCAAATGGATTTAGAAGCACTCTACGATGCATGGGAGAGATACAACACCTCTTGAGAAGATGCCCTCACCATGGGTTACCACTCTGGTTACTGGTTCAAACCTTTCATAATGGCCTGAATCCTTCGACTCGGCAGATGGTTGACGCAGCTGCTGGCGGAACCATCAATAATAAGACACCTGAAGATGCCTATGAATTTATAGAGGAGATGTCATTGAATGGCTATCACTGGCAAGTCATGAGGACAAAGCCAACGAAAATAGCCGGCATTTATAACGTCGATTTGGTCACCATGCTCTCTAATCAGGTAGAACTCTTGAATAAGAAAATTGATGGTTTCCTTAGTTCTTCACAGGTTCACCCAGTAATGCAGTGCGAAGTAAGTGGAGGTGGATCAAGCAGTTCAGAATACCCACCTTATGGCCACAACATGGAGAATTACATGGGTAACAATCCTCGATCTGAAAGCAATCCTTATAGCAATACTTACAATGCAAGTTGGAGGAACCACCTAAATTTTTCATAGGGAGGCCAAGGAAATCAGAGACCACCACCCCCTTCAGGCTTTCAGTAACCACCGTACCAGCAGGAGAAAAAGTCGAACCTTGAGGAGATGCTAACCAAATTCATCTCGGTGTCAGAAACTCATTTTTAGAATACCGAGACAGCACTCAAAAATCAACGAGTATCAATCCAAGGGCTCGAAACTCAGATTGGACAACTCGCCAAGCTGATTTCCGAACGACCATAAGGTAGCCTGCCAAGCAACACTGAATCTAACCCAAGGGAGCAACTCAACGCGATTTTCATTTAAGATAAGGAAGGGTTAGTTGAAAAACCAAGGCCAGAAACGGTGGTAAACAAAGGTAAGAATGAGGTAGGCCAAAATAACCCAAAGCCGATGAGTACAGAATATAAACCTCATGTGCTATACCCCAATGCGACAAGGAAAGACCGATCAGATGAACAATTTGGTAAATTCCTTAAACTTTTAAAGAAACTACATATTAATTTACCGTTTATTGAAGCCCTTTCGTAGATGCCAAACGCAGTCAAGTTTTTATAGGAGCTTTTAACAAATAAAAGAAAGTTGGATGAGGCGTCGCATGTGGAGTTGAATGCAGTTTGCTCAGCCATATTACAGAATAAGCTACCCAACAAATTGAAGGATCCAGAGAGTTTTACGATTCCTTGTTTAATTAGTAGTTTAGATATTCATCATGCATTAGCTAACTTAGGGGCAAGCATTAATGTTATGCCTTATAAAATGTTTAAATAGCTAGGTCTTTGGAAACCCAAACAAACTAGGATGAGCATTCAATTGGCTGATAAAACCATTAGATTTCCTAGGGGTATCATTGAAAATGTTCTTGTTAAGATTGATAAATTTATATACCCAGTAGACTTTGTTGTTCTAGACATGGAAGATGATAGTAACGCACCTTTAGTTTTAGGATGACCCTTTTTAGCGACTGCTAGAACCATTATTGATGTTGGTACAGTTGAACTCACACTTTGTGTGGGAGACCAAACAATCACCCTTCAAGCTCGTAATTCAAGTAACACATCAAAAATTGAAGGCGGTTGTATAAATCATTCTACTAGTACTGATGATGTGGTGACACCCTCTATATAGGAAATAGTTTCGAAGAATACATATGAGCCGTGTTCAAACAACAATAAAGGACCTATCTATGAAGAACGAAGGTTACAAATTGAGGAGCTAGATTAATGGCGGACACAGAAATCGAAAACACCTGATAAATCAAAACCGAGCTAGGACAAGCTCAATACCTCACCAAATCAACTTAAGGTTGGAGACAAAGTACTACTAGATGCAGCAGATCCTCGCATTGCCACTCCTGAACCTAATGAAGAAATTCCTCTTACGGTGCTCAATATTTTCCCATATGGTACAGTCGAGGTAATTCATCCCAAATTCGGCACATTTAAGGTAAACAATACCCATCTTAAACCTTATGTTGATAAAGTTGATAGTAGGAATGAGGAGTGTAAACTCCTCGCACCACCTTGACCATGCAGAAGAGAGGTAAGTCGAGCTTAGACTATAAATAAGCGCTTCTCGAGAGGCAACCCGAGCACTAACAGTGTTAATTTCTTTAAAATTTTAGTTTTTAACATCTAATATACTAATCGAATCATGGAACGCAGACTTTCAAAAGACCACACAGTCAGGCACACGGGCATGCATCAGGCCGTGTGAAAATAGGGCAAGATTTTTTCCCCAACACGGGATGCGATAAGTTGCCACGGCTGTGCAACATGGTCGTGGGTGAAACTGTCAAAACAACATGAGTGTGAGACACACCCTTGCCTCGAAATCGTGGTTGAAACTGAGAATGTAACACGAGCTTGAGACACGCCCGTGCGCCACCTACAACACCAATTTTGACGCCCCAAGCTCCTTCTTTTTGCATTTTTTTACTCTTTTCTCTCTATTTTCTTTAAATATGTTGCTTATTTCATGATTCCTCTACTATATTGAACTATTTTGAATGAATATTCATAGTTATAATATTAAAATACTAATGCTTGTTTAATAAAAAAAAATTCATTTTAGTTACTACATTATGCTATACTCTTTCATTTTTCCTTGTTTCCATGAAATTTATGCCTACCCACATGCATTCCTTTAACTTGATATATTTAATGGTTTTAGTTTGTATCATCTCGTATGTAAATCTCATAAAATATTCATAATTAGCCTTGATTTTCCATACTATTCTTGGGAAATATTGGTTGAACTTTGATTTTTCAATGCAGGTACAATGTTGTCCTCACATGGTAAGAAGACCATTGTTCCCGCCTCGAAGAAGAGGAAAGGAGCAGCGTCATCCTCGGGTCCTACCATGGAGATTAGGCACCCATTCCTCCAGGTTCCCTTGGGACCCCAAGAGGAATTATATAAGATATTACGGGCCCGACCCCTAGGTGTGGGCCGCTGCATTGACTGGGCCGCACTCGAGCAGATTCAATTGGCTGACGTGGTCCGAGCCCTCCTAACGACTGACCCGTTGGGGCTCTTCTTTGAGATCATCGAGCCGACGTATCTCGAGTTCCAACTGCTCGACGTTTTATCGTCAGACCGTCATGGCAAACTTCGATGATCCTGGAACGGTCTAGTTCCGCCTTGGTGGTCTAGTACGCCAGTTGAGTGTACCCGAGTTCGTGATTGCACTAGGGCTATACACGGAGGAATTCATGGACGATAATGAACTCAACACCCTCCACTGCCACATCCACTACTCCTCCTCAAAATGCTAGAGGTACCTCGTCCCTGCCTCAGCCACCTACGACCCTAGTTGCTCCAAGGCATCGGCTCTCCCTCCATCATTAAGGTATCTACACGCCATCTAGGCTCATACTCTGACAGGGAGATGAAAGAGACCACCGGCGTCGTCACCACCCACGATGCCTATTTCTTAGGGAGTATGGCGAATGGGCACGTCATCGACCTCTCTTACTTTATTGCCCTCGCCATTCGCCACCAGAAAGAGCGGCACAGGAGAGGGGTCATCTCTATCGGGCCCTATGTGACTCGACTAGCTCGGCACTTCGGGCTCCTCATCACAGCAGCCCAATCATCCTCCCTCACTCTCATCAGCCAGATGTCCCCACAGGGCATCTTGAGCATGCTAAGTATGAGGATGATCGAGAAACGACGTGGCACCTACCCTCCTCAGTACTGCCTCATCCAGTCCATCGAGGAGGAGGATCCAGAGGACGTTACTGATGATGTCCCTCCACGTCATGAGGACCCATCGTCTCAGCAACCACCCCCTCTCGTCCAGTTCATGCGGCGGCTTCATATGCTGACATCTCTAAGCTCCTTACTCGATTCGAGCAGCAGTGTTTTCAACGCTTCGATAACATTGATGCTACTCTACAGCATATTTTTCAACACTTCCACATCTCATCGCAACCCCCACCTCGCGAACCATCTAGCGGTGAAGATGTTTAAAAACTTTTATTTATTATTTTATGTTGTTACTTTTATTCTATTTTAAGACTACTTTTTATTTTTCTTTAAGCTTATTTTTATTAGGTTTTATAATTATTATTTTACAATTTTTAATTTCGGCTATTTCATTACTAGTAATTATTCTTCTTTATATATTTCCTAAAAAAGTTCCTGATTCTATCACAGTTATAAAGAGCTCCAAAGCTCACTGTTACTTAGGAACTTGGAACTCTACTGGGAAAGGTTCTCCATAACTGCCATGCCCTGCTCGACCACGACCATAGCCAACATGAGATATAATATTCTTTTGGAGCAGCATTTGTGGAACCCAACCTCTACCACCACCAGATTATCCTCCTCCACCCTCATCATTACTTTGGCCGTTTATTCTCCATGACTCCAATTCAAGGAGTTCATTCATCATTCAGGAAGTTTCACTTCTCTCACTATCTTATGATTATAAATCTATCTTTGTTAATATATCTTTCTTTGTACATTGAGAGCACTGTACATCTTAAGTGTGGGGGGGTCTTTTATATCATCATTAGAAATCCCTGAATTTTGTCTTATTCTCACGTGAATCACTTATATCACTATTAGAATGAATTTTGATTAATTTATGATTTTTATTGATATGTCTTGAATTAAAACATAGGTATTTATGCATTGATTGTTTAAACTTTAAGACATTAGGGAATCAAGCATGATAAGTTGATTTTTGAAGAATTAAAAACTTTTAGGTTGGTTCCCTAAGTTTAGGTATTATATTGAGTTGAAATTCACAAGTTTAAACATCAAAAAGCCATAATTTTTGTGAGATCTTGAGCCTTTAGAGCATATTTTATTCTTTTCATTCTCACTTTCATTATGAGTGCATCAGTTTTGATTTGATATTCTAGAACTTACTTGATTATGCATGTCAAGATCACACCATTTGATTTGATATGTCAAAATGATAAAGGCACTTAAGTTTAACCCACTCACTCCACAAAAGTCTACCTTGATAATTAACCCTTAGTGAACCCCTTTGAGCCTAACAAACCATTAATTGATTTACCCTCAATATTAACCCATAACCCATTATTGTTGAAATCCCCTAATTTGATCCCTATTTTTGTCAAGATTTGATTTGAACTAATTGTTTAGCTATGTTTTGTTTGTCTATGTATTTGACTTGTTCTTAAAAAAATAAAAATAAATAAATAAATTTACTTCAATACATATTAGTAGTAATTCGTCATTTTTGAGCTTTAATGTTAATTCTATATTCTGAGAAGAAGCTCACTTGTAGTCAACTGATGACTAGTTATTTTTCTAGCTAGGTAATTTTTTAATTTAATCTCGATTCTAACATCTTCTTTCAACTTGTGACAACACCCCTAACCAAAGCCACGTTACAACCCTCTAAAAGACCTTTTTTATTGATGTATCAACTCGATATATAGTGGTGGAGATTTGATTTTCAAGCAAGCCTATGGTAATAACTTTTCAAACTGACTAATGAGTGCTTTTATTGATGTCCTTAAACACCTTGAGTGATTTGAGTGAATCTTTAGTGAGGATGTTAAACTCTGTGATATTTTGATCAAAGGTAATCACTTAGATGAGGGGAGACACCTATGTTTTCATGATAAAATGCTCAACTTGGAATGTTTGAAACTTTGATGTACTTTTAGTTGAAATTTTCAATGTATGAGTACTTATGGATTATTTCGAGATATTATTGATAGGGATTATAAATTGAGAAGAATTTATTTTGATTATGAGTTGAGGATTTTTGCTTGATGACAAGCAAATGCTTAAGTGTGGGGGTATTTGATAAACCGTAATTTATACATATTTTTATCCGATGCTTAGCCTTTTTTTGAATGGTTTCTCCTTAGATTTGGTGAATTCGATGCTCCTAATCCTTTAATTTCATGTTTTATTGTAACACCCTGATTTTGGGCCTAGTCGGAACAATGGTTTCGGGACCACAAATTCGACGATGAAAATCTTATTTTTATTATATTTTTATGGTCTATGATTTCACGAAATAATTTTGTGAAAATTCCGTTCGAAAATTTTGACATTCGGGCACTTAATTTAGTCAAAAGGACTAAATCGTAAAAAGTACAAAAGTTGAGTTCTACATACTAAAAGTGTCCAATTGTTATGAAATTTTAAATTGAGGGTCCTTAAATGGCAATTATACCATTGGTTAATTGCTGGAAAAAAATAGACATGAAATGGGTGTAATAAAATATTTTTAAGTTAGGGGTATTTTGGTAAACTAATAATTAAAAGAATTAAAAAGGGAAATAAGCCAAATTAGCTATCATCTTCTTCATTCAACCATTTCTACCAGAAGCAGCCATGTTTAAGGTTTTTTCAAACTCCCAAGCTCGATTGTAAGTGCTCATTAGCCCCGTTTTTAAAGTTCTTTACATTTTTGAAATCCCGATAACTAAGTTAAGCTTATTCTAGCAATAATTTAACTTAGGGTTTATATTTGGAAAAATACCCATAGGTGAAATGTGTTTATTTTGATGTTTTACGGTAGAATATGAAGCTTAAAATTGTGTTAAATAACTTTTACTAAGCGATTTTACGTGAAAACGAGTAAAACGACATAATCAGAAAAAATATCTAATGTTCATAAGTATATGTTAGAGTGTGAATTTGATGTTGCTATAGAAGGAAAAAATAATCAGCATGTCATAAAACATAAGAAAATAGGATGAAGTTTAATTTACGAGCCTAGGGGCAAAAATGTAATTTTGATAAAGTTTAGGGGCAAAATTGTAATTTTTCCAAAATATGATTTTGGGTCAATTTGAATAATGTGAGTCCTAATTAGGCTATATTTGTAATGATAGATCAAGGAAAATTAAATTTTTTTCTAAAATCGGCAAAATACCAAGTTGTGGACAAAATGATAAAAATGGTCATTTCCGTATACGAGGTAAGTTCGTGTGTTAATAATAATGCAATACCATACTTGAATTGTAATTTTCTATTGTTATGGCATAAATTGTATGATTTAATATGTTTAGGAGAAGTTGATGGATGGTGTGTATAATATGGAAAATGTGATGCTTGTTGTGTCATGTGAAATTGAATGACAAATTATTGTTACATGAATTGAATGTTAAATTACTATTACATGGGTTGTACCTGATGAGATTTTGACAAGTTTGTACGTAAATAATTTATCGATTCTTTTTATTTTATTATATTTTATTATCATATGAAATGTGGCTGCCTATAGAATGATTATTTGTTGTAAATTACAAATTGAAAAAGGACTGAATAAATTTGTAACATGTAGGAAAGTGAGGAATTTCCCGGTTGAGCCTTCGGAATAGAAACGATACGAATGATCTATTGTGAGGTCACGTGTGTAGTACTAAGTGCAGGCTACTACGTGTACCGGATGTAGTACTAAGTGCAGGCTACTATGCGTACCCGATAACTTCGATCACATGTGTAGTACTAAGTGCAGGCTACTACGTGTATCAGATGGTTAGGTCACGTGTGTAGTACTAAGTGCAGGCTACTATGTGTACCAGATAATTGGTCGCATGTGTAGTACTAAGTGCAGGCTACTATCCGTACCAGAGAGCCTTGTCTACAAGTGTGAAAATATGTGCAGGCAATTGAGTATCAGTTATTATTCCGAAGAGTTCGATGGGAAAATCGATTAAGTAAAAATACATGTGAACATGATTATATGATGAATAAGTGCAGGTATGCGTTTATGAAAATTATGAGCAATGTGCTCGATATTTGAGTGACTTCGATAAGACAAAACGGATTAAGTGAAATTATGTAAGAGTGAATTTTAGTATTAAGATAGTGTTGGACAGCAACAGTTGCGTGACTTTGAAAATTCACCAAAACTTTTTTAAGTTGAATTAAATTTCAAAAAAAAATTATGGAATTAAATATTAATGATTCTATTTTCATATAAAAGAAACGGGGGAGCAAAAGAGTTCTATATTATGTGATATTCTAATTTTTGTGAGACAGTGTCAGAATGAATTTGAGATCCCCTATTCTGACTTGGAAAAATCGTTAATAATTGTACAAAAATAATTACGAGTTATAATTTATATGAATAGAATTATAAATGAGTCTACTTTCAAGAGGAATGGATGGGAACATCATACGAGTCCTGAAATATGAGAGAAATAATTTTTAGTGAAGAGAGGTCAGAACTGTTGGACAGCAAAATAGGAGAAATTTTAATAAATAAACTGTACTAATTAGCTAAACCAAATATTCTGAAAATTTTATGGGAGAAAGGTATCTGAGTCTAGTTTCATGGAAAATTAACAAAACTAAATTTGGAGTTTCATAGCTCTAGATATGAATGATTTAGTAACTGTAACTCGATAAAATAGCTTAACCTGAACTATACTACTATTCGATAGGTACACTTGCCTTAATCGTGATAATAAGTTAGTCTCAAGAATGATTCATTCATAAATATTTAAAACCTGTCACGAATATCACATATCAGTATTGAATAACTAATTTTTATTGATTGATTTTAAATTGAATTGAATATTTCCTTGAGAATAAGTTGTGAATATAGTTATTGTTATAAAATTGAAATTTTATAGTTTAAATGCATTCGAGTTAATAATTGTTTTAAGTGTTGGCTTATAGAAATACCACTAAGTGCATACTCAGTGTACAGTTTGTTTTCGTTCGCATGTTAGGTACGAAAGTGACTATTGCAGCATCCAAGCCGATCCCGAACTCAAATACGTGGTGATGTATTTTCTCTTTTGAAAAATGACATGTACATAGATTGTCTTTTGAAGTCATTTTGAAATGTGAATATTAATGGTGTAAAAGATGATATTAGTTGATCTATATATATAAATATATGTCTTATAATATGGTCATTTTATGGTTTAATTTGAATTTATTTGGATGATTTTAAATAAATTGTTTAGAAAATTTATGTTAGATACCTATTGACAGTTTTTGACATGTTTTAGATGTATTTAATCAAGTTTTGGATTGATAGAAAGATTGGATTTTAAGTTTCTTGTTATTCAAGGTTTGCAGGGTTGGTAAACTTGAATTATAAGGCTCATTTTGAGTCCACACGACTGGCACACGGGCGTGTGATCAGACCATGTGAGACACACAGCTTACACACGAGCATGTGGTTAGGCCGTGTGTCCCCTGCATTCTAAATGTTGAAAATAGAATGCCCAGGAATAGCCACACGGGCAGAGACATGGGCATGTGTCTCAACCGTGTGAGGCACACGGCCACAGCACACGGGCATGTGCCCTGGCCATGTGAAAACTGCATTAGATTCAAATTGAAAATAACTCTACACGGGCTAAGCACACGAGCGTGTGTCTTGGCCGTGTGTAAGTAATTTGTTCATGAGCAATAAGTCAGAGAGTTACACGGGTAAAGGACATGGGCGTGTCTTGACTGTGTGAGCCACATGGTAATTCAACACGGGCGTATCATGGAGACACACGAGCATGTCTCCTTGACCACACGGGCGTGTGGGTACTGTTCATAAGAAATATTTTGGAAATTTTACGAAAAATTTTATAAGCTTCAAATCAGATCCCGATTTGTTCCTAACTTCTATTTTAGGCCTCGAGAATCCATTAAAGGGTTAATAAGACAAATTACTAAACTGTATAGTAAATATTAGCGACTGGTAATACTCCATAATCCTATTTCGATGTCGGAAAAAGGTTGGGGGTGTTACATAACAATACTCGATTTATCTCCAATCACAGTGGGCATAGCATAATCATACATAGTATGAGAGGCAGGACCTGCAGGAGGTAGCTGATTATTTTGATTGTCACCCATCTCCACAGTAATATTCTTTTCCTCGTGATCGTCTACTGTACTTTGTTGATTTTGCCCTACTTCTCTATTCTCTCTATGATTTCTGCGAGCAATTTTTTCAATCTCACTATAAAAAATTATTAGTTCCAATAGGATTCCTCTAGTCATAAACTAAAAGAACCTGTCAAAATCAAACAAACGAAAATATTAAAATATAAAAATTAAATTAAAAACAAATAACATAAAAAATAGCTAAATTAATAGAAATAATGTTTTCCTAATAATTTAGTCCTCGGCAACAGCGCCAAAAACTTAATGTCCACAAAACCAACTAAAAATACGACAAAGGAAAGTGCATCTATCAATAAATAGTATAGCTACGGTGAGCAAAGTACTAGTAATTACCATTTTTCTATTATCTAATCGAGAAATCGAAGTGATTGAATTAAACTAAAATTAACTAAATCAATTAACTAGGAACTCGACAAAGAACAAATCAGGAAAATAATCGAATAATAAGTAAGAAGTGAAACATACCCAGGAAAGAATCTACCTAGACTACATATGTCATTATCAATATGAATTAAACAATTTATTCACCTAATATCTTGATCCATAGAAATCCCTAAATTATGCTAATATCACTCTTCAAGACTAAGAGCAATTGACTTTAGGTTGATTAATTGAAATTTCTTTCTAACTAAAACTCCTATTATCACATTAACTCGATCTATGGATTCTCCTATTAGATTTGAATTTAATCTGGTAGATATATACAGTTCTATTTCTAAGATTGCATGCAACTCCACTCAATTATGCTACATCTACTCTTAAATAGGGTTTATTCCTCCTCTGAATTAATCACATCAAACATGAATTAATAATCTGGAAATATTAAATCAAGAATCAAGCACGCAAAACTAAGAACAAGATTCAAGTATTTATTATGTAAAAAAAAAACCAAAAGATAGAATTCATCATAGGATTCATCTCCCCTAGGTATTTAGAAAATTGGTTCATAATCGCAAATAAAAACATCTCGAATTCAGTATAACCACAAGAAAAAAAATAAACTCATAAAAAACTTTAAAAAAATTAAAAGAAGATCTTCAATATTCTCTGACGGCTCCTTTTTCTCTTATTATATTTTATATTTATAGGTATTAAAATGCCCGAAAAACCTAAAAATTGTATTTTTTTCACGTGTCTAGAGTGCGAATCATGAAATCCAAACGGTCTAGCACATGGCCGTGTGAGCCCGTGTGGCTCACAGGGCCGCGTGTCCAACTCGTGTGGGAAGACCCAGCCCGTATAACTCCTGAAATCTACTCCAATTGTCTAATTTTTACTCCCTTTTTGCTCGTTTTACTCTCGAATGCTCTCCTAAGTATAGAAACTTGAATTTAAAGTATTAGGTATATAAAATTCAACATTTTGCATTGATTAATCATCCAAAAATGCGTTAAGATTGGGATTAAAACATGTTACTTTTGGCTCTTATCAAATATCCCCACACTTAAGCATTTGCTTGTCCACAAGCAAAATCTTCAACCCACAATGAAGTTAACTTTTCTCAATTTGTCATTTTCATCAATAATGTCTCAAAATAATTCACAAACATTCAACAAGAATTGACATTCTCACTAAAGATTCACTCAAAGCACTTAAAATGTTTAAGGTTCAAATATTAAGCACTCAACAGTTAAACGAGAAATGTCATTACCATAGGCTTGCTTGAAAATCAAATCTCCACCACTATAAAATAAGATGACACACCAATAAAGAGGTCTTTAAAAGGTTGTAATGGGACTTAGATTAAGGGTATGGAAAAAGGCTAGAAAAGTTGGTTATAATCGAGATCGAGTTAATAAGTTACCAAACTAGAAAAAAAATGAGTTGTTGAATTAACATAATTAACATCAACAAGACTAATCAATAATAAAAACGAGCTTTTCAACAAAATATGAAACTAACGATTCAAGCTCAATCAAATAAATATATATTTTTTGAGAACAAGAATAAAATTCAACAGTTCAAGAAAAATGAAACATAGTTAGGCAACTAACCAAATTAAATCTCAACAAAAACGGAGTTAATAAAATGGGAAAACTTTACAATAAACATATGGATTATGGGTTAACATTAGCAGGTTAAACAAAAAAGAATATCTTAGGATCAACGGGGTTCACTAAGGATTAGTTTAATTGGCAAGCTTTTTACAGCTTAAATGGGTTAAAGCTTAAGTGTCTCTATCATCTCAATATATCAAATCAATTGTGTGGTTTCAACATGCATAATCTAAGCAAATTCTAAAGCAACAAATCAAGTTGACACACTCATAACCAATAATAAAATGAGCATGAAAGAAAATATATGCTCTATAGGCTCAAAATTCTCACAAAAAAATTATGCTTTTGATGTCAAACTTGCAAATTCAAAATTTCAAGATAATTCTTCAGTTTAGGGAGACAACCTAAAATATGATTTCTAAAAAACAACTTATCATTCTCAACTCTCTCATGTATTAAAGATTGAATCAACCAATGCACAAATATCCATAAATAAATCCAACACAACATCAATAAAAATTTCAATTTTTTTAAAAAATTCACTCTAATTGAGGGTATGAGAAAATTACTTAAACACAACAAATAATTCAGGGATTTTATCACAAATCTAAACAACCATCCCACACTTAAGATGTACATTACCCTCAATGTAAAAATAGATATAAGCACAGAATGTAACACCCTTTACCCGTACCTGAGGCCGGGACAGGATACGAGGCATTACCAAATATGCATACAAATGTTCATGCAAAATTGGGTTATAAAATTTCTTTCAATTCAAAAGTCATTCAAGCATATGTGAAACGTCCCTTGTATAGACCTACGAGGTCCAAAACATACATTAGAAATAGTTCGGGACCAAATTAGGAACTTTAGAAAAACTTGGGAGATTTCCTTAAATACAGAGTCACACGCCCGTGTGAGAAAAGAGACACGCCCATGTGCTCTTAACACGCCCATGTCCTCAGGCCGTGTAACTCACTAACTATGAAGTCAGCACCAAAATAATGTCACACGGTCGTGTCACACACCTGTGTGGCCAAATAAAAATAAATGATTTTTCATAAAATGGTGCAGACTTCACACAGCCAAAGTACACACCCATGTGGTTAGGCCGTGTCTCTCACACGGCCAAGCCACATGCCTGTGTGTTAGCCCGTGTGTTTACTACTGGGCATTCTGACTTGTAACATGCCCATAGGGTAGATCGTGTGACACACACGGCCTAGACACATGCCTGTGTGTCTACCTGTGTGGACATATTCTAGGCTATTTTCGAAGCCTTTTTGCCACCCTTTAAAACTCACTCATTATACATGTTCACATTTAAATTACTCCAATATACAAATCCATGATTAAATTATGCCTCTAATGCCTCTATGCACTATCTCAATTTTTACATGTATTTCTTAATCTATTCATACCAATTCATAATCTCTAGGTTTTTATATCCTTCTTTCCAACTTTACACATTTATAACATTGTTATGGCCATACTCATTGACCATAGATCATTAACAAAATAAACATGCTATACCTTACATCCATCATTCACAAGCAACCACGTCAACATGAACACATTTCATGCATACATGATTAATAAGGGTTACAACCCAATAGTAAAATATGAGCCACATCTCATGGCTATATACAAAATGATTTATCAAGCATCATGAGCCATTACACTTGACTAATTTAAATGACACATACAACCAAAAGATATGTTACCCTATACATGCCATTATATCAAAATGAATGGTTCTTTTATACCCAAAATGAGATTGCCGATAGTGTGATCAAACTCCTACCGTCTTCCAACCCTCACGAGTCCAAAAGCTCTATAAGAAAGGGGAAAGTAAAAAGAGGCAAGCATTACGTGCTTAGTAAGTTCGTATAATGGAAGGTAAACTTACTGGTTATTTTAAACACATAATCACAATAAGCCATGTATCCATCAATTATAAATAATTTTCCCTAAACACATGCACTCAAGGAACAAGTTAGTCACATGATTTCCAAGACTTATAGATAAGCTCATCACATCATATACATATTAAATTTCATATTCCTCATGTCATTTACCAATGTTTTATCCAGTGAATCATTGAATTCTCGATGGATTATTCATCACTTAGTATGCTCTAGGTGTACTATTTTATTTAACCGTTAATTATCTCCAGTAGTGTCCTATCCAGTACACTCTCGAGCTGCGTCTTTTACAGTAGAATTGGCTAAATTCTAGCTATATCATGTACTCTAAGGGCTTTGTCAGATTACCAGTCCAGGCTAAATCCTTTATAAGACAAAGAATTTGAAACAGCCCAATCTAGGGCCTAGTAGGATTAGTGGCCTCGAGACCACAAATTCGATGTTAAGAAATTATTTTTTTATTATTTTGATGTATTAGCATGTTTTTAAGAGTACGTGAAAATTTTGGTGAGTCAATTTTAGCGTTTGGAAGCCTAATTGAGAAAAATGACTAAATCGCATAAAGTACAAAAGTCTTAAATTGATAGCTAAGGGTGTTAAATTGCCATGAAACCTAGATTGGGGGTCTTTAAAGGGCAAATAGACCTTAGAAAGGATGCTAGCCGGCCATAGGGGACATAAGAAAGAGAAATGGTCAAAATTAGGTGGGTTGGTGACCAATTTTGACTAAAATAGAAATAAAATAATAGAAAGATGATATCACCTTCTCATCTTGTTCTCTACCACAAAAATTTTCATCAAAATAAGGGTTTTGGAGCTTAAAAATTTCAGCAACTTTAGGCCTTCACAAGTAAGTGATTGTCCAACCCTTTGTTAAATATTTTTGTACTTTTGAGACCCTTGAAGCTTAAGCTTTCAAATGAGGGTACTATTTTGAAAAATTATTAAGAGTTTATGGTTTTTCCATGAAAGGATTTATAATTTTTTTCTGAGTTTTTATGGAAGAAAATGATTCTTGGGTGTCTTATAAACAACTTTTGTGAAAGGTGATAGCATGAAAACACCTAAAAGGACTATTTGGCATAAGTTGTAAAATAGATGATAAGTGTGTGAAATAATGGGTATTTTGGATTGATATAAGTGTAAAAAGTGTTTATCTAGACATAATACATGAAGAAATTCGATAAAAATCGATTTTTAGGCTTAGGGGTAAAATGGTCATTTTGCAAGAGTCTAGGGGCAAATTGGTCATTTTGCCCAATTATAAATTGTACAGTGCCTAGATTGATAAAGTGACTAAATAAGTTTATTTTTTTATTATAGATCAAGAAATATTGAATCCAAATCTAAACTGGGGGAAAGCCAAGCAAATCGACTAAATCAACTAGTTGCCACATTTTGTAATTCGAAGTACTTGTTAATGTATATGTTGAATTGTACTTGAATTTAATATAACATGAATTGCTTGATTGTGGAATTGAGAAAGCATGATGACAATAGAGATAGCAGAGTTCCCGTTTGAAACTAGGAAATAAATCGGATATTCATGCCATGAAATATGGGTTATTGTGAGCTAGTGTAAGACATGTTTGGGACATGCATCGGCCACATTATGAGAGCCAGTGTAAGACCATGTCTAGGACATGGCATCGGTATTGAGACGAGTGCTAGTGTAAGACATGTCTGGGACATGCATCGGCCTCGAGACGTAAGCCAATGTAAGACATGTCTGGGACATGCATCGGCTAAGACCATGTCTGGACATGGCATCGGTACCTTACTCCACGTTTGAGGCTATGGAATATCATTTAGCATTCTGAATGGTTCAACGATGAAAGTTCTAATTTCTTTTAATGAGGAAAGTATAACCGTGTTTTGAGTGATACAAGTACCTATTTAGTATGTATAAAATGTGAGTCACATATTATGCTAAATGATGTGTATTGAATATTGATGAGTAACTTTTGCTTATGCCCACTTGTGTATTATGATACTTGTTGATGAATGGTAAAGTGTTATTGTATAATTATTTATATTCAACTTACTAAGCTTTATGCTTACTCCCTCTCCTTTCCTTTTTCTTATAGTGCCGCCTATCTAGCTCAAGGATCAACGGAAGTCAGAGATATCGATCACACTATCAATCGAAGCATTCGGTATAGTTTGATTTATATTTTTGAATATGGCATGTATAGGGAACTAGACTTGTGTTTTGTATTGTTATTAATTTGGCCAAAAGTGTTGGCTTGGGATAAATTCCTCATTTTGTATTAAGTCTCGAATGATGGCTAATATTTATTTTGATATATGCAAATGGTGTTATGTTCATGGATGAGTAAAATGCACAAATGAAAGGTTGTCTATTGTGGCTGATTTTATTACACGAAATAGTCTTGTACTGGGTTCGGTTGCTTTTGTGTAGGTTGTATAAGTAAGGGTGGTACAGAGGTTTGGTAAATAGCTTGATTTTGTCCACACGGGTAGACACACGGGCGTGTGTCTAGGCCGTGTGTGACACATGGTTTGCCCTATAGGCATGTGGTCTAGCCATGTGTCCCCTACACGTAAAATTTTCAAGTCAGTATACAGGAAGTAAACACATGGGCAGAGACACGATCATCCATCCCAGCCGTGTGAAGGACACGGCCTAGTACACGGACATGTGCCTTGGCCGTGTGACATTTTGGGGTTGTTGATGTCAGAAACAGAATGTCCAAGTTTTTGCACACAGGTTAAGGCACGGGTGTGTCATGGCCGTGTGAAGGACACGGGCTAGGGACATGGGCATGTGCCAAGCCGTGTGAAAACCCCTGTAGGTTTGCATTTAGAATTAATTCTACATGGGTAGAGGACACGAGCGTGTCCCTATATTGCCTAGGTTGTGTAAGACACACGGGCCATCAACACGACCATGTTGAAATGGCCACACGGGCATGTGCCCCTTGTCAAGAGATATTACTCTATAGCTAGCAAAAGAACCCGAGTTGGTTCTGAGTGATTTACGATGTGTGTTTTAGGTCTCAAAGGCCCATATTAAAGAAATGTTGATAAGTTTAAGAAAGTTTTAAATTTGTCCAAGTCTTGGAGACTCAAAAATGGTTGTAAGCACGAGTTTAAGTGAGGTAATGCCTCGTATTCAGCTCCCGTGTGGGTTACGGGTATGGGGTGTTACAGAATTCCCTACAGAGTCTAACCTGGATTACCAGTCCAAGCTAAATCTAGTCAACTAGGATTACCTGTCCAGGCTAAATCCTAATTAAAACATGTACTTAATAGGCTCGTTTCAGGATTACCCGTCCGGGCTAGATTCTTTCCATAATGAGATCAATGGATTACCTATCCAGGCTAAATCCTTTCTGCAACACATGCAGGATCCCATTTCTCGTGAGAAGTGACCTATCCATCGGAATTCCATATTCAAACGAATTCTAACCCATTTTTTAATAAATTTTATATTTATGAACATCATCATACAATTCATTATTTATACATTTCACATTGAATTTAATACAACAATTGAAGTTAACATGCATAAACATCCAATTAGGTTACACAAACTTACCTGAATGATGTCTCGGGTTTGGATTCCGACTATTCCAAAACCTTTTGTTTTCCACGGCCTACTTCTTGAATTGGTCTTGCCGAGTCTATATAAGAAAATTAAATTATTAATTCATCACATTCTTCAATTTCAGCCCAAAAACTTACTCTATGAAAAAATTACCTTTTTACCCCTAACTTTGCACACTTTTACGTTTTGTCCCTAGTCTCGTATAATTAAATACATGCATTCCCTTGATTTTTCAAGCCTAGACGAAGTATATTCTAGTTTATAACATCCCACATTTTCCTTTATTTCACTTTTCTACTACCCATTTTCACATCTTTTACAACTTGGTCCCTTTTTAGGTGTTTTCATGGAAAACCACATAACAAAAGATGTTTATCATACATCAAACTTTTATATTCCTCCATTAAACACAAAAATAGATACTGTCACACATGGGTAAGTTTTTTAACATGAACCCTAGCTTAAAATAAGGGTCGAAATGGCTAGAACAAGCTTCAAGGATCTCAAAAATATAAAGAACATCAAAAACGGGGCTAGGAAGCACTTACTATCAAGCTTGAAAGTTGAAGAAAACCCTAGCTATGGTCCTTATAATTTTCGGCACTACCTTGAAGAAGATGGGCAAGATTTTCACTTCTTTTTCCCTTTTATTTCTTTTATTTACCAAAAGACATAAATGCCCTTAAGGCCTTTCCTTGAAATTTTTTCCATGCATGCCCATTTTTGTCCAAATTTTTAGAACTTGGTCAAATTACTATTTAAGGACCTCTAATTTATAATCTAACTCAATTTCATGCTAATAGCTTCTAGAAATCAAGTTTTGCATATCTTGCAATTTAGTCCCTAATGTCAAATTGAGCATCTTAGGCGTAGAATTTCTCCATGAATTTTTTACGCAAGCATACATTCTCATCGTAAACCTCATAATAATCATGAAATAATTATTTCTATTTTGGATACGTGGTCTCAAAACCACTATTTTGACTAGGCCTTAGATCGGGATGTTACACAGAATAAACACAATATCAAAAGAGAGGGAGAGAACTGAAACTGCCTTGAATATAGATTAAATATCCAAATTTGAGAAAATTGAAATTGTGAGCAAATCTAAAGGTAGTGCATGTTTCCGAGAAACTAATAAGAAGAGAAACACAAATAAATAAGAAGATTTAGATGTTACAAACTCGAATAAAAACAACCATCAAAATAAGAACAAATAAAAACATAGTTGAAAATAAGAATAAACTAAAAAAGTCTAACAAATAAAAAAAACAACCGAAAAGAAAAATAGAAGTTTAACTGTAAATAAAATATAAAATGAAATAGATCAGAGATTGCCATCATGAGATGCATCGGGATCATGAGGCGCAGGTTTAGTAGGAGAAATATGAAAATGTTAACAGATCTGCTGCAAAGTGGCGTCAATGCTATCGAACCGCTCAAAGCATCACTGCTTGAAGCACTTAAACCGATCAGAAATATCCTCAAGTGCAATGGTAGAAGCAGCAGTAGAGTGACTCAGAGGTGGAGAACGAGTGGATCCTCATAGAGAAAAGGATCATCGTCGGGAAAGATCGTATGCTGATCTTGAGGATCAAAATATGACAATCTGTATCAAGGAGGACCCACTCCACACTATCACTCAATCATCCTCATAGGACTCATAATCGATAATCCCTACGGGGTCATATGTCCTGTAACAACCCGATTTTAGGGCTAGTCGAAACAGTGGATTCAGGACTACAAATTTGACATAGAAAATTTTATTTTTATTATATTTTTATGGTCTATAGTTTTACAGAATGATTTCGTGAAATTTTCGTTCGAAAATTTTAACGTTCGAGCACTCAATTTAGTCAAAAGGACTAAATTGTAATAAGTGCAAAAGTTAACTTCTACATGTTAAAGGTTTCCAATTGCTATGGGATTTTAAATTAGAGGAATTTATATGATAATTAGACCATTTGTTAAGTTAGTGAACAAAAATAGACATAAGGTAAGAGAATTTTAGTGATTTGGGAAAAGGGCATTTTGGTCATTTGGTTAATAAAAGAATAAAAAAGGAAAATAGAGCCAAAAATTTGCTCATCTTTCTTCAACCTTGGCCAAAACTTGGAAGAACACCATAGCTAAGGTTTTTTCATCTTTCAAGCTCGATTTTAAGTACATCCTAGCCCCATTTTTAATGCTCTTTATGTTTTTGAAGTTGTGTTCACCCGATCTTTCTATTTCTACCATTGTTTTGAAGTAAGGTTCATGTTTAAAATTTCACCCATGTATGACATGCATATGTTTTGATGTTTTACGGTAGAAAATGAAAGTTTGATGTGTAATAAACAACTTTTACTAAGTGATTTTTGATGAAAATACACAAAAGGACCTATTTGTAAAAAGTTATAAAATGAGTAGTAAAGATGTGATTTGATGAAAAAAGTAGGCTAATATGAGTATGTATATGGTTCGGCTAGGCTTGGGTAACAAAGAAATTGAATACATTTCAATTTACGAGCCTAAGGACTAATTTGTAAAAAATGTGAGAAGTTAGGGGCAAAATGGTAATTTTTCCATACTTTGATTTTCAGATCGAATTGAACAATGTGATAATTAAATAAGTTAAATATTCTATTATAGATCAAGAAAGATAAGGTTCGGACCTTGATCAGGGGAAAACAAGGTTATTGACAATTAAATTGATTTTCGCTATTTTTGTACCGAGGTAAGCTCGTATGTAAATAATGCATTGTTATTTATGTTTTAATTTCTTTAACATTGTATGAATTATGAATTTCTCTTGAATGTAATCGAAAAAGTTTGACAAGTGAGAAATCTTGGTTGAACCTTAGGAATAGTTAGGATACGAAAGTCATGACATTAGGGTTACTAAGATTACGTGTAAGATCATATCTGGGATATGGCATTGATATGAGACCTCGTATAAGACCATAGCTAGGCTATTGGCATCGATATTAGATCCCATGTAAGACCATATCTGGGATATGGCATTGGTATGGTATTGTATGTGCGAGACTCCTAAGTATCCTTTAGTATTCCAAGTGGTTCAACGGGAAATTCAAAGAGAATGTCAACGCTATGAACGGTTATGTTATGTTGAGAGTTGGTACAGGTACGTACGTAAAACTTATTGAATAATGAGCTCGATATGTTTTGAACCCCTAGTAAGGTTTTGAATAAACAAGTTTGATGATGAAAGTTATATTGACATTTATGTTAAATTTACTTTATCTATATTGTATGTTAATGTGTGATTATGAAGCCTCTTATTTGCATAGGAACTTACTAAGCTTTATAGCTTACTCCCTTTTTATTTTCCCATGTCTTATAGTGTCACCAAGCCAGCTGAGGATCGGATATTATCGGATACCCAGTCACACTATGGACTTATTATTTTGGGTACCAATGATTTTAACATTTTGAGTTATGGCATGTATATGGACTCGGTTGTTTTGTTATGTGTCATAATTGATTTGCAAAATGTGTTGGCTTATGATGGTTGATAATTTATTTTGTAAATGGCCATTGAAATTGGCTAATATTGATTTAAGTATATATATATATGCATATGATGATGTCTTTCATGGATGTGGAAAATTGCATGATTTCATTTGAAATATATGTGATGTTTGTGTATGATAAATGATAGTATGTGAATGAGGTATTAATGCCTTGGTTGTGGCTAATTTGGTTGAATGTATATACTTGGAATGGTGCTATGTTTTGTTGTGTAGGTTTGTACATGGAAGGGTGACAATATGGCTTGGAAAATAGCCTTATTTTTGTCTATATGAGTAGACACACAGGTGTGTATCTAGGCCATGTGTGACATACGACTCGCCCCATAGGCATGTGATCCATCCGTGTGTCCCCTGCACCTTAATTGTTACAAAATAGAATGCTCAGTATTTAGCATAGGTCAGAGACACGGGCGTGCGTCTCAATCGTGTGGATGACACGGCCTCAGGCACAGATGTGTGAAGTCTGCACCTATTTTATGAAAAATTATGAAAATTAAATCGATCACATGGCCTAAGCACATGGGCGTGTGCCTTGGCCATGTGACTTCAATTTGTTCTTGGATAACAAGCAAAAAGTAACACGGGTCAAGGACACAGCCATGTGTACCACACGGCCTGCCCACACGGGCGTGTCCCAAGCCACACGGGTGTGTGGCTCTTAAAAGATGAAAAATTTTCTAAGTGTTATGAATTTTTTTCAAAGTTCTTGGTTTAGCCCTAATATGGCCCAGGCCGCATCATGTCATGACATAATTCGATGACATCGGAATTGGCCCAAGCACGAGGGGCCCAAGTGCAAAATGAATTTTTTAATTTCAGTGACTATTCATCTAGAATCAGTTATGTACAAGTGGTTGTTACAAAATTTAAGGAGAGCATTATGCACCATTTAAATTCGACAACATATTCCTTTTCTCCAAAGAGTTGTTCAAGAATAGCAATGGACAAAAGAGTCATTACACATGGCCGTTTAGTTCAAGAATCCTTTTCACATTCCATAACCCATTTCCTCTTAATGATCACACCATGGTCTGTTTGAGTGCCCCAAAAATGTCATCAATGTTGCTATTCAGCTGCCCAAGAGAGAATTTAAAGCTTATTCTAAACTCTTTGGTTGCTCAAGAATGAATATTTCCATCCTAAACATTCAAGTTCAATTAAATTAGCTGAATTGGAACATTAAATCATGTTGATGGTTGATGTTACTTAGGCCTAGAGATTTCAAGAGTTTATGCTTAGTGATTAAAGTTTTATTTCAGCTCATAACTACTCATTTAAGTTGAATCTAAGTGACTATTCGGCTAGGCATTAGTTAGCATTATAAATACTTTGTAATCAACTTGTTTAAGAGAACTTTTTACTTATCTGATATATGTTTATAATATTTGTGAGTTTTCCAACTCTCTTAATTCATTTTAGACTCAACTTGACATTTCTAACTTACTAGTGGCATCATTCTGTTTCTTTCAAACTTATCACTCATTCTGAGTGTGGCATTCAACCACTTGATACATTTGGTTTCTTGCTCCCTATAGTTAGCAGGTCAAGGTTCGTTTCACCACCTTAAGATCACATAAGTTTTGGGTCAACTCTCAATCATAGTGTTGGTTCACTCTTGATTCTTAAGTCCTCTACGATCCAACTCCATCCCAACCAAACTATTTCCTATTCCTTTGTTTCTCTTTGACAGCCAAATAATCATCATCACTTCACCTAGCCATTTTGAACTTATTTTGAAAACTAAATACCATACTTAGCCAAAATTATCCCCTTTGTTCTAAATTGAATAATACGTCTCATTTTAACGACCGGGCAATCTAAACGACTCGAATCATCTTTAAACTGAGATCATATCATTTGGTATCAGAGCTAGCTAAAATTGAGGAAGACGGATGTTCATGAAGTGTAGGAGTAAGTATTTGAAAAAAAAGGAAATTCGAAATTATTAAAAAAAAAAGATTGAAAGTGTTCATAGTTTTTTTTTTTTACTTAAGCTTCAAAGTTGTTTCTCCATCAAATTCAAACCCAAACGCCACACTTAGCACCCATTTTTTATTTTCTTTTAGCCTACCAAAACCAACATCATCAACCATCGTAACCCTTTTAAAGCTGACCCCTAGGCTTGCTTATTAGTCTAATCGAGTCTTCTACGAACTTCGAGAGGTGAAACGAGTGGTAAGAGGCACGAGAGTTAGTGAGAGCATTCGAGTGTAGAAAAAGTCGTAAAAGAGTGCAAACACGAGTGGAGTGCCATATTATTTTTTTACGAGTGAATAATGAGGTTTGAAGTGAGGATCAAATAAAATGTCTCTAAGTTTTGAAAGAAAAGTTGCTGCTATTGGTGGTTGGTTCGATCTAACATACCAAGCATCCAATCAAAGCGAAAGGCAACGCGTTCATAGAAACTGAGGCTTTAGAGAACATGAACTTGTTAATGGCGATTTGAAGAATCACAAATTAGCCATTCCACCATTTCAAGGTCGATCCGACCCGGAGGTATACCTTGAATGGGAAAAGAAGGTAGAACTGGTTTTTGAGTACCACGACTACTCAAAAGCAAGAAAGTGAGGCTTGCGGCGAACGGATACTCTGACTATGCCATGACTTGGTGCGATCAATTCACCATGAGTCGAAGGCAACATGGAGAGTGCCCAATATCAATCTGGTCTGAAATGAAAGATTTGATGCGCAAGCGTTTCCTTCCATCTTCCTACCATCGAGAGTAAATTTTTTCAAGCCAAAAGACGAAAACGAGATCGTCAAAGTGTTTAACGTCCAATGACTATGTGAGAAAAGACTCCTATCGAGATTCCTACTCAACGAGAAATTCAAGCTGAAATAACTCAAGCTTCGAGTTTGAAGCCTATTATGGTGGCAAATGAGAAGGTTCAAGCAATTCTACGTATACTCTAAGATATTCATCCATGAAGAATCAATTTTGAAGAAATAATCATCTTTTGTATAAAGACCCCTCCTCTTATGCTCAACGAAAAGTTTCTCATTTTGATTCTTTCTTGTTTTCTTTTTTTTGTAATGAAATTGAAAAAGCATGTGAAAAAGAAAAAGAAATAGAAAAAGAAAAAAATAATGAAAGAAAACAAAAGGAAAAAGAGAGCAAAAAAAGAATGCGAGAAAGAAAAGAAAGTTGAAAAAGAGATTGAAATTGAAAAGAAAAAAAAGAGTATGCAAGAAACGAGTGTTGATGAAAAAGAAACGAAAGAAAAAGAAGAAAGTGAACAAGAAAAAACGAAGAGTGTTTTTACTAACCATCCTGTGAGTTCTCCTTGTAATGTTTCTTCTTTTTAGGTTTCTTGAAATCTCATTGATAAATTTTAGCTTCATTACCTATCCAATGAGAGGTGATTTCGATTGCTCGAAAAGGTAGGAACATAGGTGACCTTAGTCCACAAGCATCTAAAGGTAAGCAAGGTAAGGGTCTCATGTTATTTGAGTCCCAACAATTTCATTTGAATGATGAGAAAGCCAGAAACCTAGTTGGTGAAAGAGCTCATCATCTTGATTTGGTTGACATTCATAATCCGATTGATGATTTTGTTTTACAATTGAGATGAAGTGTTTTTCTGCTAACGAATATGACCTTGACGAAATTGTTAATAAAGTAAGACTAGATAAAGTCGCACAAAATTTGGTCTATTGTGATAAAAAGTTTATATGTGAAATGCCTAATCTGTTTGTGTGTAACGATGATTTGAACTTTCTGATTTGTTGTGTAAATCCCACATGTTTGAGTAAGTTTGTTCGAATGAGACTTAATATATATGATTGTTTGAATGTTTACAAGTTCACACCTTCTTTGATTAACATGTGTGGATCATTAGAGACAGAGAAATTCTTGTTGCAAGCTGGAATGAGTGACCAAAATCGTGTGTTCAAACCTGGAGTTTGCTATTTTGAAATGTATTTGAGAGAAAGCAAGCATCCGCAATTTTGTGTGACTAAATATGTGAACACTTTTTGCTTTCTTGATGCTTTGTCTTTAAGTTTGAAAATAAAACAAGTGAATTTTGTTGGCTTGCCAAGTCAAATTCAAATCTTTGATTCCGGACGTTGTTTTATATTGTTGTTTAACGGATTCGAACATGTGTTGCATGATTTTAACTTAAATGTGCCTCATATTCTTTATAAGTTACTAGTCATGAATTTTTCAAGTGAAGTTGAAGTGGCAAACAAAACTTTGTCTTTGAACCCAGTGAATGTTGTACCATAACATTGTTTAAGGAATTTGGACCAAGGAATTTTGATTTTCGAGACTATAACCTTCGAATACTTTATGAATCCAGTTTGTTTCCATCAAAGAAAAAGGTAAGACCGATTTCTGTTTTTGATCCCGGTATCGATTCATATGTTCAGTTTGTGAATAACATTTCAACATGTTCCTTCGAGTTCATCATCCATGGTGTCACTAACCTCTTTCATTTTCGTGAGGGAACGCAAGCAACTAATCTGCTTCCTTTTCGAGTCTTGAGTATTTTCCAAGTTTGTGACGCTGAAAAAATTTTCGTGAGCAAGTGGCCCGATTTGAGGACAAATCATCTTCAAGAAGGAGGGTATGATACGGCCCAGGCCGCATCATGTGATGATACAATTCGACGACATCAGAATTGGCCCAAGCATGAGGGGCCCAAGTACAAAATGAAGTTTTTAATTTTAGTGACTATTCAGCTGGAATCAGTTATGTACAAGTGGCTGTTACAACATTTAAGAAGAGCATTATGCACCATTTAAATTCAGCAGTCTATTCCTCTTCTCCAAGGAGTTGTTCAAGAATAGCAATGGGCAAAGGAGTGATTACACATGGTCATTTAGTTCAAGAATCTTTTTCACATTCCATAACCGATTGCCTCTTAATGATCACACCATGGTCTGTTTGAGTGCCCCAAAAATGTCATCAATGTTGCTGGTGTCTATTCGGTTGCCTAAGAGAGAATTTAAAGCTTATTCTAAACTCTTTGGCTGCTCAAGAATGAATCATGTTGATGGTTGATGTTACTTAGGCCTAGAGATTTCAATAATTTATGCTTAATGATTAAAGTTTTATTTCAGCTCATAACTGCTCATTTAAGCTGAATCTAAGTGACTATTTGGCTAGGCATTAGTTAGCATTATAAATACTTTGTAATCAGCTTGTTTAAGAGAACTTTTTTCTTATTTGATATATGTATATAATATTTGTGAGTTTTCCAACTCTCTTAATTTGTTTTAGACTCAGCTTGACTTATCTAGCTTGCTAGTGGCGTCATTCTGTTTCTTTCGAACTTATCACTCATTCCGAGTGTGGCGTTTAACCACTTGATACCTTTGGCTTCTAACTCTCTATAATTAGTAGGTCAAGGTCCGTTTCACCACCTTAAGATCACATAAGTTTCGGGTCAGAATTCAATCATAGTGTTGGTTCACTCTTGATTCTTAAGTCCTTTTCGATCCAACTCCATCCCAACCAAACTATTTCCTAATTCTTTGTTTTTCTTTAATAGCCAAATAATCATCATCACTTCAACTAGCCATTTTGAACCTATTTTGGAAACTAAATACCAGACTTAGCCAAAATTATCCTCTTTGTTCTAAATCGAACGATACTTCTCATTTTAACAATCAGGCAATCTTAACGACTCGAATCATCATCGAACTGAGATCGTATCAAGCCCCGAACCACTTCCAATGCATGTTTTGGGCCTCATAGGCTCGTTTTAGGGGCGATATGAATGTAAATGAAAAGTTTTAAATTTGGATGGAAATTTACGTCTCGGTTTTGTATGTTTGCTTATGTTTAAGTCTGGTAATGCCTCGTACCTGTTCCGGTGTCAAATACAAGTAAGGGGTGTTACATGTCCAACCAGTGTAAATGAGGATGACTGCTCCAGAGAATCAATGAGGCCAAAATGTCGTGCAAAACGAGTCACATACGGGCCAAAATAGATAGGACATTTCCTATTGCAATCATACTGATGGCGAAACAATAGGGCAATGAAGTAGGTAAGATCGAAGGTGCGTCACATCACCATGCTTTAAAAAAAAGCGTCGAATGTACCAACGGCTCTGGTACTCTCTTTCCAACCAGTCAACGTGTGTGCCAAGGTAGCATTTATATAGCGCAATGTTAGAGGTTGAGAAGTCGCCTTCAATCGACTTGGGTCATATGGTGTCATACTAGCAGTAAATTCTGTCTAGCATAAAGATGGTGAATGATGGATGTGTTGGTATAAGGTGTGGAACCCCTCAACACTCATGAACTCCTCAGAATAGAATCCTAAGGCAGCTCTGAAATCTGAGATGCTCAGATAACGTGCTGTACCATCAAGTTAGAAAAAAATAGTGCGCGGCTCATTATGTCTCAACATCACATGCTGTAGAACAAATGTCAAACAAAAATCTTATGTAAACTCCAAGCAAGTGGGTCGAAAATAGAGAAGAATATGTCCTAAGGAGTTGTCTTGATCAGGGCGCGCACTCTGTCGACTAAGTGTACTGTTTGTAATGCCTCCCAGTCTATGCAACACCCTAAACTCAAGGGTCTCTGCCTAAAAAGCTGATATAGGTCCTCATGAGGACTGGGTGAAAATCGTAAACAAGGATGACATGCATCGGAGGATAGGCTCGAGGATGAGGTCGTGTCTGGAGGCTTCAACTTTTTCTAAGCGAGGATGACGACTTTGGATTTGTTAAAAGTGTTCGTCATGATATACCAAACGGTGGTAGGTTTGCATAAGTGTATGGCGTGGCAGAGACCAACGTTAAAGGTTCGACGACAGTGAAACCGACGGCGACAGGTGTAACACTCCTTACCCGAGACTGTTGCCAGAATCGAGCACGAGGCATTACTAAACTTATTCTATCCCTTAAATAGGTTTAAATTGTTTATTTAAGCATTTCGGAATGTACTGCCATTCTGCGTCGTAGTCGCCTAAAAATTCATATCTTGAGTTCCGAAACTCGAAATTAAGATCCGTAAATTTTTCCTGAAACTAGACTCATATATCTATCTACTAAATTTTTTTCATATATTTTTGACTTGGCAAATTAGTACAGTTTATTAGTTAAACTTTCCCCTATTTCAAAACTCGACTGCACTAACCTCTTGTTACTACGAACCATGTTTCTTCCTATACAAAATTCATATCACTAATCCGTTTATTTATCTTAAAACTAGACTCAACAAGGATTATAACCATATAAATTATACCTTCTAATTAGTTTTTTACAATTTATGGTGAATTTCCAAAGTTGAAATAGGGGTTCCAGAAATTGCTCGACCCTATTTCACTAAAACTCAGATATATCATGAAATATAATACCTTTACCTATTTTTCTTATTCCATAAGAAAATAGACATAATAAGATTTAATTTCATATATTATTCATCTTCAAACTATGTTTATGCAATTTTAATGATTTTTCAAAGTTACGTCATTGCTGTTACTTGAATCTATTTTAGGTTACTTTCACATTTTCATAATTTTCATGTGATAATCACCATTCAATCATACATATTAATAAACATGCATATCATCGGCCATTTTATTAGCTAATCACTAGCAAGTATTTACACATCATTCATTGTTCATATTATACCAAAAGTGGCTAAGTTTCTATACATGCCATACACAAAACAAAACGTCTAATTATACCGAGTTATTTCTTTGATAGTGTGATCGGCCTCCGACGTTTCCTTCGATCACCGAGTGGCTAGATAAGTACTATAAGAAGAAGAAAATAAAGAGATTAAGCACTAGGATTAGTAAGCTTACAAGCAAATAAATCACAACATTCAACATAATGGATAATTATGCATAATATCATCTAACATCATAAATTTCTTTACTTCTCAATTTCTATCTTCTTCTTTATTCCCTTACCTTCTTTCTTACCTGACCTTTCCTTTTTCATAAGTATAATCTACTTTTCCTTTGCTGTTAATTCACTGTAATTTAACTCGTATCCTGACCCGTTGAACCACTCGGAATACTAAGGATACTAGGGTCGTTCTCGCTATCAATATCCTGCCAATGCCATGTCTTTGACATGGACTTACATGAATTATTCCTGTCTCCAATGCCATATATAATATGGACTTACATGGCTCAATCCTGTCTCCAAAGCCATATTTCTAATATGGACTTACATGGCTCATTTCGTTACGCTCATCAACCCTAATATCCTAACATTCCTAGGGTTCAACCGGCTTTCTAACACTTTTCCTCTGTCACTTCACCTTAAATTCGACTTTAAATATTTTCATAACATAAATATATAAATGCTGAAAATTGACAATAATAATGTAAAATAAAAGAATATTGCATTTATTTACGTAAACTTACCTCGATACAAAATGTGACTAAACTTTACAATTTAGTCCTTTACTTTTCTTTTCCCGATCTACTCTCAATTTCGCTCTTCTTGATCTATAATAGCAAATTTAGCTTATTTAATATCAACATTTATCAAAACAACCCTTTACTCAAACTTTGGAAAAATTACATTTTGCCCTAAACTTTCACATATTTGCACTTTTGCCCCAAGGCTCGTAAATTAAACTTCATCCTATTTTCTTATGTTTTATGACATGCTGATCATTTTTCCCTTCTATGGTAACATCAAATTCACACACTAACATGTACTTATGACTATTAGGTATTTTTACCGATTAAGCCTTTTACTCGTTTTCACTTAAAACCAAGTAGCACAAGTTGTCTAACATAATTTAAAACCTCATATTCCATCATAAAACATCAAAATACACAAATTTCACCTATGGGTATTTTTCCAAATTTGATTCTAACTTAAATTATTGCTAGCATAAGCTTTATCGAGCTACTGGGACTTCAAAACGTAAAGATCATTAAAAGCGGGCTTGGAATCACTTACTATGAAGCTTGAAAGTTGAAGAAACCCCAGCTATGGAGAGAGGTAAGGTTCTGCTGGTAACTTGAAGAAGATGATACAAATTTATCATCTTTTTACCTTTTATTAATGTTAATAACCAAATGACCAAAATGCCCTCCTTACTAAACTTTCAAAATTCCTTCCATTTCCTAATTTTTTCCATGAACTTAAAATTGGTCAAATTACCATTTAAGATCTCCTAATTAATATTCCAAAATAATTTCATACTAAAAACTTCTAGAATGTAAGTTTTGCAAATTATTCGATTTAGTCCCTAACCTCAATTTAAGCACTTTATGCATAGAATTTTATCACGAAATTTTCACACAATCATGTAATCATACCATGAACCTCAAAATAATAATAATATATATATATATTTTTACCCTGAATTTTTGGTTTCGCAACCACTGTTCCGTTTAGGCCCTATTTCGGAATGTTACATTTCTCCCCCCCTTTAGGGATTTTCGTCCCGAAAATCTTACCTGTGAAGAGATATGGGTACTGTTTTTGCATAGCCTCTTCGGGTTCCCATGTAGC
Organism: Gossypium arboreum; assembly: GCF_025698485.1. Lineage (NCBI taxonomy): Eukaryota > Viridiplantae > Streptophyta > Magnoliopsida > Malvales > Malvaceae > Gossypium > Gossypium arboreum. The sequence goes on from NC_069079.1 coordinate 61,274,609, forward strand.
CTCGTCTACCCCATCTCTATTCCATAGTACTTTCACAAGTACAATACTTTTGTTCCTTAATTGCTTTACCTCTCGAGCTAGAATCTTTACCGGTTCTTCACCGTAAGTCATGTCTGGCTGAATCTCAACCTCTGTTTGAGAAATCACATGTGACGGATCTGAACGATAACGACGTAGCATAGACACATGAAATACATTATGAATCTTCTCTAACTCAATCGGTAAAGCTAACCGATATGCTAATGGTCCGACTCTCTCAATCACTTCAAACGGTCCAATAAAACGTGGACTTAGTTTGCCTTTCTTGCCAAATCTGAGAACTTTCTTCCACGGGGATACTTTCAAAAAAACTTTGTCACCAACTTGATATTCGATCTCTTTTCTTTTAAATCGCATCGACTTACGCACATCTGTCTGCGCTTTTAAACAATTTCGATAACTTTCACTTTTCTTCCGTTTCTTTAACTAGATCAACCCGTAAATCGGCTTTCTTTAAGCTCATCCAATATAAAGGTGTGCGGCATTTACGTCCATACAAAGCTTCATAAGGTGCCATCTTCAAACTTGATGATAACTATTATTGTAGGCAAACTCTACCAATGGTAAGTATTTTCCCAACTACCTTGAAATTCTAATACACAACATCTAAGCATATCTTCAAGTACCGAATAACTCTCTCGATGACCATCGATTCGAGGGTGAAAAGCCGTACTAAAACTCAACTTCACCTCAAGCCTCTTGTAACTTCTTCCGAACCGTGAAGTAAATCTTGGATCTCTATCGAAATGATCGATAATGGCACTCCATGTAGTCTAACTATCTCTCGAAATGTATAACTCGGCCAACTTGTCAAGTGAATAATTCTTACGGATTGGGATAAAATGAGTGACTTAGTTAGCTTATCAATCACAACCCATATTGCATCTTTCTTTTTCGTGTTAACGGCAATCCTGTCACAAAATCCATAGTAACTCTGTCCCATTTCCATTCCTAACTAGCACAGTTGCAATAATCTGAGGGTACCGATGTTCGGCCTTTACCGTTGACAAATCAAGCATCTAGAAACAAACTCAAATATCTCTTTTCATTCCTACCCACCAATACAATTTCTTCAAATCATTATACATTTTTGTACCGCTGGATGAATAGATAAAGAACGCTATGTGCTTCTGTAAAATCTTCCGAATAAGCTCATCATTCTTTAGTACACAAATTCTGTCTCTAAATATCAAACAACCATCAGAACCAATCCAGAAATCTGATTCTATGCCTGACTCACATTGAACTCTTTTAGCTTGTAACTCATTATCATCTTTCTGAGCTTCACAAATCTCTTCAAGAAATCTTGGTTTAGCTCTAAATTCAGCTAAAATAGAACCATCATCTGACATGGCTAAATTGGTATTCAAAGCTCGCAATGTAAATAAAAGTTTCCTGCTTAAAGCGTCAGCAACTACATTTGCCTTACCTGGGTGATAATCAATCACTAACTCATAATCTTTAAGCAATTCCAACCATCTTCTTTGCCTCAAATTCAAATCTTTTTGAGTCATCAAGTATTTCAAGCTTTTATGATCGGTAAATATCCCAGCACCTTTCACCATACAAATAATGTCTCCAAATCTTCAATGCAAATACAATAGCAGCTAGCTCTAAATCATGTGTCGGATAATTTTTCTCATGTGGCTTCAATTGTCTAGAGGCATAAGCAATTACCTTTCCTTCCTGCATGAGTACACAACCGAGCCCATTCAAGGATGCATCATTGTAAATCACAAATTCTTTACCCGGTTCCTACTTGTACTAAGATAGGAGCTTCGTCAACAATGCCTTTAACTTGTCAAAACTTTGTTGGCACTTCTCGATCCATTCAAACTTAACATCCTTCCGTAGCAGGTCTCGTCAGCGGGTAGCTATCATGGAAAATCCCTCCACAAATCGTCTATAATATCCGGCAAGACCAAGAAAACTTCTAACCTCTGATATATTTCTAGGAGGCTTCCAATCAACAATGGTTGAAATCTTACACGTATCAACCTTAATACCTTCACGAGACAATATGTCCAAGAAAACCAACTTCTCGTAACGAACTCACTTTTCTTGAACTTGGCATACAACCGATTATCTCTCGAATTTGTAAAGCGTTCTCAAATGCTCTGCATGCTCGGTCTCATCATGAGAATAAATCAAAATATCATCAATGAACACAACTACAAACTTATCTAAGTATGGTCTAAAAATTCGGTTCATTAAGTCCATAAAATGGCAGGAGCATTAGTCAAGCCAAATGGCATCACAAGGAACTCATAATGACCATACCTAGTCCGGAAGCGATCTTGGGACATCGACTCTTTAACTCATAATCGATAGTATCCGGATCTCAAATCTATCTTGGAAAACACAGAGCTCCTTCAATTGATCAAACAAATCATCAATTCTAGGCAATGGACACTTGTTCTTTATCATTACCTTGTTAAGTTGCCGATAATCTATGCACAATCTCATCGATCCGTCTTTTTTTCACAAATAGCACTGGTGCACCCATGGTGAACTCTGGGTCTTACAAAGCCTTTATCTGTTAATTCTGCAATCGAGCTTTCAATTCTTTCAATTCCAATAGAGCCATTCTATAAGGAGCAATAGAAATGGGCGTGGTACCGGAATCAACTCAATACCAAACTCAACTTCTCTAACAGAGGCAAACCCGGTAGTTCTTCCTAAACACATCGGGAAACTCACATACCACAGGCACTGATTCAATTTTCAATTCTGGATCTTTAGTGTTCAACACAAAAGCAAGATAAGCTTCATACCCTTTTCTCAAGTATTTCTGAGCAGACATAACAGAAATTATAGGAAATGAACTATCTGACTCTTCTGAATTAACCCGAAGAATTTCACCATTTTCACACTTCAACTCAATGAATTTCTTTCCACAATTCACTATCACATCATGTGTAGTTAACCAATCCATACCAAGAATCACATCAAACTCATCAAATGGCAATAGCTTGAGATCGGCCGGAAAACAGTAGCCTCTAATCATTAAAGGACAATTTCTACATACTTTATCTACTAATACATGCTTGCCTAATGGATTCGATACTTTAATCACAAATTCTGTAGATTCTATAGGCATACTTATACTAGGCATCAATTTCATACAAACATAAGAATGAGTTGAACCCGGATCAATCAGAGTAATGACATTAATATCATGTAGAGAAAATGTACCCGTAATCACATCGGGGGAGGATGCCTCTTCACGTGCACGAATAGCATAAGTCCTTGCAGGGGCTCTAACATCTGGTCTCACAGCCGAATCTCTAGAGGTACCTCACATTTGCTCCTACTCCCGGTTGCCTCGTAATCGCCTCTAGTAGGAGCATTTCGGATCTAGCACTCTGTGTTACCTCTCGGCTAGCCACTTCTGGACATTCTCGTACAAAATGATCTGGAGCACCACATTTATAGCAAACATTTTCGCCTGCCCGACAAGGACCATAATGAAGTCTACCACACCGTGGACACCCTGATCTACCCTGTCTGACATTACCTACACTCGTAGTCGAGATGGTCTGAGCCTTCGGATCCTTAAATCTGCTACCTCTATTCTGACTAGATTGCCCTGCCGAGAAGCTAGATCTGGTAGAAAACTCTCTGGGCCTCTTGGATGTAGCCTGAAATGATCTGCTCATCTGTCTCTTCTTTGTATCTTGTGTCTCTGTCTCAACTTTGCCTTTTCTTTTTAATAGCTCCTCTGCCTTGCAGGCTCTCTCAACTAAAATAACGAACTCTTTTATTTCTAGGACACCCACTGACAGTCGGATATCATCATTTAACCCATCCTCAAACCTTTTACACAGGATAGCCTCTGTAGACACACATTCTTGAGCATATTTACTGAGCCTGACAAATTCACGCTCATAATCGGTCACCGTCATATTGCCTTGTTTCAATTCCAGGAATTCCTTTCTCTTCTGGTCAATAAACCTCTGACTGATGTACTTTTTACGAAATTCTTCCTGAAAGAAATCCCAAGTGACCCTCTCTTTCAGTACAACTGATACAAGTGTCTTCCACCAGTAGTAGGCTGAGTCTCTAAGAAGTGATACTACACATTTCATACATTCCTCGGGTGTACAAGATAATTCGTCAAAGACTCTGATAGTATTTTCTAACCAAAATTCGCTCTTCTGCATCATCATCTTTTGTTGCTCGGAACTCTTCCGCCCTTGTTTCTGATTCTATCAACTGGTGGTTTTCTCTTACCACTGCACTGGATCGGGGAAGCTTGAGCTACATGGGTAGCCCGAGAATCATGAGGGGTGGAGGTCTAATCTGCGGATTCGTGCGAACGAACTCGGCAAACAAATCATTCAAAGCTCGGAAGAGAGCTTCTCAGTCACTCCTCCCGATCAACTATTATTGGCCTATTCTCGGATGGCGCTGCCCTTCCGTGGAAGCAGCGCATTACTTTCTACATCATCATCACCGGCTGCGCCCGGATCCATTACTATAAAACAAAATATTTAAAAAAAATCGTCGAGAGTCGTCACACTATCAAAATACAAGTATGGCATGTATAGCTAGACTTTTCTCACACTAACTGCTCCGAGAACCGACTAAACCTGCTCGATACCAATAAATGTAACACTCCTTACCCGAGATCATGCGAGAATCGAGCACGAGGCATTACTAAACTTATTCTATCCCTTAAATAGGTTTAAATTGTTTATTTAAGCATTTCGGAATGTACTGCCATTCTGCGTCAGAGTCGCCTAAAATTCATATCTTGAGTTCAAACTCGAAATTAAGATCCGTAAATTTTTCCTGAAACTAGACTCATATATCTATCTACTAAATTTTTTTCATAGATTTTTGACTTGGCCAATTAGTACAGTTTATTAGTTAAACTTTCCCCTATTTCAAAACTCGACTGTACTAACCTCTTGTTACTACGAACCATGTTTCTTCCTGTACAAAATTCATATCACTAATCCGTTTATTTATCTTAAAACTAGACTCAACAAGGATTATAACCATATAAATTATACCTTCTAATTAGTTTTTACAATTTATGGTGAATTTCAAAAGTTGAAATAGGGGTTCCAGAAATCGCTCTGCCCTATTTCACTAAAACTCAGATATATCATGAAATATAATACCTTTACCTATTTTTCTTATTCCATAAGAAAATAGACATAATAAGATTTAATTTCATATATTATTCATCTTCAAACTATGTTTATGCAATTTTTAGTGATTTTTCAAAGTTACGTCATTGCTGTTACTTAAATCTGTTTTTAGGTTACTTTCACATTTTTCATAATTTTCATGTGATAATCACCATTCAATCATACATATTAATAAACATGCATATCATCGGCCATTTTTATTAGCTAATCACTAGCAAGTATTTACACATCATTCATTGTTCATATTATACCAAAAGTGGCTAAGTTTCTATACATGCCATACACAAAACAAAACGTCTGATTATACCGAGTTATTTCTTTGATAGTGTGATCGGCCTCCGACGTTTCCTTCGATCCCCGAGTGGCTAGATAAGTACTATAAGAAGAAGAAAATAAAGAGATTAAGCACTAGGCTTAGTAAGCTTACAAGCAAATAAATCACAACATTCAACATAATGGATAATTATGCATAATATCATCTAACATCATAAATTTCTTTACTTCTCAATTTCTATCTTCTTCTTTATTCCCTTACCTTCTTTCTTACCTGACCTTTCCTTTTTCATAAGTATAATCTACTTTTCCTTTGCTGTTAATTCACTGTAATTTAACTCGTATCCTGACCCGTTGAACCACTCGGAATACTAAGGATACTAGGGTCGTTCCTGTCTATCAATATCCTGCCAATGCCATGTCTTTGACATGGACTTACATGAATTATTCCTGTCTCCAATGCCATATATAATATGGACTTACATGGCTCAATCCTGTCTCCAAAGCCATATTTCTAATATGGACTTACATGGCTCATTTCGTTCGCTCACATCAACCTAATATCCTAACATTCCTAGGGTTCAACCGGGGCTTTCTAACACTTTTCCTCTGTCACTTCACCTTAAATTCGACTTTAAATATTTTCATAACATAAATATATAAATGCTGAAAATTGACAATAATAATGTAAAATAAAAGAATATTGCATTTATTTACTGTAAACTTACCTCGATACAAAATGTGACTAAACTTTACAATTTAGTCCTTTACTTTTCTTTTCCCGATCTACTCTCGAATTTCGCTCTTCTTGATCTATAATAGCAAATTTAGCTTATTTAATATCAACATTTATCAAAACAACCCTTTACTCAAACTTTGGAAAAATTACATTTTGCCCCTAAACTTTCACATATTTGCACGTTTGCCCCAAGGCTCGTAAATTAAACTTCATCCTATTTTCTTATGTTTTATGACATGCTGATCATTTTTCCTTCTATGGTAACATCAAATTCACACACTAACATGTACTTATGACTATTAGGTATTTTTACCGATTAAGCCTTTTACTCGTTTTCACTTAAAACCAAGTAGCACAAGTTGTCTAACATAATTTAAAACCTCATATTCCATCATAAAACATCAAAATACACAAATTTCACCTATGGGTATTTTTCCAAATTTGATTCCTAACTTAAATTATTGCTAGCATAAGCTTTATCGAGCTACGGGACTTCAAAAACGTAAAGATCATTAAAAACGGGGCTTGGAATCACTTACTATGAAGCTTGAAAGTTGAAGAAACCCCAGCTATGGAGAGAGGTAAGGTTCTGCTGGTAACTTGAAGAAGATGATACAATTTTATCATCTTTTTACCTTTTATTAATGTTAATAACCAAATGACCAAAATGCCCTCCTTACTAAACTTTTAAAATTCCTTCCATTTCCTAATTTTTTCCATGAACTTAAAATTGGTCAAATTACCATTTAAGATCTCCTAATTAATATTCCAAAATAATTTCATACTAAAAACTTCTAGAATGTAAGTTTTGCAAATTATTCGATTTAGTCCCTAACCTCAATTTAAGCACTTTATGCATAGAATTTTATCACGAAATTTTCACACAATCATGTAATCATACCATGAACCTCAAAATAATAATATATATATATATATTTTTTACCCTGAATTTGTGGTTTCGCAACCACTGTTCCGTTTAGGCCCTATTTCGGAATGTTACAACAGGGGGTTGTGAACGTGGGCGTGTGGTGGTGTTTTGAACAGAAAGATAAAAAAGGGGGGCAAGGGGAGGGTTGCGCACAATGGTGTGACAAATGGGACAAGGAAAGTTGTGCATGTGTGTGGTCGGCGGTGTGAGGGGTGTGTTCGACAAGGGGGCTAGTGGTTGGAACGACGATGAAAATGGGCCCAAAAGGGGTTTTTCGTGCCAGGGAGAGAAGAGAAAGGGGAGAGAAAAGTGACGTGGGTTGCTGGTGGTCAGACCGGCGACAAGGATGTCAATGGAAAGAGAGGGGGAGAAAACAACATAAGTAGCAAATGGTGAAGGAAAGAAAAAGACAAAAGAAAATTAGGGTTTGAAAATTTTTATTTTTTTGTTTTCTTTAAAGGGGCATGGTCGTGTAAAAGGGTCGTGTTGGGCCACACCGTCGTGTCACACGCCTTTGTGTGCACTCTTAGCCTGTGTGTTGCTTTAAAAAAAGAGGAAAATTGATGTCTAGTAGCCATACGGGCTAGGACACGGCCGTGTGTCAGGCCATGTGTGATCATCCTTCGCTTCTCCCATGCCAGTGCGCAAGGCCGTGCAGGGCACACGTCTCACACCCACCCGTGTGCCAGACCGTGTGTTTCACACAGCCGTGTCTCTAGCCTGTTTAACTTATTGTTTTGAAATAAAATTAAAAAATATACTCCAGTATGGACATAGCCTAAGACACGCCCGTGTATCTAGGTTGTGTGGATCATATTAGACTGTGTAACAATCGAAACTTGAAAGAATTAAGTCCCAAGACGCACACTGCCCAGAACACGCTCGTGTGTCCAGACCGTGTAACTCACACGACAATATCTTCAAACAGTGTAAGCCTCTATTGTTTTGTGTGTCGTAAAAATTTGAAAAAAAATAACTCCAGTATGCACACGGCATGTCGCCTATGTATCTAATCTTTGTGTTACATAAGACTATATCTCTAACCCGTATAACTCACTATTTTAAAATAAAATTAAAAAAATATACTCGGGTATGTACAACACCTAAGACAAACAACCACCAAATTTGACATCACAGAAACACAATAATCAACAAAAACCAAGAAAATCAAGGGCACGCCACAACGACAGATGAAAAAACATGTGATAGAGACAGACAGAAACATGTCAGAAAGACAAACTGTAATAAAAAGTAAATGAGTAGTTATTATCTCTGCCTCATATCATATTTTAAAATTGTATCACATTTTTTAAAATCATAATGTGAAATCATCATTCTCGTCTTCGTGACATATCTTCATGCTTTTTTATTTTGAAAGGTAATCTTTTATCACAATAAAATTTAAATTTTCAATGTTTTGTTTTTCTTAATTTTCCTTTCTCTGCAATCTTTCTATTCATTTCTTTTTTTAATATATCTTTATCTTAAATATTATGAATTTAAGGTAATCAACCTTCCACGAATTCATTCAAAATTTTTTATTCTCATCCATTTGCACAAAAAACAAATTTAAAACTCTTTATTTTGTTTTGAAACAAATTGTTGTAATAATCATTTTCTCTTCTATTTCGTTTCTTTTTCAATTAAATAACAATAATTTTATAATAATCATACTATTAAATTAAATTAAATTATGAAATTAAAATTTTCATTACCTATCCTTTAACAACTTGAAATATTTTTAAATTCCACAATCAATGAAATTTTCGTTCCTTGAATATGAAACTTAATTTTCCATCGTTGATTTCTACTTTCAATAGATACCCATTTACATAATATAAATAATTTTACAAAATTAACACAAAATTTACATTTGAACTACATATTAAAAAAAATTCATTTTTATCAATTAAAAGATAATGTCTTCTATTTTTGGTAAAAACACTTCACTTAAATTCATTAAAACCAAACACTCAGATCATAACCAAACAATCTATAAACAACTCAAAACTAATGTGAAGATAATCCTAAAATAGAACTAGAGGAACTTGACAAATACCTGAAACCAATCTAGGGAAATGCAAATTAATTTGGAGGAGCAAACAAGCCATAAATGAATTTGAGTAACCCATTTTATTAAACTCATCTCCTTATACTGGGAAGCAACCCAGCCTATAATCTTGTTAGTTGTTCCCTTGATCAAGTTGATCCTTACTTGCGAGAGATCTTTGATAATCTTATCTATCATGACAATAACAAGTTTCAACTTCCATATATAATGTTCTTTCTTTTTCACGAGATTATAATATACAATTCGTGAATCTGTTTCAAGAATAATCTTCCAAAAGCTATTATCATTCGTTGGCATATTCAACAACCAAGTTTAGTGCCAAATCTTCAGCCATTTTCGAGAAGTTTGAAATTGTACTCAAGCCTGTGCCATCCACCAAAGCCGCTGTTCAATCCTTGACAACAACTCCAAGGCCAATTTTCTATGACTTAATGTCAAAGATCCCATCGCAATTGATTTTTAGGAATTGTTCCTCAAGTTTCTCCCATGAGCTTTCTAGTGAAGTGGCCTCCGATACTCTTTTCAAATTACCATCACCTTTTTTACAATCTATCATTTCCTTCGATGCAATTTGTATCCTCCTAATAGTATTTCAAATATCAATCTGCTTCCACTGCATAACTGTTTCACATTGCATCTTCCAGATATGCCAAGCTATATAACATATTCTAATCAATAAGTCATCATTTTGAGCCTCCAATCTTTCAATATTTCTAATAACAGACAACAACCAGTCATCAAAGGTAGTAACTGATTCCCTACAAATTCGCAAACCATACACAGTTTCAAACTAAATTACTCTTACCCAGTCACAATCAAAAAGTAAATGCTCAATAGTTTTGTCATATTGCTGGCAGATTTCACAAATTGGGTTTGGCAGAAATTTTCTCTTCCAAAGTCCTACTTTTGATGTCAATGCATTAGAACAAAATTTCTAGATAAAAATTTGAATATTGCTAGGTACGTTCAAATGCCAATTGATATTCAAAATCTTCATATCCACCCTAAACGAAGATGAATTCAAGTTAAGTTGTTCTTTCCTTACTTTTTTTAGTTCTCAGCATATCGTAGCCGGATTTAACTAAATAGTTTCCTCGAATATTATGATGCCATACAAGTTTATCGTCTTCCTCTGTCTCGCATATAGGTAGTTTCACAATAGCCTGGTTCTCTTGCTCTGAAATCCATTGCTCGATTAAAGAAATGTTCCACCTACCCTCACTCTTATTCATAATATTTGCAACCTGCTTTAGCATTGAGGGTTCAACGGTCCCAAAGAAGTTCAGCTTATATCCATCAAGTCCATAAACCCATTTGTCTTCCCAAATATTGATCTTCTTACCACTATTGACTTGCCACAATAACAAATTCTTTAAAAAAATCCTTTCCACCCACCAAACTAACCTATGTCCAAGAGGCTTGAGCACCCTCCCCTGCTTCCATAAAAAATATGTGAGGAAAGTAAGGTCCTTAGAATACTTGGCCATAGAGCTTCAGCCTCTTGAATTATTCTCCAGCTTTGGTTAGAGAGTAGCGTTAGATTAAAACATTCAAAATCCCCGAATCCTAACCCATTTCAGCTTTAGGTCTAGTTAGAATATGCCAAGCCTTCCAATGAATCTTTCTTTCAGTTCCAAGTTGTCCCCACCATAATCCTATCATGGCTGCACTCATTTATTGATAGAGGAACTTAGGAAATTTAACACAAGTCATTACATTGGCAGGTATAGCTGTTACCACTACCTTAAGCATCATTCTCTGCCTCTTGGCGGATAAGGTTTGTTGTTTCCAACTCTTCATTTGACATCTCATTTTGCCTTTGTTATAACCAAGGGCTGCTATCCTTGAGCTACCCCAAACAGTAGAAATACCAAGATAAATGCTTGGATTGTCTGAAATTGCAACACTAATAGCTTGTTGGATAAGTTGTTTTAGCTTACTAGGAGTGTTTGAGCTAAACACCATGGTGGATTTCTCATAGTTCACCAGCTATCTCGACTCATGAAAATAATCTTGGATCAAGTCAATAAACACCTTCCAATTTGAATAGTTAACTTCAAAAAAGAAGAGGGAATCATTTGCAAAAAGCTGATGAGAAATAATAGGACTATCTATTAAATTGCATTCCATTTAACCTTTCAGATATTAGAAAAATAGATTAAGATTAAGAAAACATGTTTTACAGTTATAACGAAAGTTTTATTTTTTTCAATGTCGAGCTCTTTTGTGATATTTATAGTATTAAACATTAAACCTAAATAATTCTTCTGTTTTGTGCAAGGTGAGACAGTTTTAGTCTATCTTAGCTTTCAACCGAATGACCTTTTCTGCTATCCTCGTACCATGAATCACCTCGAGTGTAGGCTTGAGCAACACGAATCAAAATACAAAATAAAATGATTTACTTACTTTCAGCAGAAAAATAAGTTCTCTATAAAATTAGGTAAAAATTATAATTTCTAGAAAATAAAATTTATTCCAAGTAAATATATTATCAGTACTTATGATAGAATAACGATATCTTAATATTGTATGAAGTGCCTCTTTAGGTCAACTGATGCTCTATATAAATAGGGAGAAGTACAAGAATCCTAGTTAAACAAGTCTTTGACAAATAATTTTATTTAAATTCTAAACACAATCCCACTCCAAGTGATATGGGAAGGGGGTGGCAACAAACCCTTTTATTTTTGTTCACACAAGATACAAGTTGGGCCACTCATATATTGGGTCCAATTACATGTGCTTTTTTGGATATTGATGCAACACTTTATAATTTAAAACAATCTAATATTTAATCAATTAATATTATTTAGTTAACTAAATTAATCTCTCAATTAAATAATTTTCTCAATACAATTCTAATTCTATTAAAGTCATAACAACTTTACCATAATAGAATTTATGAGAAAATATATTCAATTCTTTTATTCAACAAGTTCATAATGACTAATTAATTTAATTCTATTTTCGAACTTTAATTATATAAATAATTATTCGTAAACCTTAAATTCAGTCTTTAGTTGTTTCTATACTTAGAGAGAATACATATTCACTGCGAATACGATATATTTATTTTACTTTATCATTTCTATTCATTTCTATTTATTTTTTCTATATGAAATTTATTCCTACTTTCAATAAGTTAATGGAGGGTGATTAGACATATATAATTTGGGCTCAAATAATTTATAATTAAGTTTGGACTTTTTGCCTATTAATTATAAACTTATTTTGTAATGAAGTCATTCCACCAAAGTATCGTGACTGAGCTCTCTTTTATTTTATACAATTATGAAAGTTACTTAATAAGTGCTCGTCCAATGACCTTGTCTTAAGTGTGTTACCCTCATAAGATATCCTTAGCCTTTTTGAGATATATTCGTTCTCCCAATATGACCCTATTTTATCTCACAGTAACCATTACATTTTCCATCATAAAAAATCAATTACTATTAAATAGTAACCAAATCATTTATCACAAAGACAAATGACCCATGATCACGTTTACTTTTTATCTATCATGTAATGCCAATAAGGTGATATCTTTTACCCTTAACTTGGGCTATGAATCCCACTATTGTGGAATGATGCTATATACTACAAAAATCGTATATCCAACGTACAAGCTTTCGATTCCTAGAAGCTTTCATTTACTTCAAAATATACGAGTCACATATGCATACTCTATCATCCACTTAGGATTAATGTATGTCACACTTTGAACATCACAAGTGAATAAAACCACAAACGGATCTAGTATCTATTCTACTTGGTTCTTATACAATGTACTATCAGTATAATCAGTCACATCTATGTCTCTATCTTCTGGGAGTCACCCACTCTGATTGTAGCACCCCAAACCCGGCCCAGACATTATGGCTGGATCCGACATGCCACATTGAAGCGTTAAAAATATTTTATATTTTTGATCCAGAAAAACCTACTTAATGTTTTAAAAGATAATTTCATTATAGGTTAAAGTGAATGGAAGCTGTGCACCAGGTAGGAAACCGGAAAAGAGGTGGTGAGTCCATCGGATTGCTTAAGTACCAAGCTCCCTTCGGATCCAATCCTAGACATGCATACCGACATTGCCACACCTTAACGTCATGGATATTTCTAGGAAACCGATTTGATTAAGTCATTTTTAGGAAAAGTGATTAATTTTGGAAAATACTTTCATTGCGGAAGCTTTGCTTGTTGTCATGTTATTTTGAAATCAACTGTTGTTTTTGAAAACGCGCCCTAAAGCTATCCAATTTCAACAGTTAAAATAAGTAACACCTATCTTAGTAATACATATTAAAACCATTAAAAATAATTAAGCGGCCTTATTACATTTAAAAACCCAAAACTTCAAACATAAATAAAAGGATATCCAGTTCACCAGAAGAAAATCAAACTTTCAGAACTGGTGGCCACTCCGAATTCCCTCACAGCTCCAAGCCCACTATGGTTGGGGATTTCCTGCGTGGATGAAAATAAAAGGGGTAAGTTTGGGGAAACTCGAGTGTAAGGAAAACCCATTCAAAGCCCAAGTCACTCAAGCCTATTGGGCCTAAGCCCATTCAGTAATGAGTGGTACTGGGCCAGAGCCCTTTTCAAATTACAATAAACTGGGCCTTAGCCCCTTATTCAGATAACAGTATGGCCCATAGGCCCATTTCAAAATACATGCAACATCAATAACATATGCAAGCCCATTTGGAGAGACTACTCAACCCACCAACCACTACACTCCACCGTACCAGCCACACACTCCATGTGGGAATAGCTCAACCCACCCACCCCCAACACTCCACAGTTGCGACCTTTGCTACTCGATTAACGATAAATTGAGGCAAAGCCTCCAAAGACGTGGACAAGCCACTTTCAGTACTTCCTCCGTCAATATCCCAGTCCCATGCATCAGATAATAACAACATGGCATGCAGTAAATAACAACAGTCAAACATGCATTTAGGTCAATTTAACCCTAGGGGTATTTCGGTAATTTATCTCTTAGGGGTAAAACTGTAAATTTTCCACTTTTAAAGGTATTTCAGTAATTTATCTATTTTAGGATTTTTCATGCATATTCCTACTTTTCACGTACTAACAGAATCACGTACCGAGGGTTCTTACCGAATTGGGCCCGTTGGCCCATCATTCTAATTTTGGCCCATTAAGCCCAAAAATATTGAGGGCACAAAAAAAAGAGAGTTGTGACAGCCCTATAGTGACCCTAGTCGAAAAGCGGTTTCGGGACCACTAAACCAAGTCACCAAATTATTTGAATGTGATATTTATGGTCTAAAATATGTGAATATGAATGTGCGAAAATTTTAAGCTTCGATTTAGTTAATTGCATGTGAATGTAGTACATAGGACTTGTGTGACACTTTTGAAATGTGATAGGCTAATCTACAAGGATCTAATAGTGCATGTAATCAAAAGGGAGGACTTGCATGTCAATTTTCCCCTAATTAGTAGTGGCCGGCCATGAGCATGGGTGGACAAAATGTTATATTAAAAACATGTCATAGACATGTTGGGTTAATGCATTATGTAAGGAATAATAAAATAAAGAGCATGGGCAATAAAGTATTAGTGTTAGTAGGATGAGAAAAAAAAAAAGAAAGAATGTGTGTGATTGTTCCCCCCCTCTTGCCGTGAGTTGAAGGAAAGAAAACAAAAAAAAAAGTGTTCATCCTTGAACATCTTTGGCTGAAAATTTTAAGGAGAAAGGAAGAAGAAAGGTTAAAGAGGTTCGGCCATGCATGTAACTAGGCTAAGGTATGTTTGATGTTGTGCCATGAGATTCATGCATGTTTTAGTTGTTAGCTTGAGTTCTAGCTAGCCCATGGTTCAAATCTTTGCTATGTCTTGGAGATGGTATTCGGCTAAGGTGGATTGGTGTTGATGTCATTTACATGCTAAAAATGAAGCTTTGTAATGATGCATGTGATGGTGGATTGATGACTTTTGAATCTTCTTTTTAGCATTTTTGAGTGAGACATTAAGTTCTTTGTTTAACTATGACCAAAATTGAAATGGTATGGTGTTGTGATGCATTCGGCCATGGTAGAAAGTAGAGGAGAAATATAGTTGTTATTCACGTTGTTTAGATGAGAAATGGTAGTAAGGTGAAGAGCAAGTGTTAATGTTTGATTTACTAGTGTATATATGTGTATTAGCCGAGTTTTGAATTTGAAACAAATGGTATGTAGTCAATACAAGCAACCATATTTGTAGGAAGTATTAAGCATATAATCGGCCTCAACCTAGACATGTATATCCGGCCACATGAAATAGATTTGTGTTGTATGTGTTCGGTTAGAGGCAAGTATATTGATGCTTTTATCTTGACTTAGAAAATTCGGCAAAGGGGAATATTAGCTAATATGTTGAATTCGATTCGTGATTTCGTACATATGTGACTCTAATGTCTAATGTATATATGGGCTAAGTACCTTGAGCTTCTCTTTTGATGTTCAAATGAATTGTGTTAAATTGCTTAATGTGATTAAAATGCATGACCATTGTGTATTTGAGCTAAATGGTGGCCATATGACCTATTAAACTCCTTGTCATATTCGGCCATAAGCTAGCATAATGAGACTTTAATAAGTTAAATTTGTTTGAATTAGCTCAAGAGCTTAGAGGACCACAGTTGGATAAGGAAAGGAAAAAGTTATCGAATAGCCACGAAATCGTTCGACCACATCCGAGGTAAGTTTTGAGTAATGGAACTTAGATTATGATTTGATTAGATCATGTTTTAAGCAAATCAAAATCATGCTCTTTGTATGTGGCTATTGAGCCGAAATTGCAAGTGTGATAAGTGTCTTGTGTTTGAGCTTTGGTAATGAAAATGAAATACGGATGTGTCATGATTTATTGATAAACGTGCATGGTTATTCGAATGATGTCCGGGCTAAGTCCCGAAGGCTTTGTGCTAAGTGACTATATCTGGACTAAGATCCGAAGGCATTTGTGGGAGTTACTAATTTTGGGCTAAGCCCGAAGGCATTTGTACGAGTTACTAAATCCGGGTTAAGTCCCGAAGGCATTTGTGCAAGTTACTATAACCGGGCTATGTCCCAAAGGCATTTGAACGAGTAGCTATATCCGGTTAAATTCCGAAGGTACGTGATTCGGGAATGAGCGATCTTGCTGTAAAAAAAAAATTTCAGTTAATACTCTTGTAAAATCCCAACAATGAGGTATGTTTCGTATGTGCATCGGAATAGTTGATTCCCTTCGAATAATATTCGCTCAGTCGAGTAATGAGCTTCTGGTATTTGGCTAAGATGATCCCTTATGTATGAATATAGGGGTTGGAATGTGAAGTAGGAATAATTTGAGAATATGTATATATGGAATTATCCGTTTAGTTATATGAATGCTATACTTCAGTTGCGCTTAAATTCTTTGCTCAAAACTTACTAAGCATTTAATGCTTACTCCGTTTATTTAATTCTCTGTTTTATAGATTTTGGTTCTTCAGCTATCGGACTCGGGATTTTTGAAGTCGAATTCGCCCACACTATCAAAGCTCCTTTTGGTATAATTTTGGTTGAACTTTGAAATGGCATGTATAGGACTACCCTTTTGTTGTTGGTCATGTACCCTTCGGTTTTGTGTAAATTTGGATAGCCATGCGAAAATGGCTTAAATATACTTTGATCATAGCATTATAATTGTTTTGTATGTTGTCCGTCGAGAGGTATGGAAATGTTGGTAACAGTTAGCCATGGGAATGGTTATTCATGATCACTTTTGGAATATGTATGACAAACTCTAGTTGATCCATGGAGGATCATGAAATAGGTAAAGTTTACCTTAAAAATAGATGTTGGCAGAAGCAGTGATGTGGATGTGAAAAATCACTAAAAATAGTAGGAATGGAATTAAATAGTGAATAAATTATTTAATCGAACCTTGATGAATCTATTTTCATAGGAAAGTAACGAAATGTTCATATGAATAGTATATTATGAGATGTTAAAGTTTTCGTGAGACAGGGCCAGAATACTTTTTGGATCCCCTGATCTGACTTTAGAAATTCATTATAAATTAACCAGAGACATTTAGAAGTCATTCTATATATGTATAGATTCCTTTTTGAGTCTAGTTTCTATAGAAATAAACGGAATCAGTATTGAAGCCCTGTACAGGGAGATATCCAAATCATAATGCATGAAGGTCAGTGGAGTTGCACCCTATAATAGGGGAGAATTTAACTAATAAACTATACTAATTGGCCAAACCAAAAATTCTAGAAAAAAAATTGTAGATGGATATATGAGTCTAGTTTCAGGGAAAAATTACGAAACTGATTTTCGAGTTTTGGAAATCAAGATATGATTTTTAAGGTGACAGTGACATAGTTAGCCAACTGCCTGGAAATTTTTAAAATGGATTGTGAAAGTAAATGAATTAAGTCGGTTAGCACCTCGTGTTCGACTTCGGCAACGGTCTCGGGTACGGGGTGTTACAATTTAATTGGTATCAGAGCTACGGTTTAGTCAATTCTAGGACTACTGTAATGCGTTGGGTTTAGGTATACATGCCATTTTATGTTATTATTTGATAGTGTGGTGATTTCTGACATTTGCAAATGTGTTTATTTATAGTAATGGATCCCGATCCCGACCGAAGCGGTGGTGATGATCTTGAGAGTGTAGCGCTGCTCCCGCACAAGGGACAGGCCCGCGGACTCTCAACCTAATGCTAGTAATCCGAATGATGAAGCTAGACAAGCTTTCTATAGCGTGATGAATGATTGGTTCAACCAATACATTCGAACTAATACGGCTGTTCCACAACCTCCATTCCCGACAAATACCACCCCAAGACCTACAATACCTCCGTGGCGACCAAATAAGGTCAAATAAGCCCCATTGATGAATCGAAAACACGGGCTCTTGAATTTAAAGCTACGGACAGCGATGATGCCGAGCAAGCGGAATTTTGGTTGGACAACACTATCCGGGTACTCGATGAGCTATCTTGCACACCCGATGAGTGCCTAAAGTGTACCATCTCCTTGCTACATGATTTTGCCTACTATTGGTGGAACACGTTGACTTCTGTCGTGCCCAGAGAGCAAGTAACTTGGGAGTTCTTCCAAACCGAGTTTCGAAAGAAGTATATCAGTCAGAGATTCATTGACCAAAAACGGAAAGAATTTCTTGAACTCAAACAAGGTTCCATGTCGGTTACCGACTATGAACGAAAATTTGTAAGGCTTAGCCGGTACGCGCGAGAATGCATTTCTTCAGAAGCCGTGATGTGTAAACATTTCGAGGATGGGCTGAATGATGATATAAAGTTGTATGTTGGCATTTTGGAAATCCGAGAATTTGTGGCACTTTTCGAGCGAGCTTGCAAAGCCGAAGAGCTCAGTATGGAGAAAAGAAAAGCTAAGGTGGGAGCAAAGGAGTTTCGTAAGAGGTCTTCGGGGAAGCCTTCCCATAGTCATCGAAAAAATTTAGAGATGGCTTAGGCTGGTCTAGAGACACTTCGGGCTTTTCTAGACGAGATCGCGATCGACCTTCTGTGAGCACACGAGTCACTTCGATCGCCAGTGTTGGAAATGATCGTCGAGACAGAACGGAGTACCAGTATTGTGGCAAATGGCATTCTGGAAGTTGTAGATTCCATGACCGCTCCTGTTACAAGTGCGGGTCAGTTGACCACTTTATCAAAGATTGCCCGAGATTGTCTGAACAGAATGTAAATCAGAGTGGGAAACCGAGTGCTACCACTGCTCGAGGTAGACCATCTAGAAACACGGGAAATGCTAGTGGTGGTCAAAGAGGATCTAGAGATGCTACGACCAGATCTGAGGCTCGTGCTCCTGCTAGGGCTTATGCTATCTGCGCATGACGCGAGGATGCTTCCTCGCCAGATGTTATTACTGGTACTTTTACTCTCTTTGATACTAATGTGATTGCTTTGATTGACCTGGTTCTACTCATTCTTATATATGCGAAACCTTAGCATCCATGCGACTTTACCTATTGAGTCTCTCGAGTTCGTAATTCGGTGTCAAATCCCTTGGGTCGTTCGTGCTTGTCGACAAAGTGTGTAAGAAATGCCCCCTAGTAATTCGAGGTTCCTGTTTTCCGGCGGACTTGATGCTTTTGCCGTTTGATGAATTTGATGTTATTCTTGGTTTGGATTGGTTGACCGTGCATGATGCGGTTGTGAATTGCAAAAACAAGACTATTGATTTGAGGTGCGCAAATAACGAGATAATCCGAGCTGAGTCTACGGACTTAAAGGGGTTGCCAACTGTAATATCAGCAATATTGGCCCAGAAATATGTAAGAAAGGGGTACGAAGCATACCTTGCGTATGTACTTGATGACAAATAGTTAGAAAAGAAACCCGAATCTATGCCGGTGGTTTGTGAATACCCGGATGTTTTTCCTGAAGAATTACCGGGTTTACCACCTGTTCGGGAGGTAGAGTTTGGTATTGAGCTTGTACCTGGGACTACGCCGATTTCGATAGCTCCGTATCGTATGGCACCAACCGAGTTAAAAGAGTTGAAAGCTCAGTTGCAAGAATTGACGGATAGAGGTTTCACTCGACCAAGTTTCTCACCTTGGGGTGCACCAGTATTGTTCGTGAAAAAGAAAGACGAAACCATGAGGTTGTGCATTGACTATCGTCAGCTGAATAAAGTGACGATAAAGAATAAATATCCGTTACCGCGTATTGATGATTTGTTTGATCAACTAAAGGGAGCCTCAGTGTTTTCAAAGATAGATTTGAGATTGGGTTAATACCAGTTGCGAATTCGAGATTCGGATATACCCAAAACTGCTTTCAGAACGAGATACGGTCACTACGAATTCTTAGTGATGCCGTTTGGGCTCACTAATGCCCCTGCGGTATTTATGGATTTGATGAATCGGATCTTTAGACCGTATTTGGATCGGTTTGTAGTTGTGTTTATCGATGATATTTTGGTCTATTCGGAAATGAAACCGATCATCTGAACACCGGGATTAGTGTTGCAAATTTTACGGGATAAGCGGTTATATGCTAAGTTCGATAAGTGTGAGTTCGGTTAAGAGATGTTAGCTTCTTGGGTCATGTGGTATCCGCGATCGGTATTTGAGTTGACCCGAGCAAAATTTCAGCCATACTTAGCTGGAAGCCTCGAGAAATATTCTTGAGGTTCGAGCTTTTTGGGACTTGCGGTTACTACCGACGGTTTGTAAAGGTTTCTCGATGATAGCCACACCCATGACGAAGCTACTTCAAAAGATGTTAAGTTCGAATGGACGGAAAAATGTCAAAAAAGTTTTGATCAACTGAAAACTTATTTGACTGAAGCTCCAATTTTAGTGCAGCCCGAATCAGGTAAAGAGTTTGTCATCTATAGTGACGCCTCCCTACTTGGGTTAGGTTACGTATTGATGCAAGAAGGTCGAGTTGTGGCCTATGCATCGAGACAATTAAAGCCACATGAGAAAAATTATCCGACCCATGATCTCGAATTAGCTACCATCGTATTCACCTTGAAAATATGGCGACATTACTTATTTGGTGAGAAGTGCCATGTATTTTCGGATCACAAAAGTCTCAAATATTTGATGACTCAAAGAGACTTGAATCTGCGACAAAGGCGTTGGCTTGAGTTGTTGAAAGATTATAAGCTTGTCATTGATTATCACCTGGGAAAGGCTAATGTGGTTGCGGACGCCTTAAGCCGGAAATCACTGTTTGCTTTACGAGCGATGAATGTACACTTGTCTGTTCTACCCGACAATGTGTTAGTAGCTGAATTAAAGGCCAAGCCATTATTGATTCATCAAATTCGTGAAGCTCAAAAAGTCGACGATGAATTGGTTGCAAAACGGGCTGAATGTGTTCCGAATATGGAATCCGAATTTCAAATTGATGATGACGATTGTTTGAGGTTCGAAGTTGGTTGTGTGTTCCAAGAAATTGAACTCATTTCAATGATTCGAGCGAAGCTCATTGTAGCCGAATGTCAATTCACCCGGAGTACGAAAATGTACAACGATCTGAGACGTCAGTTTTGGTGGCATGGTATGAAACGAGACATTTTCGATTTTGTTTCGAAGTGCTTAGTATGTCAGCAAGTGAAGGCGGAACATCAAGTGCCTACGGGTTTTCTTCAGCCGATCATGATACCTGAATGGAAATGGGAACGCGTCACGATGGATTTTGTATCTGGGTTGCCAATGTCGGCAAGTAAGAAAGATGTGATTTGGGTCGTTGTTGATAGACTGACTAAGTTGGCTCACTTTATCCCTGTACGTACGGATTTTTCATTGGATAAACTAGCTGAATTGTATGTTTCTCAGATTGTGAGATTACACGGGGTACCGATTTCTATTATGTCGGATAGAGATCCGAGATTCACCTCGCGATTTTGGAAGAAATTGCAAGAAGCTTTGGGTACCAAGCTGCATTTTAGCACCGCTTTTCATCCACAAACCGATGGTCAATCCTAGCGGATAATTCAGATACTTGAGGATATGTTGAGATGTTGCATCCTCGAGTTCAGTGGTTCGTGGGAGCGGTATTTACCTTTGATTGAATTCGCTTACAACAATAGTTTTCAATCAAGTATTAAGATGGCACCTTACGAGGCCTTGTACGGGCGTAAATGCCGTACACCATTGTTTTGGACCGAGCTCGGTGAAAGTAAAATTTTCGGAGTGGATTTGATTAAAGATGCTGAACAGAAAGTAAGAATAATTTGTGAAAGTCTGAAGGCAGCATCAGATCGTCAGAAGTCTTATGCAGATTTAAAATGAAGAGATATTGAGTATCAGGTGGGAGACAAAGTGTTTCTTAAGGTCTCACTGTAACACCCCGAACCCGAGACCGTTGCCGGTGTCGGACACGAGGGGTTAACAAGCCAAAACCACTTATGGCACCGACCAATTTGACATTCCAGCAAGCTGGAAAACTGCGTCGCTGTCGTCTTAAAAAGCATATCTCGAGTTTCACAACTCGGAAACTGATTCCATAAATTTTCCCTGAATTTAGACTCATATATCCATCCATGGATTTATTTCTAGAATTTTTGGTAGGGCCAATTGGTACATTTTATTAGTTAAAGTCACCCATGTTACAGGGGTCGACTACACTGACCTTCGCGCGTTACAACTTGAATATCTCTCTGTACAGGGTTTCAATACTGATGCCGTTTGTTTCTAATGAAACTAGACTCAAAAAGGAATCTTCACATATAAGGAATGACTTCTAATTCATTCTGGATAATTTATGGTAAATTTTCAAAGTCGCGTCAGGGGACCCAGAAACCGTTCTGGTCCTGTCTCACGAGAACTTTAATATCTCTCGGTATACTGTTCATATGATCGTTTCGTTACTTTCATATGAAAATAGACTCGTCAAGGTTAGATTGCATAATTTATTCAATAATTAACACCATTTCTACAAATTTTGATGATTTTTCACATCCACGTCACTGCAGCTGGCAGCATCTGTTTTTAAGGTAGGCTTTACCTATATTGTAGTTCCCATGGACCAACTATAGTCTAGTCATACTTAGGTCCACATATGATCATATTTAGCCATTCCAATGGCTGATCATGTGACCAACTCTCTCATTCCAAACCATAATCACATCATGAAACCAAATATAATTACAAACCACATATGGTCAAATTCCATACTCCACTTTTACGAACCATTTTCGCATGGTCGCACACATATACATCACAAAGTACTTAAAACAACCGAGGGTAGTCCTATACATGCCATATCCAAAACTCAACTAAAGGAGTACCAAAAGGGCTTTGATAGTGTGGTTGACTTCAACTTCTATGATCCCGAATCCGATCGCTAACGAGCAAAATCTATAAACAGAGAAACAAAGAAACGGAGTAAGCAATTTATGCTTAGTAAGTTTGAGCCATAATATACACACAACCAAAGCATAGCATTCAAGTAGCTAAACAATAATTCATATGCACAATTTCTCAAAGACATGCTTACTTCACAATCCCAACTCTCATGTTCATACACAAATAACGGCTTAGTTAATGCCGATAGCTCATTTATCATTGGGCGAATATTCATACGCACTTACTCATAGTGTGCAAAGCACACACAAAGCATACCTTGTTGTTGGGAACTTCACAGTGCATTAACTGAAAATTTTACAGCAAGCTTATAATTTTCAGATCACATACCTTCGGAGTTTAACCGGATATAGCTACTCGTTCAAACGCCTTCGGACATAGCCCGGTTATGGTAAGCCGCACAAATGCCTTGGGACTTAACCCGGATATCACAACTCGCACAATTGCCTTGGGCTTAGCCCGATATCATAGCTCGCACCATTGCCTTGGGCTTAGCCCGATATCACAACTCGCACAATTGCCTTGGGCTTAGCCCGATATCACAATCGCACATTCATACACATCTCTGTTTCAATTTCATAACAAACTTTTATGCACAATTTACTTAATCAAGAATATCATTTCGGCTCAATGGCCACATACAAGGGCACAATTTCGATTGCTTATTACTTCGTTCAATTGAATCAAAATCTAAGTTTCGATACTCGAAAACTTACCTCGGATGTTGTCGAACGATTCCGATGGCTATTCGACTACTTTTTTCCTTCCCTTTATCGGATTTAGCTCCCCTTTGCTCTTGAGCTTAATTTAACAAATAAATTGATTCAATCATTTGAGTATCGAAAAGAAGAACTCAAGGCACTTAGCCCACATATATTCACTAGACATTAAAGTCACATAAGTACGGAATTCATGAATCGACTCAACACACAAAGCCTTCAACATGCTTACTCATGGCCGAACAACACAACCTCTTAGGCACTCATTCATGGCCGATTATGCATGTTGATGTTGAGGCCAATTACATGTTTAACACCACACATGAATGGCACACATTTTACTAGCTAATGCTTTACATATTGTAGCTCAATACTTATAATATAGCATCAAGCACTCATATGGTCGATTATACTTAGTCATACTTGCACCAAATCAACAATAAATTCCAAGATTTTCACATCATATGTGTACTAGGCCGAATGTACTTGCAATTTCACAAACATTCTTCAAAATTTTCTTCTTTAAACAAACATGTTTATCACTTACTTCATAACCAAAACATCATGTGCAAACATATATACACATATAGGTGCAAGGTCAATTCTCAAGGTGTTAACAACCATCCAAAACACAATTTTAACTATCATGCAAGAAGCATAAACCATGCTCATGAGCATACCATGGCCAAACACCTCACACACCATACCCTTTTAAATTTTTGGTGATGGTTAAACAAAGGATTCAATGTCTTACTCAAGAATGCTAAAAGAAATTTCAAGAGTAGTCAATCCATCATTGCATGCATCATCAACAAGCTTCACATTTAGCATGCAATGGCTTTAACACAATATCAACCTTGGCCAAATACCATTTCCATGGCACAACAAGGACTTGAACCATGGCTAACATGAACATCAAGTTAGCAACTAAAACATGCATGAATCTCATGACACAACCTCAAACATACCTTAATCTTGAAGCAAGTATAGCCAAATCTCCTTCTAGATCTCTTCTAAACCAAAAATGGAGCAAAAATCCCTCCTTCTTCCTTAGTTTTGGCTCCAAGAAAGGATGAACAAATTTTTTTCTTTCTTTCTCTACAACTCACGGCAATGGGGGGAAGATACCACACTCACACACATTTTTTTTTCATTCTTTTCTTACCCATACACCTTTGTTTATTATTTCTCCCTAATGCACCAACAAAACATGTTTCATGACATGTTTAGCCCATCCTCTCTTGCCATGGCCGGCCACCACCTATAAAAAGGGGGAATTTGACATGCAAGTCCATTGTTTTGCATGCATGCTTTAATTAGTCATCACACATTTCCCTATCGTACTTTCAAAGTTCACTACTAAGTTCTTTCTAGTGAAATTCACCTTTATAACACTAAATCAATCATAAAAAATGTCACACACAAATTAACACATATCATAGGCATCAAAATAAATTTTAAATTATTTTTATGCCTCGTTTTTGTGGTCCCGAAACCACATTCTGACTAGGGTCAATTTTGGGCTGTCACAACTCTCCCCCACTTAAGAAATTTTCGTCCCCGAAAATCTTACCGGTAAATAGGGTTGGGTATCGCTCTTTCATAGAGTTCTCGGTTTCCCAAGTAGCTTCTTCTATCCCGTGTTTGAGCCATAACACTTACACTAGCGGAACCCGCTTGTTTCGCAACTCTTTCACTTTACGTGATAGGATACGAATCGGTTCTTCCTCATAACTCATATTGGCTTGTATTTCAACCTCTGATGGACTAATCACGTGCGATGGATCAGATCTATAGCGTCGAAGCATCGAAACATGAAAGACATCGTGAATCTTTTCGAGTTCAAGGGGCAAAATCAAACGATATGCAACTGGACCGACTCGCTCGGATATCTCATATGGCCCAATGAACCTCGGGCTCAACTTGCCCTTACGGCCAAATCTGAGTATCTTTTTCCAAGGCGAAACCTTGAGAAACACTTTATCTCCCACCCGATGCTCGATGTCTTTACGCTTCAGATCCGCGTACGACTTCTGACAATCGGAGGCTATCTTCAGACTTTCACGGATTACTTTCACTTTCTGTTCAACATCTCTAATCAAATCCACCCCGAAAATTTTGCTTTCACCGAGCTTAGTCCAAAACAATGGTGTACGGCATTTACGACCGTACAAAGCCTCGTAGGGTGCCATCTTAATACTTGATTGAAAACTATTGTTGTAAGCGAATTCAATCAAAGGCAAATATCGTTCCCATGAACCACTGAACTCGAGGATGCAACATCTTAACATATCCTCAAGTATCTGAATTATCCGCTCGGATTGACCATCGGTTTGGGGTGAAAGGCGGTCTTGAAATGTAGCTTGGTACCCAAAGCTTCTTGCAACTTCTTCCAAAATCGCGAGGTAAATCTCGGATCTCTATCCGACACGATGGAAATAGGCACCCCGTGTAATCTCACAATCTGAGAAACGTACAATTCGGCTAGTTTTTCCATTGAAAAATCCGTACGTACGGGGACAAAGTGAGCCGACTTAGTCAATCTATCTACCACGACCCAAACCGCATCCTTCTTACTCGCTGACAATGGCAGTCCGGATACAAAGTCCATGGTGACTCGATCCCATTTCCACTCGGGTATTGTGATCGGCTGAAGTAATCTTGAAGGCACTTGATGTTCCGCTTTCACTTGTTGACATATTAAACATCTCGAAACAAAGTCGGAGATGTCTCATTTCATACCATGCCACCAAAACTGACGTTTCAAATCGTTGTACATCTTCGTACTCCCCGGGTGGATTGCCATTCGGCTACAATGGGCTTCGTTCAGAATTATCGAAATAAGTTCCGAATTCTTTGGAACACACAGACGACTTTTGAACCTCAAACAATCGTCATCATCGATTTGAAACTCTGAGTCCTTGTTCGGAACACACTCAGCCCGTTTTGCAGCCAACTCGTCGTCGACTTTCTGAGCTTCACGAATTTGATGTATCAATAATGGTTTGGCTCTAACACATTGTCGGATCGAACAGACAAGTGCACATTCATCGCTCGTAAAGCGAATAATGATTTACGACTTAAGGCATCCGCAACCACATTCGCCTTTCCCGGTGATAGTCAATGACCAGCTCATAATCCTTTAACAGCTCGAGCCAACGTCTTTGTCGCAGATTTAAGTCTCTTTGAGTCATCAAATATTTGAGACTTTTATGATCCGAATACACATGGCACTTCTCACCAAATAAGTAATGTCGCCATATCTTTAAAGGCGAATACGATGGCAGCCAATTCGAGATCATGTGTCGGATAATTTTTCTCATGTGGCTTTAATTGCCTCGACGCATAGGCCACAACTCGACCTTCTTACATCAATACGCAACCTAACCCAAGTAGGGAGGCGTCACTATAGATGACAAACTCTTTGCCAGATTCGGGTTGCACTAGAATTGGGGCTTCCGTCAAATAAGTTTTCAGTTGATCGAAACCTTTCTGACATTTCTCCGTCCATTCGAACTTAACATCCTTTTGGAGTAGCTTCGTCATTGGCGTGGCTATCGTTGAGGAACCTTTTACAAATCGTCGGTAATAACCGGCAAGCCCCAAAAAGCTCCAAACCTCAGTAATATTTCTCGGAGGCTTCCAATTAAGTATGGCTGAAATTTTGTTCGGGTCGACTCAAATACCCGATGTAGATACCGCATGACCCAAGAAGCTAACCTCTCTTAACCCAAACTCACACTTGCTGAACTTAGCATATAACTGCTTATCCCGTAAAATTCGCAACACTATCCTCAGGTGTTCAGCGTGTTCGGTCTCATTTTTCGAATAGACCAAAATGTCATCAATGAAGACAACTACGAACCGATCCAAATATGGTCTGAAGATCCGATTCATCAAATCCATAAATACCGCAGGGGCATTAGTAAGCCCAAACGGCATCACTAGGAACTCGTAGTGACCATATCTCGTTCTGAAGGCAGTCTTGGGTACGTCCGAATCTCGAATTCACAACTGATAATAGCCCGATCTCAAATCTATTTTCGAGAACACTGAGGCTCCCTTCAGTTGATCGAACAAATCGTCGATACGTGGTAACGGATATTTGTTCTTTATCGTCGCTTTACTAAGCTGACGATAGTCGATGCACAGCCTCATGGTTCCATCCTTCTTTTTCACAAACAACACTGGCGCACCCCAAGGTGAAAAACTCGGACGAGCAAAACCTCTATCCACCAATTCTTGCAACTGAGCTTTCAACTCCTTTAATTCCGTTGGTGCCATACGATACGGAGCTATCGAAATTGGAGTGGTACCAGGTACCAATTCGATGCCAAACTCTATTTCCCGAACAGGTGGTAAACCCGGCAATTCTTCAGGGAAAACATCCGGGTATTCACAAACCACTGGCACAGATTCGGGTTTCCTTTCTAACTCCTTGTCATCTAGTACATACGCAAGGTACGCTTCGCACCCTTTTCTTACATATTTCTGGGCCAACATTGCTGATATTACAGCTGGCAACCCCTTTAAGTCCGTAGACTCAACCCGAATTATCTCGTTATTCGCGCACCTCAGATCGATAGTCTTGCTTTTGCAATTTACAATCGCATCGTGCATGGTCAATCAATCCAAACCATGAATAACGTCGAATTCGTCGAACGGCAAAAGCATCAAGTCCGCCGGAAAACAAGAACCTCGAAATACTAGGGGACTTTTCTTACACACTTTGTTGACAAGCACGTAATGACCCAAGGGGTTTGACACCCGAATTACAAACTCAGTAGACTCTATAGGCAAAGTCTTACTGGATGCTAAGGTTTCGCATATATAAGAATGAGTAGAATCAAGGTCAATCAAAGCAATCACATTAGTATCGAAAAGAGTGAATGTACCGGTAATGACATCTGGTGAAGCAGCATCCTCGCGTGCACATATGGCATAAGTCCTAGCAGGAGCGCGAGCCTCGGGTCTTGTTGTAGCATCTCTCGACCCTCTCTGACCGCCACTAGCATTGCCCGCATTTCTAGATGGCCTACCTCGAGCAGTGGTAGCACCCGGGTTTCCACTTTGACTTACATTTTGTTCAAGCAACCTCGGGCAATCCTTGATAAAGTGGTCGGCCGATCTGCACTTGTAACAGGAGCGGTCACAGAATCTACAACTTCCAGAATGCCATTTGCCGCAATACTGGCACTCCGTTCTCTCTCGACGATCATTTCCACCTCTAGCGATCAAAGTGACTCGCGTGCCCATAGGGGGTCGATCGCGGTCTCGTCTAGAAAAGCCCGAAATGTCTCTAGACCGGCCTAAGCCATCTCTAAATTTCTTTGATGACTGTGGGAAGGGCTTCCCCGAAGACCTCTTACGAAACTCCCTTGCTCCCACTTCAGCTTTTCTTTTCTCCATACTGAGCTCCTCGGCTTTGCACGCTCGCTCGACAAGAGCCACGAACTCTCGGATTTCCAAAATGCCAACATACAACTTTATATCATCGTTCAGTCCATCTTCGAAGCGTTTACACATCGCAGCTTCTGAAGAAATGCATTCGCGCGCGTACCGGCTAAGCCTCACAAATTTTTGTTCGTGGTCGGTAACCGACATGGAACCTTGTTTAAGTTCAAGAAATTCCTTCCGTTTTTGATCCATAAATCTCTGACTGATATACTTCTTTCGGAACTCGGTTAGAAAGAACTCCCAAGTTACTTGCTCTCTAGGCACAACAGAAGTCAGAGTACTCCACCAATAGTAGGCGGAATCGCGTAGCAAGGAGATAGTACACTTTAAGCATTCATCGGGTGTGCAAGATAGCTCATCGAGCACCCGGATAGTGTTGTCCATCCAAAATTCAGCTTGCTCGGCATCGTCATCATCCGTAGCTTTAAATTCAGTGGCCCCATGTTTTCGAATCCTGTCGACTGGGGGCTTACTTGACCTTATTTGGTCATTTACCGGAGGTGTTGTAGGTGCGGGGGTTGCATTAGTCGGGAATGGAGGTTGTGGAACAGCCGTGTTAATTCGAATGTATTGGTTGAACCAATCATTCATCACGCTATAAAAGGCTTGCCTAGCCTCATCATTCGGATTGCTGGCAATAGGTTGAGAGTCCGCCGGCGCTGTCCCTTGCGCAGGAGCAGGCGCCACACTCTCCTCATCATCAGCTATTGCTCGGTTGGGATCGAGATCCATTGCTATAAACAAACACAAATTCAAATTGTCAGAAATCACCACACTATCAATTCATCACTTAATGGCATGTATAGCTAGACCCCAAACATATCACGGTAGTCCTAGAATCGACTAAACCGTAGCTCTGATACCAATAAAATTGTAACACCCCAAACCCGAGACCGTTGCCGGTGTCGGACACGAGGGGTTAACAAGCCAAAACCACTTATGGCACCGACCAATTTGACATTCCCAGGCAAGCTGGAAAACTACGTCGCTGTCGCCTTAAAAAGCATATCTCGAGTTTCACAACTCGGAAACTGATTCCGTAAATTTTCCCTGAATTTAGACTCATATATCCATCCATGGATTTATTTCTAGAATTTTTGGTCGGGCCGATTGGTACAGTTTATTAGTTAAAGTCACCCATGTTACAGGGGTCGACTACACTGATCTTCGCGCATTACAAGTTGAATATCTCTCTGTACAGGGTTTCAATACTGATGCTGTTTGTTTCTAATGAAACTAGACTCAAAAAGGAATCTGCACATATAAGGCATGACTTCTAATTCTTTCTGGATAATTTATGGTAAATTTTCAAAGTCGTGTCAGGGGACCCAGAAACCGTTCTGGTCCTGTCTCACGAGAACTTTAATATCTCTCGGTATACTGTTCATATGATCGTTTCATTACTTTCATATGAAAATAGACTCGTCAAGGTTCGATCGCATAATTTATTCACTAATTAACACCATTCCTACAAATTTTGGTGATTTTTTCACATCCACGTCACTGCAGCTAGCAGCATCTGTTTTTAAGGTAGGCTTTACCTATATTGTAGTTCCCATGGACCAACTATAGTCTAGTCATACTTAGGTCCACATATGATCATATTTAGCCATTCCAATGGCTGATCATGTGACCAACTCTCTCATTCCAAACCATAATCACATCATGAAACCAAATATAATTACAAACCACATATGGTCAAATTCCATACTCCACTTTTACGAACCATTTTCGCATGGCACACACATATACATCACAAAGTACTTAAAACAACCGAGGGTAGTCCTATACATGCCATATCCAAAACTCAACTAAAGGAGTACCAAAAAGGGCTTTGATAGTGTGGTTGACTTCAACTTCTATGATCCCGAATCCGATCGCTAACAAGCAAAATCTATAAACAGAGAAACAAAGAAACGGAGTAAGCAATTTATGCTTAGTAAGTTTCGAGCCATAATATACACACAACCAAAGCATAGCATTCAAGTAGCTAAACAATAATTCATATGCACAATTTCTCAAAGACATGCTTACTTCACAATCCCAACTCTCATGTTCATACACAAATAACGGCTTAGCTAATGCCGATAGCTCATTTATCATTGGAGCGAATATTCATACGCACTTACTCATAGTGTACAAAGCACACACAAAACATACCTTGTTGTTGGGAACTTCACAAGTGCATTAACTGAAAATTTTACAGAAAGCTTATAATTTTCAGATCACATACCTTCGGAGTTTAACCGGATATAGCTACTCGTTCAAATGCCTTCGGGACATAGCCCGGTTATGGTAACCCGCACAAATGCCTTCGGGACTTAACCCGGATATCACAACTCGCACAATTGCCTTCGGGCTTAGCCCGGATATCATAGCTCGCACCATTGCCTTCGGGCTTAGCCCGGATATCACAACTCACACAATTGCCTTCGGGCTTAGCCCGGATATCACAATTCGCACATTCATACACATCTCTGTTTCAATTTCATAACAAACTTTTATGCACAATTTACTTAATCAAGAATATCATTTCGGCTCAATGGCCACATACAAGGGCACAATTTCGATTGCTTATTACTTCGTTCAATTGAATCAAAATCTAAGTTTCGATACTCGAAAACTTACCTCGGATGTTGTCGAACGATTCCGATGGCTATTCGACTACTTTTTTCCTTCCCTTTATCGGATTTAGCTCCCCTTTGCTCTTGAGCTTAATTTAACAAATAAATTGATTCAATCATTTGAGTATCGAAAAGAAGAACTCAAGGCACTTAGCCCACATATATTCACTAGACATTAAAGTCACATAAGTACGAATTCATGAATCGACTCAACACACAAAGCCTTCAACATGCTTACTCATGGCGAACAACACAACCTCTTAGGCACTCATTCATGGCCGATTATGCATGTTGATGTTGAGGCCAATTACATGTTTAACACCACACATGAATGGCACACATTTTACTAGCTAATGCTTTACATATTGTAGCTCAATACTTATAATATAGCATCAAGCACTCATATGGTCGATTATACTTAGTCATACTTGCACCAAATCAACAATAAATTCCAAGATTTTCACATCATATGTGTACTAGGCCGAATGTACTTGCAATTTCACAAACATTCTTAAACATTTTCTTCTTTAAACAAACATGTTTATCACTTACTTCATAACCAAAACATCATGTGCAAACATATATACACATATAAGTGCAAGGCCGAATTCTCAAGGTGTTAACAATCATCCAAAACACAATTTTTAACTATCATGCAAGAAGCATAAACCATGCTCATGAGCATACCATGGCCAAACACCTCACACACCATACCCCTTTTAAATTTTTGGTGATGGTTAAACAAAGGATTCAATGTCTTACTCAAGAATGCTAAAAGAAATTTCAAGAGTAGTCAATCCATCATTGCATGCATCATCAACAAGCTTCACATTTAGCATGCAATGGCTTTAACACAATATCAACCTTGGCCAAATACCATTTCCATGGCACAACAAGGACTTGAACCATGGCTAACATGAACATCAAGTTAGCAACTAAAACATGCATGAATCTCATGACACAACCTCAAACATACCTTAATCTTGATGCAAGTATAGCCAAATCTCCTTCTAGATCTCTTCTAAACCAAAAATGGAGCAAAAATCCCTCCTTCTTCCTTAGTTTTGGCTCCAAGAAAGGATGAACAAATTTTTTTCTTTCTTTCTCTACAACTCACGGCAATGGGGGGAAGATACCACACTCACACACATTTTTTTTCATTCTTTTCTTACCCATACACCTTTGTTTATTATTTCTCCCTAATGCACCAACAAAACATGTTTCATGACATGTTTAGCCCATCCTCTCTTGCCATGGCCGGCCACCACCTATAAAAATGGGGAATTTGACATGCAAGTCCATTGTTTTGCATGCATGCTTTAATTAGTCATCACACATTTCCCTATCGTACTTTCAAAGTTCACTACTAAGTCCTTTCTAGTGAAATTCACCTTTATAACACTAAATCAATCATCAAAAATGTCACACACAAATTAACACATATCATAGGCATCAAAATAAATTTTAAATTATTTTTATGCCTCGGTTTTGTGGTCCCGAAACCACATTCTGACTAGGGTCAATTTTGGGCTGTCACACTCACCTTGGAAAAAGATACTCAGATTTGGCCGTAAGGGCAAGTTGAGTCCGAGATTCATTGGGCCGTACGAAATCTCCGAACGAGTTGGTCCAGTTGCATATAGGTTGCTTTTACCCCCTGAACTCGAAAGGATCCACAACGTTTTTCATGTTTCGATGCTTCAACGTTACCGATTCGATCCTTCGCACGTAATAAACCCCTCCGAGGTCGAAATTCAAGCCGATATGAGTTATGAAGAAGAACCGATTCGTATCCTAGCTCGTGAAGTGAAAGAGTTGCGAAACAAAAGGGTTCCGTTAGTGAAAGTGTTATGGCTCAAACACGGGATCGAAGAGGCTACTTGGGAACCCGAGAACTCTATGAGAGAGCGATACCCAAACCTATTTACCGGTAAGATTTTCGGGGACGAAAATTTCTTAAGTGGGGGAGAGTTGTGAAGCCCTATAGTGACCCTAGTCGGAAAGCGGTTTCGGGACCGCTAAACTGAGTCACCAAATTATTTGAATGTGATATTTATGGTCTAAAATATGTGAATATGAATGTGCGAAAATTTTAAGCTTCGATTTAGTTAATTGCATGTGAATGTAGTACATAGGACTTGTGTGACACTTTTGAAATGTGATAGGCTAATCTACAAGGATCTAATAGTGCATGTAATCAAAAGGGAGGACTTGCATGTCAATTTTCCCCCCTAATTAGTAGTGGCCGGCCATGAACATGGGTGGACAAAATGTTATGGCTAAAAAACATGTCATAGACATGTTGGGTTAATGCATTATGTAAGGAATAATAAAATAAAGAACATGGGCAATAAAGTATTAGTGTTAGTAGGATGAGAAAAAAAAAAAAAAGAAAGAATGTGTGTGATTGTTTCCCCCCCTTGCCGTGAGTTGAAGGAAAGAAAACAAAAAAAAAAGTGTTCATCCTTGAATATCTTTGGCCGAAAGTTTTAAGGAGAAAGGAAGAAGAAAGGTTGAAGAGGTTCGGTCATGCATGTAACTAGGCTAAGGTATGTTTGATGTTGTGCCATGAGATTCATGCATGTTTTAGTTGTTAGCTTGAGTTCTAGCTAGCCCATGGTTCAAATCTTTGCTATGTCTTGGAGATGGTATTCGGCTAAGGTGGATTGGTGTTGATGTCATTTACATGCTAAAAATGAAGCTTTGTAATGATGCATGTGATAGTGGATTGATGACTTTTGAATCTTCTTTTTAGCATTTTTGAGTGAGACATTAAGTTCTTTGTTTAACCATGACCAAAATTGAAATGGTATGGTGTTGTGATGCATTCGGCCATGGTAGAAAGTAGAGGAGAAATATGGTTGTTATTCACGTTGTTTGGATGAGAAATGGTAGTAAGGTGAAGAGCAAATGTTAATGTTTGATTTACTAGTGTGTATATGTGTATTAGCCGAGTTTTGAATTTGAAACAAATGGTATGTAGTCAATACAAGCAACCATATTTGTAGGAAGTATTAAGCATATAATCGGCCTCAACCTAGACATGTATATCCGGCCACATGAAATAGATTTGTGTTGTATGTGTTCGGTTAGAGGCAAGCATATTGATGCTTTTATCTTGACTTAGAAAATTCGGAAAAGGGGAATATTAGCTAATATGTTGAATTCGATTCGTGATTTCGTACATATGTGACTCTAATGTCTAATGTATATATGGGCTAAGTACCTTGAGCTTCTCTTTTGATGTTCAAATGAATTGTGTTAAATTGCTTAATGTGATTAAAAATGCGCATGACCATTGTGTATTTGAGCTAAAGGGTGGCCATATGACCTATTAAACTCCTTGTCATATTCGGCCATAAGCTAGCATAATGAGACTTTAATAAGTTAAATTTGTTTGAATTAGCTCAAGAGCTTAGAGGACCACAGTTGGATAAGGGAAAGGAAAAAGTTATCGAATAGCCGCCGAAATCGTTCGACCACATCCGAGGTAAGTTTTCGAGTAATGGAACTTAGATTATGATTTGATTAGATCATGTTTTAAGCAAATCAAAATCATGCTCTTTGTATGTGGCTATTGAGCCGAAATTGCAAGTGTGATAAGTGTCTTGTGTTTGAGCTTTGGTAATGAAAATGAAATACGAATGTGTCATGATTTAGTGATAAACGTGCATGGTTATTCGAATGATGTCCGGGCTAAGTCCCGAAGGCTTTGTGCTAAGTGACTATATCTGGACTAAGATCCAAAGGCATTTGTGCGAGTTACTAATTCGGGCTAAGCCCAAGGCATTGGTGCGAGTTACTAAATCCGGTTAAGTCCCAAGGCATTTGTGCGAGTTACTATAACCGGGCTATGTCCCAAGGCATTTGAACGAGTAGCTATATCCGGTTAAATTCAAGGTACGTGATTCGGGAATGAGCGATCTTGCTGTAAAAAAAATTTTCGAGTTAATACTCTTGTAAAATCCCAACAATGAGGTATGTTTCAGTATGTGCATTGGAATAGTTGATTCCTTCAATAATATTCGCTCGATCGAGTAATGAGCTTCCGTATTTGGCTAAGATGATCCCTTATGTATGAATATAGGGGTTGGAATGTGAAGTAGGAATGATTTGAGAATATGTATATATGGAATTATCCGTTTAGTTATATGAATGCTATACTTGATTGCGCTTAAATTCTTTGCTCAAAACTTACTAAGCATTTAATGCTTACTCTGTTTATTTAATTCTCTGCTTTATAGATTTTGGTTCTTCACTATCGGACTCGGGATTTTTGAAGTCAAGTCGCCCACACTATCAAAGCTCCTTTTGGTATAATTTTGGTTGAACTTTGAAATGGCATGTATAGGACTACCCTTTTGTTGTTGGTCATGTACCCTTCGGTTTTGTGTAAATTTGGATAGCCATGCGAAAATGGCTTAAATATACTTTGATCATAGCATTATAATCGTTTTGTATGTTGTCCGTCGAGAGGTATGGAAATGTTGGTAACGGTTAGCCATGGGAATGGTTATTCATGATCACTTTTGGAATATGTATGACAAACTCTAGTTGATCCATGGAGGATCATGAAATAGGTAAAGTTTACCTTAAAAATAGATGCTGGCAGCAGCAGTGATGTGGATGTGAAAAATCACTAAAAATAGTAGGAATGGAATTAAATAGTGAATAAATTATGTAATCGAACCTTGATGAATCTATTTTCATAGGAAAGTAACGAAACATTCATATGAATAGTATATTATGAGATGTTAAAGTTTTCATGAGACAGGGCCAGAACGGTTTCTGGATCCCCTGATCTAACTTTGGAAATTCATTATAAATTAACCAGAGATATTTAGAAGTCATGCCATATATGTATAGATTCCTTTTTGAGTCTAGTTTCTATAGAAACAAACAACATCAGTATTGAAGCCCTGTACAGGGAGATATCCTAATTGTAATGCATGAAGGTCAGTGTAGTCACACCCTGTAACAGGGGAGACTTTAACTAATAAACTGTACTAATTGGCCCGACCAAAAATTCTAGAAACAAATCTGCAGATGGACATATGAGTCTAGTTTCAAGGAAAAATTACGAAACTGATTTTCGAGTCGCAGTTAGCCAACTGCCTGGAAATTTTTAAAATGGACTGTGAAAGTAAATGAATTAAGTCGGTTAGCACCTCGTGTTCGACTCCGGCAACGGTCTCGGGTACGGGGTGTTACATCATGCACTTGGTTGTCCAAACATTGCAGCTTACCAAAAACATTAATCGATTTACCTCACGAGCATTCGCACACTCGCAAATCTACAAAATACCGGTTTTCGGCATTTCGACTTTTCGGCTTTTGCCGATCTAGACTAAGAAAGAGGGTGTTAGTTACACACCTGTTTGCGACGATATGCTGACGAGATCCACACACGAACCACCTACAATTGGATTACTAACACGTTAATCTAACTATTCAAATACAAACTATGTATTAACCCCTTACAATATTCGGCCAACCACACCTACAGATCATAGTAAGCTTATAAGAAATCAATAAGCAACTCATTAACAAATTTTTGTCAATGTTTACCACATAATCATAATTTCACTGCAAGCTGTCTTCCTAAGCAACAGTCACTAAATTATTTATAACTGGAGCTACGAAACTCCAAATCAAGTTCTGTTAATTTTCCCTGAAAATAGACTCATATATCTTCTATCCATAAAATTTTCAGAATTTTTGGTTTAGCCAATAAATACCAGATTTTTCTCAAAGTTTCCTATGTTTCACTATTTGACTAATCTGACCACTCTTCATTACGAATCAAATTTCTCATTGTACAGAATTCAAAATATGTTCTTGTTTATTTCATTAGAAACTACACTCAATAAGCTTTAATTACATAATTTATTCAGCTTCTAATTCATCTCCCAAAATTTATGGTGATTTTCCAAAGTCACATTACTACTGCTGTCCCAAGCAGATTTATTACCAAATCACTCTTTCACACATACCTTGCATGCATGTTATTTAAACATGTATATCACCAATCAATCATCACATATCTATGATTTTACTTAAGAATAATCTCCATTTCATCATTTTAAAGCACAACATGTTAGCTGATTTTTCCCTTTAACATCTAAGGCACATGCATGCTCATTTGTTTGGCTCAACTTCACCTATCTTCCATTTTTTTCATCAAAAGAACATGAAACAACAACCATTTCCTTCATTTTAATTTATGACTAAATGCTCACAACACAACTAAAAACCAAAATATGCTTCAAGAGTTAAGGTAGAATCAAGAAGAACTCATGAACATCAAGATAGAAGCCAACTACCATGAACTTACCTTTAATTTTCTTCCCCAAGTGACCGAACACTCAAGAGCTTTCTCCTTTCCTTTCTCTTCTCTAACTTTCAGCTATGATGAACAAAGATGGACAAAACTTTGTTCTTTTCACCCCTTTTTCTTTTAATAAAACTTCATATTTCATCCATTTAATTCTTTAATACAAAAGACATGAAATTCTTATCATGAAACATTTACCTAACCCATTATCATGAAACATTTACCTAACCCATTATCATGGAACATTTACCTAACCTATTATCAATTTGTATCAATTTGTACCATAAATTATGGATATCAAGTGTACATTTTGTCTACAACAACATGATGGCTGGCCACTTCATGTAAAATGGGAGGTTTGTCATGCAAATCCTCCTATTTTGCACTCCTATTTATTTGGTCACTTCAATTTAGCCTATAGCATTTTCAAACATTTTCACATAGGTCCTATTTCATAATTTCACTCACAAATGACAAAATTAAAGCATGAAATTTTGCCAACATTCACAAATTCGAAAATTGGGCGTTACAACTCTACCCCTTAAAGAAATTTCGCCTCGAAATTTACTCGATCCAAATAGTTGAGGGTATTGTTGACGATAGTCTTTTCTCGATTCCCAAGTAGCTTCTTCCCTTCCATGATTACGCCACAGTACTTTTACCAACGGAACCGACTTCCTTCTTAGAACTTTAACCTCTCGATCTAAAATTTGTATGGGTTCTTCCTCAAAGGTCAAACCAGTCCATACTTCAATCTCCTCCACTAGCACAACATGTGAGGGATCCGATCGATATCGTCTTAACATAGAAACATGAAAGACGTCATGGATTCTGTCTAACTCTGGTGGTAACTCTAACTGATACGCTACTGGCCCTACCCGCCTAAGAACTCGATAAGGCCCTATAAACCGCGGACTCAATTTACCTTTCTTGCCGAATCTCAAGATCTTCTTCCAAGGTGAAACCTTTAAGAAAACCATATCCCCAACTGCGAACTCTATCTCTTTGCGCTTTAGATCCGCATACTACTTCTGTCTATCAGATGCCTCCTTTAATCGATCTCTTATCAACTTAACCTTACTTTCAGTATCTACCACCAACTCCGGTCCAAGCACTTGTCGTTCACCCAACTCTGTCCAACATGTAGGCGTACGACATCTCCGCCCATAAAGTGCCTCATATGGAGCCATCTGAATACTTGCTTGGTAGCTGTTATTGTATGCAAACTCCGCCAATGCCAAGTAGTCTGTAGCACCCCAAACTCGGCCCAGACGTTATGGCCGGATCCGACATGCCACATCGAAGTGTTCAAAACATTTTATATTGTTGATCCAGAAAGACTTAATTAGTGTTTTAAAAGATAATTTCATTATAGGTTAAAGTGAATGGAAGCTGTGCACCAGGTAGGAAACCGGAAAAGATGTGGCGAGTCCATCGGACTGCTTAAGTACCAAGCTCCCTTCGGATCCAATCCTAGACATGCATACCGCCATTGCCACACCTTAACGTCATGGATATTTCTAGGAAACCGATTTGATTAAGTCATTTTTAGGAAAAGTGATTAATTTTGGAAAATGTTTTCATTGAGGAAGCTTTGCTTGTTGTCGTGTTATTTTGAAATCAACTATTGTTTTTGAAAAGGCGCCCTAAAG
This sequence comes from Gossypium arboreum, assembly GCF_025698485.1. Classification (NCBI taxonomy): domain Eukaryota; kingdom Viridiplantae; phylum Streptophyta; class Magnoliopsida; order Malvales; family Malvaceae; genus Gossypium; species Gossypium arboreum. The sequence goes on from NC_069079.1 coordinate 61,314,469, forward strand.
CTATCCAATTTCAACAGTTAAAATAAGTATTACCTATCTTAGTAATACATATTAAAAACCATCAAAAATAAATAAGCGGCCTTATTACATTTAAAAGCCCAAAACCTCAAACGTAATTAAAAGGATGTCCACTCACGAGAAGAAAATCAAACTTTCGAATGGGTGGCCACTCAAATTCTCTCACGACTCCAAGCCCACTATGGTTGGGGATTTCTGCGTGGATGAAAATAAAAGGGGTGAGTTTGGGGAAACTCGATGTAAAGAAAACCCATTCAAAGCCCAAGTCACTCAAGCCCATTGGGCCTAAGCCCATTCAGTAATAAGTGGTCTGGGCGAGCCATTTTCAGATTACAATAAAGCGGGCCTTAGCCCTTATTCAGATAATGATATAGCCCATAGGCCCATTTCAAAATACATGCAACATCAAGAAACATATGCAAGCCCATTCGGGAGACTACTCAACCCACCAACCACTACACTCCACCCGTACCACCATACACTCCATGTGGGAATAGCTCAACCCACCCAAACACTCTCTGATTCTTGCCTTGCTGCTCGATTAACGATAAATTGAGGCAAAGCCTTGATGCGTAGACAAGCCACTTTTAGTACTTCCTCCGTCAATATCCCAGTCCCATGCATCGATAATAACAACATGACATGCAGAAATAACAACAATCAAACATGCATTTAGGTCAATTTAACCTAGGGGTATTTGGTAATTTATCTCTTAGGGGTAAAGCGTAAATTTTCCACTTTTAAAGGTATTTCAGTAATTTATCTATTTTAGGGTTTTCATACATATTCCTACTTTTCACGTACTAACGTAATCACGTATCGAGGGTTCTTACCGAATTGGGCCGTTGGCCCATCATTCCAATTTTGGCCCATTAAGCCCAAAAATATCGAGGCACGTAAATCATGCACTTTGCGGTCCAAACATTGCAGCTTACCTAAAACATTAATCGATTTACCTCACGAGCATTCGCACACTCAAAATCTACAAAATACCGATTTTCGGCATTTCGACTTTTCGACTTTTGTCGATCTAGACTAAGAAAGAGGGTGTTAGTTACACACTGCTTTGCGACGATATCTTGTGAGATCCACACACGAACCTCCTACAATTGGATTACTAACACGTTAATCTAACTATTCAAATACAAACTACGTATTAACCCCTTACAATATTCGGCCAACCACACCTACAGATCATAGTAAGCTTATAAGAAATCAATAAGCAACTCATTAACAAATTTTTGTCAATGTTTACCACATAATCATAATTTCACTGCAAGCTGTCTTCCTGAGCAACAGTCACTAAATTATTTATAACTGGAGCTATGAAACTCCAAATCAAGTTCCGTTAATTTTCCCTGAAAATAAAATCATATATCTTCTATCCATAAAATTTTCAGAATTTTTGGTTTAGCCAATCAATACCAGATTTTTCTCAAAGTTTCCCATGTTTCACTGTTTGACTAATCTGACTACTCTTCATTACGAATCAAATTTCTCATTGTACAGAATTCAAAATATGTTCTCATTTATTCCATTTGAAACTAGACTCATTAAGCTTTAATTACATAATTTATGCAGCTTCTAACTCATCTCCCACAATTTATGGTGATTTTCCAAAGTCACGTTACTACTGCTGTCCAAGCAGATTTATTACCAAATCACTCTTTCACACCTAACTTGCATGCTTGTTATTTAAACATGTATATCACCAATCAATCATCACATATCTATGATTTTACTTAAGTATAATCTCCATTTCAACATTTTAAAGCACAACATGTTAGCCGATTTTTCCCCTTAGCATCTAAGGCACATGCATGCTCATTTATTTGGCTCAACTTCACCTATCTTCCATTTTTCATCAAAAGAACATGAAACAACAACCATTTCCTTCATTTTAATTCATGACTAAATGCTCACAACACAACTAAAAATCAAAATATACTTTAAGAGTTAAGGTAGAATCAAGAAGAACTCATGAACCTCAAAATAGAAGCAAGGTACCAAGAACTTACCTTCAATTTTCCTCCTCCTAATCACCGAATACTCAAGAGCTTTCTCCTCTTCTTTCTCTTCTCTAACTTTCAGCTATGATGAACAAAGATGGACAAAACTTTGTTCTTTTCACCCCTTTTTCTTTTAATAAAACTTCATATTTCATCCATTTAATTCTTTAATACAAAAGATATGAAATTCTTATCATGAAACCTTTACCTAACCCATTATCATGAAACATTTACCTAACCCATTATCATGGAACATTTACCTAACCTATTATCAATTTGTATCAATTTGTACCATAAATTATGGATATCAAGTGCACATTTTGTCTACAACAACATGATGGCTGGCCACTTCATGTAAAATGGGAGGTTTGTCATGCAAATCCTCCTATTTTGCACTCCTATTTATTTGGCCACTTCAATTTAGCCTATAGCATTTTCAAACATTTTCACATAGGTTCTATTTCATAATTTCACCCCCTTTTTCTTATGAAACAAAAATTAACTAAAATTGTCGGGTTCTATCTTAAGTTTGGGCTTTCTAGAGGCCCACTAACATAATTAAACCTATGCCAACATTCATAGGATTCCCGAAAATTGGGGGGTTACATAGTCCTCCCAACTCCCACGAAAATCGATGATACAACCCCTTAACATATCCTCCAAAATCTGAATAACCCTCTCCGACTGTCCATCTGTCTGTGGGTGAAAGGCAGTACTGAAATCCAAACGTGTACCTAATGCCTCCTGCAACTTCTTCCAGAACTGAGATGTAAACCTAGGGTCTCGGTCGGAAATAATCGACACTGGCACTCCATGTAGTCGCACTATCTCTGCCACATACAACCTAGCCAACTTTTGTAAGGAGTAATCAGTACGAACTGGTATGAAATGGGCAGATTTTGTTAACCTATCCACTACTACCCACATAGAATCTTTCTTGGTGGGTGTCAAAGGTAGCCCACTCACAAAGTCCATAGTGACTCTCTCCCACTTCCACAATGGAATTTTCACCGGTTGTAGTAATCCAGAAGGAAATTGATGTTCAGCTTTCACTTGCTGGCATGTCAGACATTTCCCCACGAACTCCGTTACTTCTCGTTTAAGCCCAGGCCACCAGTACAGTTCTCGCAAGTCGTGATACAACTTATTCCCTCCAGGATGCATGGCACAAAGTCCCCCATGAGCTTCCTTCAATATTGACTGTCTCAAGTCAGAGTCCTTCGGAACACAAATTCTTTCTCGAAAGCATAAAACTCCTTCAGTATTCAGTCTAAAATCCTCATTCTCACCCTTCTCAACTTGCTAAAATTGAAGAACCAACGAGTTATCCTTCAACTGTTTTTCTTTAATCTGTTCAGTCCAAATAGGCCTCACTTGCAATTCTGCTAACAAACTTCCATCATCAAACAGACTCAAACGTGCAAACAAGGCTCTCAAATCAGAAACAACCCTTCGAATCAATGCATCAGCCACCACGTTAGCCTTACCTAGGTGGTACTCAATCGAACAGTCGTAATCCTTAAGCAACTCTACCCATCTTCGTTGCCTAAGGTTTAACTTCTTCTGAGTTAACAGATATTTTAGGCTCTTATGGTCCGTGTATATGATACACTTTTCTCCATATAAGTAATGTCTCCAGATTTTCAATGCGAAGATCACTGCTGCTAGCTCTAAGTCATGCGTAGGGTAGTTTGCTTCATGAGACTTAAGCTGTCGCGAAGCATAAGCGACAACCTTACCCTCTTGCATCAGTACACATCCTAACCCCACATGTGACGCATCACTGTACACAGTGAAGCCCTTCCTAGATTTCGGTTGAATCAACACTGGTGCTTCAGTCAATACCTTTTTCAAATGGTTAAAAGCTTTTTGCTGACTCTCAGTCCAGACAAATGCTACCCTTTTTCTTAACAGTTTCGTCAATGGTGCAGCAACCAGAGAAAATCCTTTTACGAACCTTCGGTAATAGCCTGCCAAACCCAGAAAACTCCGAATTTCCGATACTGATTTTGGTGGCTTCCATCCCAGAAATGCCTCAACTTTTCGAGGATCCACTCTAATTCCTTCAGCAGAAACCACATGACCTAGAAAAGCCACTTCTCGCAACCAAAATTCACACTTACTAAACTTTGCATACAGTTCCTTCTCTCTCAGCACTTGCAGCACAATACGTAGATGCTCCTCATGTTTCTCCTCGGTTTCCGAGTATACTAGAATATCATCGATGAAAACAACCATGAATCGGTCCAAGTAAGGTTGGAACACTCGATTCATAGATCCATGAAAGCGGCAGGTTCGTTCGTCAACCCAAACGGCATAACCAGGAACTCGTAATGACCATATCGAGTCCTGAATGATGTCTTATGAATATCCACTTCCTTTACCCTTAACTGATGGTATCCAGATCGAAGGTCAATCTTGGAAAATACCGAAGCTCCACTAAGCTGGTCAAACAGATCATCAATCCTTGGCAGTGGATACTTATTCTTAATCGTCAGTTTGTTCAACTGGCAATAATCAATGCATATCAGCATCGTACCATCCTTCTTTTTCACGAATAGCACCGGTGCTCCCCATGGAGACACGCTTGGCCTAATGAAGCCCCTATCCAACAACTCTTGAATTTGTGCCTTTAGCTCCACCAACTCCTTCGGTGCCATTCTATACGGTGCGATAGACACAGGTGCCGTTCCAAGCAATAAGTCAATTCCAAACTCCACTTCTCGGTTCGGAGGCAATCTGGAAGCTCCTCCGGAAAAACATCTTGGAACTCCTTTACAGTCCTAACCTTATCCACTGTCAGTCCCTCCTCTTCCAACTGACTTACAAATGCCAAATAGGCCTCACAACCTTTCTGAATCCACTTCTCGGCTCTTAATGCCGACACCACATTGGAAAAATAATCCCTTCGCTCACCTATCACCATAACCTCCTCATCCTTTGTGGTCCTTAACACCATTCGTTTAGCAGCACAATCCAGGGTCGCTTTATGCTTAACAAGCCAGTCCATTCCCAAAATGAGATCAAACTCTCCGAACGGTAACTCCATCAGATCTCCAGGGAAAATCGTACCTTGAGTTTCTAAGGGTACATCCCCAGTTTGTCTACCCTAGCCGAGTGACCCAAAGGACTTAGTACAGATACCCCACTCACAATCTCCTCAGAGTGCACACCTAACGACCCAGATATGGCACATGCAACATAGGAATGAGTAGATCCAACATCTACTAAGGCAGTATACGGCATGCTAGAAATCAAAAACGTACTAGTTATGATGTCAGGTGCGTCACCCTCCTCGCGGCGACGAGCAGCATATACCAAAGCTGGCTGACGAGCCTCAGTGTTAAAAGTACCCTTGCCAGGTGCCCCACGTCCATGGCCATTGCCACCGCGACCTCTCGACGGCGACGGTCCACCTTGCGCTGTTTGCACGGGTTGCACACTTTGTTCAACCACTTGAGCCTGAGCTGGCCTCTTAGGACAATCCCTGATCTTATGTTCCTTTGATCCACAACGAAGACAAGCCCCAGAACGTTTCCAACATTCCCCCAGATGCATTCTACCACAATCTCCACAAGCTTGTGGTCTAACAGTATTCACCGGAACCGCTCGAACTGGTTCTTTCATCCTAGCTCTCTTAACATTCCGGTTTGCAGCACCAGTTTGTCCAGCATCTCTCCTGAATCGATTTTGATCCCTGTCATGCTTTCTTCGTTCAGCTTGCTTCACCTCTTCGGCTATCTTAGCCTTTTCTACCAGTGCAGCAAAATCGCGCTCTCTTTGCGGAGCTATGAGCACCCTTAGCTCATCCCTGAGACCATCTTCAAAGTGAACACTACGCTCGTATTTGGTAGAGACAGTACCATTAGCATATCGGCTCAATCGCAGAAACTCTACCTCATATTCAGCAACGGTCTTACCACCCTGGGTCAGGTTTAGGAATTCCTTCCTTCGCGCATCCACATAGCTAGCTCCGACATACTTTGTCTTGAAGGACTGCTTAAACAACTCCCAAGTTACCCTCTCAGCTGGGGTACCCTCTCTCACAGTGATCCACCACTGATACGCCTCATCCCGTAGTAAGGATACTGCTCCTTTTAACTTTTGCTCTACTGAGCAGTCCAAGTCATCCATAATCCGCTCCATGGCTTCCAGCCAGTACTCAGCCACATTTGGGGCTACTCTAGATACACCCCTAAAAACTTCCGCTCCGTTGGCCCGGAGTCGCTCAGAAATGGACCCCCTATTCATGGGCCCGATATTAGCTCCGGCCACCTTTCCAAAACTCTTAACATGGCCTGGGACAGAGCGTCATCACCCGCGGCCTGATCATACGGCCCACTCCAAGTGATATGGGAAGAGGGTGGCGACAAACCCTTTTATTTTTGTTCACACAAGATACAAGTTGGGCCACTCATATATTGGGTCCAATTACATGTGCTTTTTTGGATATTGATGCAACACTTTATAATTTAAAAAAATCTAATATTTAATCAATTAATATTATTTAGTTAACTAAATTAATCTCTCAATTAAATAATTTTCTCAATACAATTCTAATTCCATTAAAGTCATAACAACTTTACCATAATAGAATTTATGAGAAAATATATTCAATTCTTTTATTCAACAAGTTCATAATGACTAATTAATTTAATTCTATTTTCGAACTTTAATTATATAAATAATAATTCATAAACCTTAAATTCAGTCTTTAGTTGTTTCTATACTTAGAGAGAATACATATTCACCGAGAATACATATTCACTGCGAATACAATATATTTCTTTTACTTTATCATTTCTATTCATTTCTATTTATTTTGTTCTATATGAAATTTATTCCTACTTTCAATAAGTTAATGGAGGGACTGATTAGACATATATAATTTGGGCTCAAATAATTTATAATTAAGTTTGGACTTTTTGCCTATTAATTATAAACTTATTTTGTAATGAAGTCATTCCACCAAAGTATCGTGACTGAGCTCTCTTTTATTTTATACAATTATGAAAGTTACTTAATAAGTGCTCGTCCAATGACCTTGTCTTAAGTGTGTTACCCTCATAATATATCCTTAGCCTTTTTGAGATAAATTCGTTCTCCCAATATGACCCTATTTTATCTCACAGTAACCATTACATTTTCCATCATAAAAAATTAATTACTATTAAATAGTAACCAAATCATTTATCACAAAGACAAATGACCCATGATCACGTTTACTTTTTATCTATCATGTAATGCCAATGAGGTGATATCTTTTACCCTTAACTTGGGCTATGAATCCCACTATTGTGGAATGATGCTATATACTACAGAAATCGTATATCCAACGTACAAGCTTTCGATTCCTTAAAGCTTTCATTTACTTCAAAATATACGAGTCACATATGCATACTCTATCATCCACTTAGGATTAATGTATGTCACACTTTGAACATCACAAGTGAATAAAACCACAAACGGATCTAGTATCTATTCTACTTGGTTCTTATACAATGTACTATCAGTATAATCAGTCACATCTATGTCTCTATCTTTTGGGAGTCACCCACTCTGATGCTAAAGACAAAGTATCTCCCTAATTAGACTTGATAGATGACATATTAATCTTTCAATCAGTTTGGTTCTTTCCGATTATACTAAAGACATGTTTCGATTATCTATTGATATAAGTTGTATTTTCTTATTACGATCCGACCAAGTAATACCACTTAGTACTAGTTAAATGTTAGATAATCCATGAGCCAATATTTATTTTCATTTTTCATTGTATGCATGCAAAAATCATTGAGGAAAATACATAAATAATATTAATGTAATCAATGAATACTTCATTAAACTAATTTGTTCAAAAAATACAAGTATACATAGACGAAAATACTAAACTAAAGGCATTAATTCCAACAGTCTCCCCCTTACCTTAGTGAGGTAGATGAGTCATGTTTCGTATTCCCATGCCTTTTACATGTTTCTCAAAACTCCTAACCATTTGAGTCTTGCTAAACGGATCCACAAGGTTGTCCTCTAATGTGACTTTGACTACATCCTTTATTCTGTCCACTGCTACCTCTCTTTTAATCTGATACTTTCTATCAATATGTTTTGTGCTCTTGTTGTTTCTGGTTTCCTTGGTGTTAGCTATTGATGCATTACTATCACAATACAATGTGATAGCTTTTTCAATACCAAGAACAACTTTGAGATCCATAAGGATTTTTTGAAGCCATATTGCTTCTTTTATTGCTTTAGAAGCAACCATATATCGACCTCTATAGTAGAGTCAATAGTACAACCATGCTTGACACTTCTCCATACTGTGGACCCACTATGTAAGACAAAAATATAGCCCAATGTTGATTTCATCAAATCTTGACACGTTTGGAAGTCAAAATCGGTATAACCGATAGGAGTGAGATCTCCTCTAGAATATAAAAACATATAATCCATCATTCTTCGTAACTACTTGAGTTTATGCTTAACAACTTGGGTATATGGCTGCCTTTGTGTCGTTGAACTGATTTTAAAGATGTAATCTTGGTAGTAGGCAAATGCTTAGAAGTTGAGGCACTGCCTCTTCTAGAAATTTCTTCTTTCCGTAGGGTCTTGCGAGAACCTTTCGCCTTGATTTGCTTCTCCACATGGATTGCTAGCTTGCAAACATCATCAAAATTCCAATAAGGTTGTGATTGGACAACATCACTGACCTCTTGACAAAAATCACCAAGATACCGAGCAATCATTTGCTTTTCAATCTCCACATTTCATCATGAGATGCTCAAATTCAATAGTGTATTGCTTTACCAACAATTCATGTTGTTTGGAACTAAGAAATTGCTAGAAAGAATCTTGCCTATAATTTGTAAGAAACTTTCTTTTAAGTTTTCTTTTTCTTTTTCAATTTTCTCATGAGGTTTTATTAAATTTTCCTCCAAATGAATGCATACTTTTTCAACTTGATGGTTACCAAGTTGACTTGACATCGTCATTCTACATATTTTAGAACGAAATGGTTCTTGCTATTCAAAATTAACCGATACCCTATTACCACTAGACATATTCATGGGCCAAGCTACTTGTCCAAACCCGAAGGCCTGTCCGAAATTTAGGAAGGTTTGAGCAAAAAAATTAAGCTCGAAAAATGGGCTTGGACAAAAAAAATTAGGCCCATTTTGAAATATGGGCTAGGCTTGAGCTTAAACATTTAAAGCCCCAATCCGACCCGAGCCAAGCCATTTTAAGTTTATAATACTTTATATCATGTTATTTTTATATATTAGAACACATTAAAAAATAAACCTACACTAAATATATAATACTACTCTAATGTAAACGTTAAAATAATGTTAAGATGACCATAAAAATTTCAATAAATAAAAATGTATAAAATTATTAAATATTAAAATAAAATAAAATATATATTTATTTTAAAAATTAAATAATAATATTGGTAGGCTTAAAATGAGCTTAAGTTAACCTTTTACAAATATAAGTGTATTTAGATAAAATTTTAAACTCAAATTTTAAACCCAAATATTAATATTATGTTTAAACCCAAACCTCACCCGACCCGACGATGAGCACCTCTAATCACCACATATTCCCGTTAATTATTCAAAGCACTTCAAATAACAACCGTGCTAGCAAAAGTGTGGGGACTTTAGCATGCAATAAGCCACAAGTCTGCTAAAGTAAATATCCAGAAAAGTCAAATAGATCCATGTTTGTTGTTGGGGCATTATTTTGGGAGCTATTAGCCCATTAAGAAATTTTTTGTTGAAAGAAGAGCCCATTAAGATCTTTTCCTAGAACCGGGCATCTTCCTATATAACATATCCAAGGTTTCAGCCTCACACATTTTGAGATGTCTGAGGGCAATTTTTCAAAAGTTTTCAGTCTCCTCGCGAATTCTCATCAATTTTTTTTCTCTGTAGAAAGTGAAAAGGAGAATGTCTTCTTTAGGCACTTCAAAGGGTGTTCTTGAAATCGCCAAATTCGGTCTCTATGTTACGATCCCTATCGTTCTTATGTACACTTTCGCCAACAACACCAAGAATCTCCAGAAATTAATGGGAAATGTATACTCTCTTTTATCTCTTCTTCTCTTTGTGTTGTATCTTTTTTCTTTTCATATTTTTAGTTGGTCGGATTTGTCTGATTCGTTGAACTCTGTGACAGATTGAGAGTTTTTTTATATCTGGATTAGGCTTGAAATTGGAACAAAGTCTAATACTCATTCGAACTTTTTTGAAATTTGGGCCTCTTTATAACTGAACATTCTGGATTGTGGCAATAGGTATTTGTAAGAAAGCAGTGTTTCGGTAACTTGGTTTGTTGGTTCAAAAAGTAAATGGAAGAATGCAATTAGATCTTCTGTATCTATGATCATGTATTTTCTGCAATATAATCATGTTTAACACACTTATTGAAAATTGATATGCTAAAAGTTTGTATTATATAGATTTCGAGATATTCGTTTTCATGTTACTTTTTATATTGTGTCATGTTTTTATGCTGCTGTGGTTTTGTTATTTTTTCTGTGATATGCTCATGCTAATCAACTTAAAAAATATATATGCAGGGATCCTATTATCCCTGTTCTTGTTAAATTATAAAAAGAATCTCTTCGTAATTTGATAACCGGTTAGGTAACTTGTTATGGTCTGGCAATAAATGGGAATTCTGTATTTCAACATCGCCTGTAGATTGGAATGTTGAGACCTGTGATTTTCTAGTATCGGTTTATTCTAGGATTTTTTTTTCTTACATGAATCATATTGATGCTCTATAAAGGTTAGTTATGTTATATATCTGCCTATTTGCAGATTTTAGTTAGGGTAAACTACATCTCACTAAATTATGCTAAATTTTCATTTTGGTCATTTAACTAAAAAAAGTTACAATTTAGTTATTGAATTATTTAAAAATTTTCATTTAAGTCACTGAACTATTCAAAAGTTTTTATTTAAGTAGTTGAACTATTATCTTTTCTTTTTTAAAAGTTCTATAAGTGAGCTCCAAGTGACAATTCGACAATCTGTACAGTATATCAGTACCCATCGACAAGTAGGATAACATACCTTAGATCCAATTTAATTTGATGGTCAGTGTAGAAAAAAAAGTTATTTGATTTTTGGTTTATAGATCCGTGACGTCTAAAGCAGTTTAATGACTAAATTGTAACTTTTTTTTAGTTAAGTGATCAAAATGAAAACTTCCTCATAATTTAGTGACTGATGGTGTAGTTTAGCCTTTTAGTTATTCAATTACCGTCCATTCTCTTGTTAAGGATTTCAAGTCTACCTGTTTTCCTTGGTACGAAATGATTTCTTATTCGAGCCTAAATGACTTCTGTTTTCCTTTGATGTGAAGCGTTCGTATATAGTGTATCCTCCAGAGGGACCACGACCTCCATCACCGGAGGAATTAAGGGAGATGGCTCGGGAGCTAGCTAGGAAGAGAAACAACCATTGATGATCTTTAGTGGTGTAAGTGATCTATGTAGCTTTGACAATTATTCCTGTTACTGTTCCAGCAAACCAGCCTTTGTGATATGCTATAATAACTATTGTGGTCTTTTCATCAGGAAAAGATAGTCTGGTTTGTTTAACATTAATGATCATAATTTTATAACTAAGTTTGTTCTTTTGCTTGCTTAGCATGGAATCCACACTGATTTACTAATAAAGTGCTAATTAAGATTGTGCCTATGTTACTCGAACTCGGATATGTTGGCTTTGGATGATATAGTTACCTTATTTAAGAGACTCATGGAATTAAGTCATCCCTTGAAGGTAAAAGTATCAAGGAGGCTCCTGTTACTAGGAGTTAGATTGTATTTTGTTTTTTCTAATAAAAAAATAGGTAAACTAATTCATGTATATTAGATTAAAAAGCAAATTAATCATTTCTGTCAAAATTTTATTTATTTGACTGTTAAAAACTGGCATGGTTGACGAAATAATTAGATTGATATGTGACGTGCCACATGCGTCTCATGCTGAATTGGGATAAATTTTTAACAATAAAAATTGATGAAATTTTTAACAGAATGATCAATGTGCTCTTTGATCTAACATATATGGATTAATTTGCTCATTTTTCAAGTAGTGGAGGGAAAAATGCAATCTAACTCCCAGTACAAGTGCCTTCTTAGTACTTTTACCTTTCGTGAACTAAAACACAGAATATAAACATGGGGTTCCTTTGTATAAAAACCTGGCAGTGTGTGTTTGAGTTGTTCATGGTACATTCACATAGAAGGGGCAATTATAGTGAAGTCTTGTTAATGCAGTTTGCTATGCCACAAAGGCCTTCCTTTGCATCCTAATTTCTTCACCCCAGCTACTGCCCCAAGAGTTGTTCACCAACCAATACTTAGTCCCATCATCATCCACTCCATATTCAACCGCCGTGACTGCGTGGTCCAGTTCAGTGCCACTGGTTCCTGTAAATACACCAGCTGAGTAGAACTGGAAAGGTGATTTGCGGACCTTGTAGTTAGTCATATTATTAATTGCAACTGGAAATTGGGAGGAGTCTGATTTTGTGTTCAAAAGCCATCTTTCGCATTTCATGAGTCAAACAAACAGAAGTACCAATGTTGTCTAAACCGAATCAAACCTGCTATACCAATCAGATTAGAAACCGGCCAGAGTATTGGTCAGATTAGAAACCGGCCAGAGTATTGGTCCGGTGAGAGGTGAAAAATCCATTGACCGGTAAATTGGTCAGATTAATTGAATTGGTTTTTATGTTTTTATATTTTTTGAATTTTTAATAAATTATTTATTTTGAATTGATCGAACCAGAACAGATGATCTAACCAATTTGATTTTGAAAACATTGAAAATTACTCTCATGTCGTTTCCTTCCGAATGAATATTTTTCCCAATTTAACCCTTCTATATAATCAACACTACAGCCGATTATGGTTTTAGAGGTATAGATTTAAAAAATATAAAAAATTTTAGTGCAAAAATAGCTCATTATTTATTTGTATACTAGCATTTGCTCTGTGCAATACACGGGTTTTAATTGCTATAAAATATTTGATTTATTTATTTGTATAATTTTATTCAAAATTTATTAGCCAAATATTGAAAAAAGTATAATTAAATCAAACAAAAATATGGAAAATAAGTAACATTAAAATAATTAAATATCTAATTGGAATAGATTATCAAATAGAAATCGACTTAAAACAGATCAAATATAATTTCAAAAATGCATACAATTAGAAAATTTTGGTCAATCACAACATCGGCTCGGTGACAAATTGGCTCGGTGACAAATTGGCTCGGGTTTCAAGTTAATTAGTATAAGATTTAAGGTTTGATCCTTGGTGTTTCTAAACTCTTTCCCCCTTCTCTTATTGTAATGTACTTATTTATTTGTATAACAAAAATTTCAATTTATTGTATGATAAACAATCATATATGTATATGTATTAAGAGAAAATTATTTGGTGCACTAGTGATAGAGTTAAAAATTTTCACAAGCAAAGGGTGAAATATTGCCATATGCCACTCCATTTACAATGGACAGGATAATAACTAATATATTAATAATATTAATTTTTAGGGTAAACTAGATCAAATGTCATTAAACTATTAGTATGTTTGCATATTGGTCACTCAACTTCAAAAAATTATAAAATGGTCATTAAACTATTCAAAAGTTTTCCTTTAAGTCACAGGTTCATTGAAATTGTTGTTGTATGACATTCTTTGTTCACACTGCTTGCATCAATAAGAAGCTTTTGTTCCCCTTCTCTTCTACAATTTAGTTTTTTTTTTCATGAAATAACTTTGAATGTTAAAAATTTGAGAACCAAAATCCAAATAACTTTTTTCTTTGATCTTCGACATTGACCATGATCTTGACTTAGACTATCATCGACATGCAAAACGAGGAATACCACCTTTTTTTCCTTTATACACCTATAAACACAAGGTTCATCAGCATTTTGCTCAAACTCAAAAGTCTTGATCGTTTGATAAAGTCTTTTGTTCCATGAGCGAGTCAACTGCTTAAGTCTATAAATGGATCTTAGTAGTTTACAAACTTTCTGCTCCTTTCCTTTGACAACATTGCCAATAGGTTGAGTCATGTAAATGGTCTCATCAAGATAGTCATTCAATAATGCTGTCTTCACATCTATTTTTTAGATCTCGTAATTGAGAGTAGCAACAATATATAAGAGTATGCGGATAGAGTTGAGCATAGCTACTAGAGAGAAGGCCTCATCGTAATCAATGCCTTTTTTCTATGTGTAACCTTTCGCTACAAGTCTAGCTTTATGTGTTTCCACTTTCTCTTTTGCATTTATCTTTTTCTTGTAAATCCACTTGCGTCCTATGAGTTTAATCCCAATTGGTAAGTCTAAAAGTTCCTACATCGTATTGGATTCTATAGAATCCATCGCAACATCCATGGCTTGTTTCCAGAGCTTCGAATCAACATCCTGCATAGCCTCCTCGTAAGTTAGTGGATCATTATCCTCATGATTGGCTTCCGTATTATAAATACTACCATCATAGATGGAGAAGTCTGGTTTCTTAAAAACTCTCTCACTTCGATGGATTCCCCTATGCTGTTGATTGTTTGCATGTCTTTCTACAACTCTCTTAAGAATTAAACTTGGTGATTGTTCTACAACTCCCAAAATTTTCTCGAGTAGCACTTTACTTTGAGGCTTAAAGTTATCCATTTAGCTTTCCTCAAGTAAAGTAGCATGAGTAGAAATTTTAATTGTATTATCTTTTGGATTGTAGAATAATCCACCCTTTGTTCCTTTCGGATATTCTACAAACATGCACAATTCTGTCTATGCATCCAACTTCTTTGCATCCTTATCCAAAATGTGTGTTGAAAAACCCCATATTCTAAAGTGATTTAGAGCAAGTTTTTTTCCATACCACAGTTCATAAGGTGTCTTTCAAGCAGACTCGGTTGGCACATCATTTAAAATATAGCAAGCTGTTTGTATAGCATATCCCAAAAGGAAGTAGAGAGTTGTGAATAGCTTATTATTGAACAAACCATGTCAAGCAATGTTTTGTTCTTCCTCTCAGTTACGTCATTCTACTGAAGAGTACTTGATGTAATCAATTGGGATAAAACCCTATTATCTATGAGGTATCCCAAGAACTTGTTGGACAAATATTCCCCATCTCGGTCAGACTGAAGATTCTTTATGGGTAAATCTAATTGCTTTTCCACTTTCGCTTGAAACACTCAAAATTTATCAAAGGTTTCGCTTTTACAGTGCATTAGATACACATATCCATATCAAGAATAATCATCAATAAAAGTCACGTAATAATCGTAACTTCTTCGGGCATTGATGCTCATGAGACCACATAGATTAGTGTGCACAAGTTCTAAAGGTTGGTTGACCCTTGTACCTTTTACATTAAAAGGCATTTTAGTCATTTTACCTTCCAAGCAAGATTCACATTGTGGAAGACTAACTTCCTTAAGCATACTTAAGGGACCATCTTTCACGAGTCTAGTGATTCTTTCTTGGTTAATATGACCAAGTTTTAAGCGCCATAGGTACCGCTCATTAGAGTGAGAAGTTTTAAGCTTTTTATTCACGATTTTAGTTTAAAGCATCGAGTAATTATTTGGTTTGATAAAGTAGAGATTGTTTTCCATCCATCCATTACAGATTAAAAAAAAAATCTGTGAATAGCAATTCTTTTATTAAATGTCACAGAATAATCATCATAAAATAAACAAGCTATAAAAATTAAATTCCTCTTAAAATGATGTACATGAAATGTAATGACCCAAAATTCACGGGCATTGGAAAAGTACAATATCGGGCCTCCGTCTTTCGTAAATAATTATTAGGAATATTTGTGAGTCTAATAATGTGTTTAATTAGACTTTAATTAAGTGAAATTAGCTCAATTTAGAGAAAATAGTAAAAAGGACTAAATTGAATAAGGGTAAAAGTTGAATTATAGATTAATAGAAAATAAAAAGGATTAAAATGACAATTAAGCCATTAACAAGAAATGAGGCGGCAAACATGTAATAAAAATCTAAGATTTTTATGTTATATTTAATTATACAATTAATTATTTAGATATAAATTATGTTAAATTAATTTAAAAAATTATATTATAAGATTTTTATATGATAAATAAAATATGATTTTGACAAATGGATGGTGATAAAATATACAAATGTAATAATAATAATATATATACAATTGTAACATATTTATTTAATTTCTTTTTATTAAAGTAATTAGATATTTTTATTATTTATAATTATTTAAATAGATATTTATTATAATTATATGATATTATAAGATTTTATATGACAAATAAATTAAATGGTGACAAGTGTAAGGTGATGATGAATCTAAGTGTACTAAATAAAATATATACATTTGTAATTTATATATGTATTTACTTAATATCAAAGTAAATAGATATTTATTATTTTTAAAGATAGTTATTAATTAAATAATTAAATTATGACAATTGTAATAAAATTATTAGTACAAATGTAAAATAAATATATATTTACTTATAATTTAAGCTAAAAGATATTTGTTCTTAAATAATTATTATATATTATATTATTATAACATAAAGTAAATATATATATAAAGTATAAAAGAATAAAACAAAAGAAAAAAAAAAGAGAAGGGAGAAAGAACAGAGAGGTATTCGAAGCAGAGCAGGAAAAAGAAAGAAAGAAAAGAAAAAGGGGAAATAGGGAATTTGAAGCTTGGAGTTTAATTGGTAAATTAAGTCCTTTTCTCTTAATTTTGATGTTTTAGAAGCTTCAGAACAAAGTTTTGTTGAAATCAAGTTGAGGTTTTGGAAGTTTTTAGGTTTTTGAACATAGTTCATGTTGAACAAAATAATGAATTAGGGATTTCATTAAATGAATTTTAAGTTAGAATTGATTAAAGGATTAAATTGTAAATTAGGCTATAAGTTTTGTGTTGTAGGGATTAAATTGAAAGAAGTTTTAAATTAGGGTTTTATTTTGAACATTAGATAGTTAAGTAGAATATGGAAGGAAATTGAATAGAAATAAAGTATAAATTGAGTTAGAAAAGTAAACGAGTTAATTAGAATTAAATTGGAATTAGGGTATAATTTGGATAGAAATTTAATTACTATTGTAAAATTAGTGCTGTACTTAATAGTATAATTATTTAATTTTTGTAGCTAATAAAGAATTTGAGGTATCGGCATAAAAAGGAAGGAGAAGGTCGTCGAGAGTAACGCAAAATTCGGGTTTGTATTACTATAATTCAAGTTATTTATTATTAAGTATTAGTTTTAAATTTATTTATTTTATAGAAGTAAATATTGAGGTAAGTAATTTTATTGAATTAAATTTAGAAAATTGAATTGAATGAGAAATACGTGTTAGTATTATTATAATTGAATTTAATTATTATTAATTGTTGAATTTTAAGTTAATATGCATGGTAAGTATTAGTATTGAATTGTATGAAATTAAATTGAATTGTGATTATATGTGAATAATTGAAATGCATATTGAATTGAGAAAGTGTATTGAATTATGATTATGTGAATTGAAAATTGATTAAAAAATGGAAAATGATTGAATTGAAAATATGAGAAACTGTGACTGAATTGAATTGAGATTTATATGTGATCCGGGAACCCTATTAACTAGTCGGGCTGAGTCGGATATAATTGGCATGCCATCGGATTGGAAATGTTTAAGGATACTTCGACCTCGAGTCAATGAGACACTAGGTGTCACTATTGTACTTCGGATAGATTCGATGAGATACTGGGTACCACTTTACTTCGGCTAGGCCGATGAGACACTGGGTGTCAACTTTGCTTCGAACTATCTGATGAGGCACTGAGTGCTAAACTGGTGTAGTTGGTTGGATCCGTGTATTCGCCAAAGTCCGAGTCTGTTAATAGGGGTAGTTAAAAGAAAAGTTAAGTTGAATAAAAGGAATTGGTTGAACCATTGAAAGAAATTTGAAAATGGAACATGAATTGAAAATGTGATTTGAATGTGAGTATGAGAATGGAAAGCATGAACCAATGGTTCATGAATTAGATAAGGGCTCAACATGAATGTATATGATTTCAATTGACGAATAGCTAAATTAAGTTGTATGAATATATTGAGAAGGGCAAATTTATGTTTGAATTGGTTTAGTAAATATTAAAATTATAAGATTTAATTTATATGATTATTATGTTTATAATTTGAATTATAGTAATACCACTGAGTTTAAAATACTCAGCGTACGGTTGTTTCCGTGTGCAGGTTAATAGGTATTCAGGGTCTCATTTCAGCATTAAACGATCTCGACTTCAGTGCAAAAGTCGGTGATGTATTCTTTTTTTGGCAAAAGTGGCATGTACATAGGTGTTAATTTGGTCACTTTAAAATGCTATATAATTTTTGTTGTAAAGAATGGTATTTGGTATTTTGGGAATAGTATGAAAATTTACATGATTGCATGGTAGAATTGGTGCTAAATTTAGAATGGATAAATGAAATTCTAATTTAAATTTTTAATGGTAACTTAAATATTCATAGAGTAAATTATTAAATTATTGGTATAGGAATGATTTTATTATGATTAAACATGAAATTGTATTGGTTGAAATATTGGTTTTGGATTGGTTCTGGTTTGAAATTGCAGGGAAGGTTAGACATTTATAAATGGGTTATATTGAGTTTTTCTTTTTTTTTTTTTTAAAAAAGAGTCAATTAGCAAAAGTTTTTATATGAATTTATGATTATATTATAATATGTTTGATAATTATTTGAATATTAATCTTAAATTGTTCGATTGTCCGGTAATTCCTCTTAACCCTCCGGCAATGGTTTAGGATTAGGGGTGTTACATGAAATACGTCCTTTAAAATAATCTTCTTAAAATTATCAAAATGTAAAATAACTTCTCCCACTGCTTGGGTTGAAACATAGCTCCCATCTTCGGTTCGCAATGAAAGCTCTTGTCAAGCAGATTTCTCATTTCACTGAACCTCTATAAAGAAACACACACATGGTTAATGGCTCTAGAATTAAAAACCCAATTGTCAATTGATTCTTCCACTAAGAAAGCTTCAACCATAAATAGATTCATACCTTTACCCTTTTTGGCTAGATAATCCAGATACTCTTTGCAATTTTATTTGAAGTGCTCTTTCCTGTTGCAGAAGAAAAATTTGATCATTTTAGGATCTTTTGACTTCTTAGTCTTCTTCTTATCCGTACAAGGTGGAACCAAAGACTAAGTCGGTTTCTTCTTTCCCTTAGCTTTCTCCTTCCTCTTAGAGGACGAGGAGCCCAGAACTAAGTTTATCTCAAGTTTCTCCTGAACCGACTTATCACCATTCAACATCAATTCATAGGATTGTAATTCCTTCATGAGTTGAGTAAGGTAAGCGCATTGTTTCCCAAGTTGTAAGCAACCCTAAAGCTAGTGAACTCCTTGGTGAAGGATTTGAACACTCTTTCAATCTAAGTGTTCACATTTAGTTCAACCTCATTGTCCTCCGCTTCAGTAAAGAATCCCACAAGCTTAAGCGTATGTTATTTGACCGGAGTGTCGGGTTTCTACTGAGAGTTCATCAAATTTGTAATAGCGGATTGTCAAGCCAATGTGACTTGGCCTCCGAGCAAATCCTACAAATTTTTCATGATCTCTTTGGAAGTACAAAAATTCTCGTGTTACTTTTGTAGCACACTACTCATGCTTGCTAACATATAACATCAAGCAATCAAGTCAAAATCTCTCTAGCAATTTCTCAATTTGGGCTGAGCTTCAGGTGGGCAAGGTTCGTTAAGGATGAATTTGTGTTTATCATAGTTGAGAACTTTCAACAAGTTTCGTGTAACACCTTGAATTTATTAAATTACAGTTGTTTAAGTGTGTCAAATAATTTGATTTTGTGTGTTGGTTAAGTGTCTTGAAAGTGTACTTTAGGTCCTAAGTTTTATTCCTTCGCTTTGAATTTTCCTATTTTTTTTGGTCTTATGTTAAGCTTGAGCCTTAGGGCTTATCTTTTATTCTTTGTTGAGATGTGTCAGGAATGAACCTGTTGACTTAGCGGTAAGGCTTTAGCTTACTTTTAGGTCTCGTGTTCGAAACCCATGGTGCGCGTGAGCGTAATATTTTTTTCGTTTGCACTTGTTAGTTGTGGAGTTTAATTTAAATTCTGAAAAATTTGGTACATGGGATTTTGATTAAATTAAATCTCTTATTTAATTTATTTTGTTTAACCAAATCCCTATTTTCTCTCCTTTGCAATCGTCCAACCCCAACCCATTTGTTGCATGTTCTTTTTCTTTTTCCTATATTGCCAAATTGTCTTTCTTTTCTCTCTTCTTCTTGAATTCTTTTTCTTCCCTTTTTGGATTACTCCTGGGTGTTGCCCTTTTATTTTGTGTGTACTGTTGCTTTTGGATCGCTAGTTGTCCGTGGTGTAAGTTTTGTTTAATCATTATTTTTCAGAAATTCAATTCTTTGAAATAACATATAGTTTTTGTAATATCCCGATTTTGGCTTAGTCGGAACAGTGGTTTCGAGACCACAAATTCAATAAGGAAAATTTCATTTTTATTATATTTTTATGGTCTACGATTTCACGAAATTATTTCGTGAAAATTTGTTCAAAAATATCGATGTTTGGGCACTCAATTTAGTAAAATGGACTAAATTGTAAAAAGTACAAAAGTTGAGTTTTATATGTTAGAGGTGTCTAATTGTCATGAAATTTTAAATATGAGGTCATTAAATGATAATTAAACCATTGTATAACTTTTTGGACAAAAATGGCCTTGTTTGGGTAAAATTTGAAAGAATAGTAAGAAGGACATTTTGGTCATTTAGGGGTAAAATGAATTAAAAGACAAATTTTAAACCCCAAATGTGTCCCTTTCTTCTTGCTATAGAAGAATGTACCAAGAGCAGCCATGGTTAGGGTTTGGCCAAGCTTCCAAGCTTAATAGTAAGTAATTCCGAGCTCCGTTTTTAATGTTCTATGTATTTTTGAAATCCCGGTAACTTGTTCTACTTATTTCTACCATTAATTTGAGCTAAGGTTCATGTCTAAAAATTTACCCATGAATAATATGCATGTATTTTGATGTCTAATGATAGAAAATGAAGGTTGGGTGTTAGATAAACGACTTTTGCTAAGCGATTTTACGTGAAAACGAGTAAAATGACATAATCGGTAAAAATACCTAATGTTCATAAATACATGTTAAAGTGAGAATTGGATGTTGCTATAGAAGGGAAAAATGATCAGCATGTCATAAAACATAAGAAAATAGGGTGAAGCTTAATTTACGAGATTTAGGGCAAAAGTGTAAATATGTGAAAGTTTAGGGGCAAAATTGTAATTTTTCCAAAATATGATTTTGGGTTGATTTGAATTATATGAGTCCTCATTACGCTATATTTGAAATGATAGAGCAAGGAAAATCGAAATTCGGGCTGAAATCGGCAAAATACCAAGTTGTGGACAAAATGGTAAAAATGACCATTTTCGCATACGAGGTAAGTTCATATGATTTTAATAATGCAATGTGCATTTTAATGTTAATGTTATGATATTATATGAATAGTAAGTATACATATATGTGGATAATTTGATATTATGTAAATGATGTAACATTACTATATGTTGTTGATGTATTTATAATGGTATGATGATTATTATTTACGAATTGTTGCATGTTATGATTATTGTTGAATTATTATACAAATTATGTGGAATACTTGAAAAATATGAGTTGCCACCGGAGTATCGATATTGACATCACGAGAAAGATGGAAAAGGCATATGATCGAGGAAAAATCCCGTTTGAACCTTAGGAATAGATTAGGATACAAGTGACACGTCACTAGGATATTTGAGTTTTGAACTCGTTGAGTTGAATTCGAGTTTGTGAGATGTAACTAGGCATCCGAACTCGTTGAGTTGAGTCTGAGTTCACTTATGGATGCGAACACCTGAGCTCGTTGAGTTGAGTCCGAGTTCACTTATGGGTGGGTTACATGGTAGCTTGGCTACACATATATTCCGCCGGCTATTGAGTTTGTCTAGCTGTGGCCATGGCACTTATGTGCATGCATTCCGTGTATCCGATTATATTCTGAGTGTTCAATGGGTAATTTGACGAAGCATTCAATAATGCTCCCAATGAGACAAGCCATTGGTGAGTATGTTCTTAAGTTAAATTACAAGTTGTACAGGTATGTACACTAAACTTATGTGTGATGCCTTGATATATGATGTATATAGTATTGGTGAATACTATGAAAATGACATGATGAGGAATAAGTCTTGATACTTGATGACATTGAGATTATGGATCTATGCCTATGAAGCATAATTATGTGTTCTTTCCATGATGAATGAAATGATATTGTATGAATTTAGTGAATAATAGTTGTGATTGAGTAAATTTAGCCTTGGCAGTTTTGGGTTATGACAGTGATACAACTTTGGAAATTCACCATAAATTGTGGAAATTTAGTTAGGGGCTGAATAAAATATGAAATTAAATCTCAATGAGTCTAGTTTCACATAGAGGAAACATACATGCAATTGAATTTTATGTTATGAGATATTTAAATTGTTGTGAGACAGAGTCTGAATGAATTCGAGATCCCCTGTTCCTATTTTAGAAATTAACTAAAAATTGTAAAAACATAATTAGGAGTTATAATTTACATTTATAGATTCCTTATTGAGTCTATTTTTAAGATAAATAAACGTCATAGCTCTTTGAATTCTGTACGGAGAGAAAATTGATTTGTAGTAAACAGAGGTCAGAGTAGACAAACACTGAAACAGGGAAAAAATTAATGAATAAAATGTACTAATTGGCTAAGTAAAAAATTATAGAAAACAATTAGTAGATAGATATAGAAAACAATTGTTTGAACTATTTAATTAATGAATTAAGTTTGTTAACACCTCGTGCTCGACTCTAGCAATGGTCTCGGGTACGGCGGCGTTACAGTTTTGTTGTGTTTGAGCCTCATTCTCTGTAGTGTTAATTGTTATTGTGTTTTGGTTAGGAAAACGGACCGAAAATCAACTTCTTCCAGCGGTGTAGGCTCGATTTTAGACACTGGTTTAGAGAAGTAAGTAATAAAATTTTTGTAACACCCCTAACTCGTATCCATCGCCAGACTAGGGTTAAGAGGCATTATCGGGCATATCTGAACATCTCGCAAAACATATCACATTATTTATCTCAAAGTTCAAGCTGAATCATGTAATCAATTACAACATACACATAAACCATGAAACATACTTCCCAAAATGATCTTAAAACATAACCAATTATACACAATATTAGCATCATGATTAAGCCATTTTCACATGGCTATATATATACACAAATCAAAATGAACTATCTCAAATCTAGTCTATACATGCCACATTACCAGAACTCAAAGCTTTTATTTACCGAAGTGATAACCGAATAGTGTGATGAGATCTCCAGCGATTTCCAACCCGAGCAAGTTTCTGAAACTCTATAGACATAGGAAAAACACACAGAGTAAGCTTTGAAAGCTTAGTAAGCCATAAGCAAATAAATCATTTCAATAATATCTATAAACCAATATCACTAAACCGAATTTATCAAATCTCAATCTCATATACATTTATTGTACTCGTAAATTCATATAACCACATTAAATAACTCCGCTTATCTTATTTATCAATGAGCGTATAACCATGCTTTCAAATTCGAATAACAACCGTTAACTCAATCATATAAGTCAAGCTCGCACATATCTATGTTCATTTATTCCAAATCATACATAAGATTACATCAATTTCTTTATAAATACTTCTAAACTCGAACATCCATAATTCCCTTATTCACATAAACCAAATTTGCATATATGAACCTTATAATCAACTCAACCATTTTAATTTCATTAACTATTCAAGTTTTCGAACCAGGAAATCATACATCCAAGCCATATTTCATATTTCATATAACTCATGTCTGAAACATAAAACCACAATTTCATATAACGAGCATATATAACACATCATTCTTTTATATACATTCATATCATTCATTGTCATATATTTCACATATGGTCATATGATACATACTTACCTTTTGTTTATGAATTTCATAACAAATCACACGTACCTGAATCGGATACAATTTCACATGGTTATTCATTCCTCGGAATGCCTATTGAACCATTCAGAATCAATAAGGATACTTGGATAACACATAAGCTCGTACAATGCCAACGTCCCAGACGTGGTCTTACATGTAATCAAATATCGATACCACTGTCCCAGACAGGGTCTTACACGAAATCATATACGATGCCAATGTCCCAGACATGGTCTTACACGTAAATCACAAATCGATGCCAACGTCCCAGACGTGGTCTTACACGATAACACATATCGGAATCCTATGTCATGACATATGTATCCTAACTCTTCCTATGGTTCGTATGGGGCTTTTTAGACATTGTCACATTATCGGAACTTTCTCAGTTCCACTTATTCGAACAATCCATGATCGGAACAGATTCTCCAAAGCTCGATTCAATTCAGCATCACACACACACACACACACACACATATATATATATTTATTTATTTACAACTTAATTCAGCACATATAATGCACATATATTTAAATTTAACAACATTTATGTAACACCCCGAATTTGGGCCTAGAAGTATTGGGCCTTGAGTGGGGGTCCGTAAGGAGGCTGTATATAGGTATTTAATTGTGCAATGAAATGAAATAATTAAATGTTTTCTTTAGTGGGTAATGGCTTTGAGAAGTGTTGGAGAAATCTTGGGTTCAAACTTGGGCTTTAGCAAAAATTTTGGTATTAAGTGAAAAAAACCTAGATGCTTGGATGAGAGCCTTTTAAATTATTGTGTTAAATAAATGACACAAGGAGCAATGTGGTCTAGTGGAAGTGGCGTAATTAAGGTTGTATGGGAGCCTGGGTTCAAGCCTTGATTTACAGAATTACTTTTTACCCTTGATTTACAGAATTACTGTTTTACCCTCGATTTACAAAATTACCATTTTACCCTCGATTGTGAAATTACTGAAATACCCCTATAGGGTAGAATTACCAAAATACCCCTAGTTTATAAAATTACCAAAATACCACTGGTTTGTGAAATTACCGAAATACCCTCAATTTGTAAAATTACCAAAATACCCCTGATTTACAAAATTACAGAAATACCCTTGACTTTCTAAAAATTATAGAAATACTATTGGTTTACAAAATTACTGAAATACCCTTGGTTTGTAGATTTACCAAAACACCCTTGTAGGATGAAATGACTAAAATACCCCTAATAGGTAAAAAGACCGTAAAGCCCCTGTAGTGTAAAGTGATCGTAATACCCCTATATGGTAAACTGACGAATATGCCCTTATGTTCTGTATGACTGATGTGCTTAGGATTTACATATATTGATATTGGATTAGTTAAGTTTGAGTGATAGGTGTTGGTTATGTAGGTGATTGATTTTGGAAATGTTTCAACTTCAACCCATAACAGCTAATCCCTAAGCTTAGATGGTTTGGAGCTGCGAGGGACTCGGAGATGGCCACACTACTGTTTCTGTTTCTCTTAATTGCAATAAGTAACCGGTTTATTTTTTTATAGGTTTTATCTTAATTAATATTATTATTTGGTTTTGGGTTGTAATAAGGCCATTTTAATTATTTTTTTGGGATTATTTTATTTTATACCCTATATTTTATTGATAACAATCCAAAATGGGTTAGACTTAGGGTGCGTTTCCAAAATGATAATTGTTTTCAAAATAACGCAACAATCCAATTAATCGGTTTATCAAAAATATCTACTTAAATGAATTCCAACTCATTTTTCTCAAAACCTAACCTCGCACCAAAGTGTGGCAATGGTTGTGGGCATGTCTAGGATTGGATCCAATCAAGAGCTTGGTACTTAAGCGACCTTCATGGCTCACCTCCTCTGCTTTGGATACCTACCGGTGCATGACTTCCATTCACTTTATTAACTTAGCAAAGACTATCTTTTAAAACACTAAGAAGGATGTTGAAAGAGGCATGGGTTTTCTTAAAAACTTTAATGTGACACGTCGGATCCGGCCATAACGTCTGGGCCGGGTTTGGGGTGTTACAATTTATTTACTTATGAACTTACCTCGTACTAACACGAACGGACCGGAATGACTATTCGATAATTTTTGACTTTCCCGGATCCAAATTCGATTTTCTCATTTCTTGATCTAATTCAATACAAATTCAACTTATTTTATCATATACTCAATCAAATTCATCTAAAAACACATAAATGGGCTAATTACACTTTTACCCCTGACATTTCACATTTTCACAATTTAGTCCCTATTTCACAAAACACAAAAAATTCAAAATTTAAGCACACCCATGCCTGGCCAAATTCACCTTGGGTCCCTAACAGCCCATTAATTCAATTTATTTCACATTTTGACCCCTTAATTTACTAATTTTTCAATTTAGTCCTTAATACACATTTTTATCAAAAATCACTTAATTAAACATAATAATCTATCAACAAAGATTTATTTTTCATCATCAAACAAAAAATTCATCACATTATCAACAATGGCAAATCTTAAATTCATCACTAATTCCGAAAATTAAAGCATGGGCTAGCTAATTTGCGAAGCAACGATCTCAAAAAAGTAAAAATTATCAAAAACCAAACAAAATTCATACCTCAATTTTAACTTCAAAGTGCCGAAACTTTAAACAATTTAAATGGCTTTCTTTTCTTCTCAAAACTGGCCATAAAAGATGAACACCCACATAAAAGATGAACACCCACTAACTTATTGATTTGTTTTATTTATTTCTTATTAATATACCATATACTATTTTAACCTTTGTAATTTAATTAGAAAACTATATAATATAGGCCTATAACTGTCCATCCCATGGTTTAATGGCCAAATTTCAAACATAAGGATCCCATCTTTAATAAATCAAAGCAATTAAGCACTTTAACAATTCGAATGCCACTTTTACATTTTACACGATTAAGTCCTTTTTGCAAATTGAGCACACAAACGATAAAATTTTCATATGAAACTTTCACACATATTAATTCACATATTTTAAGCACGGAATATAATATTAAAATATTTTTTGACTCGAATTTGTGGTCTCAAAACCACTATTCCTACTAGGGTCTAAACTGAGTTGTTACAACTCTCCCCCTTAGGGATCTTCGTCCCTGAAAATCTTACCAAAAAGTAGATTAAGGATTTGCTTCCACATAGTACATTTCAAATTCACACATAGCTTTGGATTTCAATCTCTTTAATCTCACAACTGAAATTCTGATCTGTCTTTCACTATACGTTGTATCAAGCTGAAACTGCTTGTAACTGTACTGAATTACTTTCATCTTTTGCTCAATTTTTCTGATGGCATTAATCCCCTGAATCATTTTCTCACAAAGCTCGATCCCGAAACAACAGAGTTCTGTAACTGCCACATACGATACTTCATACAATGTCGCTTCTATACTCCCCTGATAATTTATCAAACAACAACAATCTTTCTTAGTTGCTTTGAAATTCTAAAACACAATGACGAATAAATATTTCGAGAATTTTAAATTGCGTTTCTCGATTTAAATACAACCTCATACTCACAGCTTACTGAAATTTCTTTCAAAATCACAATATAAATTTCATATTTTTATTCAAAACAATGAAAAATGATATTCAGTGCAAACTGGCAATCTTTGAAAAGAATAACTCAGCTGGTCTAATAAGAGAGAAATCCATACGTACAGAGAGACTTCTTTTCAATAATTTAGATAACATCTATCTTTTTTGATATTAAGAATAGTCCTAGTACAAAATCTATCAACACTCTAATTCAAAAGTCAACAAAGTAAAATATATCACATTTCACACTTATTCATCAATACCATATCTCGGATTGTTGTGCACCTTGTTAATCTCGTATGAACAGACAAACTACTATTGAGAATTACCTGTAGTAGTCATTGTACAATCTTAGAATTTCTCAGTATGCACACTCTATTTCGAAATAACAACCAATCATCGATTCCACATATGAAATTTTGAATCATAATTCAATTTATACTGAACCCCCTTTTAACTTATAATTCGTTGACACATTTCTGAGCTTCACGACTTTACTAAATAAACATTTATTTAGTTTCTAACTCAACTAAAACCTATTCTTCATCTATAAGATCAATCACGTATTCATCGCTTGTAAAGTACACAAAAGTTTCTTATTCAGATCATCCGAAACTATAATCATTTCTCTTGGAGAATAATATTTACTTACAGAATCAAAAGTTGTTTGACGATTCGAGCTAGCTTTGCTGTGCCAAGTTCAGATCTTGCTCTGTAATGTCAAACATTTTAAACTCTTGTAATCATCAAATATGTCACATAACTCTTTTCATGCAGCTTTAACCATATGGAATCACATGATATCTCTGTACACTCTATTCTTAGAACAGACTTCAAATCGTTCATTGACGCATGACTGAAGATCATAAAGTTTTTCTTCGAATTAGACTGAACCAGTACTGATGTTTCGATTGACAATATCTCTGTGCAAAAATGAAAACTTCAACAAATGAACTAATTTTAATTTACCACCACATTACTCAGATAGAATTGTTCTGTTAGATATAATTTTGTACCAAGTCTTGAAGAATACGAATTATTCCTACAGACTATCCTTCAATTTACACATGTGCGTTCAAAGTTTATTTCCAATCTAATGGATAGATTCAAACACATATAACCCAATTAACTTTTCAATCAAATAATTTCAGATCAGATTAGGTCTTTTCAAAGAAATCTTTTCCTCTCGTTAAAAAGGATAACCCAGACATATCATTATACAGATGCCAGAATCATCAAATAGAAATCATAATGTCATAATAAGACCGACGTCTTACCTGTAATAATAGATAATATCCCAGCTGTTAATAAAGCATTTAAACCCAAAATAAAATCAAATACGATTTGAATAGCACCCAATGCAGAAGCACAACTTTTATAACTCTGATAACAATACTACAGTACTTCCCAAATTTTAGAATAGAAATTATGATTATAACAGATATAGCTATTTCCGTTAAATAGATATCTCTTATAGATAATCACATAGAATCATAATAAAACCAGAAGAGTGAAATTTTCAATATTTGTTGCTACATAGAATATCAGAAAATTACAACCCATATAAAATGATATCAACTCCGATGATATCCCCAAAAAAGTCCAGAAAGAACAATATCGCTCATAAATACTGGATTCCACAATAACAGAAGTGATATAATCTTCACATATTTTCAACATAACAATAGCCAGCAGAAACAGAGTATTAGCATGATACAGATTTTACCGTCGGCTTTCATATCCACACAATGGAATAAGTACCAGAGAGAAACATAGCAATGTCGAACATAACTCAAACAGACCAATGATACTTTCATTTATTAGCAAGTTTAGCTAATGTTCTCATACGATAAGAATTCCTTCTGAAATTAAATAGTTGTATATATGTAATAGCCCGATTTAGTGCCTACTCGGAACAGTGGTCTCGGGACCACAAATCTGAAGTTGGGAAAATTATTTTTATTATAATTATTAGATTTTAGCATGATTATATTAGTGTTTGAAAAATTTGATGAGTTAATCTTAACGATTGTGAGCCTAATTGCGAAAAATGACTAAATCGCATAAGGTGCGAAGTCATGATTTGATAGCTAAAGGTGTTATTTTATTAAAGAACCAAAATTTGGGGTCTTTAATAGGTAAATAGGCCCTTAATTGACAACATAGCCGGCCATGAGACATAGAGGAGACAAATTTTAAAAGTATGTAGAAATTTGGTAGCTAGTTTAACCAAAAAGAAACAAAATAGAAAAAGGTTGTCATTTTCTTTTATTCTCATCTCTTTCCACCGAAAATATTAGCCATAAAAAGGGTTTTGAAAGCTTAAATTTTTCAGCAACTTGTTCCTCTTACAAGTAAGTGATTTTAATGAGTTTTCTTCAAGATTTTCACATTTTTGAGACCTTTGAAGCATGAGCTTTCAAATGAGGGTGATATCTTGCAAAATGGTCAAGAGTTTAGGATTTTGCCATGGATATTTTTGTGATAGATGCTGAGTTTTTATGGAGGATTATGAGTCCTAGTTGTGTTATAAGCAACTTTTGTAAAAGGTGTTAGTTTGAAAACACCTAAAGGGACTATTTCGCATAAGTTGCAAAATAAGAAATAAGTGTATGAAATAATGAGAATTTGGGGTTGCTATAAGTGTAAAAAGAGTTCAGCTAGGCTTGAAATACGAGGAAATTCGATAAAAATTGATTTTTGAGCATAGGGGCAAAATGGTCATTTTAACAAAGATGTGAAATTATGAATGCCTAATTGTAATTAGTGACTAAATGAGTGCATTTTGTTATTATAGATCAAGATTTTCCAAACCGAGCCTAGACCAGGGCAAAGCCAAGAAATCCGATTAAGCCGTCTAGTCAAGTACTTTTTGTAAACCAAGGTAAGTTGTGTGTAAATAATAAAAATATATTGTTAAATGCATGTATTCGATTGTTATTGATTTGATATAGCATGAATTTCGAGAATTTGAATTGAGTGTGCATATTTATGATTGAGAAAGTAGAAAGATCCAGTGAGAACCCAGGAAACAAACCGAATGTTCGTGCTATTACATTGAGTTATGTGAGAGCCAGTGTAAGACCATGTCTGGGACATGGCCTCGGCATTGAGTTGAGGGCTAGTGTAAGACATTCTGGGACATGTATCAACCACATTATGATAGCCAGTGTAAGACCATATCTAGGACATGGCATCAGCGTAGAGAGGAGTGCCAGTGTAAGACATGTCTGGGACATGCATCGACCTCAACGATGATAGCCAGTGTAAGACGTGTCTAAGACATGCATCGGCTAAGCTTCGTGCTAGTGTAAGACATGTCTGGGACATGCATCAGCACGTATACACGAGAGCTAGTGTAAGACCATGTCTGGGACATGGCATCGACCTCGATGAAGATAGCCAGTGTAAGACAATGTCTGGGACATGGCATCGACAACTTAACCCATGTTTGAGGCTTATAGAATATTTGGTAGTATTCCAAAAGGTTCAACTCTAAGGGTTAAGAAATAGATTTAATAAGGAAAGTATGATAATGTTTTTAGTGTTACAGGTACCTATTTTGGTATACATGTGTAATGATCTCAATTAGAAAATGTGACTTGAGTGGACGGTAATGAGTAAGTCAAGTTATGCTTACCTTTGAGCTATGAACATGATGATAAATGGTGAAATTGTTGTTGTATATTTATTTGCATGCAACTTAGTAAGCCTTATGCTTACTTTCTTCCCTTTCCCTTTTCTTTCAGTACTGCCAAATTGTTCAAGGATCCTTTGAAGTCAGAGATATCGATCACACTATCGGACGTAATACTCGGTATAGTTGGATTTATATTTTTGATTATGGCATGTGTAGGGCTAGGCTAGGAAGTTGTTTTTTTGAGAAATTGTTTATGTATACTGGTTTAAGATAAAAGCCCTTCATTTTGTATTAAGCCTTGATAATGGCTATTATTCATTTTGGTAAATGTATATGATGTTCCTTCTATAAATGAATTGATGTTTTTTGGGATGGAATTAGTATATTGAAATGATATTGTGTAGGTTGTACAAAATGAGTGACAAAATAGCTTGGAAAATAGCCTAGTTTGTCCACACGGCTCACCCCCATGGGTGTGTGTTTTGGCCATGCGTCCCCTGCACTTAAAATTTTAAGTCAGTATTGTCCATGGGTAGGCCACACGGGCATGTGCCATAGCTGTGTCTCTAAGTTAGTATTGTCCATGAGTAGGCCAGACGGGCGTGTGTTATGGCCGTGCCCTAATATCAGTGTTGCACACGGGCCAAGGGCATGGGCGTGTCCCGAGTCACACGAGCATGTGGAACCCTAAGGCTTAAATTTCTCCAAGATTTTCTTAAGTTCTTAGTTTAAACTTAAATCATCTCGAATGTATGTTTTGGGCCTCGTAAGCCCATTTAAGGGACAGATTGAGTATGAAATGAAAAGTTTTAAATCGATCGAAATTTCATGGCCCAGTTTTACATACGTATGCTTGAGTTAAGTTTGGTGACACCTTGAACCCTGTCCCGGCGTCAGATACGGGCGAGGGGTGTTACATTTAGTGGTATCAGAGCATGGTTTAGTCGGTCTTAGGACTAACCTAGCTAAAGTACAAGTCTAGCCATACATGCCATATATATATTAATAGTGTGACGATTCTTGAAAACTATAATTTGTGTTTTTCTTATATAGTAAATGGATCCTGATAGAGCCACGGCAGATGACATTGAAAGTAATGCGCTAGCTCTCATAGAAGAGACCGCACCGGTAGAGAGTGAGCCCATAAGTATGGGCCAAGGTGCAGAGGCTAGGGTAGCCTACCTCCGAATGATGGATACTTGGTATATAGAGTTCGTTCGTGCGAACCCAAACACTCCACCTCCCCCACCTCCTCCGATTCCTCAGTATGCCCCGGTGGCTCCGTAAGGTGCTGACATGTTCAGGAGAAAGAAGCCTCTAGTAGACAAGATCTAGAAGCAAGGGGTCGAGGAATTTCGGGCTAGTGTAGATGATGACCTGGAGAGCGTGGAGTTTTGGCTAGAAAATACCATGAGGGTATTCGATGAGCTATCATGCACACCTGATGAGTGCGTGAAGTGTGCCGTGTCACTCCTACGAGGCTCATCTTATCAATGGTGGAACACTCTAGTGTTTGTTGTGCCGAGAGAGAGGATCACTTGGGAGTTCTTCGAAGAAGAGTTTCTAAAGAAGTATATTAGCCAGAGGTTCTTGGATTAGAAAAGGAAGGAATTTCTAGAGCTGAAGCAAGGTAGTAAGACTGTGACGGAGTATGAGCGTGAATTTGTAAAGCTCAACAAATATGCGAGAGAATCCGTATCCATTGAAGCTATTATGTGTAAGAGGTTTGAGGATGGCCTCAATGGAGATATTCGAGTGTTTGTGGGCATCCTAGAATTAATAGAATTTGTGGTGCTCGTTGAGAGAGCATGTAAAGCAGAAGAGCTGGTGAAGGAGAGGAGGAAGGTGGCTATTGAGTCGTGAGATTTAAAAAGAAAACAGATGGGGAAGACGCATCAATCCTCCTCCAAGAGGTCGAAAGAATTTATTACCCGATCAAACGCTTCGGTCGGATATTCGAGGAGGAACAAGAATCAAGAGGATATGACATCTAAAGCCCAGACTACTTCGGTCGCTAGTGTTGGTAGTACTCGGCAAGATAGGTAAGAGTGCCCACAATGTGGAATACGCCCCTTGGGCAAAAGCCTAGTAAATGAGAGAGGCTGTTTCAAGTGTGGGTCACTGGACCACTTTATTCGCGATTGCCTGGAGATGGAAGAGAGAGAGAGGAAGCAAGGAATGAAGGCAAGCAGTGCTTCATTGAGGGGGAGACCACAAAAGAATCTGGGCAATAGAGCTAACAGTAGAGGCGCGACAAGAGATGTAGTGGCGAGGTTTGAGGGCAGAGCGCCTGTGAGAACTTATGCTAGTCGTGCCCGTGAAGAGGCAAAGTATATGATTACGGGTACTTTTTCTATTCATGACATTTATATTGTTGCTTTGATTGATCCGGGGTCTACCCACTCCTATATTTGTATGGAATTGATTCCTCATATGAACATGATAGTGGAGTCTACTGAATTTGTAATAAGAGTATCCAATCCCTTGGGTAGATATGTGCTAGTTGATCAAGTATACAGGAGTTGTCCTTTGACAATTAGAGGTCATTTTTTTCAGCAAATTTAATGTTATTTCCGTTCAATGAGTTTGATGTAATCCTCGGGATGGATTGGTTGACTTCTCATAGTGTTGTAGTGGATTGTGGTAAGAAAATTATTGAGTTAAAGTGTAAATATGAGAATGTTCTTCGGGTTGGACCAGGTGACTTGGATAAAACGGTTGTGGTAATATCGTCTGTGACCACTGAAAATTATTTGAGAAAAGGGTATAAGGCTTATCTAGCCTTTGTGTTAAATACTCAAGTGCCCAAGTCAAAGATTGAATCAGTACCAATAGTTTGTGAGTTTATAGATGTTTTTCCAGAAGAGTTGCCAGGATTACCTCCAGAAAGAGAAGTTGAGTTTGGTATCGAGTTAGTTCCTGGCACAATGCCAATCTCGATTGCACCGTATAGAATGGCCCCCACTGAGTTGAAGGTGTTGAAAGTGCAGTTGCATGAGTTAACAGATAAGGGTTTGCTAGACCGAGTTATTCACCATGGGGTGCTCCGGTACTCTTTGTGAAAAAGAAAGACGGATCGATGAGGTTATGTATCGACTATAGACAACTGAACAAAGTAACAATGAAGAACAAGTATCCCTTACCGAGGATTGATGATCTCTTCGATCAACTGAGAGGAGCCACTATATTTTTTAAAATAGATTTGAGGTCGAGTTACTACCAGTTAAGAGTCAAGGAACAAGATGTACCGAAAACTACTTTTTGGACAAGATATGGGTATTACGAGTTTCTTGTTATGCCTTTTTGATTAACAAATGCCCCAGCGGTATTTATGGACTTGATGAACTTTATCTTCCGACTGTATTTGGATAGGTTCGTCATCATTTTTATTGATGACATCTTGGTTTATTCACGTAAAAAGAGTGAGCACGCGGAGCATTTGAGAATTGTGTTGCAGACCTTGAGGGATAAGCAACTCTATGCTAAGTTTAGTAAGAGCGAGTTTTGGCTCAACGAAGTCAAATTTCTAGGACACATTGTGTCGGGTGAAGGAATTAGAGTTGACCCAAATAAAGTCTCAGCTATTGTGGAATGGAAACCATTGAGGAATGTAAAAGAGGTTCATAGTTTTCTAGGGCTAGCGGGATACTATAGACGATTTGTAAACGGATTATCTATGATAGCTACACCGACAACAAGGCTCTTACAGAAAGATGTCAAATTTGAATGGACAGAAGTATGCCAACAGAGTTTCGAGAAATTAAAGGCTTTGTTAATCGAAGCCCCAATTTTTGTGCAACCAGAGTTGGGCAAAGAATTTGTAATTTTTAGTGACGCCTCCCTAAACGGTTTAGGGTGTGTGCTCATGCAAGAAGGTAAGGTTATAGGCTATGCCTCG
The DNA here is from genome assembly GCF_025698485.1 of Gossypium arboreum. Taxonomy (NCBI): domain Eukaryota; kingdom Viridiplantae; phylum Streptophyta; class Magnoliopsida; order Malvales; family Malvaceae; genus Gossypium; species Gossypium arboreum. The sequence goes on from NC_069079.1 coordinate 61,349,755, forward strand.
AGGTAGCTAAATCCTCATAAGAGAAATTATCTGACCCATGATTTAGAGTTAGCAGCTGTGGTGTTCGCGCTGAAGATTGGCGACACCATTTGTATGGTGAGAGATGCCAAGTATTTATCAATCAATAGAGTCTAAAGTATTTGATGACTCAGAAAGAGTTGAATTTGAGGCAACGACAATGGTTAGAGCTAATAAAAGATTATGAGTTGATTATTGACTATCATCCGGGAAAGGCGAATGTAGTCACCGACGCTTTGAGTAGGAAGTCATTGTTTGCCTTGAGAGCCTTGAACGCTCAGTTGACTATATCTAGTGATGGATTGATCCTAGCGGAGTTGAGATCTAGACCGACTTTTCTTCATGAAATCTGTGAAGCTCAAAAAGATGACGAGAAACTGCAAGCCAAGAGAACTCAGTGTGAATCAGAGATTGAGTCAGATTTTTGTATTAGTTCTGATGATTGTATAATGTTCAAAGATAGAGTTTGTATACCCAAAGATAGTGAGATCATTCAGAAGATTTTATGAGAGACACACAGTGGTTGTTCGTCCGTCCACCCGGGTAGCGTGAAAATGTATAACGACCTGAAGAAAATGTATTGGTGGTCGAGAATGGAAAGAGACATTTTGGAGTTTGTCTCTAAGTGTTTAGTGTGTCAGCAAGTAAAGGCTGAACACTAAGTACCTTCTGGGTTACTTCAGCCTATTATGGTTCTTGAATAGAAGTGGGATCGGATCACTATGGATTTTATAACGGGTTTGCCACTAACTTTGAAAAAGAAAGATACAGTTTGGGTTGTGGTCGACAAACTAACTAAGTCAACACACTTCATGCCAATACGTACCGACTACTCCCTTGAGAAATTGGCCGACTTGTATGTGTCTGAGATTGTGAGGCTTCACAGTGTGCCGTTGTCGATTATTTTAGATCAAAACCCGAGGTTTACCTTGAGGTTTTGGAAGAAGTTACAAGAAGCTTTAGGAACTAAGTTGAGTTTCAGTACGGCATTTCATCCGCAAACTGACGGACAGTTGAAAAGAGTAATACAGATCCTAGAAGACATGTTGAGGTGCTGTGTTCTTGAATTTCAAGGAAGTTGGGAAAAATACTTACCATTGGTTGAATTCGCCTACAAAAATAGCTATCAGTCGAGTCTAAAAGTGGCGCCTTATGAGGCTTTGTACGGGTGAAAGTGTTGAACGCCCTTATTCTAGACTGAGTTGAGAGAGAGTCAGATTTACGGGGTTGATTTAATCGAAGAGGCAGAGGAAAAAGTTAAAGTGATTCATGATTGTCTGAAAGCCACCTCAGATAGACAAAAAGCCTACGTGGATTTGAAATGAAAAGAGATTAAGTTTGAAGTCGGTGATAAAGTATTTTTGAAAGTTTCCTCATTGAGGAAAGTCCTCAGATTTGGTAGAAAAGGCAAATTGAGTCCTCGTTTTATAAGACCTTATGAGATTACCGAGAGAGTAGGGCTTGTTGCTTTTTGTTTGGATTTGCCATCAGAGCTAGAAAAGATTCACGATGTGTTTCATGTTTCCATGTTATACCGATACAGATTAGACCCTTCGCATATAATTGAGCCGACGAAGGTTGAGATTCCTCCGGACATGACTTATAGCGAGGAACTGGTCAAGATTCTGGCTCGAGAAGTCAAACAATTGAGAAATAAGAGTATACCACTTGTGAAGGTTTTCTGGCATAGACATGGAGTCAAGGAAGCCACATGGGAACCCGAGGAGTCTTTGGGAGGGCAGTATCTAAACTTATCCACCGGTAAGATTTTTGAGGACGAAAATTCGTAAGGGGGGAGAAATGTAACAATCCGATTTAGTGCCTAGTCGGAACAATGGTCTCGGGACCACAAATTCGAAGTTAGGAAAATTATTTTTATTATAATTATGAGATTTTAGCACGTTTATATTAGTGTTTGAAAATTTTGATAAGATAATTTTAACGATTGTGAGCCCAATTGCGAAAAAAGACTAAATCGCATAAGGTGCGAAAGTCATGATTTGATAGCTAAAGGTGCTATTTTATTAAAGAACCAAAATTGGGGGTTTTTAATGGGAAAATAGGCCCTTAATTGACAACATAGCCATCCATGAGACATAGAGGAGACAAATTTTAAAAGTAGGTAGAAATTTGGTAGCTAGTTTGACCAAAAAGAAACAAAATAGAAAAAGGTTGTCATTTTCTTTTCTTCACATCTCTTTCCACTGAAAATATCAGCCATGAAAAGGGGTTTGAAAGCTTAAATTTTGCAGCAACTTTTTCCTCTTACAAGTAAGTGATTTTAATGAGTTTTCTTCAATATTTTTACATTTTTGAGCCTTTGAAGCATGAGCTTTCAAATGAGGGTGATATCTTGCAAAATGGTCAAGAGTTTAGGATTTTTCCATGGATATATTTGTGATAGATGCTGAGTTTTTATGGAGGAGTATGAGTCCTAGTTGTGTTATAAGCAACTTTTGTAAAAGATGTGAGCTTGGAAACACCTAAAGGGACTATTTTGCACAAGTTGCAAAATAGGTAATAAGTGTATAAAATAATGAGAATTTGGGGTTGCTATAAGAGTAAAAAGAGTTTAGCTAGGCTTGAAATACGAAGAAATTCGATAAAAATCGATTTTCGAGCATAGGGGCAAAATGGTAATTTTACCAAAGATGTGAAATTATGAATGCCTAATTGTAATTAGTGACTAAATGAGTGCATTTTGTTATTATAGATCAAGATTTTCCAAACCGAGCCTAGACCAGGGCAAAGCCAAGAAATCCGATTAAGCCGTCTAGTCAAGTACTTTTTGTAAACCAAGGTAAGTTGTGTGTAAATAATAAAAATATATTGTTAAATGCATGTATTCGATTGTTATTGATTTGATATAGCATGAATTTCGAGAATTTGAATTGAGTGTGCATATTTATGATTGAGAAAGTAGAAAGATCCAGTGAGAACCCAGGAAACAAACCGGATGTTCGTGCTATTATATTGAGTTATGTGAGAGCCAGTGTAAGACCATGTCTGGGACATGGCCTCGGCATTGAGTTGAGGGCTAGTGTAAGACATGTCTGGGACATGTATCAACCACATTATGATAGCCAGTGTAAGACCATATCTAGGACATGGCATCAGCGTAGAGAGGAGTGCCAGTGTAAGACATGTCTGGGACATGCATCGGCCTCGACGATGATAGCCAGTGTAAGACGTGTCTAAGACATGCATCGGCTAAGCTTCGTGCTAGTGTAAGACATGTCTGGGACATGCAACAGCACGTATACACGAGAGCTAGTGTAAGACCATGTCTGGGACATGGCATCGACCTCGATGAAGATAGCCAGTGTAAGACAATGTCTGGGACATGGCATCGACAACTTAACCCATGTTTGAGGCTTATAGAATATTTGGTAGTATTCCAAAAGGTTCAACTCTAAGGGTTAAGAAATAGATTTAATAAGGAAAGTATGATAATGTTTTTAGTGTTACAGGTACCTATTTTGGTATACATGTGTAATGATCTCAATTAGAAAATATGACTTGAGTGGACGGTAATGAGTAAGTCAAGTTATGCTTACCTTTGAGCTATGAACATGATGATAAATGGTGAAATTGTTGTTGTATATTTATTTGCATGCAACTTAGTAAGCCTTATGCTTACTTTCTTCCCTTTCCCTTTTCTTTCAGTACTGCCAAATTGTTCAAGGATCCTTTGAAGTCAGAGATATCGATCACACTATAGGCCGTAATACTCGGTATAGTTGGATTTATATTTTTGATTATGGCATGTATAGGGCTAGGCTAGGATGTTGTTTTTTTGAGAAATTGTTTATGTATATTGGTTTAAGATAAAAGCCCTCATTTTGTATTAAGCCTAGATAATGGCTATTATTCATTTTGGTAAATGTATATGTTGTTCCTTCTATGAATGAATTGATGTCTTTTGTGATGGAATTAGTATATTGAAATGATCTTGTGTAGGTTGTGAAAAATGGGTGACAAAATAGCTTGGAAAATAGCCTAGTTTGTCCATACGGGCGTGTGTCTAGGCCGTGTGTGACACACGGCTCACCCCATGGGTGTGTGTTTTGGCCGTGCGTCCCCTGCACTTAAACTTTTAAGTCAGTATTGTCCACGGGTAGGCCACATGGGTTTGTGCCATAACCATGTCTCTAAGTCAGTATTGTCCATGGGTAAGACACATGGGCATGTGTCATGACCGTGCCTTAAGGTCAGTGTTGCACACGGGCCAAGGGCATGGGTATGTCCCGAGTTACACGGGCGTGTGGAACCCTAAGGCATAAATTTCTCCAAGATTTTCTTAAGCTATCAGTTTAAACTTAAATCATCTCGAATGTATGTTTTAGGCCTCGTAATCCCATTTAAGGGACAGATTGAGTATGAAATGAAAAGTTTTAAATCGATTGAAATTTCATGGCCCAGTTTTACATGCGTATGCTTGAGTTTAGTCTAGTGACACCTCGAACCCTGTCTCGGCGTCGGATACAGGCGAGTACAATATACTTCTTAGGATAAATGTGCACATAGAATGTCCAGATGAAGTCATAGTAACTGCCCGACTATAACCACTGCACTCAGCCATCAGTAGAATTCAAACATTATTCAACTGTCTAATTCTGTCATCATTAAGTCCATATTATCCTATCAATAACAAAAATCAATTTAAAAGAACTTTCAAAAAATACTTTTCTTTAGATATCATACCTGAATACTTTTACTTCATCGAATTCAACTTCTTTGTTAACAGTGACTTTATATAATTTGAATAGTCATCAGAACTTTTTAATATCTTCTTTAGTACTATCTTCATTTGCTGGTTCATTCACTTCTCTAACTATATTATTAATCTTCTGAACATAAACTTCTGTAATTCCACACTCGTAGGCTTATTCAACCCAAATCTTACTGATTTCATTGTAACATTTTACAGATAAGGGGGTGAGGGTAGTAAAAGCTCAAATTTAACTCTTTCATACATGCACTTAACACATACTATCACAAATAGTCAGTTCATTTCTAATTTCACATTCTCAAAACAATTAAAAAAACATTTGCTTTTAATCACTTTTGTTCTCAACGCAGTTCATATGCCAACACAAATAACTAATTCACGATCAAAGTATTTCATATAATAATAATCTAAATATCCTAACCCATATGCTCATATGATTATAACATTTATCAATAACAATATGTCATACTCTTTGATCCATACCTTTATGAGTTTCAACTCATAAGCAACACATTTCCATTCAAACATTTGAGTACACATTCCGTACTTGTAACACCCCTCACCTGAGTTTGACACCGGAATAGGATACGAGGTTTTACCAGACTTAAACACATACAAACATACATTTCCCAGATATGAAATTTTGATCCAAATTAAAACTTTTCACAATACCTTAATGTCCCTACTATGGGCCTACGAGGCCTCAAACACACTTTGGAGTTGATTCGAGACTAATCTTTGCACTTTAGAAAACTTTGTAAAATTTCAAGTTGACAGAGGCACACACCCGTGTGGATGGGCAACACGTCCGTGTGGCTCACACAACCTAAACATTTCGGGACATGCCCGCATCCCTAACTTGTGCTAATTTATATTTCGATTCGAACCTACAGGGGTTATTACATGGCTTGGCACACTCCCGTGTCCATAACCCATGTCACCCACATGGCCATGACATGCTTGTGTGCAAAAACTGTGACATTCTGTTTCTGACGTCAGCAACCAATTAAGGGCACACGGCCAAGGCACATGCCCATGTGTTAGGTCGTGTCTTTCACATGGCTGAGACATACGGCCATGTCTCTGCCTGTGTGTTTACTACCATGCATACTGACTTGTAAAATTGATGTGCAGGGGATACATGGCTGGACTACACGCCTGTGGGGAAGACCGTGTGTCACACACGACCTAGACACACGCCCATGTGGACAAAAGTAAGGTTATTTACCAAGCCTTTCTGCCACCCTTACTTGCACCAACCTACACAATAACAACCAAAACCAATCCAAGCATACCACATATAACTAAATCAACCACAATCATGAGAAATTTGCATCAAATGCATTTAATAATAATTAATATTAGCCAACATTAATGACCTATACAAAATGAATATCACATCCATCATATGAGCCAACCCTTGTGGCTAAACTAACAAGACACTAAAGAAAAGATTCAAGTACCTATACATGCCAAAATCAAATGTTAAACTAGCTACACCAAAGCTTCAGATGATAGTGTGATCGATGCCTCCGACCTCCCTTGATCCCTGATACTAGCTTGGTGGCACTATAAGAAAATAGAAATGAGAGGGAGCAAGAATAAAGCTTAGTAAGTTGCATATAAATAAGTAACAATGTCAACTTTGCATATTATAAATCAACACAACAATCTTGAGTGAACATGGGTAAATATCACTACATGCTTATATATATATCGCAAGTATAAACCAAAGATTTCAATATCGTCCCAAGGTCATTTTCATAGCTAGAACTTACTCATGTCTTTCTTACTATCAAGGCAACATAACTAGACTCATATCTCATGAGTTTCGAATAAGAACCTATACCAATCACAACATGATTATATTATTCCATATCATTGTCATAAACTTTTTAAATAACCCGTGAAACTATTCGGAATACTAAAGGATACCTGACAAGCTTTACACAAGAGGGTGAATTGCTAATGCCATGTTCCAAACATGGTATTACATTGGCTCACATGTTGAGGCCAATGCCATGTCCCAGACATGGTCTTACACTAGCTCTCATCTCAATGCCGATGCCATGTCCTAGACATGGTCTTACACTGGATCTCATAATGTGGCCGATGCCATGTCCCAGACATGGTCTTACACTAGCCCATGTATCAATGCCGATGCCATGTCCCAAACATGGTCTTATACTGGCTCTCACAACATCGCCGATGCCATGTTCCAAACATGGTCTTACACTGGCTCTCATATTGTGGTTGACGCCATGTCCTAGACATGGTCTTACACTGTCACACATATCACCAAAATGTCATAGCATAGATATCCAATTTATTCCTAGGTTCAATTGGGACTCTAGTACATTGAATTTCATCATGCATTATTCATAAGTAATTTCAATCATATTACGCAAAATTAGTCATTCAACACATAATAATGACAAAGTTGCCTTACGTACAACTTACCTCGGTATACAAAAAGTGGACGACTAATTGGCTTTAGTCTACTAGCTTAGTCTTTCCCCGATCTATGTTCAGATTTCATATTTCTTGATCTAAAATGATAAAAATTCACTAATTTAATCATCATATTAATTAGTACATTTCATAAATCATATTTTGGCAAAAAGACCATTTTGCCCCTAAACTTTCACAAATTTACTATTTTACCCTTAGGCTCGTAAATCGATTTTTATCAAATTTTCTCACTACCCAAGCCTAGCCGAATTCTTTTTATACTAGAAGCAACCCACAATTCCCATTATTTCACACATTCACCACATAATTTATAACTTATGCAAAATGGTCCTTAGTTAGGGTTTTCATGAAAACTACTTCACAAAAGTTGTTTGTTTAACAACCATGATTCATTTTATTCCATAAAAATTTAGCATAAAACATGAAAAATCTTATGGAAAAACTCTATACTTTCAACCATTTTGCAAAATATTCCCCTCATTAGCTAGACTATGCTACAAGGGTCCCAAAAGTACAAAAAAATTATCAAGAAAGGCCATCAAAATCACTTACCTGTATGGGTAAAGAGTGGCTGAAATTTTAAAGCTCCAAAACCCCTATTATTGCTAGTATTTTTCGTGAAGAGGAGAAAGATGAAAGGTGATATCTTTTTCTTTTTATTTTATTATAAATCTTGTCAATTTAGTCACCCAATTTCGCCTAACTTTGACCTTACAATTTCTTTGTCCCTATGATCAGCTATTAACAAATTTGTGGTCTATTTACTCAATAAAGGCCTCTAATTTAATGTTCCATAGCTATTTGACACCTTCAGTTAGTAGAACAAAACTTTCGCACTTTATGCGATCTAGTCCTTTTTCACAATTAAGCATGCAATCGCTAAAATTATTTCAGCAAAATTTTCATGCACTAATATAATCATGCTACAACACATAAAATAATATCAAAAATAATTTATCCAACCTCGGTTTAGTGGTTCTAAAACTACTGTTCTGACTAGGCCCAAAATCGAGTTGTTACAATTCTCCCCCTTAGGGATTTTTATCCATGAAGCTCTTACCGATGAAAAGGTAAGGGTATTGATCTCTCATAGTCTCCTCGGGTTCCCATGTGGCCTCTTCAACCCCATGTCGATGCCACAATACTTTCATGAGTGCTATTTTATTTCTTAATTGCTTGACCTCTTGGGCTAAGATCTTAACCGGTTCTTCACCATAAGTCATGTTTGATCAGATCTCAACCTCTGTTGGCGAAAGAACGTGCGAAGGGTCAAAACGGTAATGACACAACATTGACACATGGAAAAGATTGTGGATCTTCTCTAACTCGGATGGCAAGGCTAGCTGATAGGCTACCGATCCAATTTTCTTAGTCACTTCATAAGGTCCAATAAAGCGTGGACTTAATTTTCCTTTCTTACCAAATCTGAGGACTTTCTTCCACGGGGATACTTTTAAAAACACCTTATCACCGACTTGAAAGTCAATTTCCTTTCGTTTCAATGTAGGATTTCTATCTATCAGAAATGGCCTTCAAACAATCACGAATTACCTTAACTTTCTCTTCGGTCTCTTTGACTAAATCGACCCCGTGAATCTGAGTTTCTCTGAGTTCAGTCCAAAATAAGGGTGTTCGGCACTTACGCCCATATAAAGCCTCATAAGGCGCCATTTTCAAACTCTACTGATAGCTATTGTTGTTGGAAAACTCTACCAACGATAAATAATTTTCCCAACTACCTTGGAATTTAAGAACACAACACCGCAAGATGTCCTCAAGAATCTGAATTACTTTCTCCGACTAGCTGTCAGTCTGCGGGTGGAAAGCCGTGCTAAAAGTCAACTTTGTCCCCAAAGCTTCTTGTAACTTTTTCCAAAACCGTGATGAATACCTCGAATCCCTCTGCAAAATAATTGACAAGGGCACTTAATGAAGTCTCACAATTTCGAAAACATACAACTCAGCTAGTTTATCAAGCGAGTAGTCATTATGTTTTCGGATAAAATGAGCCGACTTCGTTAATCGATCTATGACCCAAACCGCATCTTTCTTTCTTGGTGATAACGTAATCCTGTCACAAAATGTGACAGCCCAAAATTGGCCCTAGTCGGGATGTGGTTTTGGGACCACAAAACCGAGGCATAAAAATAATTTAAAAATTTATTTTGATGCCTATGATATGTGTTAATTTGTGTGTGACATTTTGATGAATTGATTTAGAGTTATAAAGGTGAATTTCACTAGAAAGGACCTAGTAGTAAACTTTGAAAGTATGATAAGGAAATGTATGATGACTAATTAAAGCATGCATGCAAAACAATGGACTTGCATGTCAAATAACCCACTTCCTAAGGTGAGTGGCCGGCCATGACAAGGTTATGGGCAAGGGAACATGTTTCCAACATGTTTTGCTAATGGTTGATGTTAGAATTGTTATTATATTGGTGTTAGTAGGAAGAGAAACAAAAAAAAATATGTGTGTGTGTGGTTACCCCTCCCCATTGCCGTGTAGGTAAGAAAGAAAACAAAAAATTTTGTTCATCCTTTCCTTTCTTTCTTTGGCCGAAAATCCTAAAGAGGAAGAGGAAGTTTTTGTTCCATGCTTGGTTTAGAAGAGAACTAGAAGGAGATTTGGCTATACTTGCATCAAGATTAAGGTATGTTTGAGGTTGTGCCATGAGATTCATGCATGTTTTAGTTGCTAACTTGATGTTCATGTTAGCCCATGGTTCAAATCCTTGTTATGCCATGGAAATGGTATTTGGCCAAGGTTGATATTGTGTTGAAGCCATTGTATACTAAAAGTGAAGCTTGCTAATGATGCATGTAATGATGGATTGACTACTCTTGAAATTTCTTTTTAGTATCCTTGAGTAGGGCATTGAGTCCTTTGTTTAACCATGACCAAAAATTAAAAGGAGTATGGTGTGTGATGTATTCGGCCATGGTATGCTCATGAGCATGGTTTATGCTTCTTGCATGATAGTTAAAATTTGTGTTTTGGATGGTTGTGAACATCTTGAAATTCGGCCTTGCATCTATATGTGTATATATGTTTGCACATGATGTTTCGGTTATGAAGTAAATGATAAATATGTTTGTTTAAAGAAGAAATTGTTGAAGAATGTATGTGACATTGCAAGTATATTCGGCTTAGTACATATATGATGTGAAAATCTTGGGATTTATTGTTGATTTTGTGCAAGTATGACTAAGTAGAATCGACCACATGAGTACTTGATGCTATATTATAATTATTGAGCTCAAGTATGTGGATGTAAGTGTGTACGGCCTTATAAGGGCTAAGTACCTTGGATTCCCCTTTGATATTCAAAACGACTAAATCAATTTATTTGTTAACATAAAGCTCAAGAGCAAAGAGGAACTAGCTCCAATAAAGGAAAAGAAAAGGTGATTGAATAGTCGTTGAAGCGCCGACAACCTCCAAGGTAAGTTTTCGAGTATCGAACTTAGATTTTGATTCGATTGGATGAAGTAATAAGCAATCGAAATTGTGCCCTTGTATGTGGCCATTGAGCCGAAATGATATTTCTTATTAAGTGAATTGTGCATAAAAGTTTTGTTATGAAATTGAAACAAAGATGTGTATAAATGTGCGAATTGTGATATTGGGGCTAAGCCCGAAGGCAATTGTGCGAGTTGTGATATCTGGGCTAAGCCCGAAGGCAATTGTACGAGTTGTGATATCCGGGCTAAGCCCGAAGGCAATTGTGCGAGTTGTGATATCCGGGTTAAGCCCCGAAGGCATTTGTGCGGGTTATCATAACCGGGCTATGTCCCGAAGGCGTTTGAACGAGTAGCTATATCCGGTTAAACTTCGAAGGTATGTGATTTGAAAAATTATAAGCTTGCTGTAAAAATTTTCAATAAATGCACTTGTGAAATTCCCAACAACAAGGTATGTTTTGTGTGTGCTTTGCACACTATGAGTAAGTGCGTATGAGTATTCGCTCCAATGATAAATGAGCTATTGGCATTAACTAAGCCGTTATTTGTGTATGAATATAAGAGTTGGGATTGTGAAGTAAGCATGTCATAGAGAAATTGTACCTATGAATTATTGTTTAGCTACTTGAATGCTATGCTTTGGTTGTGTGCAATTTATGGCTCAAAACTTACTAAGCATAGATTGCTTACTCCGTTCCTTTGTTTCTCTGTCTTATAGATTTTGCTCGTTAGCGATCGGATTCGGGATCATTGAAGTGAAGTCATCCACACTATCAAACCTCTTTTTGGTACTCTTTTAATTGAACTTTGGATATGGAATGTATAGGACTACCCTCGGTTGTTTTCAAGTACTTTGTGATGTATATGTGTACGGCCATGCGAAAATGGTTCGTAAAAGTGGAGTATGGAATTTGACCATTTGTGGTTTGTAATTATATTTGGTTTCATGATGTGATTATGGTTTGGAATGAGAGTGTTGGTCACATGATCAGCCATTGGAATGGCTAAATATGATTATATGTGGACCTATGTATGTCAAAATTATAGTTGGCCCATGGAAACCACAAAATAGGTAAAGTTTACCTTAAAAACAGATGCTGCCAGTTGCAGTGACGTGGATGTGAAAAATCACCAAAATTTGTAGGAAGGGTATTAAATAGAGAATAAAATTATAATCGAACCTTGATGAATCTACTTTCATATGAAAGTAACGAAACGATCATATGAACAGTATACTGAGAGATATTAAAGTTCTCGTGAGACAGGGCCAGAACGGTTTCTGGATCCCCTGTCTCAACTTTGAAAATTTCCCATAAATTATCCAGAAGGAATTAGAAGTCATGCCTTATATGTACAGATTCCCTTTTGAGTCTAGTTTCATTAAAAACAAACGACATGAGCATTGAAGCTCTGTACGATAAGATATCTAGGTCGTAATGCGCGAAGGTCAGTGTAGTCGACCCCTGTAACATGGACGACTTTAACTAATAAAATGTACCAATTGGCCCGACCAAAAATTCTAGAAATAAATCCATGGATGGATATATGAGTCTAAATTCAGGGAAAATTTACGGAATCAGTTTCGAGTTTTGAAACTCGAGATATGCTTTTAAGGCGACAGTGATGCGTTCTCCACTGTCTGAAATGTCAAATTGGTCGGTGCTATAAGTGGTTTTGGCTTGTTAACCCCTCGTATCCGACACCGGTGACGGTCTCAGGTTTGGGGTGTTACAATTTTATTGGTATCAGAGCTACGGTTTAGTTGATTCTAGGACTACCGTAATATGTTTGGGGTCTAGCTATACATGCCATTAAGTGATAAATTGATAGTGTGGAGATTTCTGACAATTTGAATTTGTGTTTGTTTATAGCAACGGATCCCGATCCCAACCGAGCAATAGCTGATGATGTGGAGAGTGTGGCGCCTGCTCCGCGCAAGGGACAGCGCCATGGACTCTCAACCTATTGCCAGAATCCGAATGATGAGGCTAGCAAGCCTTTTATAGCGTGATGAATGATTGGTTCAACCAATACATTCGAACTAACACTACTGTTCCACAACCTCCATTCCCGACTAATGCAACCTCAAGACCTACAATACCTCCAGAATCGACCAAATAAGGTCAAGTAAGCCCCAATCGACAGAATTCGAAAACATGGGCTACTGAATTTAAAGCTACGGATAGCGACGATGCCGAGCAAGTGAATTCTAGTTGGACAACACTATCCGGTGCTCGATGAACTATCTTGTACACCGATGAATGCTTAAAGTGTACTATCTCCTTGCTACGATTCCGCCTACTATTGGTGGAGTACTCGACTTCACAGTGCCTAGAGAGCAAGTAACTTGGGAGTTCTTCCAAACCGCGTTCAAAGAAGTATATCATCGAGATTCATCGACCAAAAACGAAAGGAATTTCTTGATCTTAAGCAAGGCTCTATGTCGCCATCGACTACGAGCGAAAATTTGTTAGACTCAGTAGATACGCCTGGGAATGTGTTTCGTCTGAAGCTATTATGTGTAAACGCTTCGAGGATGGGCTCAATGATGATATAAGGATGTTCGTTGGCATTCTTGAAATACGATAGTTCGTAGTACTTGTCGAGCGAGCTTGTAAAGCCGAAGAGCTTAGAAAGGAGAAACAAAAAGTTGATGTGGGAACTGGAGAATTTCGAAAGAGGTCCTCGAGAAAGTCTCTTCAATAGGCATCAAGAGATTTGAGATGATGTGAGCCGGTCTAGAGGCGCCGGCCCTTTAGACGAGATCGTGATCGACCCTGGTATATATCGAGGCACTTCGGTCTTGGTGTTGGGAATGATCGTCGAAACCGAATGGAGTGTCAATATTGTGGTAAATGGCACTCGGGAGTTGTAGATCCCATGACCGCTCCTGTTACAAGTACGGGTCAGCCGACCACTTTATTAAAGATTGCCCGAGATTATCTGAACAAAACGCAAATCAAAGTGGGAACCCGGGTGCTACCACAACTCGAGGTAGGCCACCTAGAAATATGGGCAATGCTAGTGGCGGTCAGAGAGGATCTAGAGATGCTACCATCAGATCTGAGGCTCGTGCTCCTGCAAGGACTTATGCCATATACGCACGCGAGGATGCTTCCTCGCCAGATGTTATTACTGGTACCTTCACTCTCTTTGATACTAATGTGATTGCTTTGATTGACCCTGGTTCTACTCATTCTTATATATGCGAAACCTTAGCATCCAGTAAGACTTTACCCATTGAGTGAGTTTGTAATTCGGGTGTCAAATCCCTTGGGTCATTACGTGCTTGTCAACAAAGTGTGTAAGAAAAGTCCCCTAGTATTTCGAGGTTCTTGTTTTCCGGCGGACTTCATGCTTTTGCCGTTCGACGAATTCGACGTTATTCTTGGTTTGGATTGGTTGACCATGCATGATGCGGTTGTAAATTGCAAAAGCAAGACTATTGATCTGAGGTGCACGAATAACGAGATAATTCAGGTTGAGTCTACGGACTTAAAAGGGTTGCCAGCTGTAATATCAGCAATGTTGGCCCAGAAATACGTAAGAAAGGGGTGCGAAGCATACCTTGTGTATGTGCTCGATGACGAGGAGTCAGAAAAGAAACCCAAATCTGTGCCAGTGGTTTGTGAATACCCGGATGTTTTCCCTCAAGAATTGCGGGTTTACCACTGTTCGGAAATAGAGTTTGGCATCGAATTAGTGCCCGGTACCACTCAATTTCGATAGCTCCGTGATCGTATGGCACCAACGGAATTAAAGGAGTTGAAAGCTCGGTTGCAAGAATTGGTGGATAGAGGTTTTGCTCATCCGAGTTTTTCACCTTGGGTGCGCCGGTGTTGTTTGTGAAAAGAAGGACGGAACCATGAGGTCGTGCATCGACTATCGTCGCCTTAATAAAGTGAAAATAAAGAACAAATATCCGTTATCACAGATCGACGATTTTTTCGATCAACGAAGGAGCCTCGGTGTTCTCGAAAATAGATTTAAGATCGGGCTATTATCGATTCTGAATTCGAGATTCGGACGCACCCAAAACCGCCTTCAGAACGAGATATGGTCACTACGAGTTCCTAGTGATGCCGTTTGGGCTCACTAATGCCCCTGCGGTATTTATGGATTTGATGAATCGGATCTTCAGACCATATTTGATCGGTTCGTAGTCGTGTTCATTGATGACATCTTGGTCTATTCAAGAAATGAGACTGAACATGCTGAACACCTGAGGTTAGTGCTGCAAATTTTACGGGATAAGCAATTATATGCTAAGTTCAGCAAGTGTGAGTTTTGGTTAAGAGAGGTTAGCTTCTTGGGGCAAGTTGTATCCGCATCGGGTATTAGAGTCGACCCGAACAAAATTTCAGCCATACTTAACTGGAAGCCTCCGAGAAATATTACTGAGGTTCGGAGCTTTTGGGACTTGCCGATTATTACCGATTTATTTGTAAAGGTTTCTCAACGATAGCCACGCCAATGACGGCTACTCCAAAAGGATGTTAAGTTCGAATGGACGGAGAAATGTCAGAAAAGTTTCGATCAACTAAAAACTTATTTGACTGAAGCCCCAATTCTAATGCAACCCGAATCGGGCAAAGAGTTTGTCATCTATAGTGACGCCTCCCTACTTGGGTTGGGTTGTGTATTGATGCAAGAAGGTCGAGTTGTGGCCTATGCGTCGAGACAATTGAAGCCACATGAGAGAAATTATCCGACCCATGATCTCGAACTAGTCGCCATCGTGTTCGCTTTGAAAATATGGCGACACTACTTATTTGGTGAAAAGTGCCATGTATTTTCGGATCACAAAAGTCTCAAATATTTGATGACTCAAAGAGACTTAAATCTACGGCAAAGGCGTTGGCTCGAGTTGTTAAAAGATTATGAGCTTGTCATTGATTATCACCCGGGAAAGGCTAATGTGGTTGCGGATGCCTTAAGCCGAAAATCACTATTTGCTTTGCGAGCGATGAATGTACACTTGTCTGTTCTACCCGACAATGTGTTAGTAGCTGAATTGAAAGCCAAACCATCATTGATACGTCAAATTCGTAAAGCTCAGAAAGTCGACGATGAGTTGGTTGCAAAACGGGCTGAGTGTGTTCCGAACAAGGAATCGGAGTTTCAAATCGATGATGACGATTGCTTGAGGTTCGAAGTCGTCTGTGTTCCAAAGAATTGAACTTATTTCGATAATTCGAACGAAGCCCATTGTAGCCGAATGGCAATCCACCCGTGGAGTACGAAGATGTACAACGATTTGAAACGTCGATTTTTGTGGCATGGTATGAAATGAGACATCTCCGACTTTGTTTCGAGATGTTTAATATGTCAACAAGTGAAAGCGGAACATCAAGTGCCTTCAGGATTACTTCAGCCGATCACGATACCCGAGTGGAAATGGGATCGAGTCACAATGGACTTTGTATCCGGACTGCCATTGTCAGTGAGTAAGAAGGATACGATTTGGGTCGTTGTAGATAGACTGACTAAGTCGGCTCACTTTATCCCCGTACGTACGGATTTTTCAATGGACAAACTAGCCAAATTGTACGTTTCTCAGATTGTGAGATTACACGGGTGCCTATTTCCATCGTGTCGGATAGAGATCCGAGATTTACCTCGCGATTTTGGAAGAAGTTGCAAGAAGCTTTGGGTACCAAGTTGCATTTCAAAGACCGCCTTTCACCCCCAAACTGATGGTCAATTCGAGCGGATAATTCAAATACTTGAGGATATGTTGAGATGTTGCATCCTCGAGTTCAGTGGTTCATGGGAACGGTATTTGCCTTTGATTGAATTCGTTTACAACAATAGTTTTCAATCAAGTATTAAGATGGCACCTTACGAGGCCTTGTACGGGCGTAAATGCCGTACACCATTGTTTTGACCGAGCTCGTGAAAGCAAAATTTTCGGGTGGATTTGATTAAAGATGCTGAATGAAAGTGAAAGTAATCCGTGAAAGTCCGAAGATAGCCTCCGATCGTCGGAAGTCGTGACGCGGATCTCAAACGAAAGGACATTGAGTATCGTGGGGATAAAGTGTTTCTTAAGGTTTTGCCTTGGAAAAGATACTCGATTCGTAGTAAGGGCAAGTTGAGCCCGAGGTTCATTGGGCCATATGAGATATCCGAGCGAGTCGGTCCAGTTGCATATCGTTTGATTTTGCCCCCTGAACTCGAAAAGATTTACGACGTCTTTCATGTCTCGATGCTTCGACGCTATAGATCTAATCCATCGCACGTGATTAGTCCATCAGAGGTTGAAATTCAAGCCAATATGTGTTATGAGGAAGAACCGATTCGTATCCTAGCACGTGAAGTGAAAGAGTTGCGAAACAAGCGGGTTCCACTAGTGAAAGTGTTATGGCTCAAACACGGGATAGAAGAAGCTACTTGGGAAACCGAGAACTCTATGAAAGAGCGTTACCCAACCCTATTTACCGGTAAGATTTTCGGGGACGAAAATTTCTTAAGTGGGGGAGAGTTGTGACAGCCCAAAATTGGCCCTAGTCGGGATGTGGTTTCGGGACCACAAAACCGAGGCATAAAAATAATTTAAAAATTTATTTTGATGCCTATGATATGTGTTAATTTGTGTGTGACATTTTGATGATTTGATTTAGAGTTATAAAGGTGAATTTCACTAGAAAGGACCTAGTAGTAAACTTTGAAAGTATGATAGGGAAATGTATGATGACTAATTAAAGCATGCATGCAAAACAATGGACTTGCATGACAAATAACCCACTTCCTAAGGTGAGTGGCCGGCCATGACAAGGTTATGGGCAAGGGAACATGTTTCCAACATGTTTTGCTAATGGTTGATGTTAGAATTGTTATTATATTGGTGTTAGTAGGAAGAGAAACAAAAAAAAAATGTGTGTGTGTGGTTACCCCTCCCCATTGCCGTGTAGGTAAGAAAGAAAACAAAAAAAATTTGTTCATCCTTTCCTTTCTTTCTTTGGCCGAAAATCCTAAAGAGGAAGAGGAAGTTTTTGTTCCATGCTTGGTTTAGAAGAGAACTAGAAGGAGATTTGGCTATACTTGCATCAAGATTAAGGTATGTTTGAGGTTGTGCCATGAGATTCATGCATGTTTTAGTTGCTAACTTGATGTTCATGTTAGCCCATGGTTCAAGTCCTTGTTATGCCATGGAAATGGTATTTGGCCAAGGTTGATATTGTGTTGAAGCCATTGCATGCTAAAAGTGAAGCTTGCTAATGATGCATGTAATGATGGATTGACTACTCTTGAAATTTCTTTTTAGTATCCTTGAGTAGGGCATTGAGTCCTTTGTTTAACCATGACCAAAAATTAAAAGGAGTATGGTGTGTGATGTATTCGGCCGTGGTATGCTCATGAGCATGGTTTATGCTTCTTGCATGATAGTTAAAATTTGTGTTTTGGATGGTTGTGAACACCTTGAAATTCGGCCTTGCATCTATATGTGTATATATGTTTGCACATGATGTTTCGGTTATGAAGTAAATGATAAATATGTTTGTTTAAAGAAGAAATTGTTGAAGAATGTATGTGACATTGCAAGTATATTCGCTTAGTACATATATGATGTGAAAATCTTGGGATTTATTGTTGATTTTGTGCAAGTATGACTAAGTATAATCGGCCACATGAGTACTTGATGCTATATTATAATTATTGAGCTCAAGTATGTGGATGTAAGTGTGTCTTGGCCTTATAAGGGCTAAGTACCTTGGATTCCCTTTGATATTCAAAACGACTAAATCAATTTATTTGTTAACATAAAGCTCAAGAGCAAAGAGGAACTAGCTCCAATAAAGGAAAAGAAAAGGTGATTGAATAGTCGTTGGAAGCGCTCGACAACCTCCAAGGTAAGTTTTCGAGTATCGAAACTTAGATTTTGATTCGATTGGATGAAGTAATAAGCAATCGAAATTGTGCCCTTGTATGTGGCCATTGAGCTGAAATGATATTTTTTATTAAGTGAATTGTGCATAAAAGTTTTGTTATGAAATTGAAACAAAGATGTGTATGAATGTGCGAATTGTGATATCCGGGCTAAGCCTGAAGGAAATTGTGCGAGTTGTGATATCCGGGCTAAGCCCGAAGGCAATTGTGCAAGTTGTGATATCTGCTAAGCCCAAGGCAATTAAAGAAGTTGTGATATCCGGGTTAAGTCCCAAGGCATTTGTGCGGGTTATCATAACCGGCTATGTCCCAAGTCGTTTGAACGAGTAGCTATATCCGGTTAAACTCAAGGTATGTGATTTGAAAATTATAAGCTTGCTGTAAAATTTTCAGTAAATGCACTTGTGAAATTCCCAACAACAAGGTATGTTTTGTGTGTGCTTTGCACACTATGAGTAAGTGCGTATGAGTATTCGCCCAATGATAAATGAGCTATCGGCCTTAACTAAGCCGTTATTTGTGTATGAATATAAGAGTTGGGATTGTGAAGTAAGCATGTCATAGAGAAATTGTACCTATGAATTATTGTTTAGCTACTTGAATGCTATGCTTTGGTTGTGTGTAATTTATGGCTCAAAACTTACTAAGCATAAATTGCTTACTCTGCTCCTTTGTTTCTCTGTCTTATAGATTTTGCTCGTTAGCGATCGGATTCGGGATCATTGAAGTGAAGTCATCCACACTATCAAACCTCTTTTTGGTACTCTTTTAATTGAACTTTGGATATGGAATGTATAGGACTACCCTCGGTTGTTTTCAAGTACTTTGTGATGTATATGTGTACGGCCATGCGAAAATGGTTCGTAAAAGTGGAGTATGGAATTTGACCATTTGTGGTTTGTAATTATATTTGGTTTCATGATGTGATTATGGTTTGGAATGAGAGTGTTGGTCACATGATCAGCCATTGGAATGGCTAAATATGATTATATGTGGACCTATGTATGTCAAAATTATAGTTGGCCCATGGAAACCACAAAATAGGTAAAGTTTACCTTAAAAACAGATGCTGCCAGTTGCAGTGACGTGGATGTGAAAAATCACCAAAATTTGTAGGAAGGGTATTAAATAGCGAATAAAATTATAATCGAACCTTGATGAATCTACTTTCATATGAAAGTAACGAAACGATCATATGAACTGTATACTGAGAGATATTAAAGTTCTCGTGAGACAGGGCCAGAACGGTTTCTGGATCCCCTGTCTCGACTTTGAAAATTTCCCATAAATTATCCAAAAGGAATTAGAAGTCATTCCTTATATGTGAAGATTCCCTTTTGAGTGTAGTTTCATTAGAAACAAACGGCATGAGCATTGAAGCTCTGTACGAGAATATATCCAGGTCGTAATGTGCGAAGGTCAGTGTAGTCGACTGTAACATGGGCGACTTTAACTAATAAACTGTACCAATTGGCCCGACCAAAAATTCTAGAAATAAATCCATGGATGGATATATGAGTCTAAATTCAGGGAAAATTTACGGAATCAGTTTCCGAGTTTTGAAACTCGAGATATGCTTTTTAAGGCGATAAAGGACGCAGTTCTCCAGCCTGTCTGGAAATGTCAAATTGGTCGGTGCTATAAGTGGTTTTGGCTCGTTAACCCCTCGTATCCGACACCGGCGACGGTCTCGGGTTCGGGGTGTTACACAAAATCCATGGTAATTCGATCCCATTTCCACTTGGGAACCATCACAGATTAAAGTAAACCCGAAGGTACTTGGTGCTCGGCTTTCACTTGCTGTCAAATTAAACATTTCGACAGAAACTCTGAGATGTCTCTTTTCATGCTCGGCCACCAATACAATCTTTTCAAGTCATTATACATCTTAGTACTACCCGAATGGATTGACATACAACTACTATGTGCCTCGTGAAGAATTTTCCTAATAAGCTCATCATCTCTAGGTACATAGACCCTATCTCAGAACATTTGACAACCGTCGGGACTAATCTGAAAATCGGATCTGTCAACTGTGTCACACTGAGCCATATTGGCTAGCAAATCTTTATCACTCTTCTGAGCTTCACAAATATCTTGAAGAAACTTAGGTCTAGCTCTCAACTCTGCTAGAATCGAACCATCCTCGATTACGGACAACTGAGTATTCATAGCTCTCAAGGCAAACAATGACTTCCTACTTAATGCACCAGCGACTACATTCGCCTTTCTCGGGTAATAGTCAATCACTAACTCGTAATCTTTAATCAACTCCAGCCATCTTTGTTGCTGTAGATTCAAATCTTTTTGAGTTATCAAGTATTTTAGGCTTGCCATACAAGTGGTGTCTCCAAATCTTCAGTGCAAACACTATGGCTGCTAACTCTAAGTCGTGAGTTGGATAATTTTTCTTATGTGGCTTTAGTTGTCTCGAGGCATACGCTATCACTGTAACACCCCTAACCTGTATCCATCATCGGACTAGGGTTAAGAGGCATCATTGGACATATAGAAACATAGTTCAGAACTGACATTCTTTACACTTCAAGCACCCAGTAATGTATTCTCCTTTATAAAATTTTTCTAAATTAAATTATTAAACCAACCTCTTATTCATAAAATCAAATTCGTATATTTAAAACACATAGCTTACCACACAACTCATGCTTTATCGAACATTCTCTTATATGAACTATGTTTCAGTATTTAACCATTTCAATTCCATTTGCCTATATAAAAATTTCGAACCAAGTTATCAAATATCAAAACCAAATTGAACATATTTCATAATTACAAAATTTGAACCATATGACCATTATTTCTATAACATTCGATTACTCAGGTCATAATCAAACATATTTCATTTCATATACCGAGAATATATCAAAACATCCATTTGTATACATATATTTCGTAACAAATTAACGATCATGCCATTTTATAAACCTAAGTACAAATGCATACTAAGTTGTTTCAACCCATATCATTAGCTATATAGCAAACATAACATCTAATAAACATTATACATGCGCTTGTTAAATCAATTTGGCCATATCTCACGGCTTAAATATTCATTTGCACATAAAACATTAGATAACTTTATAACATAACCAACTATACTTTTAAATTTATCATATCGTGTGCATAACACCCAAAAGCCAAAAGCCATTTCTAATTACAATTACTAATCATAGTATTTTAAACATTATTACCCTATGTGCATTATACCAAATCAAATTTAACAAATTTTGAGCATAAATGTTAAGTCATACCATACTGATTCGCAAGTTAAATAACATATTTAACCATGTTATATTCAACCACACACATGAACCACATACCAAAGACGAATTTACTACCACATATATACCACATTTTATAATCACTTATTGAACCAACAATTTGATTTTTATTTAAAACCGAACTACAAGCAAACATGTCATAGGCAAATGTATTCATATTTCATATGTTCAACAATTCAAATAGATAACCATTCGGTTATCAAATTTAACCTCAATAAGTAATAACATTTCCACCACTCAATTTTTAAACTAAACATAGTATCTCATATCTTAACATTAAAACAATATGTTACTTATAGTTACTCAAATGACCATCAAACATACCCAAAATATAATCATCATTTTACCAATCCAAATTATACCACTTTTCATGCTTCTAAAATGAGCTAACTAATAAGCCGAATAAACATCCTACTTACCATTTCTCAATGCCGAATCATATAATTATCATTACAACATATTTACCATGAAATATACCTCCCAATTTAAGTTTATCACATGGCCAAATATATATATATATATACCAACATTAGCCTCATGATCAAGCCATTTTCGCATGGCTATATATATATACACAAATGTCAAAACCAAATATATCAAAACTAGCCTATACATGCCACATAACCAAATCTCAAAGCATTTATTTACCAAAGTGAAAACTAGATAGTGTGATGAGGTCTCCTACGACTTCCAACCCAAGCAAGTCTCCGAAACTCTATAAACATAGGAAAAACACACAGAGTAAGCTTTAAAAGCTTAGTAAGCCATAAGCAAATAAAATCAACTCAATGATATGTATAATTCAATTTAACTAGGCCGAATTTAACAAATCTTAACTACATATACATTCATCATACTGATAAATTCATATGATTACATTAAGTAACCTCATTTACCTCATTTCTCAATAAGCAGATAAATCTCATACATACTTGATTCATCTAGCTCATTTGTTCATATTCACTTGCACAAAAGCACATCTCATTCTCATACATTACATCTATTTCACTTACTCATAATTCATTTACATACATTCATCATTCAGTGTCATGTATTTCACATATAATCATTAGATACATACTCACCTTTCATTTCTGAATTTCATAAACAAAACAAACGTACCTGAATCGAATATACTTTCACATAGTTATTCATTTCTCAGAATGCCCGTTGAACCATTTGGAATCAATAAAGATACTCGGATAGCTTAAAGCTCGTACAATGCCAATGTCCTAGACATGGTCTTACAGGTAATCAAACATCGATGCCACTGTCCCAAACAGGGTCTTACACGAAATCATATATGATGCCAATGTCCCAGACATTGTCTTACATGTAAATCTCAAATCGATGCCAACGTCCCAAACGTGGTCTTACATGATAACACATATCAGAATCCTATGTCATGACATATGTATCCTAACTATTCCTATGGTTCGTACGGGGCTTTCGGACGTCGTAATTCAATTGGTTCAAGCTCAAAACTAATTCTCCAATGCTTAATTCTTTTCGACATATACACATATATTTATTATAATTCAATTCTGCACATATAATACATATACAATCGAATTTAACAACATTTATTTACTTATGAACTTACCTCGTACTAACACGAACAAACTAGAATGACTATTCGACAATTTTTGACTTTTTCCGATCCAAATCCGATTTCCTCATTCTTGATCTAATTCAATAAAAAAATTAACTTATTTAATCTCATATTCAATCAAATTTATCCAAAAACACATAAATGGGCTAATTACACTTTTGCCCCTGACATTTCACATTTTTCACAATTTAATCCCTATTTCACAAAACACAAAAATATTCAAAATTTGACCACACATGCTTGGCTGAATTTTACTAAGGTCCCTAACAACCTATTTCTTACATTTATTTCACATTTTGACCCCTCAATTTACAAATTTCTCAATTTAGTCCTTAGTACTAATTTTGATAAAAAATCATTTAATTAAACATGAAAATCTATTAACACATATTTATTTTTCATCATCAAACACAAAAATCATAAAGCTTTCAACAATGGCAAAACACAAAATCATGATCAAATTCAAAAATTCAAGCATGGGTTTACTAGTACTCAAAACAACGATCTCAAAAATGTAAAAATTATCAAAAACTGAGCAAAAGTGAACCTTCAATCAAGCTTGGGCTATGGCCGAATGTTTGAAAGCTTTAAACCTTTTTTTCTTTCTCAAGTTTCGGTCAAAATATGAGAACTTGCATATGTTTTTATTTTCTTTTTATGTTATGATTTATTATAATAACATTTTAACTAATTACAAAACTAACCTTAATGATTTTAATGATAAAACTTATAATATAAGCCCATTACCGTCCATGCATATTTTCAATGGTCAAAGTACAACATAAGGCCCTACATAATAAAAGCCATAGCAATATAGCACTTTAACAAATAGAAGGCCACTTTTACATTTTACTCGATTAAGCCCTTTTTCATAAATCGACACTCAAACGATAAAATTTTCATACGAAAATTTCACACATATCAATTTACATACTTTAAGCACAGAAAATAATATTAAAATATTTTTTTGACTGGAATTTTTGGTCCCAAAATCATTGTTCTGACTAGGGTCTAAACCGGGCTGTTACAATCACCTTACCTTCTTGCATGAGCACGTATCCTAATCCATTGATGCATCACTATACACTACGAATTCTTTTCCTGGTTCCGGTTGTACTAAAATTAGAGCTTCAGTCAATAATGCCTTTAGTTTCTCAAAACTCTGGTTGCATTTTTTCGTCCACTCAAACTTGACATCCTTCTGTAGCAACCTCGTCAAAAGAGTAGCAATCATGGAGAACCCTTTAATGAATCGTCCGTAGTAACCCGCTAAACCTAGAAAGCTTCTAATCTCTAATACATTCTTTGGTGGTTTCCACTCAACAATAGCCGAGATCTTACTCTGGTAAACTCTAATTCCATTGCCCGACACTGTGTGTCAATAGAATCCAATCTGTCGGAGCTAAAACTCACTTTTACTAAACTTGGCATATAATTGCTTATCTCGTAATGTCTTCAGAACAGTTCTCAAATGCTTCGTGTGCTCACTCTCATCACTAGAATAAATTAATATATCGTCGATAAGAACAACCACGAACTTATCCAAGTACGGCCAAAAAATATGATTCATCAAGCCCATAAAAATGGCGAGAGCATTTGTTAAGCCAAAGGGCATGACAAGGAACTCATAGTGCCTGTATCTCGTCTGAAACACGGTTTTCGGCCCATCTTACTTCTTAAATTTAGCTGGTAATAACCGAATCTCAAGTCTATCTTAGAAGACACCATGGATCCTTTTAATTGATCAAAAAAATCGTCGATCCTTGGCAAGAGATACTTGTTCTTTACTGTCACCTTGTTGAACTGTCTATAGTCTATCATAATTTTATCGACCCGTCTTTCTTTTTCACAAAAAGTATCAGGGCATCTTATGGGGAATAGCTTAGTCTCGCAAAACCCTTGTCCGTTAATTCTTGTAACTGTACTTTTAACTTCTTTAACTCCGTTGGAGCCATCCTATATGGAGCGATCGAGATAGGTGCCGTACTAGGGGCTAACTCGATACCAAACTCAACTTCCCTAGTTGGAGGTAGTTTGAGTAATTCTTCAGGAAACACATCCGGGTATTACATGCCACTGGCACTGACTCAATCTTTACTCTCGACTCTTGGGCAGTCAACACAAATGCAAGATAGGACTCATACCCTTTTCTCATGTATTTCTCAGCAATTATAGAAGAAATCAATAATAGTAAGCTGTCTGATTCACCGGATTCAACCGGAATAATATCCCCATTTTCACATCTCAATTCAATAAATTTACTACCACAGTTTACTAACACGTTATGAACAGTCAGCCAATCCATGCCAAGAATTAGATAAATTCATCAAACGGTAGTAGCATGAGGTTAGTCGGAAAACAATGGCCCTTAAAAAGGACAGTTTCTACACACTTTTTCAACTATTACATGTTTGCCTAATGGGTTGGAAAATTTTACTACAAATTCAGTAGACACCACTAGCATATTTGTACTAGGTACCAATGTCATGCAAATATAAGAGTGGGTAGACCCCGGGTCGATCAAAGCAATCACAAATATATCATAGATAGAAAAGGTACCCATAATCACATTGGGAGGCGCAGTATCTTCGCGGGCACGAATGGCGTATGTCCTTGCAGGCGCTTTGCCCTCGGACGTCACAGTAGAATCTCTAGGCGTACCTCTGCCCCCACTCCCAGGGTTCTTCTATGGTCTACCCCTCGAGGGAGCATTACTCGCTCTCACATTTTCCTTTTTGTCATTCTCCTTCATCTCAGGACAGTTCCGAATAAAGTGGTCTAATGAACCACACTTGAAGCAGCCTTTATCATTACCTCGGCACTCACCGAAGTGTCATCTACCACACTGCGAACTCTCCAGTCTATTCTGTTGAGCACTACCAATGCTCGCAATGGAAGTGGTCTGAGCTTTAGACGCTGCATACTACTTATTCTTGTTTCTGCTCGAGAATCCTATCGACGCATTTTTTCGAGTAAGAAATTCCCTCGATTTCTTAGATGAGCTCAGAAATGATCTTCCCATTTGTCTTTTTTTTAGTCATGTGACTTAATGTCAGCTCTCCTATTCTCTTTGGCCAAATCTTCGGCCTTACACGCTCTCTCCACATGTACTACAAATTCTCTTAACTCTAAAATACCAACTAATAATCGGATCTCTTTGTTCAAACCATCCTCAAACCTCTGGTACATAGTGGCTTCAGTAGATACGCACTCCCTAGCGTATTTGCTGAGTCTTACGAACTCACACTCATACTCTGTTACCGTCATTCGACCTTGCTTCAATTCTAGAAATTCTTTCCTTTTCTGGTCTATAAACCTCTGACTAATATACTTCTTTCCAAATTCTTCCTGGAAAAACTCCCATGTAATCCTTTTACTTGGTACAACCGACACAAGGGTATTCCACCATTGGTAGGCCGAGTCTTGCAGGAGTGACACAACACACTTCATGCACTCCTCGGAGGTGCAAGACAATTCATCAAATACCCTAATGGTACTTTCTAACCCAAACTCTGCTCCCTCTAGGTCATCATCAATTTTAGCCCGAAATTCTTCAACCCCATGCTTACGAATTCTATCCATAGGAGGTTTTTCTCTCCTAGCCATTTCTACTCAATGGGGAGTTATATGGGCACGCTAAGGAATTAGAGGAGGTAGGGGAGATGGAGTGTTTGGATTTGCACAAACGAACTCTGAGTACCAAGCATCCATCATATGAAGGTAGGCTTCTCTAGCCCCTTCGCCCTGACTCAATGTCATGGGCCCACTTTCGACTGGCGCGGTCCCTTCAGCGAGAGCCAGCGCATTACTTTCTACATCATCCACCATAGCTCCGTCAGGATCCATTTACTATATGAAAACAAAATTTAAATTTTTCAGGAGTCGTCACACTATCATAATATATTTTTGGCATGTATAGCTAGACTCGTATTCATGCTAGGTTAGTCTAAGAATCGACTAAACCATAGCTCTGATACCAATAAATGTAACACCATTCACCCGAGTTTGATGCCGGAACAGGATACGAGGTGTTACCGGACTTAAACACATACAAACATACATTTCCCAAATATAAAATTTCGCTCCAAATTAAAATTTTTCACAATACCTTAATGTCCCTACTACTAGCCTACGAGGCCTCGAACACACTTTGGAATTGATTCGGGACTAATCTGTGCACTCTAAAAAACTTCGTAAAATTTCAAGCCGACAGGGGCACACGCCCGTATGGATGGGCAACATGCCCGTGTGTCTCATTAACATGACCATGTTGAAGGCCCGTCTGACTCACACGGCCTGAACATTTTGGGACACGCCCATGTCCCTAGCCCGTGTGGATTTATTTTTTGAGTTGAACCTACAGGGGTTTTCACACAGCTTGGCACACGCTCGTGTCCATGACCATGACACGCTCGTGTCCCAGCCTATGTGTAAAAACCTTAACATTTTGTTTCTGATGTCAACAACCAATTAAGGGCACACGGCCAAGGTACACACCCATATGTTAGGTCGTGTCCTCCACATGACTGAGACACACAGTCGTGTCTCTGCCTGTGTGTTTACTACCATGCATATTGACTTGTAAAATTGAGGTGCAGGGGACACATGCCCGGACTACACGCTCGTGGGGCAGACCGTGTGTCACACACGGCATAGACACACGCCCGTGTGGACAAAAAAAAGGCTCTTTAGCAAACCTTTTTGCCACCCTTACTTGCACCAACCTACACAAAATAACTACCAAAACCAATCCAAGCATACCACATATAACTAAATCAACCACAATCATGAGAAATTTGCATCAGACGCATTTAATAATAATTAATATTAGCCAACATTAATGGCCTATACAAAATGAATATTTCATCCATATATGAGCCAAACCTTGTGGCTAAACTAACATGACACTAAACAAAAGATTCAAGTCCCTATACTTGCCAAAATCAAATGTTAAACTAGTTATACCAAAGCTTCAGATGATAGTTTGATCGATGCCTTCAACATTTCTTGATCCCCGATACTAGCTTGGTGGCACTATAAGGAAATGGAAAGAGAGGGAGTAAGCATAAAGCTTATTAAGTTGCAAATAAATAAGTAACAACATCAACTATGCATATTATAAATCAACACAATATTCTTGAGTGAACATGGGTAAATATCACTACATGCTTATATATATATCGCAAGTATAAACCAAAGATTTCAATATCGTCCCAAGATCATTTTCATAGGTAGAACTTACTCATGTCATTCTTACCATCAAGGCAACATAACTAGACTCATATCTCATGATTTTTGAATAAGAACCTGTACCACTCACAACGTGATTATATCATTCCATATCATTGTCATAAATTTTTAAAATAACATGTGAAACCATTTGGAATACTAAAGGATACCTGACAAGCTTGACACAAGAGGGTAAATTGTCGATGCCATGTTCTAAACATGGTCTTACACTGGCTCACATGTCGAGGCCGTTGCCATATCCCAGACATGGTCTTAAACTAGCTCTCATCTCAATGCCAATGCTATGTCCCAGACATGGTCTTACACTGGCTCTCAGAACATCGCTGATGCCATGTTCCAAACATGGTCTTACATGGCTCTTATATCATGTAATGCCCCGTACCCGAGACCGTTGCCGGAGTCAAACACGAGGTGTTAACGGACTTAATTCATTTTAAAATTTCCAGACAAGTTGGCTAACTGCATCACAGTCGCTTTAAAAATCATATCTCGAGTTTCGAACCTCAAAATCCAATTCCGTAAATTTTTCCTGAAACTAGACTCATATATATATCTACTAATTTTTTTCTAGAATTTTTTGTTGGTCCAATTAGTACAGTTTATTGGTTAAATTCTCCCCTGTTTCAGGGTTCGACTACTCTGACCTCTGTGTATTACAAATCAGATATCTCCCTGTACAGAGCTTCAATGACTATGCCGTTTGTCTCTAATAAAACTAGACTCAATAAGGAATCTGTAAATATAAAGCATAACTTCTAATTATCATTTTAAAATTTATGGTGAATTTCCAAAGTCAGAACAGGGGATCTAGAAATCGCTCTGGCCCTGTTTCACAAAAATTTAAACATCTCATAAAATATAGCTCATATACCTGTTTTGCTTCTTCCATATGAAAATACAATCATAAAGCTTCGATTCCATAACTTATTCATTATTTAATTCCATTTCTACTATGTTTAGTGATTTTTCAAATTCACATCACTATTGCTGTCTGAATCTATTTTATGGTAAATTTTACCTATTTCATGGTTTCCATGGATTAGCTAGCAATTTGACATACATAACACCAAGTATGATCATGATTAGCCATTCCAATGGCTAATAATTACCAAGCATTTCCATACCACTCAATAACCATATCATAAGACCATATATACAAAATGATTATAATGCTATACATGCCATACTCAAAATATACAAGCCATTATGCTAAGATGGTATACGGATAGTGTGAGTGAGCCTCCAATCGCTCTCGATTTCGAAATGGCTTGTCAAAACTACAAGGAATGAAAAGGAGGGAGTAAGCATAAATGCTTAATAAGTTCACATGCAAATAGCAAGTAACAATAACCATATAAGCAAACATAAAACATCATTTGCATAATCATCACCAAGACATTCATATCACATTTTCATTTATCATCTTACCATATTGTTGTTATATCGATTTTTCAACCCGAGGGTTAAGTACATACCTGTTCAAAGTACCCATTTCACAACACTTACCAATATGTCCCTTTCATCTTGAGTATTCCTCCATTTCAAGAGAACTTTACCCGTTGAACACATCGAATATAATTGGATACATGGAAAGTTTGCACATAAGTGCCACATATGTAGCCAAGCTACCATGTAACCCGCCCATAAGTGAACTCAGACTCAACTCAACGAGCTATGGAGTTCGCATCCATAAGTGAACTCAGACTCAACTCAACGAGCTCGAATGCCTAGTTACATCTCTCGAACTCGGACTCAACTCAACGAGTTCGGACGCTCGCATCCATAAGTGAACTCGGACTCAACTCAACGAGTTCGGATGCCCAAATATCCCAGTGACATGTCACTTGCATCCTAATCCATTCCTAAGGTTCAACGGGACATTTTTCCCAATCATATGTCTCAACCATCTTCTATGGAATGTCGATACCGATACTCGGTAGTATTTCACATTTTCCAAGTATATCACATAATTTGACATATTATCAAACAATTGTCACAAGTATGATATTTCATAATAATTATCATATCATTTAAATAACATTAAAACATTTAAAACAATAACTATGTTACTAACATTTACATATGAACTTACCTCGTATGCGAAAATGGCTACTTTTACCATTTCGTCCACAACTTGGTATTTTCCCCCATTTTAGCCCGAAGTTCAGTTTTCCTTGCTCTATCATTTAAAATATAGTCTAATTAGGACTCACATTATTCAAATTGACCCAAAATCATATTTTGGAAAAATTACAATTTTGCCCCTAAACTTTTGCATATTTACACTTTTGCCCCAAAGCTCGTAAATTAAACTTCAGCCTATTTTCTTATGTTTTATGACATGCTGATCATTTTTCCCTTCTATGGAAACATCAAATTCTCACTCTAACATGTACTTATGACTATTAGGTATTTTTACCGATTAAGCCTTTTTGCTCGTTTTCACTTAAAACCGAGTAGCACAAGTTGTCTAACATAATTTAAAACCTCATATTCTATCATAAAATGCCAAAATACACAAATTTCACCTATGGGTATTTTTCCAAATATAAACCCTAGGTTAAATTATTGCTAGCATAAGCTAAATCGAGCTACCGGGACTCTAAAAACGTAAAAATCATTAAAAACGAGGCTAGAACGGACTTACAATCGAGCTTGGAAGCTTGAAAAACCCTAGCCATGGTTTCTCCTTGCTATATTCGGCCATGGGGTTGAAGATGGGCAAAATTGGCTTTAATTTTGTATTTTAATTCATTTTACCCTAAATGACCAAAATGCCCTTACTACTAAACTTTCCAAAAATTCCATCCATGTCCAATTTTTGTCCATAGACTTAGAAATTGGTAAAATTTCTATTTAAGACCTCCTAATTAATATTTCAAATCAATTTCATACTAGAAACTTCTAGAATACAAGTTTTGCAAATTATTCGATTTAGTCCCTAATTTCAATTTAAGCACTTTATGCATAAAATTTCTTCATGAAATTTTCACACAATCATGCAATCATATCATAGACCTTAAAATAATCATAAAATAGTTATTTCTATCTCGGATTTTGTGGTCAAGAAACCACTATTCCGACTAGGCCCAAAATCAGGATATTACATATCATGGCCGATGCCATATCCTAGACATGGTCTTACACTGGCACACATGTCACCCTAATGCCATAGCATAGATATCCAATTTATTCCTAGGTTCAATCGGGACTCTACTACATTCAATTTCATCATGCATTATTCATAAGCAATTTCAACCATATTACGCAAAATTAATCATTCAACACATAATAATGATAAAGTTGCCTTACTTACGTACAACTTACCTAGGTATACAAAAGTGGACGACTAATTGGCTTTAGCCTACTAGCTTGGTCTTTCCCCGGTCTAGGTCCAGATTTCGTATTTCTTGATCTAAAATGATAAAAGTTCACTAATTTAATCATCATATTAATTAGTACATTTCATAAATCATATTTTGGCAAAATGACCATTTTGCCCCTACACTTTCACAAAATTACTATTTTACCCCTAGGCTTGTAAATTGATTTTTATCAAATTTTCTCACTACCCAAGCCTAGCCAAATTCTTTTTATACTAGAAGCAGCCCACAATTCCCATTATTTCACACATTCACCACAATTTATAACTTATGTAAAATGGTCCTTAGTTAGGGTTTTTATGAAAACTACTTCACAAAAGTTGTTTGTTTAACAATCACGATTCATTTTTTTCCATAAAAATTCAGCAAACAACATGAACACTCTCATGGAAAAACCTTAGACTTTCAACCATTTTGCAAAATAGTCCCCTCATTAGCTAGATTATGCTACAAGGGTCCCAAAAGTACAAACATTATCAAGAAAGGCCATCAAAATCACTTACTTGTATGGGTAAAGAGTTACTCAAATTTTGAAGCTCCAAAACCCCTATTTTTGCTGGTATTTTTGGCTGAGAGGAGAAATATGAAAGGTGATATATTTTTCTCTTTATTTTATTATAAATCTAGTCAATTTAGTCACCCAATTTCACCTAACTTTGACCTTGCAATTTCTTTGTCCCTATGATCAGCTATTAACAAAGTTGTGGTCTATTTTCTCAATAAAGACCTCTAATTTAATGTTCCATAGCTATTTGACACTTTTAGCTAGTAGAACAAAACTTTCCAATTTTATGCGATTTAGTCTTTTTTCACGATTAAGCATGCAATCGCTAAAATTATTTCACCAAAATTTTCATGCACTCATATAATCATGCTACAACACATAAAATAATATAAAAAATAATTTATTCGAACTCAGTTTAGTGGTTTCAAAACTACTATTCTGACTGAGCCCAAAATCGGGTTGTTACAGTATTATTAGAATTAGCTCAGTTGGAAAACTTATTTGTCTCATCAAAAGAGTTTTTGTCAGAGTCGGGAGATATCAAACTCTCACCAATTAAATGTGGCATGTATGGCCAAACTTGCATTAGCTATGTTTGTCCTAGAACCGAGTAAATCATAGCTCTGATACTAACCAAATGTAACACCCCTAACCTGTATGCATTGTCGGGCTAGGGTTAAGAGGCATTACCGGGCATATCAGTACATCTCGCAAAACATATCACATTATTTAACTTAAAGTTCAAGTGGAATCATATAATCAATTACAACATACATATAGACCATGAAACATACTTCCCAAAATGAGCTTAAAACATAACCAATTATACACAATATTAGTATCATGATTAAACCATTTTTGCATGGCTATGTATGTACACAAATAAAAAATGAACCATCTCAAAGCTAGTCTATACATGCCACATTACCAAAACTCAAAGCTTTTATTTACTGAAGCGATAACCAGATAGTGTGATGAGATCTCCAATGACTTCCAACTAGAGCAAGTTTCTGAAACTCTATAGACATAGGAAAAACACACAGAGTAAGATTTGAAAGCTTAGTAAGCCATAAGCAAATAAATCATTTCAATAATATCTATAAACTTGTAACACCCCAAACCCGGCCAAGACGTTATGGTCGAATCTGGTGTGTCATATTGAAGTGTTTTAGTGAAAACCGTGTTTTCATTGAAAACCCTTCTTAAAAGAAAAGAAACCTTAATTTACAAAAAAAAAAAACTCCTTAACATCACTTGTTTGAAGCATATGTTTTTATGAAAACATGTCATTTAAAAATTGAGTTGAGGAAGCGTAGAAAACATACTATAATTTAGGAATCCCATGTTCAACTTCTCGTAATTACAATGAAAATAATAATAAGAAGGAAGCCTTATTACATTCTGGTCTGAAAAATACTTAATAAAATAAAGAACTTATATGTTTTTAAAAGAGAAACAAGTCCAAGTTGTCTTGCTAGCTGGACACCCAGAGTCCCTCCAAACATCGAACCCTCTACTGAGCATCACCTGAAAATAAAATAAAATAGGGGGTGAGTTTTCTCAAACTCAGTGTGTACAACCCTCGACGGAAAACAAGCATTCAAAAAAACATCATTCATCAATCATGCAATGCAATCCCATCCAAATTATCCATCCGCTACACACCAACTCCGTCCCCCATCACACCATGCGGGGATATAAATATCGACCCACCCAGCCCACACACCATGGTAGCCCGATTGCGAAACTACCTTCATTTACATATTGGGCTTTAAAAGCCGTCGGTGAATCCACGATTATCAAGCAACCATGTGATCCTCATATACTTCCTCCGTTCCATAATTCCCACCCATATGCAACCTAAGCAGAACATCATATGTATGCATGTCACATCCATAAAACATATATTCAACACCTAGGGGTATTTTGGTCATTTTTGCCCTTAGGGGCATTTCAATAATTTTCCCTTAATTATGGTTTTCACTTACCTTGACCCATTAACAAGTCCTGCGAGCTAAGATGAACTAATACTATGCACCAGGTAGGATTCCAGAGAAGAGGAGGTGGGTCATTAAGACCGCTTAAGTACGAAGCTCTCCCTAGATCCAATCTTAGACATGCATATACCCGTTGCCACACCTTAATCCTTTGACTCGTCCACAGTCGCAATGTATTAATTAAGTCTTATGTAGTTATCATAAACTACACCCAAACAAATTCACATACCTGTATTTGGTCCGTTAAGCCCAATCATATTCATATGGCCCATTAGGCCCAAATCACCTGTATATGGCCCATTAGGCCCAAATCACATTCATATGGCCCGTTAGGCCCAGTCACATTCATATTCATGCTCACATACAAATTCCTATCATATAGCATCAATATTCAGTTTTTGCCTATTATGGGCCCAACAGCCCATCGGACTTATTTAACCCATTTCGGCCCATATGGCCAAATCACAACTCAAGTCCACGGAATCACCCGTGGGCTTTAGGCAACCTATCACTCTCCCTTACAAGTGTTCACGCATTCACAAAACTACCGTAGCCAAACTTTCAGCTTTTCGGCATTTCGGCTTTTGAAAATACATAATGTGGGTGCAGTGTATGTACACACCTGGTAAGCAAGCGTGATGCGATCTCCTTAGCCAAAACCTACAATTGATATCACTCAAATATTAATTTACATACTTTACCAAAAGCCGGAATCTCACCTTAACCTTACCCTACGCGATAAGTATAACAACCCTTTCACTAACCATGATCAACTCCTAGATCTGCACCAATCGTAACTATTAAAACCAGAATAATAGGTGACTCGTATCCAACACAAGTCCCCTTACCTTACTATGGCAACTTGACCAACCTTAGCCAATAGATGAGGAATACTTACCAAAACCGCAACACCTAAGGGGCAATTCGACAATAAGCTAAAATCCGAGATCCGATACTAATTCCCTACCACAGTTGATTAGAAAGAGTGAGGGACATTATTCGATATTTAGCAAAGAAACCCGATTACACTGATTCGGTCAAAGAGTATTCGGCCCTTGAGGAAATCAGCTTCTTGGCTTTCAAACTTCGTATGGTGAATAAAATTTATTTGGTATAAATTAAAGAAGAAGAGTAGAAGAAGAAATTGGCAAAAAGAATTGTGTTGAGAAGAATAGAAATTGGCAGGAATAAAAGAAGAAAACAAAAGGGTTTTCGACTTTTTGGATCTTGAAAAGAAAAGGGTTTTCAGCTTTTGGAGAAAGGGGTTTCTGGCAAGG
This sequence comes from Gossypium arboreum, assembly GCF_025698485.1. Classification (NCBI taxonomy): domain Eukaryota; kingdom Viridiplantae; phylum Streptophyta; class Magnoliopsida; order Malvales; family Malvaceae; genus Gossypium; species Gossypium arboreum. Next base: position 61,385,661 of record NC_069079.1, read on the forward strand.
TAAAGAAGAATTTCGGTAGTAGCCTGGAAACCCTGTATTTGGCCCCTATTTATAACCCTTATAGCTAAATTTTCCATGCCCAATTCCTAATTCGGCTCCATCACTTCTCCGTTCTCTTCTCCTCGTTTTTCTCCCTGATAACCCCTTGATCTTTTCCTTAATTTTCTCTTCTGAACACTCCCCTTGGAGTCTATCTTCACGCCACTTCCATCCTTCTAGAAGGCCAAAATTAAAATTTTAAAAATACTAAGCTAGGATTCGAACCTTGGATCTCCTTGCTAGTTACTAAGCTAGTTACTAATGCCACCTCTCTACTCCCTAAACGGCATCACTTAGCCACTCCTCCACAAGGCTTTTTGATGTTATTTTCCCCCTATTTTTATTTAAAAGCCCACCTACTCACCAACCATGATTCTTTTAATAATTAAACTATAATTTCATTTATTGCTAGGTTCGAACTCAAACCTTAATTAAGACCTACTATAATTATCACATGGTTAGGAACATAAAACATATCAAAACCGAAAACAAAGAAAGTTCAAGATTTTGAGATTTTTGAGGAGTTACAACTCTACCCCTTAAAAGAAATTTTGTCCTCGAAATTTCCAACTACTAACACAGACTACTACATCACACTTCCGCTACGCACTTTAATTCCAACTTAGGTAAATAGCACACTATGGGTAAGTACATACCATTATTCGCCTCTGGAGTGTCTCCATCCTCTTGACGACGTGCTGCATAGACCAAAGCTGGCTGCCTCGCTTTAGCATGACCAGCACCTCTTCCTGGTGCTCCACGACCCAAACTATTTCCACCCCTGGCCTGATCATGGCCTCTCGGTGGTAGCTGACCACCCCTCGATGGCTATACGCCACCTCGGTCCACGACGGGCACCTGAGCTGACATTCTAGGGCAATTTCTGATCCCATGCTCCATAGATCCACAAGCTAGACAAGCTCTCGTCCTCTTCCAAGACTCGCTTACATGACCTTTCCCACAATCAGCACAAGATAGCACCCCTAGATTAACAGAAGGAGGCCCTGCTCTATCTGGCCCTAGCCCTAGGCATCTGTCTAACACCAAGAGTCTCAGCCTCCCTTTTACTCTTACCCCTTTCTTTTTCTTGATTTAAGCGCTCAGTACGCTTTACTCCTCCGCTATCTTTGCCTTCTCCACTAACTCTGAGAAAACTCGCTCCCTTTGTGGAGCTGTCAGTACCCTGAGGCTATCTCTAAGTCCATCCTTAACCCTAACGCAACGCTCATACTCCGTTGCCACCATTACTCTTGCATACCTACTAAGGCGTAGAAACTCCACCTCATACTCTGCCATCGATTTGTTTCCTTAGGTCAGGTTCAGGAACTCCTTCCTTCTAGCATCCACGAAGCTTGCACCCACATACTTCCCTTAGAAAGTAGCTTTGAAGAACTCCCAAGTGACCCGCTCCGGTTAGGTGCCCTCTTTCACTGTCAACCACTACTGGTAGGCTTCTTCCCTTAATAGTGACACAGCTCCTTTCAGTTTTTGTTCCGGTGAGCAGTCCAAATCCTCCATTACTATTTCAGTGGCCTCCAACCAATATTCAGCCACATTAGGAGCCACGCCAGCCACGCCTTTAAAGATCTCAGCCCCGTTCGATCGAAGTCGCTCCGGAATGGACCCCCGATTTTTGCTGCCATTATTGGGCCCAGCGACCCTTTCCAAAATTCTCAGCATTGCCTGCGACAATGCATCTTCTCCCATGGCCCGGTCATACTGTCCATTCCTAGCCACAGGTGAGGCCAGAGCCTCTTCTATTCCAACATCAAGCATATGGCCCGATACCGATGATTCAGCCCTAAAACCTTCGCGGCCTCGGCCACGGTCTCTTGCACCTCTTTTAGCACTCATCGTCGATTCACGTATTATCTGAATTAGAAATTTTATGAAGTCTTAGTTAGTTTCAATAATTAACCTGATGTTTTGTGGAAGTAATTAAAGAGAAGATTGTTTTCAAAAATCCTCTATAGTTCCAAGATCCTACGGCTTCAGTTCCATTCTAACAAAATAATCTAAAGTAGCCCTCTAACTATCTACTGTATAGTAATTTAAACAAATTTAAGAGTAAAAGTACTTACTTGGTTCGATGTCAGAGACTCGGTGTGCTGCTCAGCAAGACTTTCCTTTTTCCAAGACATTGTGATTCAAAGTATATATTTTTTAAAAAAAAAACCAAGTAATAAGGCCCAATTCACAGCCCGAGTTTTACAACCTGGGCTCTGATACCACTAAATGTAACACCCGAAACCTAGCCCAGACGCTATGGCCAAATCTAGTGTGTCACATTGAAGTGTTTTAGCGAAAACCATGTTTTCATTTAAAAGAAACCTTAATTAACAAAAAAAAAACCCTTCTTAAAATAAAAGAAACCTTAATTAACAAAAAAAACAAACTACTTAACATCACTTGTTTGAAGCATATGTTTTTATGAAAACATGTCATTTAAAAATTAAGTTGCAGAAGCGTAGAAAAACATACTATAATTTAGGAATCCCATGTTCAACTTCTAGTAATTATAATGAAAATAATAATAATCCAAATAATAATAAGAAGGAAGCCTTATTACATTTTGATCTAAAAAATACTTAATAAAATAAAGAACTTATATGCTTTTAAAAGAGAAACAAGTCCTAGTTGTCTTGCTAGCTGGCCACTCAGAGTCCCTCCAAACATCGAACCCTCTACTGAGCATCACCTGAAAATAAAATAAAAGAGGGGGGTGAGTTTTCACAAACTCAGTGTGTATAACCCTCGACGGAAAACAAGCATTCAAAAAAAAACCATCATTCATCAATCATGCAATGCAATCCCATCCAAATTATCCATCCGCTACACACTAGCTCCGTCCCCCGTCACACCATGTGGGAATATAAATATCGACCCACCTAGCCCACACACCATGGTAGCCCAGTTGCTGAACTACCTTCATTTACATATTGGGCTTTAAAAGCCGTCGGTGAATCCACGATTGTCAAGCAACCATGCGATCCTCATATACTTCCTCCGTTCCATAATTCCCACCCATATGCAACCTAAGCAGAACATCATATGTATGCATGTCACATCCATAAAACTTACATTCAACACCTAGGGGTATTTTGGTCATTTTCGCCCTTAGGAGCATTTCGGTAATTTTCCCTTAATTATGGTTTTCACTTACCTTGACCCGTTAACAAGTCCCGCGAGCTAAGATGAACGAATACTATGCACCAGGTAGGATTCTAAAGAAAAGGAGGTTGGTCATTAAGACCGTTTAAGTACCAAGCTCTCCATAGATCACGGTCCTAGACATGCATATACCCGTTGCCACACCTTAACCCTTTGACTCGTCCACGGTCGCAATATATTAATTAAGTCTTATGTAGTTATCATATACTAGGCCGAAAACCCCTTATAAAACCCAAACAAATTCACATACCTGTATCTGGCCCATTAAGCCCAATCATATTTATATGGCCCATTAGGCCCAAATCACCTGTATATGGCCCATTAGGCCCAAATCACCTGTATATGGCCCATTAGGCCCAAATCACATTTATATGGCCCGTTAGGCCCAGTCACATTCAAATTCATGCTCACATACAAATTCCTATCACATGGCATCAATATTCAGTTTTTGCCTATTATAGGCCCAACAGCCCATCAGGCCTATTAGCCCATTCCGGTCCATATGGCCAAATCACAACCCAAGTCCACGGAATCGCCCATGGGCCTCAGGCAACCTATCAGTCTCCCCCTTACGAGTGTTTGCGCACTCGTAAGACTACCGTAGCCAAACTTTCAGCCTTTCAGTATTTCGGCTTTTGCCGATACATAATGTGCGTGCAATGTATGTACACACCTGGTAAGCAAGCGTGATGCGATCTCCTTAGCCCAAACCTACAATCGATATCACTCAAAGATTAATCTTACATACTTATCGAATACTTTACCAAAATTCAGAATCTCACCTTAACCTTACCTTGCGCGATAAGTATAACAACCCCTTCACTAACCACGATCAACTCCTAGATCTGCACCAATCGTAACTATTAAAACCAGAATAATAGGTGACTCATATCCAACACAAGTCCCTTTACCTTACTATGGCTATTCGGCCAACCTTAGCCAATGGATGAGGAATACTTACCAAAACCGCAATACCTAAGGAGCAATTTGGCAATGAGCTAAGATCCGAGATCCGATACTAATTCCCTACCACAATTGATTAGAAAGAGTGAGGGACATTATTCGATACTTAGCAAAGAAACCCGATTGAAAGAGCAACACTTACACTAGATTCGGTCAAAGAGTATTCGGCCCTTGAGGAAATCGGCTTCTTGGCTTTCAAACTTAATATGGTGAATAAAATTATTTGGTATAAATTAAAGAAGAAGAGTAGAAGAAGAAATTGGCAAAAAGAATTATACTGAGAAGAATAGAAATCGGCAGGAAGAAAAGAAGAAAATAAAAGGGTTTTCAGCTTTTAGAGAAAGGGGTTTCTGGCAACAAGGTGAAGAAGAATTTCAGTAGTAGCTTGGCAACCCTGTATTCGGCCCCTATTTATAGCCCTTATAGCTGAATTTTTCGTGCCCAATTCCCAATTCGGCTCCATCACTTCTCCCTTCTCATCTCCTCATTTTTCTCCCTGATAATCCCTTGATCTTTTCCTTAATTTTCTTTTCTGAACACTCCCTTTGGAGTCCATCTTCACACCACTTCCATCCTTCTAGAAGGCCAAAATTAAAATTTTAAAAATACTAAGCTAGGATTCGAAACTTGGATCTCCTTGCTAGCTACTAACGCCACCTCCTTACTCCCTAAGTGGCGTCACTTAGCCACTCCTCTACAAGGCTTTTTGATGCTATTTTTCCCTTATTTTTATTTAAAATCCCACCTACTTGCCAACCTTGATTCTTTTAATAATTAAACTATAATTTCATTTATTCCAAGATTTGAACTCAAACCTTAATTAAGACCTACTATAATTATCACATGGCTAGGAACATAAAACACAATTTTTATCAAAACCAAAAACAAAGAAAGTTCAGGCTTTCGGGATTTTTGAGTTTTGAGATTTTTGGGGCATTACAAAACCAATATCACTAAACCGAATTTATCAAATCTCAATCTCATATACATTTATTGTACTCGTAAATTCATATAACCACATTAAATAACTCTACTTATCTTATTTATCAATAAACGTATAACCATGCTTTCAAATTCGAATAACAATCGTTAACTGAATCATATAAGTCAAGCTCGCACATATTCATTACATCGCCAATCAAATATGTTCATTTATTAAAAATCATGCATAAGATCATATCAATTTCTTTATAAACACTTCTAAACTCTAACATCCATAATTCCCTTATTCACATAAACCAAATTTTCATATATGAACCATATAATCAACTCAACCATTTTAATTTCATTAACTGTTCAAGTTTTTGAACCAAGAAATCATACATCCAAGCCATATTTCATATTTCATTAACTCGTGTCCGAAACATAAAACCACAATTTCATATAACAAGCATATATAACAAATCATTCCTTTATATACATTCATATCATTTGTTGTCATATATTTCACATATGGTCATATGATATATACTCACCTTTCATTTCTGAATTTCATAACAAATCACACGTACCTGAATCAGATACAATTTCACATGGTTATTCATTTCTTGGAGTGCCTGTTGACCTGTTCAGAATCAATAAGGATACTCGGATAACTCATAAGCTCGTACAATGCCAACGTCCCAGACCTGGTCTTACATGTAATCAAATATCAATGCCACTGTCCCAGACAGGGTCTTACACAAAATCATATACGATGCCAATGTTCCAGACATGGTCTTACACGTAAATCACAAATCTATGCCGATGTCCCAGATGTGGTCTTACATGATAACACATACTGGAATCCTATGTCATGACATATGCATCCTAACTATTCCTATGGTTCGTACGAGGCCTTTCAGACATTGTCACATTCTCAGAACTTTCTCAATTTCACATATTCGAATAATCAATGATCGAAACAGATTCTCCAAAGCTAGATTCAATTTAGCATCACATATATATATTTCTTTATAACTTAATTCAGCACATATAATGCACATACATTTAAATTTAACAATATTTATTTACTTATGAACTTACCTCATACTAACACGAACGAACTAGAACGACTATTCGATAATTTTTGACTTTTCCCGATCCAAATCCAATTTTCTCATTTCTTGATTTAATTCAATACAAATTCAACTTATTTAATCATATATTCAATCAAATTCATCTAAAAACACATAAATGGGCTAATTACACTTTTGCCCCTGACATTTCATATTTTTCGTAATTTAGTCCCTATTTCACAAAACAAAAAAAAATTCAAAATTTGACCACACCCATGCTAGGCAAAATTCACCTTGGGTCCCTAGAAGTCCATTAATTCAATTTATTTCACATTTTGACCCCTTAATTTACAAATTTCTCAATTTAGTCCTTAATACACATTTTTATCAAAAATCACTTAATTAAACATAATAATCTATCAACAAGGATTTATTTTTCATCATCAAACAAAAAATTCATCACATTATCAACAATGAAAAATCTCAAATTCATCATCAATTCCAAAAATTAAAGCATGGGCTAGCTAATTTGTGAAGCAACGATCTCAAAAACGTAAAAATTATCAAAAACCAAACAAAATTCATACCTCAATTTTAACTTCAAAGTGCCGAACCCTTAAAAAAATTAAATGGCTTTCTTTTCTTCTCAAAACCAGTCATAAAAGATGAACACCCACTAACTTATTGATTTGTTTTATTTATTTCTTATTAATATACCATTTACTATTTTAACCTTTGTAATTTAATTAGAAAACTATATAACATAAGCCTATAACCGTCCATCCCATGGTTTAATGGAAAAATTTCAACATAAGGATCCCATCTTTAAAAAATCAAAGCAATTAGGCACTTTAACAATTTGAATTCCACTTTTATATTTTACGCGATTAAGTCATTTTTGCAAATTGAGCACACAAACGATTAAATTTTCATACGAAACTTTCACACATATTAATTCACATATTTTAAGCACGAAATATAATATTAAAATATTTTTGACTCGAATTTGTGGTCTAAAAACCACTGTTCTGACTAGGTCTAAATTGGGCTGTTACAATTTTGGTTTAGGGTCTAAAATTTTGGGTTAAGGATGTTATTTTTCATGGATTTTTCTCTCGGTTAATTGGTGCAATTTGATGAACAATTGTAGGTTTTGTGAGTTCCTGTTGGGTAGTCAATCAAATCGACAATCAAGTGTGTGAAACTAACTAGAATAATCACTTGAAACTCAAGAAAATTACGAAATAAGGGTTATTTTTGAAACTGCCTAACGCCACATAGCCGTGTGCCAGGCTGTGTGGTAGACCATGTGTTAAGCCGTATGTGATTGTGGTAGGCTGTGTGAAGGACACAGTCGTGTGTGAATTTCCAACCTATGTTGGTGCGTGTGGACCACACGGGCTATGTTTTTAGGCTGTGTGGGCTACTCGACTGTATGGGCATTTGAGGCCAATTTTAAGGCCCATTTGGGGGTCGACTAAGGGACTTGAAAATAGGGTCTGTAGGTATCATATAGGCCCAAAAAATAGTAAGTTTTAGTTCGTATTTACATAAGGGTAAGCGTAGAAAAATATGTTAAGCAAGTTTGGTTATGTGAAAACTACATGCTATGCTATGATCTTTTAAGAAAATATATGAGTATGCATGTCATAGGACTTATGATGTAAGTATGTGTTTATGATTTTATGATTATGATTATTGTGACAGCCCAAAATTGACCCTAGTCGGAAGGTGGTCTCGGGACCACAAAACCGAGGCATAAAAATAATTAAAAATTTATTTTGATGCCTATAATATGTGTGTGCTCATGTATGACATTTTATGATGATTGATTTAGTGTTATAAGGGTGAATTCCACAAGAAAGGACTTAGTAATGAACTTTGAAAGTATGATAGGGAAATGTGTGATGACTAATTAAAGCATGCATGCAAAATAATGGACTTGCATGTCAAATTGCCCTTTTATAGGTGGTGGCCGGCCATGACAAGGAGGATGGGCTAAACATGTCATGAAACATGTTTTGTTGGTGCATTAGGGTGAAATAATAAACAAAGGTGTATGGGTGATAAAAAATGAAAAAAAAATGTGTGTGAGTGTGGTAATCCCCCATTGCCGTGAGTTGTAGAGAAGGAAAGAAAAAATTTTGTTCATCCTTTCTTTGAGCCAAAACTAAGGAAGAAGGAGGATTTTGCTTCATGCTTGGTTTGGAAGAGATCTAGAAGGAGATTTGGCTAAGTTTGCATCAAGATTAAGGTATGTATGAGGTTGTGTTAGGAGTTTCATGCATGTTTTGGTTGCTAACTTGATGTGCATGTTAGCCATGGCTCAAATCTTTGTTAAGCCATGGAAATGGTATTTGGCCAAAGTTGTTATGGTGATAAAGCCATTGCATGCTAAGTGTGAAGCTTGATGATGATGCATGCAATGATGGATTGTCTAGTCTTGAGTAAGATTTTGAGCTTTCTTTTGTTTTATCATGATTGAAGTTGAAAAGGAGCATGATTGTCATATTCGCCATGATGCATTCATGAGCATGGTTCATGCTTCTTGCATGTTAGTTAAAATTTGTGTTTTGGATGGCTATGGACACCTTGAAATTCGCCATGCTCATATATGTATATATATGTTTGCACATGATGTTTTGGTTATGAAGGAAGTGATGAATAAGTTTGTTTAAAGAAGAAGATGTTGAAGAATAATTGTGAAATTGTAAGCACATTCGGCCTAGCACACATATGAGTGCTTGATGCTATATTGTAAGTTTTGAGCTACAATATGCAAAGCATTAACTAGTAAAATGCATGCTGTTTTTGTGTGGTATTAAGTGCATAATTGGCCTTAACATGGACAAGTATATTCGGCCTTGGGTAGCCTATTGAAGGCCTTAGCTTTTCCTTGATGCTCGAATAAATTGTATTGAATTGCTTGATGTAGTATAAAATGTGCATGACCATTGTGTATTCAAGCTAAAGGGTGGCCATATGACCATTTAAATTCCTTGTCATATTCGCCATAAGCTAGCACAATGAGGTTTTGATAAATTGAATTTGTTTGAATTAGCTCAAGAGCTAAGAGGGCCACAATTGGACAAGGGAAGGAAAAAGTAATCGAATAGTCAGTAAAAGCCGTTCGACAACATCCGAGGTAAGTCCTCAAGAAGTGACCTTACTTGAATTATGTGGAATGAAATATGGATGTATCGATTATTGATTTATGTGTGTATGAGTATTCGAATGATACCCGGCTAAGTCCCAAGGCGATTATGTTAGTGATTATAATTGTGTTTGAGCCTTAGTAACGAAAATAAATATGTATGTCCAATGATTATTGATGTATGAGTGCATGAGAAATTGAATGATATCCGGCTAAGCCCGAAGACAATTATGCTGGAAATTATAACCGGTTAAGACCAAGGCAATTGTGCTAGTGGCTACATCCGGCTAAGACTCAAGGCATTCGTGCGAAGTCATTCTATCCGGCTAAGACCAAGGCATTTGTGCAAATCGTGATATCCGGGTTAAGTCCCGTAGGCCTTGGTGCGGGTTACCATAACCGGCTATGTCCCAAGGCGATTGATCGAGTAGCGACATCCGGTTAAACTCCGAAGGTATGTGATTTGAAAATTATAAGCTTGCTGGAAAATTTCAGCTAATGCACTTGTGAAATTTCCCAATGACAAGGTAAGTGCGGTGTGTGCTTTGCGCTAGGAGTAAGAGCGTGTGAATATCCGCCCTATGATGGAACGAGTTATCGGCCTTAATGAAGCCGTTATTTGTGTATGAACATAAGAGTTGGGATGGTGAAGTAAGTATGATTATGTGAATGTGCATTAATGAAATGATGCATTTAACTATGTGAATGTATTGCTGTAATTAGAGTTGATTATATTCCTTGAGACTTACTAAGCATAAAATGCTTACTCCGCGCTTTGGCTCTCGCTTTTCTAGATTTCGCCGATAGCAATCGGATTCGGGATCGTTGAAGTCAAGTCATCCACACTATCAAGCCCCCATTTTGGTATAAATTCTTGGTTGAACTTGAAATGGCATGTATAGGACTACCCTTGTTGGTTTAAATATGTTATGATGTATATGTGTACAGCCATGCGAAAATGGCTCGTAATAGTGAAGTATCAACTTAAACTATTTGCGGTTTGTATATATATATATGGTGTCATGATGTGACTATGAATTGGAAATGGGAATGTTGGTCACATGATCAGCCATTGGCATGGTTAAAATGATCATATGTGGACCTATGTAAGGCAAGACTAGTTGGTTCATGGAGACTACAAAATAGGTAAGACCTACCTCAAAAACAGATGCTGCCAGCTGCAGTAACGTGAATGTGAAAATCACCAAAATTTGTAGGAATGGTATTAAATAGTGAATCAGCTATGTAAATGAACATTGATGAGTCTATTTTCATGTGGAAGAAACGAAATGGTCATAGGAGTTACATGTTAAGAGATATTAAAGCTATTGTGAGACAGGGCCAGAACGGTTTCTGGGTTCCCTGTCGCAACTTTAAAATTTACTATAAATTATCCAGAAAGAATTAGGAGACATACCTTATATTTAAAATTCCATTTTGAGTCTAGTTTCATTAGAAACAAACGACACCAGCATTAAAGCTCTGTACAGAGAGATATTCAAGTTATACCGCGCAAAGGTCAGAGCAGTCGATCCCTGTAACATGGGTGACTTTAACTAATAAACTGTACCAATTGGCCCGACCAAAATTCTAGAAATAAATCCATGGATGGATATATGAGTCTAAATTCAGGAAAATTTACGAAACCAGTTTCCGAGTTTTGAAACTCGAGATATGATTTTAAGGCGACAGTGACGCAGTTTTTCCAGCCTGACTAGAAATGTCCAATGGATGGGCAAAACAAGTGAACTTGGCTTGCTAACCCTCGTATCCGACAATCGGCGATGGTCTCGGGTTCGGGTGTTACAATTTTATTGGTATCAGAGCCACGGTTTAGTCGATTCTAGGACTACCGTGAGGTGTTTGGGGTCTAGATATACATGCCATTAAATGATGAATCGATAGTGTGGTGATTTCTGACAATTTGACTCTAAGTTTGTTTATAGCAATGGATCCCGATCCCAACCGAGCAATAGCTGATGATGTGGAGAGTGTGGTGCCTGCTCCCGCACAAGGGACAGCGCCGGCGGACTCTCAACCTATGGCCAGCAATCCGAATGATGAAGCTAGGCAAGCCTTTTATAGTGTGATGAACGAATGGTTTAATCAATACATTCGAACTAACACGGCTGTCCCACAACCTCCATTCCCGACAAATGCAACCGCCGCACCTACAATACCTCCGTGAATCGACCAAATAAGGTCAAGTAAGCCCCAATCGATAGGATTCAAAACATGGGGCCACTGAATTTAAAGCTACGGATGATGATGATGCCGAACGAGCTGAATTTTGGTTGGACAACACTATCCGGTGCTCGATGAGCTATCTTGTACACCGATGAGTGCTTAAAGTGTACCATCTCCTTGTTACGTGATTCCACCTACTATAGGTGGAGTACTCGACTTCGTGGTACCTAGAGAGCAAGTGACTTGGGAATTCTTTCAAACCAAGTTCAAAAAAAAAAAAGTATATCATCGAGATTCATCGACCAAAAGCGAAGGAATTTCTTGATCTTAAGCAAGGTTCTATGTCGGTTACCGACTATGAACGAAAATTTGTGAGGCTTAGCCGATACGTGCGAGAATGCATTTCGTCCGGCTATTATGTAAACGCTTCGAGGATGGGCTGAATGATGATATAAGGATGTTCGTTGGCATTCTCGAAATACGAGAGATCGTAGTACTTGTTGAGCGAGCTTGTAAAGTCGAAGAGCTTAGAAAGGAAAAACAAAAGCTGATGTGGGAACCGGAGAATTCGAAGAGGTCCTCGGAAAGTCTCTTCAACAGCAATCAAGAGATTTCGAGATGATGTGAACCGGTCTAGAGGCGCTTTGGGCTTTTCTAGACGAGGACGCGATCGACCCCTGTGACCACACGAGTCACTTCGATCGCCAGATGGTGGAAATGATCACCGAGAGAGGCGGAGTGTCAACATTGTGGCAAATGGCATTCGGGAGCTGTTGGTTTCATGATCGCTCTCGCTATAAGTGTGGATCGGCCGACCACTTTAGGAAGGATTGCCCGAGGATGCTTGAAAGAATGTGAGTCGAGTGGAAACTCGGGTGCTACCACCGCCGAGGTAGGCCACCTAGAAATATGGGCAATGTCGGTGGCGGTCAGAGAGGATCTAGAGATGCTACCATCAGATCTGAGGCTCGTGCTCCTGCGAGGACTTATGCCATACGCACACGCGAGGATGCTGCCTCTCCAGATGTCATTACCGGTGCTTTCACTCTTTTCAATACTAATGTGATTGCTTTGATTGACCCTGGTTCTACTCAATCTTATATATGTGAAACCTTAGTATCCAAGAAGACTTTGCCTATTGAGTCTCTCGAGTTTGTAATTCGGTGTCAAACCCTTGGGTCATTACGTGCTTGTCAACAAAGTGTGCAAGAAAAGTCCCCTAGTGTTCCGAGGTTCTTGTTTCCGGCGGACTTGATGCTTTTGCCGCTCGATGAATTGACGTTATTCTTGGTTTGGATGGGTTGACCATGCACGATGCGGTTGTAAATTGCAAAAGCAAGACTATCGATTTGAGGTGCGCGAATAACGAGATAATTCGGGTTAAGTCTACGGACTTAAAGGGGTTGCCACCGTAATATCGCAATGTTGGCCCGAAAATATGTAAGATAAGAGTGCGGCGTACCTTGCGTCGTGCTTTCGATGACAAGGAATCGAAAAGAAACCCGAATCTGTGCCCGTGGTTTGTGAATACCGGATGTTTTCCTGAAGAATTGCCGGTTTACCACCGTTCGAAATAGAATTTGGCATCGAATTGGTACCGGTACCACTCCAATTTTGATAGCTCCGTATCTTATGGCACCAACGGAATTAAAGGAGTTGGAAGCTCGATTGCAAGAATTGGTGGATAGAGGTTTTGCTCGCCGAGTTTTTCGCCTTTGGGTGCGCCAGTGTTGTTCGTGAAAAGAAGGATGGAACCATGCGGTTGTGCATCGATTATCGCCGACTTAATAAAGCGACAATAAAGAACAAATATCCGCTTGCCACGTATCGATGACTTGTTCGATCAACTAAAGGGAGCCTCGGTGTTCTCGAAAATAGATTTGAGATCGGGCTATTATCAATTGCGAATCCGAGATTCGGACGCACCCAAGACCGCCTTGAACGAGATATGGTCACTATGAGTTCCTAGTGATGCCGCTTTGGGCTCACTAATGCCCTCAGGTATTTATGGATTTAATGAATCGGATCTTTAGACCATATTTGGATCGATTCATAGTCGTGTTCATTGATGACATCTTGGTCTATTCAAGAAATGAGACCGAACATGCTTGAACACCGCGGTTAGTGCTGCAAATTTTACGGATAAGCAATTATATGCTAAGTTCAGCAAGTGTGAGTTCGGTTAAGAGAGGTTAGCTTCTTGGGTCATGTGGTATCTCAGATCGGGTATTCGAGTCGACCAATAAAATTTCAGCCATACTTAATTGGAAGCCTCAGAAATATTACGAGGTTCGAGCTTTTTGGGGCTTGCTTAGGTTATTACCGACGATTTGTAAAGGCTTCTCAACGATAGCCACGCCGATGACGGTTACTCCAAAAGGATGTTAAGTTCGAATGGACGGAGAAATGCCAAAAAGTTTCGATCAATGAAAACTTATTTGATGAAGCCCCAATTCTAGTGCAACCCGAGTCTGGCAAAGAGTTTGTCATCTATAGCGACGCCTCTCTACTTGGGTTAGGTTGCGTATTAATGCAAGAAGGTCGAGTTGTGGCCTATGCGTCGAGGCAATTAAAGGCACATGAGAAAAATTATCCGACTCATGATCTCGAATTGGCCGCCATCGTATTCGCCTTAAAGATTTGGCGACATTACTTATTTGGTGAAAGGTGCCATGTATACTCGGATCACAAAAGTCTCAAATATTTGATGATCCAAAGCGACTTAAATCTACGACAAAGACATTGGCTCGAGCTGTTAAAGGATTACGAGCTGGTCATTGACTATCACCCGGGAAAGGCGAATATGGTTGCGGATGCCTTGAGTCGTAAATCATTATTCGCTTTACGAGCGATGAACGTGCACTTGTCTGTTCGACCCGATAGTGTGTTAGTAGCTGAATTGAAAGCCAAACCACTATTGATACATCAAAATTCGAGAAGCTTAGAAAGTCGACGACGAGTTGGCTGCAAAATGGGCTGAGTGTGTTCCGAACAAGGATTCAGAGTTTCAAATCGATGATGACGATTGTTTGAGGTTCAAAAGTCGTCTGTGTGTTCCAAAGAATTCGGAACTCATTTCGATAATTCTGAATGAAGCCCATTGTAGCCGAATGGCAATCCACCCGGGGAGTACGAAGATGTACAATGATTTGAAACGTCGGTTTTGGTGGCATGGTATGAAGCGAGACATCTCCGACTTTGTTTCGAGATGTTTAATATGTCAACAAGTGAAAGCGGAACATCAGGTGCCTTCAGGATTACTTCAGCCAATCACGATACCCGAGTGGAAATGGGATCGAGTCACAATGGACTTTGTATCCGGACTGCCATTGTCAGCAAGTAAGAAGGATGCGGTTTGGGTCGTGGTAGATTGATTGACTAAGTCGGCCCACTTTGTCCCCGTACGTACGGATTTTTCAATGGAAAAATTAGCTGAATTGTACGTTCCTCAGATTGTGAGATTACACGGGGTGCCTATTTCCATCGTGTCGGATAGAGATCCGAGATTTACCTCGCGATTTTGGAAAAAGTTGCAAGAAGCTTTGGGTACCAAGTTGCATTTCAAAGACCGCCTTTCACCCCCAAACCGATGGTCAATCCGAGCGGATAATTCAGATACTTGAGGATATGTTAAGATGTTGCGTCCTCGAGTTTAGTGGTTCATGGGAGCGGTATTTGCCGTTGATTGAATTCGCTTACAACAACAAATTTCAATCAAGTATTAAGATGGCACCCTACGAGGCCTTGTACGGTCGTAAATGCCGTACACCATTGTTTTGGACCGAGCTCGGTGAAAGCAAGATTTTCGGTGGATTTGATTAGGGATGCTGAATGAAAGTGAAAGTAATCCGTGAAAGTCCGAAAATAGCCTCCGATCGTCGAAGTCGTGACGCGACTGAAGCGTAAGGATATCGAGTATCGTGGGTGATAAAGTGTTTCTCAAGGTATCGCCTTGGAAAAAGATACTCGATTCTACCGTAAGGGCAAGTTGAGCCCGAGGTTCATTGGGCCATATGAGATATCCGAGCGAGTCGATCCAAGGGCATATCGTTTGATTTTGCCCTTGAACTCGAAAAGGTTCACGATGTCTTTCACGCTTCGATGCTTCGACGCTATAGATCCGATCCATCGCACGTGATTAGTCCATCAAAATTGAAATTCAAGCTAATATGAGTTATGAGGAAGAACCGATTCGTATCCTATCACGAGAAGTGAAAGAGTTGTGAAACAAGCGGGTTCCACTAGTAAAAGTGTTATGGCTCAAGCACGGGATAGAAGAAGCTACTTGGGAGATCGAGAACTCTATGAAAGAGCGATATCCAAACCTATTTACCGGTAAGATTTTCGGGACGAAAATTTCTTAAGTGGGGAGAGTTGTGACAGCCAAAATTGACCCTAGTCGGAAGGTGGTCTCGGGACCACAAAACCGAGGCATAAAAATAATTAAAATTTATTTTGATGCCTATAATATGTGTGTGCTCATGTATGACATTTTATGATGATTGATTTAGTGTTATAAGGGTGAATTCCACAAGAAAGGACTTAGTAATGAACTTTGAAAGTATGATAGGAAATGTGTGATGACTAATTAAAGCATGCATGCAAAATAATGGACTTGCATGTCAAATTGCCCTTTATAGGTGGTGGCGGCCATGACAAGGAGGATGGGCTAAACATGTCATGAAACATGTTTTGTTGGTGCATTAGGGTGAAATAATAAACAAAGGTGTATGGGTGATAAAAAATGAAAAAAAAATGTGTGTGAGTGTGGTAATCCCCCATTGCCGTGAGTTGTAGAGAAGGAAAGAAAAAATTTTGTTCATCCTTTCTTTGAGCCAAAACTAAGGAAGAAGGAGGATTTTTGCTTCATGCTTGGTTTGGAAGAGATCTAGAAGGAGATTTGGCTAAGTTTGCATCAAGATTAAGGTATGTATGAGGTTGTGTTAGGAGTTTCATGCATGTTTTGGTTGCTAACTTGATGTGCATGTTAGCCATGGCTCAAATCTTTGTTAAGCCATGGAAATGGTATTTGGCCAAAGTTGTTATGGTGATAAAGCCATTGCATGCTAAGTGTGAAGCTTGATGATGATGCATGCAATGATGGATTGTCTAGTCTTGAGTAAGATTTTGAGCTTTCTTTTTGTTTTATCATGATTGAAGTTGAAAAGGAGCATGATTGTCATATTCGGCCATGATGCATTCATGAGCATGGTTCATGCTTCTTGCATGTTAGTTAAAATTTGTGTTTTGGATGGCTATGGACACCTTGAAATTCGCCATGCTCATATATGTATATATATGTTTGCACATGATGTTTTGGTTATGAAGGAAGTGATGAATAAGTTTGTTTAAAGAAGAAGATGTTGAAGAATAATTGTGAAATTGTAAGCACATTCTGCCTAGCACACATATGAGTGCTTGATGCTATATTGTAAGTTTTGAGCTACAATATGCAAAGCATTAACTAGTAAAATGCATGCTGTTTTGTGTGGTATTAAGTGCATAATTGGCCTTAACATGGACAAGTATATTCGGCCTTGGGTAGCCTATTGAAGGCCTTAGCTTTTCCTTGATGCTCGAATAAATTGTATTGAATTGCTTGATGTAGTATAAAATGTGCATGACCATTGTGTATTCAAGCTAAAGGGTGGCCATATGACCATTTAAATTCCTTGTCATATTCGGCCATAAGCTAGCACAATGAGGTTTTGATAAATTGAATTTGTTTGAATTAGCTCAAGAGCTAAGAGGGCCACAATTGGACAAGGGAAGGAAAAGTAATCGAATAGCCGTAAAAGCCGTTCGACAACATCCGAGGTAAGTCCTCAAGAAGTGACCTTACTTGAATTATGTGGAATGAAATATGGATGTATCGATTATTGATTTATGTGTATGAGTATTCGAATGATACCGGGCTAAGTCCCGGCGATTATGTTAGTGATTATAATTGTGTTTGAGCCTTAGTAACGAAAATAAATATGTATGTCCAATGATTATTGATGTATGAGTGCATGAGAAATTGAATGATATCCGGCTAAGCCCCAAGACAATTATGCTGGAAATTATAACCGGGTTAAGACCAAGGCAATTGTGCTAGTGGCTACATCCGGCTAAGACTCAAGGCATTCGTGCGAAGTCATTCTATCCGGCTAAGACCAAGGCATTTGTGCAAATCGTGATATCCGGGTTAAGTCCCGTAGGCCTTGGTGCGGGTTACCATAACCGGGCTATGTCCCAAGGCGATTGATCGAGTAGCGACATCCGGTTAAACTCAAGGTATGTGATTTGAAAATTATAAGCTTGCTGGAAAATTTCAGCTAATGCACTTGTGAAATTTCCCAATGACAAGGTAAGGGCGGTGTGTGCTTTGCGCTAGGAGTAAGAGCGTGAATATCCGCTCCTATGATGGAACGAGTTATCGGCCTTAATGAAGCCGTTATTTGTGTATGAACATAAGAGTTGGGATGGTGAAGTAAGTATGATTATGTGAATGTGCATTAATGAAATGATGCATTTAACTATGTGAATGTATTGCTGTAATTAGAGTTGATTATATTCCTTGAGACTTACTAAGCATAAAAATGCTTACTCACCGCTTTGGCTCTCGGTTTTCTAGATTTCGCCGATAGCAATCGGATTCGGGATCGTTGAAGTCAAGTCATCCACACTATCAAGCCCCCATTTTGGTATAAATTCTTGGTTGAACTTGAAATGGCATGTATAGGACTACCCTTGTTGGTTTAAATATGTTATGATGTATATGTGTACAGCCATGCGAAAATGGCTCGTAATAGTGAAGTATCAACTTAAACTATTTGCGGTTTGTATATATATATATGGTGTCATGATGTGACTATGAATTGAAATGGGAATGTTGGTCACATGATCAGCCATTGGCATGGTTAAAATGATCATATGTGGACCTATGTAAGGCAAGACTAGTTGGTTCATGGAGACTACAAAATAGGTAAGACCTACCTCAAAACAGATGCTGCCAGCTGCAGTAACGTGAATGTGAAAAATCACCAAAATTTGTAGGAATGGTATTAAATAGTGAATCAGCTATGTAAATGAACATTGATGAGTCTATTTTCATGTGGAAGAAACGAAATGGTCATAGGAGTTACATGTTAAGAGATATTAAAGCTATTGTGAGACAGGGCCAGAACGGTTTCTGGGTTCCCTGTCGCAACTTTAAAAATTTACTATAAATTATCCAGAAAGAATTAGGAGACATACCTTATATTTAAAAATTCCATTTTGAGTCTAGTTTCATTAGAAACAAACGACACCAGCATTAAAGCTCTGTACAGAGAGATATTCAAGTTATACCGCGCAAAGGTCAGAGCAGTCGATCCCTGTAACATGGGTGACTTTAACTAATAAACTGTACCAATTGGCCCGACCAAAAATTCTAGAAATAAATCCATGGATGGATATATGAGTCTAAATTCAGGGAAAATTTACGAAACCAGTTTCCGAGTTTTGAAACTCGAGATATGATTTTTAAGGCGACAGTGACGCAGTTTTTCCAGCCTGACTAGAAATGTCCAATGGATGGGCAAAACAAGTGAACTTGGCTTGCTAACCCCTCGTATCCGACACCGGCGATGGTCTCGGGTTCGGGGTGTTACAATTATTCTTATGTTTTGGGGTGGGATATGATATGATGGAGGAATTGCTTTATGGCAGTTTTATTACAACTATGGCGGCTAGATCGCAAGATTCTTGTCTGGCAACTCAGCTGCATGTTTATGAATGACATATTGCCACATATTGATGTGATTGGATGGATGGACTCCTGTAGTCCTAATTGGTGTGATTGGTTGGGATGGAGATGGTGTGTAAAGGATGGGGTATGATATGATATGATATGATAATATGATAAAAAATATGATTAGATAAGATACGATATATGATATGCTCTATTATGAAATCTGTTATGCCATGACACAGTTTGATATTTGTATATACTTACCAAGTTTCGTGGGCCAAATCACACACTGGGCATTAAGCTCATGTGTTTTTTGTTTTGTTTTAGGTGAACTTTAGACTTAGGATTGGACGGCAACACTGGAGCTCGATTTTCATGCTTTTGGGTTTAGTATGTTACGAACTTTGATTTTTATTGACTTTTTCGGGGACATTGTAATTTTGTTTGGGACATTAGAATTTATTTTGGTAAATTTTTTGGTAAATTTTTTGGTTTTAATTGGCATTTAAAACAAGAAAACTAACAATAATATTTAATAAGCTCAATTTGCTATAATGTGTCCGTTGCCAAATTTTGTCAAAAAATCGTTAGAATGTTTTATCACGCAAATGACTTAAGTAAAATGGATTCATTTTAGTAAAACTATTAAACATGGTTTTCCTCAAAGTACTTATGAGTTATCAAGAATTGATGCATTTTTGAAGAGTTATTCAAATTGGTTTTCTTTATGCTAAAAGTGGGTTTTCATCAAAATTAAGCGTTAATGTTTTCACGTACGATGTAACCCCCACAATTCGATTGAAAAATCTAGGCTGGGTTTGGAGTGTTACATTTTGTTTCCATTCTAGAAAGTTATCCCCATTCAATTTATTCGTAGTAAGAATGCTAATAAGAGGAGTAAGAGACATATTTGAATTGAAAAACAATAAAGATTCACTAATTACTATCTTTGTATTAAGCAAATATTTTTGTTTCAGCAACATATCAAGAATGCAATATAATCCATGTGTGTTGTATTAAAACCTTGAAAAACATTTTTCTGTTGCTACGATGATTCTCACACCCATCAATCATGTGAAAATTGCCAGACTATGAATGTTTGGACTGGAAATACTGGAGGAAATAAATATATGATTGAATAATGGTGTCCACAAGCATACGATTCAAATTATAATGTAGAAGAATGTTACAGTGAAACATTCCAAAAAGTATTCCAAGGATCGTACCCCAGGGAGGTTGAATTAAACTTAAATCAATTTTCTACACTAGCAAGGCTAAATAGTAGTAATTTAAAATTATATTATGAAAAACCAAAATTAGAATTGATTAACCAAATTAACATAATTTATCTAAAGTGAAAACAACCAATTAACAATCAAAATTAATTCTAATAAAAAAGCTGGAGATTAACTCACTTCAGTGCTCCTAATTAACTTCAGAACTCGGGTTTTATCGAGTTAGCTATTAATTAACTAGTTATTAACTCTAAGCTTCTAACTAATTAACTAATCAACTAATACACTCTTACCGCTTGGCCTCACTTTTTTGACTGGGATATATTATGATTTACTCGGTAAACTTATCCCTCGATCTCATTTATCCTAATTTTCTTCCTAGGATCATCATATCTTAAGGTTTAATCGTATATAATTTAAACCAACTAACTCAGAATTAAACCCTAATTCATCTGTTAACTAGTCACACATTCGTTCATTAATCTCCCTAAGGAAATTAGCTACTCATGGATCTAAATGCAATAATCCCTAAACTCATATTTAACATACAAAAGAGTAAATTAAATAAAAGAATGTAATAAGAAAATAAATTCGTTTCGATGTCGATTTGTGCACAAAAGTAGGATTTCCTTTAATAATTTCGAAGATAACTCTAATTGTGATTGCAAACCAAAAATAAATAAAGAAAAGCTATTAAATTGAAAGCTTGAATAAAAATAGAATCCAAGTTAAACAAGAACACAAACTGTTTAAAGGACTAAATTGAAAGAGAATAAAAACAACAATAAAAATCTAAAACTAACTAAGTGGCTCACTTGGCCAACCTTCCTAAAATGAGGCTAAACATGCCTATTTATAGAATTTATGTTCTGACCTAATTAGGGTTGTTTAACAACCCAAAAATATGATTTCATTTCATTGTTTGGATTAAAATACCCATAATTAAAATTCCTAATTGTCGTCGGTGTCATGACACCACATGATCGGTGTCACAACACTGTCTTTTGAATGGGAATAATCTGGCTTCGAAGTCTGATATTGCGACACCACTCTTCGGTGTTGCAACACAGTAATTTTCCTTTGTCTTCTAATCCTGAAAATAGTGTCCACGCTAAATAGAATTGTTAAATCATCCCTAGTCCCGTAGTGGCCCATTAGGACATGACATTACTCAAATGATTATTTTGCATAAATTAAACTTAAGAAAATAAAAATAAAAAATAAAAAATAAAATAAAAACGTATAAAAACACTAGAAAACAAGCTCGTTAGTATGCCGAAAATGCCTTAATTTGCCACAATTCAAACCCTCCCACACTTAAGTCATTGTTTTTCCAAAAGCAACAAAATAAAACACACACAAAACACAAGAAAATAAAGCAATTAACAATGCTCGAGCATGCTACACACAATGATTAGTTCGAAACTATGTACATGATAAATGCCAAATTATATATAGTTTTACCCCAAATACTTAGCATATTTATGGATGTTTACTACTAGATTTGTGGATTTTGGTGCTCTTAATCCGGTTATTTCATGTTTTGTACTCAGGAGAGCACCAAGAGTCAAAAGGAGCCAAAAATGAGCTAAAAAGGGACAAAACAGACCAAATCGAGAAGATCACATGACCTAAGCCTTGCCACACGGGCTGTTCACATGCCCGTGTCTTTCGAGGGTGTCGACCAAGGTTTTCACGATTCACATTGCCGTGTGTAATTTAACGGATCGAACACGGCCTGGCAAACACGTCACACGGTCATGGCACAAGGGCGTGTCCCTTTTTCAAGGAGTTGCATTTTATACAGAAAAGGATACTTAGGGAGGAAGAAAGCCAATCCAAAGTATATATAAACACCCTAAGTATGACTTAGAGGGGGGCCTCTTCTAGAACTTTTCTGGAATACAGAACCACACGCCAGGAATTACTTGAA
The DNA here is from genome assembly GCF_025698485.1 of Gossypium arboreum. NCBI lineage: Eukaryota > Viridiplantae > Streptophyta > Magnoliopsida > Malvales > Malvaceae > Gossypium > Gossypium arboreum. The sequence continues at coordinate 61,408,054 of NC_069079.1, forward strand.
GGAAGCCAGACGATCCATCCCAAAAGCCGGAGCTACTCCAAGACTGAAGATCTCTCTTAGAATTCCTTCAGAGATTTTGGAGTTTTCTTTATGTTTTGTTATTTTCATACTTTTGAGATGTACTCTTATCTTATTATGAACTAAACCCCTTAGATACTTAAGGGGGTTGAAACCTATGATGGATCTTGTTATTATTATCTGAACTGTATGATAAATACTTGATTTGTTATTAATTACGTGTTCTTAATGCTTGAGTTAATATTCCGGGTATTAATTCATGATTTGATGTGCTTATGCAGAGGAGCAAAAGTCCCTATCTAAGAGTAGATTTGGCATAATTAAGCAGAGTTGATCGAACGCCTAGAAATAGGGTTACGAGATTTTTCCGGATTAGGGTGAAACCTAATATGGGAGTCTATAGAGTGATTTACTGCTTCCCTAGGGGTTTTATTAAGAAAGAAATTTTGATTAATTCAACTGAGGGTTAGACGTTATTAGTCTCGAAAGGGATAATAACATAGGTTAGGGAGTTTCACGGATCAAGTCAAGTGAATAAATCGTCTGGTTCAGAGTCAGATAACAATTGAAATCTAGGTGGATTCCTCCTTGAGTGTCGTCTTTATCAAATTAATTTTCTTCAAGTCTTTTTCCAACTTTTCTCTTTACTTTAGTTTAATTAGTTAATTAGTTTAGTTAATTAGTTTAATAAACAACCCCTCTTTATTTCTAGGTTAGATAATAAAAAGATAGTTATTACTAGTACTTTTGGTTCCCTTGGGTACGATATCCCGGTCTTGCCATTACTATACCATTGTTTGATAGGTGCGCTTGCCTTTTCGTCGTGATAATAGTTAGTCTAGGTTTGATCTTCATTATAAATATTTATTACTTGTTACGAATCACGCAATCAAGTTTTTGGCACCGTTGCTGGGGAACTGAAATATTAGAAACGCTAAATTTTTATTACTTTAGCCATTTATTTTTTCTTGCAATTTTATTTTATTTTATTATTTATTAATTTACTTTTTCTCTCTCTTGGCAGGTTTTTATAGTTTATGACTAGAAGAAACTCGCTGGGACTATTACTTTTTGACGAAGAAATTGGGCGTACAATTCGCAAAAATCAAAGAGAAATAAGGCGCAACTTAAGATACACAGAGAACGAGCAAGAAGACAATACTCAACCTCCAACTGACGAGATGGCTGAAAACCAAGGCAATCAGCTACCTCCTGCAATTGCGGCTAATGAAAATCCTGTTCCACGTACTATGTATGTTTATGCTAAACCTTCTTTAACAGGAACTGAATCTAGCATAGTTAGACATGTTGTAGCTGCAAATACTTTTGAACTAAAATCTAACACTATTCAGATGATACAACAATTCGTTCAGTTTGATGGTTTGCAAGATGAAGATCCCAACGCTCACTTAGCAAATTTTCTGGAATTTTGTGATACATTTAAAATCAATGGCGTTTCTGATGATGCCATACGTCTTTGGTTGTTTCCCTTTTCACTGAGAAACAAAGCTAAACAGTGGTTGAACTTGTTACCAGGAGGGTCTATCACTACTTGGGAACAAATGACCGAGAAATTTTTACTAAAATATTTTTCGCTGGCTAAAACGGCTAAATTACGTAATGATATTTCTTCTTTTGTGCAGATGGATTTAGAAACACTTTATGATACATGGGAGAGATATAAGGACTTACTGAGAAGGTGCCCTCACCATGGGTTTTCGCTTTGGTTTCAAGTACCAACATTCCACAATGGTCTGAATCTCTTGACTCGGTAAATGGTTGACGCAGCTGCTGGCGGAACCATCAATAATAAAACCCCAGAAAATGCCTATGAATTTATAGAGGAGATGTCACTGAATAACTATCAGTGGCAAGTTATGAGGACAAAGTCAATGAAAACAGCCAGCGTTTATAACATCAATTCGGTCACCATGCTCTTTAATCAGGTAGAACTTCTCAATAAAAAGATTGGCGATTTACTTGGTTCTACGCAGGTACATCTAGTAATGAGGTGTGACTCAAGTTGTGGAAGTGTGCATATAGAATACCAATCTTTCAATCCTACAACCGAAAAAGAACAAGTCAACTATATGGGTAACAATAACTTCCATTTCAAAATAACCCATACAGTAATACTTATAATGCAGGTTGGAGGAACCACCCAAATTTCTCCTAGGATGGTCAAGGGAATCAAAAGCCACAAAATCCTCAAGGTTTTCAACAACCACCTTATCAACAAGAAAAGAAACCAAACCTTTGAAGAGATGCTTTCTAAATTCATCTCGGTGTCAGAAACTCATTTCCTAAATACCGAGACAGCACTTAAGAATCAACAAGCATCAATCTAAGGACTCGAAACTCAGATAGCCAGCTATCCAAACTAATCTCCGAATGACCACAGGGTAGCTTACCAAGTAATACTGAACCTAATCTGAGGGAACACCTCAATGCAATTAGTACTCAAGATAAGAAGGATTCATTGCACTTGAGCCAGAATTACATCAAGACAACGCGATGAACAAAGGTCGAGAAGAGGTAAACGATGATGATCCTAAACAGGTAAGTACGAATTATGAACCTCGTGTGCCATATCCTAAAGCGATGACGAAAGACAGAACAAAAGAACAATTCGGTAAGTTTGTCAAACTCTTAAAGAAATTACATATTAACTTACCCTTTATTGAAGTTCTTTCACAGATGCCCAACTCAGCAAAATTCTTAAAGGAACTTCTGACCAATAAAAGAAAATTAGATGCCACATCGCATGTGGAACTCAATGCAGTCTGCTCATCTATTCTGAAGTATAAGCTACCTAAAAAATTGAAAGATCCAGGGAGTTTTACAATTCCATGCTTAATTGGTAGTTTATTTGTGAATAATGTTTTAGCTGATCAAGGGGCAAGTGTAAATGTTATTCTGTATAAAATGTTTAAACGACTAGGTCTCGGTAAACCCAAACAGACTAGGATGAGATACAATTGGCTAACAAAATAGTTAGATTTCCTAAGTGTATTATTGAAGATGTTCTCGTTAAAATTGATAAATTTATTTACCTAGTAGACTTTTTCGTCTTAGATATGGATAAGGATCACGAGGTACCTTTAATTTTAGGACGACCCTTTTTAGCGACTGCCAGAACCATTATTAATGTAGGCATAGGAGAGCTAACACTTCATGCAGGTGACGACGCAGTAACTCTCCAAGCACGTGACTCAGTCAAAACCTCTAAAACTCAAGATAATGCTATAAAACTTGTCAATGATAAACCTAATATTCAATCGTCCTTGCAAGAACCTTCTCGAACCAAGACAACGGAGACAGTGCACTATTATCATGTAGAGAACAAAGACACCATGAGGAACGACTTCAAATAGAGGAGCTAGATGAATGACGAGCACATAAACCGAGAACACACGATAAACCAAAATTATGCCCGAATGAGTTCGATACCTCCCTAAATTTACTTAAGGTTAGAGATAAAGTCTTACTAGATGCCGCGAACCCTCACATTGTTAATACCAACATGAATGGAAAAACCCCTCTTACGATACTTAGTATGTTCCCATTCGGTACGGTTGAGGTAAGTCACCCCAAGTTCGGCACTTTTAAGGTAAACAATACCCTTCTAAAATCTTATTTTGTCAAGGCTTATAACAGGAACGAGGAGTACGAATTCCTCGAACCCCTCTGACCACCCACTAGAGAGGTAAGTCAAGCTTAGACTATAAATAAGCGCTTCTCAGGAGGCAACCCGAGCACTAACATATTTTGATTTCTTGTTTCTAGCACTTTAAATAATTAAATTTATCTTTGAATTGCAAAGTTTTTCAGAACACACGGCTAGGCACACGGGTGTGGCTAAAGCCATGGCAAAACAGAGGAAGAGACACGGCCGTGCGATACGGCCCTGTGAAAGTAGGACATGATTTCTCCAAAACACGGGATGCAATAAATCCCCACGGCCGTGCGAAATGGCCGTGGATGAACTTCATAGGTGACCACGGGCGTGGGAATGAAAAACACGAGCGTGCCAGGGGCAAGGCTCAATTTTGTTTCTTCGACATGGCTGTGAGACACGGCCGTGCCTTGAAGTAGTGGACAACAATACACGGGCGTGGTACCCTAACACACGGGCGTGGGAGAACTGAAAAAAGCTAGGCACGGCCATGCGACATGGCCGTGTGCCACACACGCCCAAGACACACGGGCGTGGGATAGTACCGGGCACGACCTAAATCGCAAAATTCGAAAAACACGGGCTCACCCTCAAAGTATACGGGCGTGACCCTAGGTAATGTAACCCTCCCCTATATAAGCAAACCAGTATTCATCTTCTTCCTCCTTTCAAAACCCTAGTTAAAATCTACCCTTCCCCACTCCCTAATCCCTATTCCGGCCACCATTCCCCAGATTCTCACTTCCCCAACCCCCAAACCACCCTCAAATCCACTCCCCCTGCATCAATCCTCACTTTCCCCTCTCTTTCCCCTCAATTTTTTCTGCACACGGCTGTACACTCACGCCCTACGCCCGTGCTCGCCAACAACACGCCCGTGCCCCACTTTATAGCAGTTTTGGTTCCCTTTCTCAACCTTGTTTTTCCAATTTGTGTTACTACCTTAGTATTCAATATGCCTTACAAAGATATTGCAACTGTTACCAATTTGTTCTGAATAAGTTAAGAATTTGCTTTAGTATTTTTCTATATTTAAATTGTTTAAGCTTCTAAATAGCATTTACTAGTTCTAGGATTCTTACTTAACCGATGATGCATTGTTGATCTCAGTATATGTTTATGAATAATCATATAAAATTTTCACCTCTCCCTTGATATCGGTAAATGTTAACACATCTTGAACCAACTACATCAATGTTTATACATTTTCAGGACCATTATGTCATCATCGAGAGGCAAGAAGGCCGCGATCCCATCCTCAAAGAGACGTAGGGGACCAGGTTCTTCCTCGGTACGTGCTACAGCCGAAGTCCGGCACCCATTCCTTGAGTTTTTGTAAGCTTCGTAGGAGGAGCTATTTCAGATACTACGCGCGCGACCCATCACTACAGGTCGCTGCATTGACTGGGATGCCGTAGAGCAAGTCCAGCTAGCTGATGCCATCCGTGCCCTCCTGTCCACAGACCCATGGGAACGGTTCTTCACTATTACTGAGCCCACTTATTTAGAGCTAACTTTAGAATTATGCTCTACTTTTCATTTACAGGTGGTGATGACGAACAATGATGACCTAGACACCATTCACTTCCGATTAGGCAGTCTAGTTCGCGCGATGAGTGTCCTAGAGTTTGGAGTCGTTCTGGGACTTTACACTGATGAGTTTATGGAGGAGAAGGACATGAATGCACTACCACGCAATATCAACATTTCTCCCTTTTTGTGCTGGAAGGCTTTGGCACTACTCTCTTCCACCTATAACCCCAGCCGCTCGAAGGCCTTAGCTCTTCCCCCTTCCCTACGATATCTCCATGCCACATTGGTACACACCTTGACCGAAAGGAGAGAGAGCACCGACGTTGTCAACACCTATGACCCCTACTATTTATGGTGCATGGCGAATGCACACGTGACTGACTTGGCATACTTCATCGCCTTCGCCATTCACCATCAGACCGAGCGGCATCGGAAGGGAGTAATCTCTATCGGCCCCTACATGACATGCCTTGCCAGACACTTCGGGCTCCTCTGTAATAGCCCAAAATTGGGTCTAGTTGGAACAGAGGTTTCGGGACCACAAAATATGAGATATAAATAATTATTTTATGATTATTTTGAGGTCTATGATATGATTGCATGATTGTGTGAAAATTTCGTGAAGAAATTCTATGCATAAAGTGCTTAATTCGAAGTTAGGGACTAAATTGAATAAGTTGCAAAACTTGCATTCTAGAAGTTTCTAGTATGAAATTGATTTGAAATATTAATTAGGAGGTCTTAAATAGAAATTTGACCAATTTCTAAGTTATGGACAAAATTGGACATGGATGGAATTTTTGGAAAGTTTAGTAGTAAGGGTATTTTGGTCATTTAGGGTAAAATGAATTAAAATACAAAATTAAAAGCCAATTTTGCTCATCTTCTTCACCATGGACGTGTATACCAAGGGAGACTCCATGGATAGGGTTTTCAATCTTCCCAAGCTCAATTGTAAGTCCGTTCTAACCCCGTTTTTCAAGTTCTTTACGTTTTTGGAGTCCCGGTAACTTGATTTAGCTTATGCTAGCAATAATTCAACCTAGGGTTCATATTTGGAAAAATACCCATAGGTAAAATTTGTGTATTCTGGTGTTTTATGATACAATATGAGGTTTTAAGTTAGACAACTTGTGCTACTCGGTTTTAAGTGAAAACGAGCAAAAGGACTTAATCGGTAAAAATACCTAATAGTCATAAGTATATGTTAGAGTGAGAATTTGATGTTGCCATAGAAGGGAAAAGTGATCATCATGTCATAAAACATAAGAATAAGGGATGAAGTTTAATTCCCGAGCCTAGGGACAAAATGTAACTATGCAAAAGTTTAGGGGCAAAATTGTAATTTTTCCAAAGTTTGAGTTAAGGACTGTTTTGAATAGTACATTAATTAAATAAGTAAAATATGATGTTTAAGATCCCGGAAAACGAGATTTGAACCTAGAATGAGAGAAAAATTGAAAATTGGGAAAGTTGGTAAAATGGCCGTTTTAATATCAAGGTAAGTTCATATGTATAATAAGCATTAATTTATGCATGTTTCAATGTAAAATTGATATATTTACTATGATCTCCGAGGTGTTGAAAGTATGTAAGTTGGTATGATAATAATACAACAATAATGCTGTAATTTATATTTGAAAGTTAAATTTAGTGAATTAATTGAATTATGTTAAATTAAAAGTCCAATTTCGAAAAAGGACTAAATCGCGTAAAAAGTAAAAGTTGTGTTTTAATACCTAAAGGTGTTAAATTGCCTTGTATCTTAAATTGGGGGTCTTTAAAGTGAAATTTAGCCATTGAAAGTGTGATGGCCGGCCATGGGAGACAAAATAGTTGAAAAGTCAAAATTATACAAAATAGTTTTATTATTAACAAATAAAAAAAAGAGAAAAAGCTATCATTTTTCTCTTCCCCTTCACCAAAATATGCAGCAAAGAAAGGGTTTTGAAGCTGGAAAATTTCAGCAACATATTTCCCTTGCTTGTAAGTGATTTTAATGTCTTTGCTTGATGATTTTTGTATTTTTGGAACCCCTAAAGCATAAGCTTTCATAAGAGGGGATTATTTTGCAAAATGATGAAGAGTCTAGGGTTTTACCATGAGAGTAAATGTGTTGTTTTCTGTGTTTTTATGGAAGATTATGAGTCCTAGTTGTCTAATAAACAACTTTTGTGAAAGAAATTGCATGAAAATACCTTAAAAAGGGCTAAATTGCTAAGTTGTAAAATGAGTTGTAAATGTGTAAAATAGTTGAAATTATGAGTTGCTATAGTTATGAAAATGGTTCATCTAGAATCAAGGAGTAAATAAATGTGATAAAAATTAATTTACGAGCATTGGGGCAAAAGTGCAAATATGCAAAAGTTTAGGGGTCAAAATAAAAATTTGTAAAAATATGATTTTTAGACCCATATGAATATTGTGACTGATTGGTAGGCTAAATGTGATGTTATAGATGATAAAAATTGAGACTTGAACCTAGAACGGAAAGAAATCGATTTATGGACGAGTATGTCCTTTTCACCTTTATGGTATCGAAGTAAGTTCGTATGTAAACAATACCATGCTATACATGTATTTAAATGTTATCATTACATGAATTGTACATATATTAAGGTGTATGTGATTAATAGAACTATGATAAGACAAAGCCTTAATAGACGAGGAAAAATCCCGTTTGAACCTTAGGAATAGAATAGGATACGAGTGACATGTCACTAGGAATTATGAGTCTAGATGACTAGCTCGAGAGTGAGCATTGGAATGTCATGAGATATGAGGTAGCTTTAGCTACAATTGAGGCACTTATGTGCAAAGGCTTTTCCGAGTATCCAATTAGTATTCCAAGTGTTCCACGGGCAATCCAAGGAAAGAGTTGATGATGGTCCCAATGAGGTAAGTCATTGGTGAGTATGCACTCGAGTTATGTTACGAGTTGTGCAAGTATGTATACTAATCCTATAAGAATGCCTTGATATGTGATGATCTATGATGCATAATATGTGTTCTTACCATGATGGATAAAATGGTGTTGTATTAATATTATGAACAATGACCATGAATGAGTAACTTAGCCTTGACAGATTTGACTTGCTGTAGTAGTGTAACTTTGAAAATACACTAAAAATAGTGGAAAATGAGTTAGAGGCAGAATAAAATATGGTATTAAAGCTTAATGAGTCTATTTTCACATGAAAGAAATAGAGGAAGAAAAAGAATTCTATATTGTGTGATATTTAAATTCTTGTGAAACAGGGTTTGAATGAATTTGAGATCCCCTATTTTGATTTTATAAGTTCACCGTAAATTGTAAAAACATTATTAAGAGTCATACCTTACCTGAATAGATTCCTTATTGAGTCTATTTTTTAGGGAAACAAACGGCATGGTCATTGGAATTCTGTACATGGAGAAATTCGATTCGTAGTGCACAGGGGTCAAAGTAGTCATACCCTGAAATAGGGGAAACTTTAACTAATAATGTAACACCCCGTACCCGAGACCGTTGCCGGAGTCGGACACGAGGGGTTTGCAGACTTAAATCACTTGCTTTCACAGTTCATTTTAAAAATTTCCAGGTAGTTGGCTAACTGCGTCACTGTCACCTTAAAAATCATATCTTGATTTTCAAAACTCGAAAATCAGTTTCGTAATTTTTCCATGAAACTAGACTCATATGTCCATCTATAGATGTTTTTCTAGAATTTTAGGTCTGGCCAATTGGTACAGTTTATTAGTTAAAGTCTCCCCTGATTCTGGGTTCGACTACTCTGACCTTTATGTATTACAACTTGGATATCTCCCTGTACAGAGCTTAAATACTCATGCCGTTTGTTTCTAATGAAACTAGACTCAAAGAGGAATCTATACATATAAGGCATTACTTCTAATTGTCTCTAGATAATTTATGGTAAATTTTCAAAGTCGAAACAGGGGATCCAGAAACTGTTCTGGCCCTGTTTCACGAGAACTTTAATATCTCTTAATATACTGTTCATATGATCATTTCATTACTTTCATATGAAAATAGATTCATCAAGGTTCGATTACATAATTTATTCACTATTTAATTCCATTCCTACAAATTTTAGTGATTTTTCAAATCCACACCACTGCTGCTGTCAGCATCTGTTTTCAAGGTAAACTTTACCTATTTCGTGGTTTCCATGGACCAACTAGAGTTTTGTCATACATAGGTTCACATATGATCATATTTAGCCATTCCAATGGCTGGTCATTTGCCCAACACTTCCATTCCAGTCCATAGTCACATCATGAAACCATATATATATACATAAACACAAATGGTCTAATGCCATACTCCACTTCTACGAGCCATTTTCGCATGGTCGTACACACATACATCACAAAAAGTACTTGAAAAACAACAAAGGGTAGTCCTATACATGCCATATCCAGAGTTCAACTAAAAGAGTACCAAAAGGGCTTTGATAGTGTGGATGACTTCGACTTGATGATCCCGAATCCGATAGCTAACGAACAAAATCTAGAAAACAAAGAGCCAAAGCAACGGGGTAAGCATTTTAATGCTTAGTAAGTTTCAAGTAATGAAATCGGCTTTGACTAAAGTATTACATTCACATAGCTAAATGAATCACTTTATTAATACACATTCTCATAATCATACTTACTTCACACTTCATCAACATATACACACACAAGGTATCAACCTATCTAAGGGCCGAAAGTTCGTTAGTCGATTGAACGAATACTATTTCAAACGAATCGACTTTTCCGATGCACATGCAAACATACCTTATCGTTTGGTTTTTTTTTTCGAGCGTATTAATTGAATTTATTACAGCACAAAACACTCACCTTCAAACCAAGTTTCTTCGGAATTTAGCCGGATATAACCACAAGCACAATTGCCTTCGGGTCTTTAACCCGGGTATAGCAACTCGCACAAATGCCTTCGGGTCTTAGCCCGGATATAACAACTCACACGAATGCCTTCGGGTCTTAGCCCAGATATAATCACTAGCATAAATGCCTTCGGGACTTAGCCCGGGTATCATTCAAATGCTCATGCACACATATATCAATAATCATGACACATCCATATTTCATTTTCGTTACTAAGGCTCAAACACAAAACATTTATCAAACCTTTCCAATTTCGGCTCAATGGCCACACACAAAGAGCATGATTTCAATTGACTTTATAACGTAGTCCCTACGCACATTCGGCTATCCGCCATAATATGACAAATCATTTCAATATAATTCAAGTAGGGTCATTACTCGAAGACTTACCTCGGATGTTGTCGAACGATTTCGACGGCTATTCGATCACTTTTTCCTTCCCTTTATCCAACTTTGGTCCTCTAAGCTCTTGAGCTAATTCAAACAAATTTACTTCTCAATCAAACACATACATACGGCTACCATATACAATTCAAAACCAATTCATTCAGATCATTTGTCCATATTTTAGCTTTTAGCATATTTGGTCATTAGAGCGACCTATTTAATCTTCCAAGCATTCATTTCAAATTTTAATTAAACAATGTCGAATGCCATTAAATTACTAAAATACACACAAACATATGCATAAAATTCATCCATACATAACCTATTGCTCATTCGGTCATTCATCTCTCAAACTTATCAAAGCTTCATATCAAACCTCCCTAGTCGATTATACGTATAAGCACATAATGCGATTTAGCATTTTATTTACTTCATGATACATTCGCCTTGGCATAATATCATTAAAAATCCCTATTAGCCACTTCACCAATCAATCATATCATCCCTAGCCGAATACACATTTTTTTTCGATCATCCTTAACAAAATCTTATCAAGCTTAAACCCCATTCCATCACTTTTAAAATGCCAATGTTACAAGAAATGTTACCTAAATTCACATTCGCAACTACACATACACAAGCCGATTTTCTTCCTATCATCCAATTTAACATGAATCACAAACCTAAACCCTCAATAGCTACTATGGTCGAAAGTCCTAGTCATGCCAAAATCAAAATTCCTAGCATGGGCTACCTAAAGAACTTGATAACTAGTTCAAATCTCAAACCATCTAACATACTTATCAAGTGTATACAACATTACCACCATTTTATCTCAAGTCATACTCATAAGCACATCCATCCAAACACATTCGTACTTAAACATCATTCCGGCTTAACACCCATATCACATTTACTTATTAAAACATGAAGAAGGTAATCAAATTTCTTCACTAACAACCATGGCCGAATGCTTCATTCACCATCCAAGTCCAAAATTTTAACATAGGCTAATTAAAGAACTTAGTAATTAACTTAAATTAAGCTAAAATTCCAAAATCTAACATGAATTACTAACCTTGTTTTGGGCTTAAGACAACCGAATGCTATATCCCTTTCTTCCTTTAAGTTTCAGCCAAGATAGAACCAAGGATACAAGCTTTGTTTTCATTACCCTTTTCTTTTCTTTCTTTTATTTATTTCCTTTCTTTTGCATAAAATAATAGTCATTTAATTAAGATTTAATACATATTATATATATGTGACCATCATGGCCGCCACCACTTATAAAAAGAAGGGTATTTGACATGCAAAACCATTGTTTTGCATGCATGATTCAATTAGTCATCACATATTTCCTATCCTACTTTCAAAGTTTACTACTAGGTCCTTTTAGTGAAATTCACATTTATAACCCTAAATCAAAACATCAAAATGTCACACACGAATTAACACATATTATAGGCATCAAAATGAATATTAAATTATTTTTATGCCTCAATTTTGTGGTCCCGAAACCACATTCCGACTAGGGTCGTTTTAAGGCTGTCACAAATAAAATGTGCTAAATGGCTTGACAAAAAATTCTAGAAAAAAATTAGTTAGTAGAATATGAGTCTAGTTTCAAGAGAAATAGACAAGAACATTATTCGAATCCTGTACTATGAGATAATTGAACTTTAGTGCAGAAGGGTTGAAACTGTCAGACAGTGAATCAGGAGCAAACTTGAGGAATAAACTGTACTAATTGGCTAAGTCAAAAATTCTGGAAATTTTATGAAAGAAAGATAAATGAGTCTAGTTTCAGGTGAAATTAACGGAACTTAATTTTAAGTTTCGTAGCTCCAGATATAAATAATTTAGTGACTGTTACGCAGGAAGATAGCTTGTAGTGAACTTGAGAATATGTTGTAAACATTGATAAAACACGTCAATGAGTTGCTTATTGTTTTCATATGAACTTACTAAGCGAAAGCTTACCCACCTTCTTTCCCATGTTTTCTAGAGTTTCTAGGTTAGCTCGGGTTGGAGGCCGTCAGAGATATTATCACCCTATCGAGTTAACGTTATCGGAGTAAGTAAACTCAAGTGATTCGAGTCTATGGCATGTATAGGGTTTTAATGTGAGTATGTAATATTATGATTTAGCCAAAGGCATTGGCTTGTTATTAAGGTAGTGTTAGTCATGTAAATTGGCCTATGTCGGCTAATGACGTTATGGGCCCATATGATTATTCTTATGCATGTATGTTATTATCTCTTGTGATGTGGCTTATAACATGTATGCCTAGAGATTGAATTGAGATTCATTGATGAGCTAGTAACTAATGCAGGATTAAGTGATTGGTAAATAGTTAATAATGCTTCATGAATGGTTTGTGATGTAATGATAGTTATGTCTAGTATGTGGTAATGATATGGGAAAATTCTATAATATTTATTACATAAGAAAATAACTTGAGCATAACATGTTTGTAGATGTTTAAGAGCTCATTTATGCCTCGTTGTATGTTATTGGATAAGTATGTATCTATGCATGTGGTGTGAGAGTGACAAAAGGCTTGATAATTAGCCTATTTCTGGCCACACGGCCTGAGCACAAGGGCGTGTGAAGCCTTAACGCAAGAGATTTTTCTAAGTTTTTCATGAGTTCTTGATTGGGTCCCGAACCGCCCCGAATGCATGTATTGGGCCTCGTAAGCTCGCATAAGGGACAGATTGCATGTGAAAAGAAAAGTTTTTAATTATTTGAGATCTCATGGCCCTGTTTAGTATGAAAGTGTTAGTAAAAGTCAGGTAGCACCTCGAACCCCGTCCCGGCATCGGATGCTGGTGAGGGGTGTTACATAAAGAATACAAACCACCAATTCTATATCTGACAAAATTGAAGAAAAACTGCATGGATGAATAATTTGGTAAATTTCTTTAACTTTTTAAACAATTACATATTAACTTACCTTTTGTTGAAGCTTTTTTGCAAATTCCTAAATATGCAAAATATTTAAAGAAGCGGTTAACAAATCAAATGAAGTTAGAAGAGCTATCCACTGTAGAACTAGATAAGGAGTTCTTAGCCATTCTCTAAAACAAACTACCCACTAAGCTGAAATATCGAGGAAGTTTTACTATACATTGTTTTATTGTAGTTTAAACGTTGAAAAAGCATTGGCTGATTTAGGTAGTATTAATTTAATGCCTTATAAAATGTTCAAGCAACTTAGTCTTAAGGAACCAAAATCCTCTAGGATGAGTATTTAATTAGCTGATAGATCTATTAAATATACTAGGGGAATTATTGAAGATGTACTTGTGAAAGTAGATAAATTCATATTCCCTATTGATTTTGTTATACTTGAAATGGTTAAGGATATTGAGGTGCCTTTACTTTTAGGACAAACCTTTTTAGCCATTACTAGAGCTATTATTGAGTGGGTAATGGTAAACTTCTGCTTAGGGTAGGTGATAATAAAATCATTTTTCAAATATATGATGCCATGTGACTTTCTAGTGATCAAGATGATTCCTGTTACTTTATTGATTCTATTGATCATGCTATTCAAGATTCATTAAAGGAAATTGTTCATAAAGACACATTGGAAATGTGTATTGTTCAAGGTGAGGAGGTCGATAGAGATAATTCTGTGATAAGTGAAATAAAAATTGATCTGGATGCTACTGAGTCTCCACTAAGACAGAAAGATTTTGAGGCCATTGAGGTAAGTAAAGAATTAAAGTTGGAACCCTCTATTGAAGAACCTCTCAAGTTGGAGTTGAAACAATTACTGAATCATCTAGAGTATGCATTCCTTGGAAATTATTCTACACTGCCAGTGATTATTGCTTCAGACTTAAAGCCGAATGAGAAGGATGAGTTATTACAAGTGCTGAAAGAACATAAAAGAGCTATAGCTTGGAGAATTTTTTATATTAGGAGGATTAGTCCTTCTTGTTGCACCCACAAGATTTTAATGGAAAGTGAGTATAAGCCATGTGTGCAAGCTCAAAGGAGGTTAAATCCCAACATGAAGGAAGTTGTCAATGCTAAGGTAATTAAAATTCTAGATGTTGGAGTTTTTATCTTATATCTGATAGTACTTGGGTGAGTCATGTGCATGTTGTTCCTAAGAAAGGAGGCATGACTGTTGTGGCTAATGAAAAAAATAAGTTGATTCCAAAAAGAACAATCACATTATGGAGAGTTTGTATTGACTACAGAAAGCTAAATGATGCTACAAAGAAAGGCCATTTTTCTCTATCTGTAACGCCCCGAAATTGGGCCTAGAAGTATTGGGCCTTGAGCAGGGGAGCAGGGGAGCAATTAGGAGACTGCTCTTAAATATTTTAGTTAAGCAAGAAAGTGGAACAAATTTCATGTTTGCTTTATTGGCTAAGTGATTTGAGTGTGTTTAGGAGTGTTTGAGAAGCTTGGGTTCAAGTCTGGGCTTTTGCAAAAATTTTAGTTTTTCCCTTTAAGTGAACCTTGGCTTTAGCTTGTAGGCCTTATAAATATTTGTGGGTAAAATGTGTCATAAAAAGAGCCTTGTGGCTTGGTGGCAAGCGACGTGTTGAGCAATTGAGAGGGCTTAGGTTCGAATCCCATTGCATGCAAAAGGATATTTATTTTGCTACTTAGGGCGGCAAGTGTTTATGGTAGACTAAAACTCTATTGATTGGTTGTGGACTTGGTAAAAGGGGAGGGGATCAAGGGATAGGATGTTGGTTGTTGGGGATTTGAAGGAATGGATTATGGAGAAAAGGGTGGAATGAATCAAGAAATTTGAAGCTTGGATAGTTGTAGCTGAATTAGGTAGCTTGTATGTGCAAATTCGACTAAGGGGTTTGAGGAGTGCATGTACGACAACTTGAGAGTGTATAGATGCCGAATTCTCTTTTTGGCATTTCAGGTTGTTTTTCCCTTTCTGAGTTTTGGTTTCTTTCTCTTCTTTTGGCAATGTTGTGCATTACTTTTGTGACCATTTAGACATTTTTTCTTTGTAACACCCTGATTTTGGGCCTAGAAGTAATGGGCCTTGAGTTTGGGATCAGTTAGAAGGCTGCTTGAATAAAAGAAAGGTGTTTAAATATTTTATAATTGTGTGTTTAGTTTAATTGTTAAATTATTTAGGAAGGGTTGGTAGAGTGGAAAAAAGTCATGGGTTTGATCCAGGGCTTTAGCAAAATTTTGCATTTTTTTCTAAAGAACCCTGAGCATTAGGTGGAAGGCTTATTAATAAGTCCTGGTAAAATCTGACACAAGGAAGCATGTGGCCTGTGGCAAAAGGTGCGGGTAGTAAGCAGGAGGTCTAGGGTTCAAGTCTTGGCCTTGGTAAAAATTTTTTTATTGCACATAAGATTAGTAGAGAAGCTAGCGTTTAGGCTTTAAAAATATGTTTGGTGGGAATTCGACACAAGGATGCGCTGGGCCTAGTGGCATGATGGTGTTACGAGTAAGGAGAGGTGTTGGGTTCAAGTTGCAGCATGACCAGAAGTTGTGGGGTTTTTTTTAGACAACCTGGAGGTCGACAGAAAGAGTTTATAATTAATTGGGGTGGAGAAATGACACAAAAGAGCTTGTGGCTTGGTGGCAATGGACGAATAGCGCAACCAAGAGATCAAGGATTCAAATATAAATGGTAGAAAATATTTTAGGATAACCAGGTTGTGGGTTAATAGGCCTTAAAAATAATTAGGGATGTAATATGGCATAAGAGTGCCTACGGTGCAGTGGTGTGAAGCATGCTATGGTTATGAGAAGCAGCAGGTTCAAATCCCAGGCCTGGCAAAGTTTAAATTTTTACTTTAAGAAAACTGAAGCTGAGGCATATAAGCCTTATAATTAATTGTGACTGAATGGTAGCGTAAGAAAGGATGTGATGCAGTGGCCAGCAGCGTGTGGGGAGGTAGAGTAACCTTAAGGTCTGGAGTTTGAGAAAATGCGCGCGTAAAGGGAGAATTTAATTTTGCTACTCAAGTGCTGTACGATGGAAGCAATTTGAATGCAATTCAAATTAGAATTTTTGGCTAAAATCAAGGGGATTAGGATGAGGATTAAGGGTAGATATGATGGTGATAAAATTGGAAAATTTGAAGGGAAATTATCTTGACGAGTTTATATCAATTGAGGAGTGTAGGTGTATTATTTATTTATTTTTTTAGTATAAATATGTGTGTCGTACGGGCGAATAATGGCATTTGTTGTTTTTGTGTGCTTCAGTCGCATATCACCTCCTCTTTTCTTTAAGCCAAATTCTTGATCTTTTCTTCCCTATTTTAATCGAATCAATCTCTTCCCTCTTCAACTTAGCCGACTGTTTCTTTTTCATTTAAAAGCCAATTCATACACTTTGGGGGTTTGATTTCTTATTGGCAAGCAATCTCGCAATTGGTAACTAAATTAGATCTGCTTTAGCTTTTGTTAAATATTTCTAAGTTCTTTCATTTCTACACTCTTAAAATCTGATTCTTCTTTATTCTTTCAAAAACTTTCGTTAACCTAGGTTTCTCCATTTATTTCTCTTTTTCCCTCTCATTCAAGAGTGAGATTGTTGATGGAAAAAGAGGGTTCTAGTAGAGAGGTTGGGATAGAGGCTCCCAAGTTTAAGCGACGTAAGGTGTAAGCCGTTAGGGACTTTCCACCTAGATACAGAAGGGGGACTACGTCAGATTTCGAGTTACATAGGTAGATTGCAGTCGATCAATCTAGTCAAGGCAAGTACAGGTGGTTCTTCGGTAAGTAGTGGATTTATTTTGAATTAATGGAATGTGACTAATGGAATATAACGTTAAATATAGGTTTGGGCGATTATGAATACTTAGTACTCCAGGTGATAAGGTGTGTACTTCTACCCTATGATAGCTTGATATAAAGCTGAAGGTGTGTACACACACTGTACACACAAGTAGATCGACAAAAGCCAAAATACCGAAAAGCTGAAAGTTTGACTACGACGGTCTTGCGAGTGCTCGAACACTCGTGAGATGGAAACTGATAGGTTGTCTGAGGCCCCATAAGCGGTTCCATGGGCTTGGGCTATGAATTGGCCAACAGGGCCAGAACAGACTTAATGGGCCAGATGGTCCATATAAATGTGATTTGGGCCTAGTGGGCCATATAAATGTGATTGGGCCTAGTAGACCATATACAGGTATGTGAACTTGACTGGGCTTTGTAAGGGGTTTTGGGCCTAGTATATGATGACTACATAAAACTTAATTAATATATTGCGACCGTAGACAAGTCATAGGGTTAAAGTGTGGCAACGAGTATATGGATGTCTAGGATTGGATCTGGGGAGAGCTTGGTACTTAAGCGGTCTTAATGACTCACCTCATCTTCTCTGGAATCCTACCTGGTGCATAGTATTCGTTCATCTTAGCTTACGGGATTTGTTAACGGGACAAGGTCAGTGAAAACCATAATAAAAGGAAAAATTATCTAAATGCCCTTAAGGGTAAAAATGACCGAAATACCCCTAGGTGTTGAATGTAAATTTTATGGATGTGACATGCATATCTGCTGCATACATATGATATTCTACTTAGGTAGCATATGGGTTGGGTATTAATGAACGGAGGAAGTAAATGAGGATCACATGGTTGCTTGACAATCGTGGATCCACCGACGGCTTTTAAGCCCAATGTGTAAATGAAGGTAGTTCCGCAACTGGGCTTCCATGGATGTGTATCGGTTGGGTGGGTCGATATTTATGTCCCCACATGATGTGTCGAAGGACGGAGCTGGTGTGTAGCAGATTTATTATTGGGATGGAATTACACTGCATTGCATTGCATGTATGATATTGTTGTGATATTATTGCGATGTGGGCTTTAGCCCAACCGAGGCTAATTTGGGCTAAGGCCCAGAGACCACCGTTATTGAATTGGGCTCTGGCCCAAAATGACTAACAATTATTTTATACTCGTTGAGGGTTGTACACACTGAATTTTTGAAACTCAACCCCCTTCCTTCTAAACTTTTCAGGTGATCCTCAGTAGGCGGTTTGACAGATGGAGGGACTCGGAGGTGGCCAACTAGCATAAAAATTTTAGACTTAGTCTTTATGTAATTTTTAATATATTGACTTTAAATTATTTCTATTTGATTTGGGTTGTAACAAGGTCTTTCCTTTGGCTAATATTTCAAATTAGGATTATTATCTTTTTTTATGCTTTATATTTATTAGAAGTAGAATGTGGTTTCCTAAACCATAACTATTTTTAAATACTATGTTTTCGCAACTCAATTTTTAAATGACGAGTTTTCATAAAATCATATGTTCTAAATAAAGCTTCCGCAACTAAAAAGAGATTTTACAAAGTAATTAAGGTTTTTCATTTTAAGGAAGTGTTTCCAATGAAAACAGGTTTTCGCTAAAACACTTCAATGTGACGCGCCAGATTCAGCCTTAAAGTTTGGGCTGGGTTTGGGGTCTTACATTCTTTCTTTACTTTCTTTTCTAAAAGCTGAATCTGGTATCCTCCTCTTCTCAATTTTAGTTCACCATTCGATCGAACTTTGCCTTTCTTCTTCTTCCCCTCTTTTATTCTTTCAGTTTTACTCTCATAGCCGAACCTTTTATTTCCTTTTCTCAACAATTCTTCTATGGTTCCTAAGGTTTGACTAGGCCAAATTCAATTTCTTTTTTACCCTTCTACCGTTTCTTTTCTTTTCAAGTTAGTCGAATACTTCTCCCTTCTCAATGCATTGGGTTTGTGTTAGTTTAGGAATTTGGGCTCTAGCAGTGGCTGACTGTTACTTCGTTATTCCGTTCCTATCAGCTGAGTTTGGGTAAGTATTTCTTGTTCTTGATTTGGTTCTTGGTCCTTTTATGATGGTTTTCTTCTCTGATGAAGCCAAGTGTTTCAGTTTAGGGTTAGTAACTCTTTGACCCTTCTCATGTGTTTGGGTGCTCAAATTTCATAGGCATTCAAGTCCTTCTTTCGGCATTCTATCAATAATCGGGGTAAGTGGACTTATTTTGGCCGAATGCTCATTCTTTTGTCTCTAATTTTAATATTCATTTAAATGAGCCGATACTAGAATAAGCCTCCTGCCTATTCATTTCATGTTAATGGATTATTTTGGTTAATACAGCCTTTCGGCAGGAGTTTCGACATTCGTAGGTTAATACAGCCTATTCTTTCAATTGACATCATCAGTGGATTAAATCGCATACTTGGGTGAAGTTTCAACATTCGTAGGTTAATCGTGCGAGCTGCGATAAAGGTGTGTAACCACACCCTTCCTTACTGTAAATCGGCAAGAGCCAAAAAGCCGAAGTACTGAAACTTTGGCATTTGAGGCCTCACGAGCATGCAATCGCTCGTGGGGTAAACTGAGCCCACAAATCATGGGTGATAGATTGTAAAGGCCACAATGAGCGTTTCCGTGGACTTGGGCCGTTATGGGCCACGTTGGGGAAAAAATGGGTTGTGTGGGCCTAATGGGCTCATGGATCCCATACAGATTAAATCCACGGTAAGTGATAAATATTGGACTGGGCTATGTAGGTCACATAGTTGTAACTGAATTTAGGCTAAATGGGCCACACGAGCGTGTGGGCCCACTTGGGCCGAGTAATGGGCCTTTGGCCTATTCACACTGTTATGATCATTTGGCCCATTCACACCGTTATGATCATTTAGGTTATCTGTGTCGCTCGAAGCGACTATAGACCTTTAGAGAGGTCGTTAACTGAGCTAAAACCCCAAAATACATAAAATGACCGTAATACCCCTGTAGGGTAAAATGACCGTAATACCTTTATATGGTAAAATGACGATTATGCCCTTATGTTCCGTATGACTGATGTGCTTAAGATTTACATATATGATTGTATTGAGTATGACTTTGTATACACGTAATATTTAGGACATGACATACTGCATAGGGTTGGGATTTTGATTTGGTGGAAGTACTGTACTGGTGACTATGTCACATTCAGTGTTACTGGTGGCTATGCCACAATTACTAATACTGGTGACTTTGCCACATTTACTGTTTTTGGCAACTATGCTACGATTTTAGTGTGCTGGCTGGGTGGGTCGATTTATATCCTCACATGGTGTGTTGGTTGGTACGGGCGGTGTGTTGGCTGGATTTGGGTGGGATGCATAATTGCATTACACTGTACTGATACTTTATTGGGCTTAGGTCCACACTGTTACTGTATAGGGCTAAGGCCCAAACTGTACTAATATTGTAACACCCCTTACCCGTATCCGTCGCCGGAATAGGGTACGAGGTATTAACAAATCATAGTACATACTATTAAATAAAACCGAGACAAAAATATGGCGTGCAATTAGATCATGAATCATTATAACATATGCCTTTAACAATACTAGCCAATTTCAAAGGCTTCATACAAAATAATCGGTCAAATACTATAATTAATATTTTAAACCTATGCAATTATGACACGTAACAAAATAACTAAGTCTACTATACATGCCATAGTTCAAAATGTTCAGTTCAAATACCCAAAAGTATTGATAGTGTAGGCAGATCTTCAACGATCCTTGACTCCTGTGCAAGCTGGACGACACTATAAGACAAAAGAGAGAAAAGAAAGTAAGATTATAGCTTAGTAAGCAAGTATATAAATAATGAATAAAGAATTTAATATGTTTACACAATAACTCAAGTGTATCTACTTTTAATTTCACTATTTACTCCACTTTGATCAAGATATCTCTCCTGCGTCATATTCACTAAATAAATCATAACTCGAGTTACAAAACTTGAAATTCAAATCTGTAAAATTTTCCTAAAACTAGACTCATATTAATTCTTACTAAAATTTTTCTAGAATTTTTGGTCCAGCCAATTAGTACATTTTATTAGTTAAAATTTCCCCTGTTATACAGCTCAACTGATCTGACCTCTGTTCACTACGAATTGAATTTCTCCCAGTACACAATTCAAATAGCCATGAAATTTGGTTCATTTAAAACTAGACTCAATAAGGAATCTATACATATAAAATATATTTCTTAATTTGTTTTGTACATTTTGTAATTATTTTTCAAAGTTAGAACAGGGGATCACATAGTCATTCTGATCAAGTCACACACAAATATAAATATCTCAAAATATCAAGTTCCTTTACTTTCTCTGTTTCTTTTACATGGGAATAGACTCATTAAGATTTAATTTCATCTCTCATTCAGCCTCTAATTAAATTCCTAATATTTTTGGTGATCTTTCAAATTCACGTCACTGCGACTGTCCAAAACTGTATTATTGCTAATCCACTCTTCCACACTTTCTTTGTATTAACCTCATTTTAACATGCATATCACAATTTATTTTCACCACATTTCATACATCACAAGTATAGGTCCATGATTACAATGTCACCATAAAACCATCCTGTTGAACAATTCGGATCAATCCTCGATACTTGATGGTTTCAACACATAGCCCCACCATCATATTTCATATAATTCGGCTCTCTTGTATACATGGTGAACACTTAGTACCACCCATGTGACCTAGCCAATTTATCTCGTAGCTCTCTTGTCTACATGGTGTCCTTCACTTGGAATCACACATGCGACCTAGCTACATTTATCCTCTCCCGTAGCTCTCTTGTCTACATGGGATACATCCCGTATCACACATGCGACCTAGCTACTACATAGTATCTCGTAGCTCTCTTGTACAAATGATGTGCACTCAGCACCATACATGTGACCTAGCTACGTTTCATCTATATTATTCAATCTTTCCGAAAGTTCAACTGGGATTTCTCTTGCTATTACTTATTTCCATTCTTCCAATAGTCGATTTATGATTCAAAATCAACTAATATATATAAAAGAGGCTGAAATATAAAAATGTAAATAAAGTTAATGTATTATTTACATACAAACTTACCTCGGTGCAAAATATGGAAATTTTGCAATTTAGTCCAAAACCTTTTCCTTCCCCCGTTCGAGTTCGATTCCATGCCTTTCTTGATCTATAACAACACATTTAGCTCATTTCACACTCATACTATTTATTTCAATCCAAAAATCACATTATGGAAAAATTACATTTTTGCCCCCTAACTTTTACAAAATTATGATTTTTTCCCTAGGCTCGAAAATTTAATTTCAGCCCTTATTATTATGTTTTATGACATGCTGAACATTTTTCTCTTCTATGACAACATCAAATTCTCACTCTAACATGCACTTATGAGCATTAGGTATTTTTACCGATTATACCGTTTTGCTCGTTTTCGCTAAAAATCGCTTAGAAAAGATCGTTCTTCTAACCTCAAACATTCATATTCTACCATCAAACATCAAAATAAATGCATATTATTCATGGGTAAATTTTTAAACATAAACCCTAACTCGAAATAATGGTAGAAATAGGTAAACCGAGCTACGAGGATTTCAAAAATGTAAAGAACATTAAAAACGGGGCTTGAATGCACTTACTATTGAGCTTGAAAGCTTGAAACAAACCCTAGCTATGGAGAACATGCAAGTTTCGACCAAGCTAAATGAAGATGAACACATTTTTGTGTTATTTTTCCCATTTTATTTCATTTAATATGCAAATGACCAAAATGCCCTTACTACTAAACTTTCTAAAAATTCCATTCATGTCCAAATTTTTGTCCATATAAAGTATAATGGTCTAATTTCCATTTAAGGACCTCTACTTAAAACCCTCATTTCAGTCAAGTACTTTATGAACTAGAACACACACATTTTTCACCTATTTCAATTTAGTCCTAAACGTCAAATTAAACACCCAATCGATAAAATTTCGCAACGAAATTTTCACAAAATTATGCAATCATAATATAAACACTAAAAATTAATTAAATAAATTTTTAATTTTTTTTCAACCTCAGATTCATGGTTTCGAAACCACTATTCCGTTTTGGCCCTAAATCGGGCTATTACAAATATTGAACAGGGCTCAGGCTCTGACAGTTACCGTATGCACTGTTTACTGTTTGACTGATAGGGGGCTACACACTGAGTTTTCATAAACTCACCCTTTCTTTTCAACTATACAGGTAATCCCCAGCCTTAGACGATTCGGTGATGTGAGGGGCTTAGAGGTGGCCACACGACTGCTGTGTCTTGCATTTGACTTTATTTAATTTAGATTTCACTTTTGGGTTTTTAATTCTGTAATAAGGCCATTCGTGGGTTTTAATTTTGTAATTGGGCTTTGGATTATATATTTTTAAACTGCTAGTCTAGGTAAAGATGAGTTTTTTTAAAACAATTATTGTTTTCTAAAACACGCATTTAAACTTCATTGACTTAAAAAGGTTTCACGTTTTTAAATCAATTTAATATAACACTGATGGTTAATAAGGTAATCGTTTTGACGAGAACTTTTATTAATTACTAATAAAAGGATTTAACTTCAGCAATAAATTTTTACTGAAAGGATCAATTTTCGAAAAACACTTCGATGTGACACGCCAGATTCTGTGATAATGTCTAGGCCACTTTGGGGTGTTATACTATCGTTCGTGGATCAAATGCTGGAGAGGTTATCTAGTCACATGTACTACTGCTTTTTAGGTGGACTTTCTGGTTACTTTAAAATCCTGATAGCTCTTGAGGGTCAAGAACAAATGACATTTACATGTCCATATGGTACATTTGCTTACCGATGAATGCCTTTTGGATTTTATAATGCCCCTGCTACTTTTCAGCATTGCATGTTAGCCATGTTTGATGAACTCATGAAAGACATTATGGAGGTATTTATGACGACTTCTCGGTATTCCATAATTCTTTCCATCTTTGCTTTAAAAATTTAAAACGAGTTTTAGTAAGATGTGAGGAAATGAACTTTGTACTTAATTGGAAAAAATATCACTTCATGGTTCAAGAAGGATTTTCTGGGTCACAAAATTCCTAGTAAAGGGATTGAGGTTGATAGAGAAAAAATTTAAACCTTCGAGAAACTACCTCCCCCTACCTAATTTAGTTAAGGTTATCAAAATTTTCTTAGGACATACTGGGTTTTATAGGCAATTTAGTAAAGATTTTTCTAAAATAGCGAAGCCTTTAAGTAATTTGTTAGAAAAATATGTGTCATTTAATTTCAGTAAGGAATGTTTAGAGGCGTTTAATGTTCTTTAAGAAAAATTAATCAGTGCCCCGATTATGGTTGCACCTGATTGGAATTTACACTTTAAACTAATGTATGATGCAAGTGATTTTCCAGTAGTTACAATTCTTAGGCAGCAGAGAGATAAGCACTTCCACCCAATCTATTATGCTAGCAAGACTTTAACAGACACATAAGAGAATTATATCACTATAGAAAAAGAATTGCTAGTTGTGGTTTTTTCATTTGATAAATTTAGACTTTATTAAATATTGTCTAAAGTTATTGTGTACACTGACCACTCCTCTCTTCGCTACCTTCCTACCAAACCAGATGCAAAATCTTGACTTATAAGGTGGATTTTATTGCTACAGGAATTCAATTTGGAGATTAGAGACAAGAAAGGAGCTGTAAATCTTGCAGCAGACCATCTCTCAAGGCTAGAGAATCCACATCTTGAGAAGCCTAATGAAGATGTAATAAATGACTCATTTCCTGAAGAACGACTCTTTGCGATAATTGTTTCCGAAGGCCAATTATTTGCAAATATTGTGAATTACTTGGTTGTTAACGCTTTACCAAAAGGTTTAACTCATCATCAAAATAAGCAATTCTTTGCTGATGTGAAAAAATATTTTTGGGAGGATCCTTTTCTTTTTTTGTGTGTGTGCAAATCAAGTAATTCAAAGGCATGTTATGGTACTAGAAGGGAATAAATTTTGGAGCATTTTCATTCGGGACAAACGAGAGGACACTACAATGGGATTAGAACAACACATAAGGTCATTGAATCAGGTTTTTATTTGCCCACATTGTTTAAATATGCTAACAAATATGTTTCTGCTTGTGATAGCTGCCAAAAAAGGATAGGTAATATTTCCAAATGTGATGAAATGCCTCAAAGTTACATGCTTTCTTACGGAATTTTTGACATTTGGGGTATTTATTTCATGGGACTGTTTCCTTATTCTTATGGCAATAAATACATATGAGTAGCGGTAGATTATGTGTCAAAATGGGTTGAAGCTCAAGCTTTACCAACTAATGATGATTGGGTTCTAGTCAGATTTCTCCAGAAACTTTTCTCTCATTTTGGAACACTTAGAGCAATCACTAGTGATAGGGGTACTCTTTTTTGTAACGCTTAATTTGATAAGATCCTTAAGAAATATGATGTACGTCATAGAACAACTACCCCATATCATACTCAAACTATTAGTCAAGTTGAAATGTCAAACCGAGAATTGAAACGCATCCTAGAAAAGACCGTAGAGACAAATAGGAAGAACCAGGTGTAACACCTCTAACCTGTCTCCGTCGCCGGATTAGGGTTATTAAGCATTACCATACAATCAGTAAGCAATTAACATCATAACATTAAAATAAATTAAACATAGTATAAATCATTCAATGACATGCATTTTGTCCCTAAATTGAGCCTTCGAGACCCTAAAAATAACTTAGAAGCAATTCGAGACTAATTTAAAACAAATTGAAACTTTAAGAAAAAGTTGCAAAAATTGGAAAACAGGGGTCACATGGCCGTGTGATACCACCCTACCACCCTAGGCCATGTGATATCACCCTAAGCTGTCTTTGACAGGCTGTGTGCTAGGCCATATAACTCACTAACTTGGAACACTAAGAAAACTCAAATGACACATGGCCATGTCATCAGGCCCTGTGTGTCACACGATCATGTAACAGCTCATGTCTCAGGCCATGTGGACACAAAATTTACTTAAAATCAAGCCATTTCATAACCAATTCATGCATAACTAACCAACCTACTTGTGTACGTTTCATGGGACTTAAGCATCATTCAAATACACATAATCATACCATTTTAAACAACCTAATTTACCTAACCAATATGACATTCAAAGGTACCGCAATTGCATCAAAACATCATTTACCTAAACATGTCAAAATTACCATATTTCTAAGCATACTAGCCTAGTTCAATTAACTACCAAACATATCAAAAATGACCATTATCAAGTCATTACAACCATACCAAAAGAACCTTATATACATGCACTAAAAAGTGACAAAAATGACATAATTTGGTAAGGCATTGTAGATCACCAAATAAAACATAAACTTTAAAGCATAAACATACCAAGTCACCATTAACACATTCTCAAAATACCATTACAAAACAACCTATACATGCCATTATTAACCTTGGCTAAAATACACAAAATCTACCAAATTAGTTGTGTATAGTTTGATAGGTCTCCGACGAGCTTCCAACCGATTGAGCTTCCAATAATCTATAAAAAAAGGAAAATAACTACGTAAGCAACAAGTGCTTAGTAAGCTCGTATAAACTTTAAACATAACTTACCACACACATAGTGTGCCTTTATATATAATTATAACCTTTCCTTAACATCAATGCTCACACGAGTTATGAAATGGGCTTGCTCACATGAGTTATGGGTCGAAATGTAAGCTACACGATGCTGCTCACACGAGCTGTGGAGAATTTACAACAAATGCAGGACCTCAGCCATCGGCAGGACATCAAGACCAACATCCGAAGATGAAATCCCTAATGACATGTCATTTGTATCCTAGGAATTCCTAAGGTTCAATTAGGAATCTTTATTTGTCAATCCATCATGGCATAAATACATTTATACTTAATTTCATTTATATCACAACAACATAATAAACATTTAAATTTAGCTAACATTAAAACGATTACAGTTCATACGAACTTACCTCGATACTAAAGTCATAATAGTAAAGTCGAGTTAATTCAAAGCATTGGCTTTTCCCTGATTTAAGTCCAATTGTGGTTTATCTTGATCTAAATAAATAATTTCATTCCATTAAGTACTTCTAGAATTCAATTTAATCCATAATTCATATTTATGCAAAATTATAAATTTACCCTAATACTTTGACTTTCATAATTTAGAATCTAACAATTTAACCTAAATCCAATGTAAACCATGTTGCAAGGGACCTTAAAGAAACTCATATTTACCAAAATTTCACAAAAAAACCCATAAATGTACACTTTTAACAATTTAATCCTTATTTCCAAAATTCATCAAAAATCACTTAATAAAACATGTTTATTTTACAAAAAGATTAATAATATATCAAAAAACATAAAAAATTCAAAAATATCCATGACAAGTCCCTCAACCTTTCATAGTTTTGCTAATTAATACCCGGGCTAGCTAGATTAAGCTAAAACGAACTCAAAAACATAAAAATCACTAAAAATAGGACAAGAAATCTTACCATGCAAGGGTTTTTGACTTAACCGAACCTCAAGCTTATCCTTCCATGGAGAATTCAGTTGAAACAAAAAAAAATGAGGAAGATGGTAGTATTTTGTCATTTGTTTTGTTTTTATTTAACTAATTACCAATTTACCCTTACTAATATGACTTAAAACTAACATAATTGTGTCCAAATTTGTCCACTAACATCAAGGATAGTATATTTACTATCTTAGTCCATTACTTTAAGGTTTCATAGCCATTTGACCCCTTTAACTAATTGAACTCAACTTTTATACCTTTTACGATTTAATCCTTTTTACTTAATTAACCATTTAAACTTTAAAATTTCTTAACAAAACTTTAATATGACCTTAATATAACCCCATAGGAATTAAATAAACATTAAAATAATACTTTACTCGTCAGAATTGTGGTCCCAAAACCACTATTTATGACACCACCGAAAACAGGTTATTACATCAGGTATTAAAATTAGATGATGATTTATGGGCTTATAGGGCTACATATAAAACACCCATAAGAACGTCTCCCTATAGAATTTATTATAGGAAGGGTTTTTATTTACCACTAGAACTCGAACATAAAGCATTTTTGGCAATAAAATTTCTGAAATATGATCCTACACTTATAGGTGAAAAGTGAATGTTTCAACTAAATGAGTTAGATGAATGGCGAGAAAATGCTTACGAGAGCTCGAGATTTTACAAACAATCAACCAAACGATGCCACAACTGTAATAGCCCATTTTCAGTGAAATCAAAATAGTGGTTTCGAGACCACAAATCCGAGCAGGAAAGAAAATTTATTTTTATAGTTCTGCATGTTTTGCATTATGTTAGGAATGTCATATGAAATTTTTGATAAGAAAATTTTATCGATTAGGTACTTAATTATGGAAAGGACCAAATTGCATAAAATGCAAAAGTTGGATTCTAGTAGCTAGAATGATCAAATAGCTATGGAATTCAAAACTTGAGGTCTTTATATGGTAATTAGACCATTAAAGAAAAGTTAGTAGATATTTTTGATGATTCATCCATGGAAAAATTAAAAAATGGTAAGGACTAAATTGGATAAGAGAAAAATTAATGGATGATAAATAATCAATAAGAAATAAAAATCAATTTATATCATCTTCTTTCCCAAATATTCCATGGAAACCCTAGGAAAGAGAAAACAAGCTTTCTTGGCATTATTGGGTAAGTATTCAAGTCTCGTTTTTAGTAATTTTTATATTTTTAAGATCGGGATAGTCTAATCTATCTATTTAGGGTATTAATTTGAAAAGTTATGAAAGTACAGAAGTTATAGCATGGATGAATATGTTGAAAATTTGAAATTTATGGTAGAAAATGAAAGCTTGTTGATAGATAAATAAGTTTTACAAAGTGAATTTTGATGAAATTGTGATTTAGGGACTAAATTTTAAAGTTGTAAAAATTGAAGAAAATTCTGAATTTTATAGAATACATGTGTTGTAAATTTTATATTGAAATTTTTGTTCGGCTTGGAATAAGAAATAAATTGGGAGAATTTCATTTTCCGAGCCTAGGGACGAAATTGGAATTTATGGAAAGCTTAGGGGAAAAATGGTAATTTTGCCTAGGGTGTAAATTGAGTCCAATTGAATATGAAATGTGATAAATTGATGATTAAATTCATTTATATAGATCCAGATAACACAAGTTCAAAGCTAGATCGAGGAAAAAAGAAAGTTTCAGATTAGTAGATTTTCTTATATAAACTATTATCGAGGTAAGTTCGTGTAACTTAATTTCACATGTTAATATGTTTTAATTGAATGTTGTATTTGATTTGAATGTGCTAGATGTTTATGTAATTTATATAAATGCTATAAATACATGAAATCGTTTCATGGTTACAAAAGTCATTAAATTGTAAGTTCCGTTGGAATAATGAAAATCGATAGATACATGTTATTTCATGTACACAAAATACGATTCTGCATATGTTGCAGACGGGATTTAGCTCAGACGAGTAATCCCGATATAACTCTCAAGCAACTTGATATATATATATATATATATAGTTTTTGCGAGCATCATGGTCGGTAGTGATCTTGCATTTGTTGCACATTACCGCAGCTCTTTGTGAGCGTCCTGACATACGATCGGTTGTGATCCTGCATATAACGCATACACAAATGTAGCTCTTCATGAGCATCCTATTAAGCTCACTTGAACTCTATGTTACCTTATCCGAACTCCCTGCTAGTATCTCTTCAAAGATATTTGATAAGCTTTATGAGTTTCCTGAGTAAAAACTATTATGAGTTTCCTAATTAGCTCAGATAAGTGTCCTGTTACATGATTACATGACTCATTTGAGCATCTTGACATGTGGCTCGAGAATATGCTCCCTGAATAAGAATTGACAGATTATAGACATGTACACCTTGAGTGTACTATTTGAGTATCCATCAATATTTCAATAATTCAATTGATAAAACTATTGACATGAGAAAATGAAGAGATAAATAGAATTATGCCTTGATTTCTTTTGAATTGTTTGATGAAGAATTATATGATGAGCTCATCCATGTTTATTTAATATTTACATGTATTATATGACTAAATTACTTAATTGAGTATATGTGTTTAGGTAAATTTGTCAAAATGATGAAAGCATGTTAATTGTATGCTTAGTGTTGTTAAATGTTATTGGTAAGTTTCAATTCCTGTTATACAAATTTATTAAGCATATAATGCTTACTACATTTTATTTTCTCTGTTTTATAGTGCTTGGAAGCTCGCAAAGGTTGGAAATAATTGGACCATCATCACACTATCCATTAGCTTGTTTTGGTATAAATAGTAACCTCGTTTTGGTATAATAGCATGTATAGGTAACTTAGCCTTTGATGGCATATGAATGTGGTTTGTAAACTAGCTATTAGAATGGCTAATAATGTTTGGTTTGGTATATTTATAAGGTTTTATTAAAACTAATACCTATGTGTAAGTTATGCTTAACCTATAAGTTAAACAAAGGTAAGATTATAATCATGACTGTGTATGATAAAATATTATATTGAATGTTAGAATTGGCTTGATTTTATTGCTTGAATTGGCTGGTTTATATTTGTAAGTTTTGGTGTAGGTTATCGGCAAAATTTGGGTGAAAAATAAAGCTAGGAAATGGCTTTATTTTGTCCACATGGGTAGATAGTGATACACGGCCTGGTACATGGGCATGTGGTTAGGTTGTGTGTCCCCCATATTTTAAAATGGAGGAATAGAATGCCCAGAATTGAGCATATGGGTAGAGACATGGGCATGTGTCTCAGTCGTGTATGCTACACGGCCTAGAACATGGGCGTGTGTCTTCGCCGTGTGAAACTTACACCTAATTTTTGAAAATGAAATAGATCACACGGCCTACTCACACTGGCATGTGGCTGGCCGTATCGCACAAGTCAGAGAGTTGCACGAGGTCAAATAAGGCCTGCAGCACGGGCGTGTCTTAGGGTCACATGGGCATGTCCATTGACCACAGGGGAATGTGTGCCCTGTATCTAGGAAAATTTTAGAAATTTTGCGAAAATTTCTCTGAGCTCCCGATTTAGTCCTGACCAATTCTAATACTCATATTGGGCCTTGAGGGTCAATTTAAGGGACGTTGTGAATAATCTCGGAAAATGAATAGTAATTGTCATGTATTATCCATAAATGTTATGAATTATCCAATAATGCTCTGTAATCCTATTCTGGCGATGGACATGGTTAGGGGTGTTACAAAAACACTGGTTTAAAACAACCCAAACAATTAATAGTTGGATATTGAGTACTTTTATATAATTCAAGGCTCAAATTATTTCCAAAAAAGCCAAAATCAAGATGGTCAGACCCATTTGTGGTAAAAATCATTTTTCCATATGATACAATACAGGTAATACATCTTGAATAAGCCACATACAAGGTAAATGGTCATCGACTCGAATTTTATCTTGGAGGTGAAATTAATAACGAGAGAGAAGACCTCCAACTCAAAAAATCGAATTAATCGTATGCGTGAAAGAGAAAGTTGAGCTTAGACTCTAAATAAGTGCTTTTCGGGAGGCAACCCGAATGTTTACTTTTTCTATATATTATTTCTTTTAATTTTGTAACAGGTCTAGTATGTTAAAAAAATTCAAAAAATAAAAAAAGGGCTACACAGCCTAGGGTGATCCACACGGCCTAGAGACACGGACATGTGGGACACATGACTTGGACACATGGGCGTGTCCCAGGTCGTGTGTATACTGGAGCTAATTTTTTCAATTTTATTTTAACCCACACAGGCACAAAGAGTTACACAGTCTGGAGACATGGCACGGACCTTATACACGACTGTGTCCTCTCTTTAAAACTAGGGGTTTTTTTTTCTTCTTCTAGTTCATGTTGTTTTCCCCTCTCTAAACCCTAATTACTGTTGTCTCTTTCCAACCTCGTCACTGTCCACCCCTATCAATGTTCGTCTATGCCGGTCTGACTATCTTTTCCTTCTCTTTTGTTACCCTATTTTTCCCTCTCGTCCCCGCTCACGCCTATCCCTGTTTTCTCTTTTCCCCTTACCCCTTGCTGTTTTGCCCACCACACAACCACAACACCACCAGTCTTCTCCATTCAACCCAACCTCTAATTGCAGGTCCCCCATCTCCCATGCGGTCAACCCTTCTTGTAACAGCCCATTTTCAATAAATCAAAACAGTAGTTTTGAGACCACAAATTTGAAGAGTAAATTATTATTTTATTATTATTTTAATGTCTATGGAATTTAGTAAGGTCGTATAAAAATTTCGTTAAGAAATTTTTACATTTGCATGCTTAATTACGTAAAAAGGACTAAATCCAAAAAGATACAAAAGTAGAGTTGTACTAGTTAAAGGTATCAATTAGTTATGAAACTCTAATGTGAGTGGACTTAAATGGTAATTAGACCATTTATAATGTTAGTGGACAAAGATGGGCATGAATTAGGTGTTTTATTTGGTTAATTAACAAGGTTATTAATGTAATTTAATAATTAAGTAAAGTAAAATAACATAAAATAAAAGTATCATCTTCTTTAGTTCATGTTTCCACGAACTTAAAGAAGCAAAACCTCTATTTTTCACCTTAAAGGTTCGGTTATGTACAAGTATTGCATGTAAGTGATTTTTGAGCTCGTTTTTAATGATTTTTATGTTTTTAGGCTCATTGTAGTTTAATCTAGCTAGTTCGGGGATCAATTTGCAAAATAGTTAAAGATTTATGGTCTTTCAATCAATTTTCTTGCTTGATTCTTGATGTTTAATGGAAGATTAAGAGTCCTTGCTGATAAATAAACAAGTTTTGTAAAGTGAATTTTGATGAAAATTGTATTTAAGAACTTATTTATAAAAATGATAAAAGTTCAAGTTAAATTTATGAAATGATGGTTTGCATGAGTTGATGTAGGTCCCTAGAGAAATTGGCTAGTTTGAGAAAATGATGAAAATGCCTAGATTTCAATTTATGAGCTTAAGGATTAAATTCTGAAAAGTTAAAATATTATGGGCAAAATACTATTTTTGCAAAAATATGAAATATGGACTGAATTGAATAATAGAAGAATTAAATGGATTGAATTTGTCTACTTAGATCAAGATAGGCCACATACGGATCCAGATCGAGGAAAAGCTAAAGCCTCGGATTAGTCAATCTCGTTTCTACGCCCTTGTGGTTGAGGTAAGTTCGTATGAATAAATAACGTTTTAATTTTATTTTCAATTATATGTTAATATGTTAGTTTTCATGTAATTGAATGATAATTATCCACCAATGCCCTGATGATTATCGAGTCCCGATTGAACCTTAGGAATTCGTAGGATACACATGACATGTCATTAAGGTTTTTATGTTTTGAGTACTGGTTTTGAATGTTCTATCAATGGCTGAGGTCCTGCATTTGTTGCGGATACTCCACGGCTCGTGTGAGTAGCATCGTGTAGCTTACATTCCAATTCACAGCTCGTGTGAGCAAGCACATTTCACAACTTATGTGAGCAATGATGTAAAGGAAAGGTTACGGTTATATGTTTTAGCACACTTCGTGTGAGCTTTCCCGAGTATCCGATGATAATCTAAGTGGTTCAATGGGCATGAAAAGGAAATGAATGGCAAGTTTTCAAAATGAACTATATCATGTATCTATGAAAAGGATTGAATGGTAAGTCTCCAAATGGAAGTATGTTTATGTTCATGAAAATGAAGAATGAATCAAATGATGTATGTTTCCATGGAAATGAATTACCATAAGTTAAGTTCAATTGAATTATGTTTGAATGCACTTACAAGTGTTGTTGATGGTGCTTAGGCTTGTGCCAAGCAAGTGGTTGAATTATATTATGCTTAATCTTAGTGTTATGTATTGAAATGGTAAGTTATGTTAATTTTTTATGAACTTACTAAGCATTATGTGCTTACGTAGTTTTCTTTCCTATGTTTTATAGATAATCGAAAGCTCAATCGGTTTGGAAGCTCATCAGAGATCTATCACACTGTCTAGCATAAATATAGGTAGTTTTTGATGTTTTGATCAAGGTTATAATAGCATGTATAGGTGAACTTGTATTGATTTCTAGTTGATGATTTTGGCATGTATAAGTTGTTTTGGTACCATTTGATGTGTGTTGTATTATGTCACTTTGGTACTTGTGATGCATGAAGGGTATGGCTCAAATGGTAAGTTCTGTAAAATTTTAATGGTTATGTTTGAGGTATGATTTGGTAAAAGGGAGTTATGTTTGATAGTAGAAATGTGCTCTAATATATACATGATTTGGTAATTTTGAATGTTTACATTTGAGGTGCCTTGTATAGGATATTGGTTAATTGATTTTGGACTATTGAATTTGTCATTTCATGTAGGTTTTGGTCATGTTTTGATGCCTTGATTATGTGTAGTAAAGGCCTTTAGATAGTTGCTTGATTTGGTGATGGAAATGGCTTGTTTTTTTGCCAAATTCATGTCCACACAGCTTGAGACACGGGCGTGTGACTCAGCCGTGTGTCCAGTTACACCCCTAACTCGTATCCATCACCGAAATAAGGTTACGAAGTGTTACCATAAAATCATAACTTAAAACATTCATTTGAAAACAGTAAATAAATCATAGCATAATTCATTCAAACACATGCATATCATCCCTTATTCGTGCCCTTGAAACCTTAGAAACACTTTTAAAAAGATCCAGGAGTAAATCGAGAACATATGAAACCTTAAGGAAAAAGTTAGAAAAGTTCACACTGTAGGGGTCACACGATCGTGTGGCCAAGCCGTGTGACTCAGACGGCTAAGACACATGGTTGTGTCCCAACTCATGTCTGTGCTCGTGTAACTCTTTGACTTGGGGCATATGGCCAAGCCACATGCCTGTCTCCCAGGCCGTGTAACTCTTGAAATGGCCTCACACGCCCGTGTGCCAGGACATGTGCTAGGCCGTGTAACTTCTTGACTTGCTACCCTTTGAAACCTATAGGGGACACACGACCGTGTCACATGGCTATGTGTCATACATAGCTGAGATACACACCCTTGTTTTAGGCTGTGTGGACAAGAAATAGGCCAATTTCATGCCATTTCTTTTACCCAATTCAATCACACACCTATAAGCCATTTGCACATACAATCAAGCCTTGAAACATACCTAAAACATGCATAAAAATGACTAAATCATTACACCATTTATCCATAAAATAGATATGCCAAAAGGCACCTCAACCACAATTTATCAAATCGACTTAAACATAAACATATTTGTCCACAAATCAATCTTATACAACTACCTATTTTCATATCAAGCCATAGCACAATTGACCATATACCAAAATCACACTCAAAAATACCAAATTGGTAATTCAAAACATACTTTCACTTGGCCATATCCATACCAATCAACAAAGCATCAAGGTGCCAAAAGCACACCAACTATAATACCATATTTACAAGGAAAACATAACAATTATTTCATCAAACACAATTCACCTATACATGCCATTATAACCATGACCAAAACATCAAAAATCTACCGATATAGTCACTGGACAGTGTGATAGGTCTTCGACGAGCTTCCAAACTGATCAAGCTTTATATAATCTATAAAACATAGTAAAGAAAAATGACGTAAGCACATACTGCTTAGTAAGTTTGTAAATCATGAACATAGCTTGCCATTTTAATGTATAACATTAAGATTAAGCACGATATAATCTAACCTTAAGCTTGGCACAAGCTTAAGCATCATCAAAAACACAAGTTAGTGATTTAACACATAACGTAGCAATCTCATCACATGGTAAGGTATAGTACATGAACATAGTATTACTTAAATCATACTTTTCATAATCATTAATGTTCATACTTTGATCATCAACAATTTATACCTTTTCATGAGTTCTTAACTTAGCTTTCGGTACACTTATTGTTCTTTCCCTTTTCATGCCCTTTAAACCACTTAGAATAATATCAGATATGCGGAAAGCTCACACAAGGTGTGCTAAACACATGGTCAAAACCATTCTTTTCCTTTTCCATTACATAGATGCTCACTCGAGCCATAAATGGGTCTGCTCACACAAGCTGATGACCAAAATGTAGCTACATGATGCCACTCACACAAGTTGACGAGTATCTACAACAAATGCCAAAACTCAGCCATCAGTAGGACATTCAGGACCAGCACCCGTAATATGGTAACCCTAATGACATGTCATTTGTATTGTATATATTCCTAAGGTTCAAACAGGGCTCGATAGTCATCATAACGTCATTGGATTTCAGTTGTGACATGATATGATGAATAACATAATAGCATTTAAATCAAATACATTAAAATGCTAATTTAAACATACAAACTTACCTCTATCTGTAACGCCCCAATTTTTGGGTTTTCTGTGTTTCTGTGACTTTTAAAATTTGTATGTGTTCTGGTTGGTTAAAATATATATTTTAGTAGGTTAGTGAGCCTTTGAAAGGCCCAAACTTAAGTTAAATCCATGGTAGTCTTCGGAATTTTAATTTTATGAACAGGTGATGCAATTGGCGTTTGGGCATTTAAGAGTAAAGGGGTAAAAGATGACACAAAAAGCAGTGTGGTGTAGTGGCAAGGTGGCGCCATTTAGGGGACAAGGAAGTGACGTCATAGAGGAAGCAAGAGGTCCAAGGTTCAAGTCTTGGCTCTTGCAATATATTTTGGTTTTTCTTTTCAATAAATTTGGAAGCAAGTAGTTGCGCTTTAAAGTTTAATGTGTTGGATTTATGACACAAATGAGTTGATGGCCTAGTGGTGGTGGCGTGAGTTGGCATGTGAGAGGACTTTGGTTCGAATCCCTTGGCACGCAAAGGTTGATTATTTTGCTATGTTGGGATGGCAAGAATTGGTGTTGGTTTTAAACTTTGGTGATGGAGGGATCTCACATCAGGAAGCTCACATAAGAGTAGATGGAGAGCTGGCTTTAAATAGAGCAAACCATGAGGAAAGTAGGCATACCCTTCTTGGCTGAACCCTTTCGCTTTGTGACGTGCTCGTTTGGGTTGGGCGTCAGCTAAAAGTGTTTGGAGTGCGGATTAACTGTAGTGTGACAGCCCTAAATTGACCCTAGTCGGAAAGTGGTTTCAGGACCACGAAACCAAGTCATAAAAATAATTAACAGTCATGTTTGATGTTTATTATATATGAATATGCATGTGTGAAAAATTCATGCTTAAATTATGTATATATTGTGCGAAATTTATTAAATAGGACTTGTGTGAGAAAATTTAGAAATGTGCTAGGCAAATGTTAAAGTGGCCTATTAATGCATGTTAGAAAATGCTTGTACTTGCATGTCAAATTAGCCAAATTCTAGATGGTGGCCGGCCATGTTATGGACTAAAACATATTATAATTATTTTATGTTAATATTTTATGTTAAAAATAAAAATATGGATAATAAAATAATAGTGGTTAGGGGAGGAGAAACAAAAGATAGCTTATGTTACTCCTCCATTGCCGTAACTAGAAGACGAAGAAGAAGAAAAATTCGGCCAAGGTGGTTCTCTAGATTAAGGTATGTTCAATGTTACTTTTGGAAGTTTATACATCCTTTGGATGATTAGTCTAAATTCTATCTATCTCATGGTTGGATTTGGGGTTGTTGGAGAGTTAGGATTCGGCTAAGAGGTTTCAAAATTTTAGTTGATGCCTTGATACTATTAGCATGTTAGTTATATGGATGTGTTAAGTTGCTTGTTATGTTAGCATAAAAGTTGGAATTTTTAAGTTATTTTGTTTGGAGGTGCCGAATTTAGATTTAAGAAGAGGATGGGTAATCGGTTATGCTTGGTAGAATGGTGGATGAAAGTTGCCGAATATGGTCTTTGGTTTGGGCATAAGACATAATAGTATGCATAGGTTTCGGCTTTGGTAGTACCTATGTAATTATAATTAGTTCATTTTGATGGTTTGGCATGAGGTGATAAGTAAAAGTTTAAAGGTAGCTTAAGTTAATTGATACTCGC
The DNA here is from genome assembly GCF_025698485.1 of Gossypium arboreum. NCBI lineage: Eukaryota > Viridiplantae > Streptophyta > Magnoliopsida > Malvales > Malvaceae > Gossypium > Gossypium arboreum. The sequence continues at coordinate 61,446,428 of NC_069079.1, forward strand.
TAATGATTTCGAATTGAAGCTTTGTTAAGTTGTGGGATGAGTGGCCGAGAGAACTATAGACTATTGCCGTATGTATGTTTGGTTAATAGAGTCTCCAAATTGATTATATGTGTGTATGCTATTAGAAATTCAAAGAAATTTCGGCAAAATGTGGTTAAGGGTTAAGTCGTGAGAACTTGGGGGTATTCATATTTGGACCTTAAGATTTTGTACACTATGGCTATGTGAGTTAGATGTTAAATAACTCAATTACGTGTATGTAAGACCAGGTATAATCGGCCACATGAGTAAAATGAGTACTTGATGTTATATTATAATTATTAAGCTACAAAACATTGTACATGTTTGGCCAAGGTAAATTATTTGAGTAAAGTATATCTTGATGGTACATTTCGCTAGTATAAAATGTATCAAAGCTATATGTATAATGGTCTAATGTGACTTCATCGTGATGACCTTAAAACGACCCTAGTCTGAATGTGGTTTCGGGACCACAAAACCGAGGCATAAAAATAATTTAATATTCATTTTGATGCCTATAATATGTGTTAATTGTGTGTGACATTTTTGATGTTTTGATTTAGGGTTATAAATGTGAATTTCACTAAAAGGACCTAGTAGTAAACTTTGAAAGTAGGATAGGAAATGTGTGATGACTAATTGAATCATGCATGCAAAACAATGGTTTTGCATGTCAAATACCCCTTCTTTTTATAAGTGGTGGCCGGCCATGATGGTCACATATATATAATATGTATTAAATCTTAATTAAATGACTATTATTTTATGCAAAAGAAAGGAAATAAATAAAAGAAAGAAAAAGAAAAAGGGTAATGAAAACAAAGCTTGTATAAGAAAAAGAAAAAGGGTAATGAAAACAAAGCTTGTATCCTTGGTTCTAGCTTGGCCGAAACTTAAAGGAAGAAAGGGATATAGCATTCGGTTGTCTTAAGCTCAAAACAAGGTTAGTAATTCATGTTAGATTTTGGAATTTTAGCTTAATTTAAGTTAATTACTAAGTTCTTTAATTAGCCTATGTTAAAATTTTGGACTTGGGTGGTGAATGAAGCATTCGGCCATGGTTGTTAGTGAAGAAATTTGATTACCTTCTTCATGTTTTAATGAGTAAATGTGATATGGGTGTTAAGTCGGAATGATGTTTAAGTACGAATGTGTTTGGATGGATGTGCTTATGAGTATGACTTGAGATAAAATGGTGGTAATGTTGTATACACTTGATAAGTATGTTAGATGGTTTGAGATTTGAACTAGTTATCAAGTTCTTTAGGTAGCCCATGCTAGGAATTTTGATTTTGGCATGACTAGGACTTTCGGCCATAGTAGCTATTGAGGGTTTAGGTTTGTGATTCATGTTAAATTGGATGATAGGAAGAAAATCGGCTTGTGTATGTGTAGTTGCCGAATGTGAATTTAGGTAACATTTCTTGTAACATTGGCATTTTAAAAGTGATGGAATGGGGGTTTAAGCTTGATAAGATTTTGTTAAGGATGATCGAAAAAAAAATGTGTATTCGGCTAGGGATGATATGATTGATTGGTGAAGTGGCTAATAGGGATTTTTAATGATATTATGCCAAGGCCGAATGTATCATGAAGTAAATAAAATGCTAAATGCGCATTATGTGCTTATACGTATAATCGACTAGGGAGGTTTGATATGAAGCTTTGATAAGTTTGAGAGATGAATGACCGAATGAGCAATAGGTTATGTATGGATGAATTTTATGCATATGTTTGTGTGTAGCATTAGTAATTTAATGGCATTCGACATTGTTTAATTAAAATTTGAAATGAATGCTTGGAAGATTAAATAGGTCGCTCTAATGACCAAATATGCTAAAAGCTAAAATATGGACAAATGATACGAATGAATTGGTTTTTGAATTGTATATGGTAGCCGTATGTATGTGTTTGATTGAGAAGTAAATTTGTTTGAATTAGCTCAAGAGCTTAGAGGACCAAAGTTGGATAAAGGAAGGAAAAGTGATCGAATAGCCGTCGAAATCGTTCGACAACATCCGAGGTAAGTCTTGAGTAATGACCCTACTTGAATTATATTGAAATGATTTGTCATATTATGGCGGATAGCCGAATGTGCGTAGGGACTACGTTATAAAGTCAATTGAAATCATGTTTTGTAAAGTGCCATTGAGCCGAAATTGGAAAGGTTTGATAAATGTTTTGTGTTTGAGCCTTAGTAACGAAAATGAAATATGGATGTGTCATGATTATTGATATATGTGTGCATGAGCATTTGAATGATACCCGGCTAAGTCCCAAGGCATTTATGCTAGTGATTATATCCGGCTAAGACCAAGGCATTCGTATGAAGTTGTTATATCCGGCTAAGGCCCAAGGCATTTGTGCGAAGTTGTTATATCCGGCTAAGACCAAGGCATTTGTGCTAGTTGCTATACCTGGGTTAAAGACCCGAAGGCAATTGTGCTTTTGGTTATATCCGGCTAAATTCCGAAGAAACTTGGTTTGAAGGTGAGCGTTTTGTGCTGTAATAAATTCAATTAATACGCTCGAAAAAAAAAACCAAACGATAAGGTATGTTTGCATGTGCATCAGAAAGGTCGATTCGTTTGAAATAGTATTCGTTCAATCGACTAACGAACTTTCGGCTATTAGGTAGGTTGATACCTTGTGTGAGTATATGTTGATGAAGTGTGAAGTAAGTATGATTATGAGAATGTGTATTAATAAAGTGATTCATTTAGCTATGTGAACGTAATACTTTAGTCAAAGCCGATTTCATTACATGAAACTTACTAAGCATTAAAATGCTTACCCCGTTGCTTTGGCTCTTTGTTTTCTAGATTTTGTTCGTTAGCTATCGGATTCGGGATTATCGAAGTCGAAGTCATCCACATTATCAAAGCCCTTTTGGTACTCTTTTAGTTGAACTCTGGATATGGCATGTATAGAACTACCCTTTGTTGTTTTTCAAGTACTTTTTGTGATGTATGTGTGTACAGCCATGCGAAAATGGCTCGTAGAAGTGGAGTATGGCATTAGACCATTTGTGTTTATGTATATATATATGGTTTAATGATGTGAATATGGACTGGAATGGAAGTGTTGGGCAAATGATCAGCCATTGGAATGGCTAAATATGATCATATGTGAACCTATGTATGACAAAACTCTAGTTGGTCCATGGAAACCACGAAATAGGTAAAGTTTACCTTGAAAATAGATGCTGACAGCAGCAGTGGTGTGGATTTGAAAAATCACTAAAATTTGTAGGAATGAAATTAAATAGTGAATAAATTATGTAATCGAACCTTGATGAATCTATTTTCATATGAAAGTAACGAAATGATCATATGAACAATATATTAAGAGATATCAAAGTTCTCGTGAAACAGGGCCAGAACGGTTTCTGGATCCCCTTTTTCGACTTTGAAAATTTACCATAAATTATCCAGAGACAATTAGAAGTCATTCCTTATATTCATAGATTTCCCTTTGAGTCTAGTTTCATTAGAAATAAACGGCATGAGTATTGAAGCTCTGTACAGGGAGATATCCAAGTTGTAATACATGAAGGTCAGAGTAGTCGAACCCAGAATCAGGGGAGACTTTAACTAATAAACTGTACCAATTGGCCTGACCAAAAATTCTAGAAAAAAATATATAGATGGACATATGAGTCTAGTTTCAGGGAAAAATTACGAAACTGATTTTCGAGTTTTGAAACTCAATATATGATTTTTAAGGTGACAGTGACGCAGTTAGCCAACTGCCTGGAAATTTTTAAAATGGACTGTGAAAGCAAGTGATTTATGTCTGCAAACCCCTCGTGTCCGACTCCGGCAACGGTCTCGGGTACGGGGTGTTACAATTAAATTGGTATCAGAGCTACGGTTTAGTCGATTCTAGGACTACCGTAGTGCATTTGGGTCTAGCTATACATGCCATTTTATGTGATTATTTGATTGTGTGGTGATTTCTGACATTTGCAAATGTGTTTATTTATAGTAATGGATCCCGATCCCGACCGAAGCGGTAGGTGATGATCTTGAGAGTGTAGCGCCGCTCCCAAGACAAGGGACAGCACCATGGACTCTCAACCTAATGCTAGTAATCCAAATGATGAAGCTAGACAAGCTTTCTATAGCGTGATGAATGATTGGTTCAACCAATACATTCGAACTAATACTACTGTTCCACAACCTCCATTCCCAACAAACACAACCCCGCACCTACAATGCCTCCCAGAATCGACCAAATAAGGTCAAATAAGCCCCAGCTGATGTAATCCGAAAACATGGGGCTACTGAATTTAAAGCTACGGATAGCGACGATGCCGAGCAAGCTGAATTTTGGTTGGATAACACTATCCGGTACTCGATGAGCTATCTTGTACACCGATGAATGCCTAAAGTGTACTATCTCCTTGCTACGCGATTCGCCTACTATTGGTGGAGTACTCGACTTCACAGTGCCCGAGAGTGAGTAACTTGGGAGTTTTTCCAAACTGAGTTTCGGAAAAAGTATATCAGTTAGAGATTTGTTGATTAAAACGGAAGGAATTTCTTGAGCTTAAGCAAGGTTCTATGTCGCCATCGATTACGAGCGAAAATTTGTTAGACTTAGTAGATACGCCGAATGTGTTTCGTCCGAGGCTATCATGTGTAAACGCTCGAGGATGGGCTGAATGAAGATATAAAATGTTCGTTGGCATTCTTGAAATACGAGAGTTCGTAGTACTTGTTGAGCGAGCTTGTAAAGTCAAGAGCTTAGAAAAGAAAAACAAAAAGTTGATGTGGGAACCGGAGAGTTTAAGTAAAAGATCCTCGGAAAGTCTCTTCAACAGCATCAAGAAATTTCGAGATGATGTGGGCGGTCTAGAGGCACTTCGGCCTTTTAGACGAGATCGTGATCGACCCTGTGGGTACAAGAGGCACTTCGCCGCCAGTGTTGGGAATGAACGTTGAGACGAACGAGTGTCGAGATTGTGGTAAATGGCATTCGGGAGTCAGAGGTTCCATGACCGCTCTCTGCTATAAGTGTGGATCACCGACCACTTTATCAAGGATTGCCCAAGGTTGCCTGAACAAAATGTAAGTCAGAGTGGGAAACCAAGTGCTACTACTGCTCGGGGTAGACTGTCTAGAAACACGGGCAATGCTAGTGGCGGTCAGAGAGGATCTAGAGGTGTTACAACCAGATCTGAGGCTCGTGCGCCTGCTAGAGCTTATGCTATACGTGCCCGCGAGGATGCTTCTTCGCCTGATGTTATTACCGGTACTTTTACTCTCTTTGATACTAATGTAATTGCTTTGATTGACCCCGGTTTTACTCATTCTTAAATATGAAAAACCTTAGCATCCAGTAAGACTTTACCTATTGAGTCTACTTAGTTCGTAATTCGGGTGTCAAATCCCTTGGGTCGTTACGTGCTTGTTGACAAAGTGTGTAAGAAATGCCCCCTAGTAATTCGAGGTTCCTGTTTTCCGGCGGACTTGATGCTTTTGCCGCTCGATTTAATTTGATGTTATCCTCGGTTTAGATTGGTTGACCGTGCATGATGCAGTTGTGAATTGCAAAGGCAAGACTATTGATTTGAGATGCACAAATAACGAGATAATCCGAGTTGAGTCTACAGACTTAAAGGGTTGCCACCGTAATATCGCAATGTTGGCCCGTAAATATGTGAGAAAGGGGTGCGAAGCATACCTTGCGTATGTACTTGATGACAAGGAATTGGAAAAGAAACCCGAATCTGTGCCGGTGGTTTGTGAATACCCGGATGTTTTTCCCGAAGAATTACCGGGTTTACCACCTGTTCGAGAAGTAGAGTTTGGTATTGAGCTTGTACCTGGGACTACGCCAATTTTGATAGCTCCGTATCGTATGGCACCAACCGAGTTAAAGAGTTGAAAGCTCGCTTGCAAGAACCGACGGATAGAGGTTTCGCCGACCAAGTTTCTCACCTTGGGTGCACCAAGATTGTTTGTGAAAAAGAAGGACGGAACCATGAGGATGTGCATTGACTATCGTCACCGAATAAAGTGACGATAAGGAATAAATATCCGCTATCACAGATTGATGATTTGTTTGATCAACTAAAGGGAGCCTCGGTGTTTTCAAAGATAGATTTGAGATCGGGTTATTATCGTTGAGAATTGAGATTCGGATATACCCAAAACCGCTTTAACGAGATACGACCACTTTGAGTTCTTAGTGATGCCGCTTTGGGCTCACTAATGCCCTGCGGTATTTATGGATTTGATGAATCGGATCTTGAGACGATTTGGACCGGTTCGTAGTTGTGTTCATTGATGACATCTTGGTCTATTCAAGAGATGAGATCGAACATGCTGAACACCGGAGATTAGTGTTGCAAATTTTACGGGATAAGCAGTTATATGCTAAGTTCAGTAAGTATGAGTTCTGGTTAAGAGAGGTTAGCTTTTTGGGTCATGTGGTATCTGCATCGGGTATTCGAGTTGACCTGAGCAAAATTTCAGCCATACTTAACTGGAAGCCTCCGAGAAATATTACTGAGGTTCGAAGCTTTTTGGGACTTGCCGGTTACTACCGACGATTTGTAAAAGGTTTCTCGATGATAGCCACACCCATGACGAAGCTACTTCAAAAAGATGTTAAGTTCGAATGGAAGGAAAAATGTCAGAAAAGTTTTGATCAACTGAAAACTTATTTAACTGAAGCTCCAATTTTAGTGCAGCCTAAATCAGGCAAAGAGTTTGTCATCTATAGTGACGCCTCCCTACTTGGGTTAGGTTGCATATTGATGCAAGAAGGTCGAGTTGTGGCCTATGCGTCGAGACAATTAAAGCCACATGAGAAAAATTATCCAACTCATGATCTCAAATTAGCTGCCATCGTATTTTCTTTGAAAATATGGCGACATTATTTATTTGGCGAGAAGTGCCATGTGTATTCAGATCACAAAAGTCTCAATTATTTGATGACTCAAAGAGACTTAAATTTGCGACAAAGACGTTGGCTCGAGCTGTTAAAGGATTATAAGCTTGTCATTGACTATCACCCGGGAAAGGCTAATGTGGTTGCGGATGCCTTAAGTTGTAAATCACTGTTCGCTTTACGAGCGAAGAATGTACACTTGTCTGTTCTACCCGACAATGTGTTAGTAGCTGAATTAAAAGCCAAACCATTATTGATTCATCAAATTCGTGAGGCTCAGAGAGTCGATGATGAATTGGTCGCAAAACGGGCTGAATGTGTTCCGAATGTGGAATCAGAGTTTCAAGTTGATGATGACGATTGTTTGAGGTTCAGAAATCGTTTGTGTATTCCAAGAAATTCAGAACTTATTTCGATAATTCTGAACGAAGCTCATTGTAGCCGAATTTCAGTCCACCCGAGGAGTACAAAAATGTACAATGACCTAAGACGTCAGTTTTGGTGGTATGGTATGAAACGAGACATTTCCGATTTTGTTTCGAAGTGTTTAATATGTCAGCAAGTGAAGGCAGAACATCAAGTGCCTACGGGTTTACTCCAACCGATCATGATACCTGAATGGAAATGGGATCGAGTAACGATGGATTTTGTATCTGGGTTGCCAGTGTCGGCAAGTAAGAAAGATGCGATATGGGTCGTTGTTGATAGGTTGACTAAGTCGGCTCACTTTATCCCCGTACGTGCGGATTTTTCAATGGATAAACTAGCTAAATTGTATGTTTCTCAGATTGTGAGATTACACGGGGTACCTATTTCTATCGTGTCGGATAGAGATCCGAGATTCACCTCATGATTTTGGAAGAAATTGCAAGAAGCTTTAGGTACCAAGTTGCATTTCAGCAGCGCCTTTCACCCCCAAATCGATGGTCAATCCGAGTGGATAATTCAGATACTTGAGGATATGTTGAGATGTTGCATCCTCGAGTTCAGTGGTTCATGGGAACGGTATTTACCTTTGATTGAATTCGCTTACAACAATAGTTTTCAATCAAGTATTAAGATGGCACCTTACGAGGCTTTGTACGGTCGTAAATGCCGTACACCATTGTTTTGGACCGAGCTCGGTGAAAGTAAAATTTTCAGAGTTGATTTGATTAAAGATCCTGAACAGAAAGTAAAGGTAATCTGTAACACCCCGAACCCGTGACCGTCGCCGGTGTCGGACACGAGGGGTTAATGGGCCAAATCTTCTCAAGGTACCAACCAATTTGGCATTTCCAGACAGGCTGGAAAACTGCGTCACTGTCGCCATAAAAATAATATCTCGAGTTTCAAAACTCGGAAACTGATTCCATAAATTTTCCCCGAATTTAGACTCATATATTTATCCATGGATTTATTTCTAGAATTTTTGGTTGGGCCAATTGGTACATTTTATTAGTTAAAGTCACCAATGTTACAGAAGTCGACTACACTGACCTTCGCGCGTTAAAACTTGAATATCTCTCTATACAGGGCTTTAATACTGGTGACGTTTGTTTCTAATGAAACTAGACTCAAAATGGAATCTGTACATATAAGGCATGACTTCTAATTCTTTCTGTATAATTTATAGTAAATTTTCAAAGTCACGACAGGGGACCCAGAAACCGTTCTGGCCCTGTCTCACGAGAACTTTAATATCTCTCAATATACTGCTCATATGGTCGTTTCGTTCCATCCATATTAAACTAGATTCATCAAGGTTCAATTGCATAATTTATTCACTATTTAATTCTACTTCTACTATTTTTAGTGATTTTTCAATCTCACCTCACTGCTGCTGTCCGCAACAGTTACTGCAGAGACTATGCCAATTTCATGAATCTTTCCTTGGCCTTAATCATCCATCAAACATGACACAAATTATGGCCACCTTATCAAAATTAAAGTTTCTAAGACTCGTGGCTATAGGTTCTAGCATCCCACTCGACGACCACATAGGCCATTTTCACATGGCTTAAAGTTTACAACCCACAGTTCAACAAAATATAATAGCCTATACATGCCAAATGTTCTTCAACAACGAAGACAATACCAAAATATTTCAGCCGTGTGATGACTTCAACGACGGTTCCGAGCACGCAACAATACGAGTCCAAGAGACCTAAAATGGGTGACAAGAAAACACCGAGTGAGTTTATAACTCAGTAAGTCATAAGCACTTTACAATTATCCATTAGCTAAATTCATCACAAAGTGAAACAATGAAACAAGGCTAGGTACTTCATCCATATCGAACTATACCATAATTCCTCGGACCTTTCGGTTCAATCTCATACCAAGCCATACATCCACATTTCATATTTATACGATAAGATATTTAGGCATTTTCACACACTAACTCATTTTCACCACAATCACACAATTGCAATCATCACATAGATTTAAAGCTTACCAAGCTCAACCCCGAAACATGAACATATTGCCTATTCGTCATGAGCTCAAGGTACTTACCCGATTCGCTGTCCGGGATTAACTCGATAATGTCGCACACTCAGTGCCAATTGTAATACAAGAGCATATAGTGAATCCGCACACTTAGTGCTATATATTTTCAGCTCGCACACTTAGTGCTATAGAATCAAACTCGCACACTTAGTGCTGTACAATTTAAACCCGCACACTTAGTGCCAATCTTGTCACCGTGTCCATTTACACCCGCACACTTAGTGCCGTGACCAATACCTTATGCATTTTGCTGCCTTTATACATTCAACAATGGCATCATTCCATACACATACATTTTCATTTACACATCAATTCATTAAACACAATTGCATATATATTATGATCATTTAAATCAATACCAAATATATGCTTAATGACTTACCTCGGATGTTGTCGCACGTTTTCAATGGCTATTCAATTACTTTGTCTTTCCCCTTGTCCAACTTTGATCCTTTGAGTTCTTGAGCTAGTTCACACAAATTTAACTTATTAAAACCTCATTATGCTAGCTTATGGCCGAATATGACAAGGAGTTTAAATGGTCATATGGCCACCCTTTTTCTTGGATACACATTGGTCATGCACATTTTATATTACATCAAGCAATTGAATACAATTCATTCAAGCATCAAGGAAAAGCTAAGGCCCTCAATAGGCTACCTAAGGCCGAATATACACATCAACATATGTATTCGCTCATGTGGCCAACATACACATTCATGTTAAGGCCGATTTCCACACTTGATACATTCAACAAGTAAGGTCGCTTGTATCGACTTAACACCAATTTGATTCAAGTTCACAACTAGGCTAGTATGCATATATACACTAGTAAATCAAACACTAACATTTGTACTTCACCTTACTAGCACTTCTCATTCAAATGACATGAACAACGAACATAGTTTCCTTTTATTTCCTACCATGGCCAAATGCCATACAACACCATACCATGCATCATTACAAGCTTTACCTTTAGCATGCAAATAACATCCACAAATCCACCTTAGTTGAACCTTAACTCATCTTCATGCCTCACCACCACAACATCAAACATCAAACATCAATGATACCAAGAAGACAACACCCATGGCGAATATCATCCCCATTTCATGGTAAAGGTTTAGACCATGGGTTAGGTGGAACTCAAACTATCAACTAAAAACATGCATAAATCTCATGGATAACATCAACATACCTTAGTCTAGCAAACTCCCATGGCTGATTTTCTCAAGCTTCCCCTTTCTTCTTAGTACATTCGCCAAGCAAGGAGAAAATGAGAGAATGAACATTTTTTTCTTTCTTTCTTTGTTTTTGTTTCTCTCATGTACGGCAAGGGGGAAAGCATCCACACTCTTTTTTTTTGTTATCATCATTTTCTTTTTTCCATTTCTTTAATGCTAACTTTCTTAATTTATTGTTTCCTACATGCATCACTAGTCTAACATGTTGGAGACATGTTTCCACCCATAGTATGGCCGCCATCATGCTTCATTTTGGCTAATTTGACATGCAAGGACAACACTTTCCCACATGTATTAATAGGCCACCTTACATTTGCCTAGCACATTTCTAAATTTTCTCACATAAGTCCTATTTGATAAAAATTCACTTAAAATTAACAAAATCCAAACATGAAATTTTCACACATGCATATATACATATAATGAGCATCAATTATGATGGTTAATTATTATTATGACTCGGTTTAGTGGTCCCGAAACCACTTTCCGACTAGGGTCAATTTAGGGATGTCACATAATCCGTGAAAGTCTGAAGGCGGCCACAGATCGTCAGAAATCGTACGCGGATTTGAAACGAAAAGACATTGAATATCAGGTGGGAGATAAAGTGTTTCTTAAAGTTTCACCTTGGAAAAAGATACTCAGATTTGGCCGTATAGGCAAGTTGAGCCCGAGATTCATTGGGCCGTACGAAATCTCTGAACGAGTTGGTCCAGTTGCGTATCATTTAATTTTGCCCCCTGAACTCGAAAAGATTCACGATGTCTTTCATGTTTCGATGCTTCGACGTTATAGATCTGATCCATCGCACATAATTAATCCATCAGAGGTTGGAATTCAACCCGATATGAGTTATGAAGAAGAACTGATTCGTATCCTAACTCGTGAAGCGAAAGAGTTGCGAAACAAAAGGGTTCCATTAGTGAAAGTGTTATGGCTCAAACACGGGATGGAAGAAGCTACTTGGGAACCCGAGAACTCTATGAAAGAGCGATACCCAAACCTATTTACCGGTAAGATTTTCGGGGAAGAAAATTTCTAAAGAGGGGGAGAGTTGTGACAGCCTTAAAATGACCCTAGTCGGAATGTGGTTTCGGGACCACAAAACCGAGGCATAAAAATAATTTAATATTCATTTTGATGCCTATAATATGTGTTAATTCGTGTGACATTTTTGATGTTTTGATTTAGGGTTATAAATGTGAATTTCACTAAAAGGACCTAGTAGTAAACTTTGAAAGTAGGATAGGAAATGTGTGATGACTAATTGAATCATGCATGCAAAACAATGGTTTTGCATGTCAAATACCCTTCTTTTTATAAGTGGTGGTGGCCATGATGGTCACATATATATAATATGTATTAAATCTTAATTAAATGACTATTATTTTATGCAAAAGAAAGGAAATAAATAAAAGAAAGAAAAGAAAAGGGTAATGAAAACAAAGCTTGTATCCTTGGTTCTAGCTATTGAAACTTAAAGGAAGAAAGGGATATAGCATTCGGTTGTCTTAAGCTCAAAACAAGGTTAGTAATTCATGTTAGATTTTGGAATTTTAGCTTAATTTAAGTTAATTACTAAGTTCTTTAATTAGCCTATGTTAAAATTTTGGACTTGGGTGGTGAATGAAGCATTCTGGCCATGGTTGTTAGTGAAGAAATTCGATTACCTTCTTCATGTTTTAATGAGTAAATGTGATATGGGTGTTAAGCTTTAATGATGTTTAAGTACGAATGTGTTTGGATGGATGTGCTTATGAGTATGACTTGAGATAAAATGGTGGTAATGTTGTATACACTTGATAAGTATGTTAGATGGTTTGAGATTTGAACTAGTTATCAAGTTCTTTAGGTAGCCCATGCTAGGAATTTTGATTTTGGCATGACTAGGACTTTCGCCATAGTAGCTATTGAGGGTTTAGGTTTGTGATTCATGTTAAATTGGATGATAGGAAGAAAATCGGCTTGTGTATGTGTAGTTGCCGAATGTGAATTTAGGTAACATTTCTTGTAACATTGGCATTTTAAAAGTGATGGAATGGGGATTTAAGCTTGATAAGATTTTGTTAAGGATGATCGAAAAAAAAAATGTGTATTCGGCTAGGGATGATATGATTGATTGGTGAAGTGGCTAATAGGGATTTTTAATGAAATTATGCCAAGGCCGAATGTATCATGAAGTAAATAAAATGCTAAATGCACATTATGTGCTTATACGTATAATCGACTAGGGAGGTTTGATATGAAGCTTTGATAAGTTTGAGAGATGAATGGCCGAATGAGCAATAGGTTATGTATGGATGAATTTTATGCATATGTTTGTGTGTAGCATTAGTAATTTAATGGCATTCGACATTGTTTAATTAAAATTTGAAATGAATGCTTGGAAGATTAAATAGGTCGCTCTAATGACCAAATATGCTAAAAGCTAAAATATGGACAAATGATACGAATGAATTGGTTTTGAATTGTATATGGTAGCCGTATGTATGTGTTTGATTGAGAAGTAAATTTGTTTGAATTAGCTCAAGAGCTTAGAGGACCAAAGTTGGATAAAGGGAAGGAAAAGTGATCGAATAGCCGTCGAAATCGCTCGACAACATCCGAGGTAAGTCTTGAGTAATGACCCTACTTGAATTATATTGAAATGATTTGTCATATTATGGCGGATAGCCGAATGTGCGTAGGGACTACGTTATAAAGTCAATTGAAATCATGCTCTTTGTGTGTGGCCATTGAGCCGAAATTGGAAAGGTTTGATAAATGTTTTGTGTTTGAGCCTTAGTAACGAAAATGAAATATGGATGTGTCATGATTATTGATATATGTGTGCATAAGCATTTGAATGATACCTGTGCTAAGTCCCAAGGCATTTATGCTAGTGATTATATCCGGGCTAAGACCCGAAGGCATTCGTGCGAGTTGTTATATCCGGGCTAAGACCCGAAGGCATTTGTGCGAGTTGTTATATTCGGGCTAAGACCTGAAGGCATTTGTACGAGTTGCTATACACGGGTTAAAGACCAGAAGGTAATTGTGCTTGTGGTTATATCCGGCTAAATTCTGAAGAAACTTGGCTTGAAGGTGAGTGTTTTGTGCTGTAATAAATTCAATTAATATTCTCGAAAAAAAAAACCAAACGATAAGGTATCTTTGCATGTGCATCAGAAAAGTCGATTCGTTTGAAATAGTATTCGTTCAATCGACTAACGAACTTTCGGCTCTTAGATAGGTTGATACCTTGTGTGTGTATGTGTTGATGAAGTGTGAAGTAAGTATGATTATGAAAAAGTGTATTAATAAAGTGATTCATTTAGCTATGTGAACGTAATACTTTAGTCAAAGCCGATTTCATTACTTGAAACTTACTAAGCATTAAAATGCTTACCCCGTTGCTTTGGCTCTTTGTTTTCTAGATTTTGTTCGTTAGCTATCGGATTCGGGATCATCGAAGTCGAAGTCATCCACACTATCAAAGCCCTTTTGGTACTCTTTTAGTTGAACTCTGGATATGGCATGTATAGGACTACCCTTTGTTGTTTTTCAAGTACTTTTTGTGATGTATGTGTGTACAGCCATGCGAAAATGGCTCGTAGAAGTGGAGTATGGCATTAGACCATTTGTGTTTATGTATATATATATGGTTTCATGATGTGACTATGGACTGGAATGGAAGTGTTGGGCAAATGATCAGCCATTGGAATGGCTAAATATGATCATATGTGAACCTATGTATGACAAAACTCTAGTTCGTCCATGGAAACCACGAAATAGGTAAAGTTTACCTTGAAAACAGATGCTGACAGCAGCAGTGGTGTGGATTTGAAAAATCACTAAAATTTGTAGGAATGAAATTAAATAGTGAATAAATTATGTAATCGAACCTTGATGAATCTATTTTCATATGAAAGTAACAAAACGATCATATGAACAGTATATTAAGAGATATCAAAGTTCTTGTGAAACAGGGCCAGAACGGTTTCTGGATCCCCTGTTTCGAGTTTGAAAATTTACCATAAATTATCCAGAGACAATTATAAGTCATGCCTTATATTTATAGATTCCCCTTTGAGTCTAGTTTCATTAGAAACAAACGGCATGAGTATTGAAGCTCTGTACAGGGAGATATCCAAGTCGTAATACATGAAGGTCAGAGTAGTCGAACCCAGAATCAGGGGAGACTTTAACTAATAAACTGTACCAATTGGCCTGACCAAAAATTCTAGAACAAAATCTATAGATGGACATATGAGTCTAGTTTCATAGAAAAATTACGAAACTGATTTTTGAGTTTTGGAACTCAAGATATGATTTTTAAGGTGACAGTGATGCAGTTACCCAACTGCCTGGAAATTTTTAAAATGGACTGTGAAAGCAAGTGATTTAAGTCTGCAAACCCCTCATGTCTGACTCCGGCAATGGTCTTGGGTACGGGGTGTTACACTTACCAAATATACAAATTTGAAAATGAAATGATGAGAGACTTAAGTGGGCAATTAATTCAAGTGAATTGGTTCTAAAATGTACATGGATGCCGTATGACTATGTTTGATTTGGGAAGTAAATTGTTTGATTTAGCTCAAGAGCTTAGAGGATCAAAGTCGGATAGGGGAAAGGAAAAAGTGATCGAATAGCCGTTGAAATCGTTCGACAACATCCGAGGTAAGTTCTTAAGTAATTGAGTTTTATTCCTTTGTAAATTTTAAGTTTTAAAACGGGATGAATATGAATTATGTATATACGTTAAGGTCAATGACTTTTCTAAATGACGGCATATATGATATTATGTTTTAAATATGTGAATGAGAACTTTACAGAGTAAATTGTATAAATCTGCTAGGGACAGCAGCAGTAGCGTGTTTTGGAAAAATTACCATAAATTGTGGGAGTTGAGTTAAAGGCTGAATAAATTATGTAATTAAAGCTTGATACGTCTAGTTTCATATACAAGAAATCGTGTAAGTAAAGGGGTTGCCAATAATGAGATTTTCAAAGTTGTGTGAGACAGAGTCAGAATGGCTCCGAAATCCCCTGTTCAGTATTCGGAAAATCATTATAAATCGTTCAAAAATGATTATAAGATAAAATTTTATGCTTAGACTCCTTAATGAGTCTAGTTTCAAACAAAATAAATGAAAACATATTCTGAATTCTGTACAATGAGAAATTAAATTCTTAGTGAAGAGTAGTCAGAGTAGTCAAGCAGTAAAATAGGGGAAACTTTGAGAAAAATCTGGTATTGATTGGCCAAACTAAAAATTATGAAAATTTTTTAGATAGAGGATATACGAGTCTATTTTCATGGAAAATTAACGGCACATAATTTAGAATTTTGTAACCCCAGTTACAAATAATTTAACGACTGTTGCTCAGGAAAATAGCTTGTAGAGAATTTGTGGTTATGTTGTAAACATGGATAAAACTTGTTTTAGTTGCTCATAAGCTATTGATTAAACCCATACGTGAATTCTAAATTTTGATATTATAAAATTATATATGAGTGTTAGATGGATCTTTGATATTAAAATTTGTGAAATTGTAAGTTTATAAGTATTCGAATATGAAATGATAGTATGGCTTGAAATTGAATTATTCATTGGAAAATGATAGATGTAGATTCAGCCAAGACAAAGTGAAAGTATATGTGGTATGTGAAGTATATTTGGATAATTGTGATGTGAATACATGAAAATTTATATTTTGATTTAGGATTTAATGTGATGAATGTGAACATGTACATATGTGATAAGGCCGAATGGCCAATGTGATGAATGTGAACATGCATATATGTGATAAGGCCGAATGGCCAATGTGATGAATGTGAACATGCATATGTGTGATAAGGCCGAATGGCCAATGTGATGAATGTGAACATGCACATATGTGATAAGGCCGAATGGCCAATGTGATAAATGTGAACATGCATATATGTGATAAGGCAGAATGGCCAATGTGATGAACGTGGAACTGTATATATGTGGGAAAGCCGAATGGTTAATGCAAAATGTGTATGAGATGGATATGTGGTAAAGCCAAATGGCTAATGTGAGATATGTATGAGATGTGTATATATATATATTGTGGCCAAATGATAAACGGCGGAAGGTGTGTTTTATTAGATATTTGATGAGGTAAATGAATTACAAATATGATAGTCGATGTGAATGTTGTAACATGTGAATAAATATGTATGAAACTCTATGATGTAAACCCGGGATTAAAGACCAGATGACCATATGTGGTGACTATGTCTGGGTTAAGACCCGCTAACTTCGTGTGGAGATTTCATCTGAGCTAAAGGTCTCGCCGATAATCCGAGTAGAGTTTAAAGCTATAAGACTTCGCAATAAGAATTGCTTATAAATATATTCAATGCGAAAGGTTAAACAGGTATGTACTCCAAGTTTATATGTGAGCTTGATTTAAACTAAATCATAAGGCAGTTATGTAATGCATACATGAGCAATCTATGAGACTATTCTTATGATTATGTGACATCGGATCAGTGTGAGAGGTTATGTGAAATTATACAATATATCTATGTCACATGAGCTCACTTTTATGTGAAAGTTTATCTGCCTATTGTATATGATGAGATGTGCATATTCGGTAAAGGGATAGTATGCCCGAAGGAAGAGTGAAATAAAAATATGAACAACTATGTTATAATTTGATTATTATCTGTTGACACTGCTTAAAACTTACTAAGCATTGTAATGCTTACTCTGCTTACTTTGTTTCTCTATTTTATAAATCTCATTTGGAAGCTACTGACCTCGGGGATCGTCAAGAACTAGTCACACTATCACTATCCAACGCTTGTTATTCTGTTATGTTTTGAATTATTTTATGGCATGTATAGAATAGACTAGTGGCGGAAGAATATTTTGGTTAATGTATATAAGCCATGCGAAAATGGCATCTTTTGAATGTTTACTTAGACAAGTTTAAATTTTATCCCTGGCTGTGCTTAGTACTTATTTAATTGAATGATCTTTATTTCAAGAAAAAGTTCAAAATTTTACAGTTCTGACATAAGTTACAAGTCCGGTAATGCCCCTTACCTATTTCGGCGACGGTTACGGGATAGGGGTGTTACATGTAGTCTCCTAACAAGTGTGTATTTCTCATTACTCTAGTAGTAGGACGACTATTTCAGGCCGCAATGGGCTGAAATGGGCCATGTGGTCCCAATGGGTCCGTAGGCCCAAGGGGATAAGTTGTAGAATTACTAAAATACCCCTGTAGGGTAGGACTACTAATTTACCCCTAGAGGGTAAAATGACTATTTTGCCCCTCGTGCGTAAAAGACTAACTTGTGTGATGATTGGGTTAGTTGATGTGGATTTATGTTAGTTATCATTAATTCGTATGTCTAATGTGTGATCGATTGTAGGATTATTGCGTGGGAGATATTGTCATCAATCATCATCAAGCAGGTGTGTAAACGACACCCTCCCTTAGACTGAATCGGTAAAAGCTGAAATACTGAAATGTTGGTATTTTGTGAACTTGCGAGCGTGCGAGCTCTCGTGAGATAGTTGTTAATGAATATGGTGCATTTGGATGATTAGAGTGCAGAGTGTGCATTTTCGTGCACAACAGTATTTTTGGGCTTAATGGGCCTAAAGCAGGCCAATGGGCCAATGGCCCCACTTTGGTAAAAAGACGAGGTAAGTACTTCTGATGACTTGGAAAACGTTAGAATGAGCATGAAACCTTAGCAATAGGTAATAATTACTGAAATACCCTTATGCATGCAAAATTACAATTTTACCCCTAGGGTTATTTTTTCTGAAAAGCATGATGTTCTGTTTCTGTATACGTATGCCATGACATATTATTTCTATTGCATGGGACATGGGTTTATATTGATGGAGGAAGCATTCTGGCAGCCTCGTTGCAATCTAGTGGCCTCGCCACATATATCTGTTCTGGTGACTTCACACAATATCCGCGCCTTTCATTTGCAATCTGGTGGCTTCGTCACATATATATATATACCTGTTCTGGTGGCCTAGCCACAATATCTGTAGTTGGTGACTTCCTCACAATATCTGGCAGCCTCGCTGCATTTTCTGTGGTGTATAGTGGTTGGGTGGGTCGAGTAGTCTCCCCACATGGCGTAAGGCTGGTACGGGGGTGTTATGGATGGCTCTGGGTTGGGATTTCTGCATTCATTATATATTTGTTCTGTGTCTGCTATGGGCCTATGGGTTTCATTCTGATTTTTGTACTGGGCCAAGGCCCAAATAAGTCTGACTCTGAGGTTTGATCTATTTTGGGCTATGGTTAGGTTATGTTACACACTGAGTTTACCAAACTCACCCTTTATTTTCATCTATGCAGGAAATCCCCAACCATAGTGGGCTTGGAGCTGTGAAGGATTCGGAGTGGCCACATCATCTGCAAAGTTGGTTTTTCTAAGTTTGTTTATTTTTATTATTTTTATATTCTGATTTAATTTTGGGTTTTAAGTTGTAATAAGGCCGCTATTTAAATTTTTTTTTCCGCTATGGTTTTATATTCTGATTATATTTATACTATGACGAAACTGCTACAGTTAGGCTATGCGGGTTTTCAAAATTAATGAACGTTTTCAAGACTCAACAAGCACAACAAATGGATAGCCTAAGGATTGATAAACCGGCTTTTCATTCAACCATTGTTTTTACAAAGACCATCCCAATCACTTAAACCAGCGAATGCATACTAAGTCGTAAGTCCATGTGACACGTCAGATCGGGCCATAACGTCTGGGTCGGGTTTGGGGTGTTTCATTTAGTGGTATCAGAGCCAAGTTGCAACAACTCGGCTGTGGAACGTGTCTAAAAACGGGAGTTTATAAAGAAACACTGAATAAAGGTTTTCGAAAATCATTTTTTTTTGGAACTTGATTATAAATTTTTTTCGAGAATGTTTCCAATATTTTCTCTTTACAAGTAGATGATTTTAAAGATTAAAATCGATTTTCTAAAATTAGGTTTTTTAGAAGGTGGCACGCCGAATCTCCGGCCCAAGTCTGTAAGTTTTCTGAGCCTTTGTGATTGTATCTAAAATATCTGTTATACGCTTGTACAAAACCTTATCATGGTACTTTAGTTAGGGTAACACTGGAACTATAGAAACTCTGATAAGTAGACTGAGACTGTAGCTAGGCTACAGTAAAAGGAAACAAACTCAAACTTTTAATTATTGTTATTCATAAGACATCTATAATAAACACTGAAATATTAAACTGTTTCATAAAATTCTTAATCAGATAATACGAAATTAGTACACGAGCAGCTCGTGGAAGAGGCCGTGGACATGGCCGAGGTAATGCTCAGGCTAAATCTTCGTCTTCAGGACATGTGCCAGCAGTAGATGCACCGGTACCACCGGCAACGGAGGTAGAGTCTCATGATCAAGGTGCCCGGGGCGATGTTCTGTCCCAGGCAATGCTCCGAGTTTTGGAAAGGGTTGCTGGGGCAAGTACGGGAAATGAAATTCGGGGGTCTATTTCTAAACGGCTCTGGGCCAATGGAGCAGAGAATGTGGCTGAGTATTGGTTAGAAGCCACAGAGTGGATTATGGATGATCTGGACTGCTCTGTGGAGTAGAAGCTGAAGGGAGCCATATCGTGTAACACCCCGAAACCGTGGCCGTCACCGGGATCGAACACGAGGTGTAATCTGGCTTAATTCATCACTTATACAGCTCAAACAATTTATTTTAAAACTCCCAGACAAACTGTCAATCTGCGTTATAGTCACTTAAAAATTCGTATCTTGAGTTATGAAACTTGAAAATTAATTCTGTAATTTTTTCCTGAAACTAGACTCATATATCTATCTACAAAACGTTTTCCTCAATTTTTGGTCCATCCAATTAGTACATTTTATTAGTTAAAGTCTTCCCTATTTCAAGGTTCAACTACTCTGACCTCTGTGTATTTCAAACCAGATATCTCTCTGTACAGAGATTCAATGACTATGCTGTTTGTCCCTAATAAAACTAGACTCAATAAGGAATCTGTACATCTAAGGTACGACTTCTAATTATCTTTGTAGAAATTATGGTGAATTTCCAAATTCGGAATAGGTGATCCAGAAATTGTTCTGACCCTGTTTCACAAGATTTTAAATATCTCATACAATATAGCTCATATTCTTTCTTTACTTCTTCCATGTGAAAATAGACTCATCAATCTTCGATTCCATAATTTATTCATTATTTAATTCCATTTCTACTATTTTTAGTGATTTTTCAATTTCACATCACTACTGCTATCTGCATCTTTTATTAGAGTAAATTTTACCTATTAGAGTAATTTAACAAACATATCACCAAGTATGATCATGACTAGCGATACCAAAGGCTAATCATTACCAAGCATTTCCTTACTACTCAATAACCATATCATGAGTGTAACACCGGAAATGATTAGCCATGACAAACGGCATAATAATCAAATAGACTTTAACTATTGCTTATAACTAAGTATCATAAGACCAAATCCAACTTAACATTTATGCCATTTTCGCATGGCTAAAAGTATACATACCAAAGTTCAAACAAAACATAATAGCCTATACATGCCGAAATGTTCTCTTAGACCAACTAAGAAGAAGATACCAAAAAGTTGCAAGCTGGTGTGATGACTTGACGATGGTCCCGAGCACACAAAATGGATCAAAGGAACCTAAATAAGTGACAAATAAACACACCGAATGAGTATATAACTCAGTAAGTCATAAGCATTACACTGCTGTCCATTTATAAAATATCATAAAAGAAAAACAAATAATGCAAGATTAGGTACTCCATCCATACCGACTATGCTATAATTTCATGCACATTTATCATTACATGCTCTCAACTAGCCAAGCCTCCATTGACATCTCGTATTATATTTGATATGATATTTGATGCATTTCCACACATCATTTTATTTTCGTTTAGATTATACTAATAATAGCATTTCATCTATTCCACAATAATCTTATGTTCCTAACTTCAAATATAATCACCACATAGGTTCAAGACTTACCAAGCTCAGTTCCAAATATAAACATAACGTTTATTCCTTATGAACTCAAAATATCTACTCATTCCGCTGTCCATGATTTACTCGATAAAGTCGCACACTTAACGTTAATAATTATTCGAAAATATATAGTAAGTCCGCACACTGAGTGCTTAATAGTCAAACTCGCACACTTAGTTCTATACAATTAAACTCGCACGCTTAGTGCCAATCTCATTATCGTAAATGTTTATACCCGCACACTTAGTGCCGAAATCAACAACTCAATACATCTCACTTCTTTTTACAATTGATAATTTTGTCACTACATGCATTTATATATCATCCCATTCGGCATAAGTACATAAGTATTATGATTATTTAAATCAATACAAAATATATGCTTAATAACTTACCTTGTGTTGGGTAAAACGGTTCCAACTCGGGTACTCGATGTTCTTTCCTTTGCCTTTGCTTGATTCTCCTCCTTTAACTTCTTGAGCTTAATCAATAAATTAACTAGTTTAACCGTCTTGCTAAATATTTATATCAAAATATTAATGATTTCATATCATAGGAGATACATGACTAATTCTTATCTTCCTACCATATGTTTTTGAGCTATTCGCTAATAACCATATGCTATCACCCTACTATCAATAATCCAATCACACATGCATATATATATATATATATATGGCCGAATGTGCAAAACTTAGACTCAACATCACCTATGCTCTTAATTTGATGGCGAATATGCATACATATATATATGATATCAACTATACTATCATCTTTAATTCACCTAAACACAAAATTTCATCTCATGAACACTTGACCGAATTTTTCCTAATCTAGCATGGCTTCACATCTATTTGTAACATCCTATAAATCCACATATACCACATTTCTACATAAATTTTCTTTTACTTTTCCATTACTTCCATTCACAACATCAAAAGCACCATACTCTTAGCATTTACCTCTTCCTAACCATATGCCATCTAAGTACCCTTTTAGGTAGAAAATTAACATATGGGTTGTAATAAGACATTGGCTACTAACTAGATTTTCACAAGAATTTAGTAAAAGTAACATAAATCCTACCTTAATCAACCCCTTTTGAGTTGGCCAATGTCTAGAGCATTTCTTCTTTCCTTCTCCTAACTCACAAAGAATTGCAAGAAAAGAAAGAAGATGAATACTCCCTCTTCCTTCCTTATTTTATTCATCTTTTCTTTTAATTCCTTTCTTTAATTTATTTTAATTGCTAACTAATAAAAGAATTGCATTGAAATTCAACCTAATGGATGGGCATCATGGCTTGGCCGGCCACTACTTGGGTTTTTGGGCAATTTGACATGCAAACCCAAGTTTCCTCACTTTGTTATTATTTGGTCCTTACATATCCCCCTATCATATTTTCTTAAGTTCTCAACTAAGTCAATCACATGAAATTCACATTCATAAGTCTAAATTAAAACATCAAATTTTCACACATGCACTGATACACATAGAGGATATGCAACCAAATTTTTAAATAAATTTTGGGACTCGGTCTTGTGGCCTCGAAACCACATTCCGACTAAGGTCGAATTAGGACTGTCACAACTCTTCCTCACTCAAAAATTTTCGTCCTCGAAAATCTTACCAGCGAATAAATTTGGATAACGTTCTTTCACCGAATCCTCGAGCTCCCAAGTAGCTTCTTCGACCCCATGTTTATGCCACAGTACCTTCACTAATGGGATTTTCTTATTTCGCAATTCTTTTACTTCACGTGTTAGAATGCAAACTGGTTCTTCCTCGTAACTCAAATCCGATTGAATTTCAATCTCAGATGGACTAATTATGTGTGATGGATCGGACCTATATCGTCGAAGCATCGAGACATGAAAAATGTTATGAATCTTTTCAAGTTCGGGGGGTAAAATCAATCTATATGCAACTAGACCAACTCGTTCGGATATTTCATACGGCCCAATGAACCTCGGACTCAATTTGCCCTTACGGTCAAATCTGAGTATCTTCTTCCAAGGCGAAACTTTTAGAAACACTTTATCTCCCACCTGATACTCAATGTCTTTTCGTTTCAAATCCGCATACGACTTCTGACGATCTGATGCTGCCTTCAGACTTTCACGAATTATTTTTACTTTCGCTCAAAGATCTTTAATCAAATCGACTCCGAAAATTTTACTTTCACTGAGCTCGGTCCAAAACAATGGTGTACGGCATTTACGACCGTACAAAGCCTCGTAAGGTGCCATCTTAATGCTTGATTGAAAACTATTGTTGTACACGAATTCAATCAAAGGTAAATACCGCTCCAATGAACCACTAAACTCAAGGATGCAACATCTCAACCTATCCTCGAGTATCTGAATTATCCGTTCGGATTGACCATTAGTCTGTGGATGAAAAGTGGTGCTAAAATGCAACTTGGTACCCAAAGCTTCTTGCAATTTCTTCCAAAATCGCGAGGTGAATCTCGAATCTCTATCCGACACAATAGATATAGGTACCCCGTGTAATCTTACAATCTGAGAGACATATAATTCTGCCAATTTATCAAGCGAAAAATCTGTACGGACAGGGATAAAATGAGCAGTCTTTGTCAACCTATCAACGATAACCCAGACTGAGTCTTTCTTATTTTGTGTCAATGGTAAACCAGATACAAAATCCATTGTTACCCGATCCCATTTCCATTCGGGTATCATGATTGGCTGAAGTAATCCCGAAGGCACTTGATGTTCCACTTTCACTTGTTGACGTATCAAACACTTCGACACAAAGTCAAAGATGTCTCGTTTCATACCAGACCACCAAAGCTGACGTTTCAAATCATTGTACATTTTTGTGCTACCCGGGTGGATAGACATTCGGCTATTATGAGCCTCATTCAAAATCATCGAAATAAGTTCCAAATTTCTTGGAACACATAATCGACCCTTGAATGTCAAGCAATCATTGTCGTCAATCCGAAACTCCGATTCCTCATTCGAAGCACATTCAGCTCGTTTAGCAACCAATTCATCGTCGACTTTCGGGATTCAAATATTTGACGAATCCATAATGGTTTGGCCTTTAATTCACTACCAAGACATTTTCGGTGAGACGGACAGTGAACATTCATCGCTCTCAAAGCAAATAACGCTTTATGACTTAAAGCATCGGCAACCACGTTAGCTTTGCCCGAGTGATAATCAATGATAAGTTCATAATCTTTCAACAATTCAAGCCAGTGTCTTTGTCGCAGATTCAGATCTTTTTGAGTCATCAAATATTTAAGACTTTTATGGTCCGAGTAAATATGACACCTTTCTCCAAACAAGTAATGTCGCCATATTTTCAAGGCGAACACTATGGCCGCTAATTCAAGATCATGGGTCGGATAGTTTCTCTCATGCGGCTTTAATTGTCTCGACGCGTAAGCCACAACTCGACCTTCTTGCATCAACACACACCCTAGCCCAAGCAAGGATGCATCACTATAAATGACAAACTCTTTACCGGACTCCGGCTGTACTAGCACTAGAGCTTCAGTTAAACAGGTTTTTAGTTTATTAAAACTTTCCTGACAGCTTCCTAACCATTCAAACTCAACATCTTTTTGAAGTAGTTTCACAATCTGCAAATTATCATCGAAAAACCTTTTACAAACCGTCGGTAGTATCCGCAAGTCCCAAAAAGCTCCTAACTTCAAGAACATTCCTGAGGTTTCCAATCGAGTATGGCTGAAATTTTGTTCGGATCAACTCTAATTCTCGATGCGAATGCGACGTGCCCCAAAAAGGTAACCTCTCTCAACCAAAATTCGCATTTACTGAATTTCGCGTATAACTGCTTGTCTCGTAAAATCAGAATACTAATCTCAAATGCTCGCATGTTCAACTTCATCTTGGGAATAAATTAAAATATCATCAATAAACACAACCACAAACCGATCCAAGTATTGTCCGAAAATTCGATTCATTAAATCCATGAATATCGCAGGGCATTAGTAAGCCCAAACGGCATCACTAAGAATTCAGAGTGACCATATCTCATTCTAAAAGCGCTTTAGGTATGTCCGAGTCTCTAACTCTCAACCGATAATAACCCGACCTCAAATCTATCTTTGAAAACACCGAGGCTCCTTCAATTGATCAAACAAATCATCAATACGCTGTAATGATATTTATTCTTTATTGTTACTTTATTCAACTGACGATAGTCAATGCACAACCTCATGGTTCCATCCTTCTTTTTCACAAACAATACTGGTGCACCCCATGGTGAAAAACTCGGTCGAGCAAAACCCCTATCCGTCAATTCTTGCAACTGAATTTTCAATTCCTTTAATTCCGTTAATGCCATACGATACGGGGTTATCGAGATTGGCGTGGTACCAGGTTCAAGTTCGATGCCAAATTCTACCTCTCAAATAGGTGGCAACCCCGGTAACTCCTCAGGAAAAACATCTGAATACTCGCAAACCACCGGTACCGATCCGAGTTTCCTTTTCGTCTCTTTGCTATCAAATACATACACAAGGTATGTTTCACACCCCTTCCTTACATATCTCCGAGCGATCATCGAGGATATTGTTGCTGGCACTCCCCTTAAATCAGTACACTCAACTTGGACTATGTCATTATTTGCACCCCTTAAATCAATGGTTTTTCTTTTGCAACTCACCACTGCGTCATATACGGTCAACCAGTCCATACCAAGAATAACATCAAATTCGTCAAATGGTAAAAGCATCAAATCGGCCGGAAAACAGGATTCTTGCATCATTAGAGGGCATCTCTTACACACTTTGTCAACAAGCGCATATTGACCCAAGGGATTTGACACTCGAATTACGAACTCAGTAGACTCAATAGGCAGAGTCTTACTGGATGCTAAAGTCTCACATACATAAGAATGAGTAGAGCCAGGGTCGATTAATGCAATTACATTAGTATCAAAAAGAGTGAAAGTACCAGTGATAACATCAGGGGAGGATGCTTCCTCTCGTGCACGGATGGCATATGCCCTAGCAGGAGTACGGGTCTTAGATCGAACAGCCGTATCAAAAGTCCCTTTCTGACCACCACCCCTGCCTCCTAAAATTCTCGGTGGTCTACCCCTAACCGTTGTTCCACTAGGTCTTGCACCTTGCATCTTATTTCTCTCATCGAATTCCGTGCAATCTCTAATGGAGTGATCCTTCGAACCGCATCTGTACAGGCCCTGTTAGTGGACTTACCCCAACATTCACCTATGTGTCGTCTTCCACATTGTGGACATTCAGGTTTTTCTTGGCGATTGTTACCCACACTAGCAACCGAAGTAGCTTGTGAGTCCGTTAATGGTTGTGTCCTAATAAAAATTCCCGTAGTCGTCTTCGGTTTGTGAGTGTCCTCCCTGAACTTCTTTATAGCTGAGAATGGAGTTCTACTCATTGATCTTTTATGAAAGTCTCTAGCTTCAGATTCTGCCTTCTTTTTCTCCTTTCCAAGTTCTTCCGCCTTGCAAGCTCGTTCAACTAGTGTTACAAATTCTTTTATCTCTAAAATACCCACTAGTAGCTTTAAATCTTCATTCAATCCTTCCTCAAATCTTTTGCACATAGCGATTTCATCGGCTACACACTCCCGAGCATATCGACTGAGTCTTACGAACTCACGTTTGTATTCAGATACTGTCATGCGGCCTTGCTTAAGTTCCAAGAGTTCCTTATGCTTTTGATCGATGAACCATTGGCTAATATATTTTTTTTGAAACTCTGTTTGAAAGAAATCCCAAGTAACTCGTTCCTTCGGGACTATGGAAATCAAGGTCCTCCACCAATAGTAGGCTGAGTCTCGCAACAAAGATATAGCACACTTTAAACACTCATCAAAAAGGGAGATGTTCATCAAAAACTTCGGATGGTGTTATCAAGCGTAACTCGGCCCTTTCAGCATCATCGAGAATTACGACTCTCAATTCCTCGCCCCGCTTCCTAATCAAGTCTACGGTGGTTTACTCGGCCTTACAGGATCGAGAGTCGATGGCATTATAGGCTCTCGGGTGGATTATTTAAATTCGTGAATGGTTGGGCAATTAATTAGTGCGGGCATATTGTGCGACCTACTCGCTCATCATAGTAAAGAAGGCTTGTTTTGCCCCCTCATTTTGATTATTCGCATATGACTGAGGTTCAACAGGCAGTGTCCCTTACGCAGGAGCAGCCGCTACACTTTCAACGTCATCCGCTAAGGTTCTCTCTAAGCCGGGATCCATTTACTAATCAAAACAAAAATTTTAGCCGTCAGAAGCCATCACACAATTAAACACTAACATTAAGGCATGTATAGCTAGACTCATACACGCTATGGTAGTCCTAGAACCGACTAAACCATAGCGTTGATACCAATAAAATGTAACACCCCGAAACCGTGGCCGTCACCGGGATCGAACACGAGGTGTAATCTGGCTTAATTCATCACTTATACAGCTCAAACAATTTATTTTAAAACTCCCAGACAAACTGTTAATCTGCGTTATAGTCACTTAAAAATTCGTATCTTGAGTTATGAAACTCGAAAATTAATTCCGTAATTTTTTCCTGAAACTATACTCATATATCTATCTACAAAACGTTTTCCTAAATTTTTTGTCTGTCCAACTAGTACAGTTTATTAGTTAAAGTCTCCCCTATTTCAGGGTTTGACTACTCTGACCTCTGTGTATTACGAACCAGATAACTCTCTATACAGAGATTCAATGACTATGCCGTTTGTCCTTAATAAAACAAGACTCAATAAGGAATCCGTACATATAAGGTAAGACTTCTAATTATCTTTGTAGAAATTATGGTGAATTTCCAAATTCGGAATAGGGGATCCAGAAATTGTTCTGACCCTGTTTCACAAGATTTTAAATATCTCATACAATACAGCTCATATTCTTGTTTTACTTCTTCCATGTGAAAATAGACTCATCAAGCTTCGATTACGTAATTTATTCATTATTTAATTCCATTTCTACTATTTTTAGTGATTTTTCAATTTCACATCACTACTGCTGTCTGCATCTATTATTAGAGTAAATTTTACCTATTAGAGTAATTTAACAAACATATCACCAAGTATGATCATGACTAGCGATACCAAAGGCTAATCATTACCAAGCATTTCCTTACTACTCAATAACCATATCATGAGTGTAACACTGGAAATGATTAGCCATGACAAATGGCATAATAATCAAATAGACTTTAACTATTGCTTATAACTAAGTATCATAAGACCAAATCCAACTTAACATTTATGCCATTTTCGCATGGCTAAAAGTATACATACCAAAGTTCAAACAAAACATAATAGCCTATACATGCCGAAATGTTCTCTTAGACCAACTAAGAAGAAGATACCAAAAAGTTGCAAGCTGGTGTGATGACTTCGACGATGGTCCCGAGCACACAAAAATGGATCAAAGGAACCTAAATAAGTGACAAATAAACACACCGAATGAGTATATAACTCAGTAAGTCATAAGCATTACATCTTGCTGTCCATTTATAAAATATCATAAAAGAAAACAAATAATGCAAGATTAGGTACTCCATCCATACCGACTATGCTATAATTTCACGCACATTTATCATTACATGCTCTCAACTAGCCAAGCCTCCATTGACATCTCGTATGATATTTGATATGATATTTGATGCATTTCCACACATCATTTTATTTTCGTTTAGGTTATACTAATAATAGCATTTCATCTATTCCACAATAATCTTATGTTCCTAACTTCAAATATAATCACCACATAGGTTCAAGACTTACCAAGCTCAGTTCCAAATATAAACATAACGTCTATTCCTTATGAACTCAAAATATCTACTCATTCCATGTCCATGATTTACTCGATAAAGTCGCACACTTAACATTAATAATTATTCAAAATATATAGTAAGTCCGCACACTTAGTGCTTAATAGTCAAACTCGCACACTTAGTGCTATACAATTAAACTCGCACACTTAGTGCCAATCTCATTATTGTAAATGTTTATACCCGCACACTTAGTGCCGAAATCAACAACTCAATACATCTCACTTCTTTTTACAATCGATAATTTTGTCACTACATGCATTTATATATCATCCCATTCGGCATAAGTACATAAGTATTATGATTATTTAAATCAATACAAAATATATGCTTAATAACTTACCTTGTGTTGGGTAAAACGGTTCCAACTCGGGTACTCGATGTTCTTTCCTTTGCCTTTGCTTGATTCTCCTCCTTTAACTTCTTGAGCTTAATCAATAAATTAAATAGTTTAACCGTCTTGCTAAATATTTATTTCAAAATATTAATGATTTCATATCATAGGAGATACATGACTAATTCTTATCTTCCTACCATATGTTTTTGAGCTATTCGGCTAATAACCATATGCTATCACCCTACTATCAATAATCCAATCACACATGCATATATATATATATATATATATATATGCCCGAATGTGCAAAACTTAGACTCAACATCACCTATGCTCTTAATTTGATGGCCGAATATGCATACATATATATATGATATCAACTATACTATCATCTTTAATTCACCTAAACACAAAATTTCATCTCATGAACACTTGACCGAATTTTTCCTAATCTAGCATGGCTTCACATCTATTTGTAACATCCTATAAATCCACATATACCACATTTCGACATAAATTTTCTTTTACTTTTCCACTACTTCCATTCACAACATCAAAAGCACCATACTCTTAGCATTTACCTCTTCCTAACCATATGCCATCTAAGTACCCTTTTAGGTAGAAAATTAACATATGGGTTGTAATAAGACATTGGCTACTAACTAGATTTTCACAAGAATTTAGTAAAAGTAACATAAATCCTACCTTAATCAACCCCTTTTGAGTTGGCCGAATGTCTAGAGCATTTCTTCTTTCCTTCTCCTAACTCACGGCAATTGCAAGAAAAGAAAGAAGATGAATACTCCCTCTTCCTTCCTTATTTTATTCATCTTTTCTTTTTAATTCCTTTCTTTAATTTATTTTAATTGCTATCTAATAAAAGAATTGCATTGAAATTCAACCTAATGGATGGGCATCATGGCTTGGCCGACCACTACTTGGGTTTTTAGGCAATTTGACATGCAAACCCAAGTTTCCTCACTTTGTTATTATTTGGTCCTTACATATCCCCCTATCATATTTTCTTAAGTTCTCAACTAAGTCAATCACATGAAATTCACATTCATAAGTCTAAATTAAAACATCAAATTTTCACACATGCACTGATACACATAGAGGATATGCAACCAAATTTTTAAATAAATTTTGGGACTCGGTCTTGTGGCCTCAAAACCACATTCCGACTAGGGTCGAATTAGGACTGTCACATATCGTTACTCAGGGATGAGGCTTATCAGTGGTGGCTCACGGTGAGAGATGGAACTCCTACTGACAATGTGACTTGGGAGCTGTTTAAGACAACCTTCAAAGGAAAGTATGTTGGGGCTAGTTACGTGGACACTCGCTGGAAAGAATTTCTGAACCTGGTCCAAGGGAGTAAGTCAGTGGCTGAGTATGAGTCTGAGTTTCTGAGACTGAGTTGGTATGCTTCTGGGATCGTCGCTACAGAGTATGAGCATAGCGTACGCTTCGAGGATGGTCTGAGAGATGAACTTAGGGTGCTGATTGCTCTACAGAGGGAGCGTAACTTCACTACTTTAGTGGCTGAGGAAGTGAAGCATACAGAAAGACAGAATCGTTAGAAAGATCAGAACCATTTTAGGAGAGATTCAGGACTTTCAGGTGGTATGAACAGGAATGTTAAGAGAGCAAGGGTAATGGAGCCAGTTCGAGCAGTACCGATGAATGCTGTTAGATCGCAAGGTTGTAGGAATTGTGGGAAGATGCATATGGGCGAGTGTCAAAAATGTTCTGGTGCTTATTTTTTATGCGGATCTATAGAGCATAGGGTTAAGGATTGTCCTCAAGAACCAGATCAGGTTCAAGTTTTAGAGCAGAGTGTCACTCAACCAGTGAGGGGTGGACCACAGTTTCTGAGAGGATGTGGGCAAGGCAGAGGTGGTAATGGAAATGGTCGAGGAAGAGGAGCGCCTGGTAGGGGTGCTGGATTTGCTGAGGCTCGTCAACCGGCGTTGGTGTATGCAGCTCGTCGCCGAGAGAAGGGTGATGCACCTGACGTCATAACTGGTACGTTTCTGATTTCCAGTATGCCATACACTGCGTTGATAGATGTCGATCTACCCATTCATATGTTGCATGTGCTATATCTGGGTCACTGGGTGTGCGCTCTGAGGAGACCGTGAGTGGGGTATCTGTACTAAGTCCTTTGGGTCACTCGGTTAGGGTAGATAAACTGTATAGAGATGTGACTGTAGAAACTCAAGGAAAAGTTTTCTCTAGAGATCTGATGGAGCTACCTTTCGGAGAATTCGATCTCATTTTGGGAATGGATTGGCTTGTTAAGCATAGGGCTACTCTGGATTGTGCTACTAAGCGAATAATGTTAAAGACCACAAAAGATGAGGAGGTTTTGGTGATAGACGAGCGTAGGGATTATCTTTCTAATGTGGTGTCAGCATTGAAAGCCGAGAAGTGGATTTGAAAGGGATGTGAGGCTTATCTGGCATTTGTAAGCCAATCAAAAATTGAGGATCTGACAGTGGATAAAGTTAGAACTGTCAAGGATTTTCAAAATGTTTTTTTAGAAGAGCTTTCGGGTTTGCCCCCGAATCGAGAGGTTGAGTTTGGAATCGATTTGTTTCTTGGAACTGCACCGGTGTCCATTACACCTTGTAGGATGGCACCGAAGGAGTTGGTGGAGCTGAAAGCCCAAATTCAAGAGTTATTGGATAGAGTTGCTTAAGGATTATGACTGTGGGATTGAGTATCACCCAGGAAAAGCTAATGTGGTGACTGATGCCCTAAGTCGTAGAACTGTATCTGATCTGAGAGCCATGTTTGCTCGTTTGAGTCTGTATGATGATGGTAGTTTGTTAGCAGAACTGCAAGTTAGGCCGACTTGGGTGGATGAGATTAAGGAAAAACAGTCGAAGGATGAGTCCTTGGTTTCTCGATTCCGGCAGGTTAAGAATAGGGATACTTCTGAGTTCAAACTGAACAGTGAGGGAGTTCTATGTTACCGAGGTAGATTTTGTATTCCGAAGGACTCTGACTTGAGGCAAGCAATTCTGAAAGAAGCTCATGGAGGTCTGTGTGCTATGCATCCTGGAGGGAGTAAAATGTATCACGACTTAAATGAGTTGTATTGGTGGCCTGGATTGAAGCGAGAGGTAACGAAAGTTGTGGGAAAATGTCTGACTTGTCAGCAAGTGAAAGCTGAACATCAATTACCTTCCGGACTTTTGCAGCCAGTGAAAGTACCACTTTGGAAGTGGGAGAGGGTAACCATGGATTTTGTGAGTGGGTTATCCTTGACACCGTTGAAGAAGGACTCAATTTGGGTAATTGTGGATAGGTTGACTAAAGCTGCTCATTTCATACCTGTCCGCACTAATTATTCACTTCAGAAGTTAGCCAAATTGTATATGGCGGAAATAGTGCGACTTCAAGGAGTGCCAGTGTCGATTATTTCTGATCAAGATCCTAGATTCACATCTCGATTTTGGAAAAAGTTGCTTGAGGCGTTGGGTACGCGGTTGAACTTTAGTACAGCCTTTCATCCTCAGACTGATGGTCAGTCGAAAAGGGTTATTCAGATTCTGGAAGACATGTTAAGGGGAGGCGTTATCGACTTTCGAGGCAGTTGGGAGGATTACTTACCGTTGGCAGAGTTTGCATACAACAACAATTATCAGGCAAGTATTCGAATGGCTCCTTATGAGGTACTGTATGGGCGAAGATGTCGTACACCTAGTTGTTGGACCGAGTTGGGTGAACGATAGGTTTTTGGACCTGAGTTGGTGGCAAATACTGAGGATAAGGTCAAGTTGATTAGAGACCGGTTGAAGGAAGCATCTGATAAACAAAAGTCATATGCAGATTTGAAGCGTAAGGAAATTGAGTACTCTACGGGTGATATGGTCTTCTTGAAGGTTTCACCTTGGAAGAAAATATTAAGGTTTGGAAGGAAAGGCAAGTTAAGTCCGCGGTTCATTGGGCCTTATCGGATTCTTAAGCGAGTGGGTCCAGTGGCTTATTAGTTGGAGCTACCTCCAGAGTTGAATAGGATTCATGATGTTTTTACGTCTCCATGTTAAGGTGGTATTGTTCTGACCCTACTCATGTTGTGCCGGTTGCAGAGATCGAGGTCCAAACAGACTTGACTTTTGAGGAAGAGCCTGTGCAGATTTTGGATGAGATATTAATATTTTGAGGAGGAAATCAGTTCCGCTAGTAAAGGTGCTATGGCATAATCATGGCAGAGAGGAAGCTACTTGGGAGCCAGAAGTGGCGATGCATCAACAATATCCTCATCTGTTTGATTTAGGTAAAATTTCGAGGACGAAATTTCTTTAAGGAGGGTAGAGTTGTAATGCCCCAATTTTTGGGTTTTCTGTGTTTTTGTGATTTTTAAAATTTGTATGTGTTCTGGTTGGTTAAAATATATATTTTAGTAGGTTAGTGGGCCTCTGGAAAGCCCAAACTTAAGTTAAATCCGTGGTAGTCTTCGGAATTTTAATTTTATGAACAGGTGATGCAATTGGCATTTGGGCTTTTAAGAGAAAAGGGGTAAAAGATGACACAAAAAGGAGTGTTGTGTAGTGGCAAGGTGGCGCCACTTAGGGGACAAGGAAGTGACGTCATAGAGGAAGCAAGGGGTCCAAGGTTCAAGTCTTGGCTCTTGCAATATATTTTGGTTTTTCTTTTCAATAAATCTAGAAGCAAGTAGGTGCGCTTTAAAGTTTAATGTGTTGGATTTATGACACAAATGAGTTGATGGCCTAGTGGTGGTGGCGTGAGTTGGCATGTGAGAGGACTTTGGTTCGAATCCCTTGGCACTTAAAGGTTGATTATTTTGCTATGTTGGGACGGCAAGAGTTGGTGTTGGTTTTAAACTCTAGTGATGGAGGGATCCCACATCGGGAAGCTAACATAAGAGTAGATGGAGAGCTGGCTTTAAATAGAGCAAACCATGAGGAGAGTAGGCATACCCTTCTTGGCTGATCCCTTTAGCTTTGTGACATGCTCGTTTGGGTTGGGCGTTAGCTAAGAGTGTTTGGAGCGTGGATTAACTGTAGTCTCCTAACAAGTGTGTATTTCTCATTACTCTAGCAGTAGGACGGCTATTTTGGGCCGCGATTGGCTAAAATGGGCCATGTGGTCCCAATGGGTCTGTAGGCCCAAGTGGATAAGTTGTAGAATTACTAAAATACCCATGTAGGGTAGGACTACCGATTTACCCCTGGAGGGTAAAATGACTATTTTGCCCCTCGTGCGTAAAAGACTAACTTGTGTGATGATTGGGTTAGTTGATGTGGATTTATGTTAGTTATCGTTAATTCGTAAGTCTAATGTCTTAGTGATTGATTGTAGGATTATCGCGTGGGAGATATCGTCATCAATCATCATCAAGCAGGTGTGTAAACGACACCCTCCCTTAGACTGAATCGATAAAAGCTGAAATACCGAAACGTTGGTATTTTGTGAACTCGCGAGAGTGTGAGCGCTCGTGAGACAGTTGTTAATGAATATGGTGCATTTGGATGATTAGAGTGCAGAATGTGCATTTTCGTGCACAACAGTATTTTTGGGCTTAATGGGCCGAAAGCGGGCCAATGGACCAACGGCCCCACTTTGGTAAAAAGATGAGGTAAGTACTTTTGATTACTTGGTAAATTTTAGAATGAGCATGAAACCTTAGCAATAGGTAATAATTACTGAAATACCCTTATGCATGCAAAATTATGATTTTACCCCTAGGGTTATTTTTTCTGAAAAGCATGATGTTCTATTTTTGTATACGTATGCCATGACATATTATTTCTGTTGCATGGGACATGGGTTTATATTGATGGAGGAAGCATTCTAGCAACCTCGCTGCAATCTGGTGGCCTCGCCACATATATCTATTCTGGTGACTTCGTCACAATATCTGGCAGCCTTGCTGCAATCTGGTGGCTTCGCCACATATATATATATACCTGTTCTGGTGGCCTAGCCACAATATCTGTAGTTGGCGACTTCCTCACAATATCTGGTAGCCTCGCTGCAATTTCTGTGGTGTATAGCGGTTGGGTGGGTCGAGTAGTCTCCCCACATGGCGTAAGGCTGGTACGGGGGTGTTATGGATGGCTCTAGGTTGGGATTTCTGCATTCATGATATATTTGTTTTGTGTCTGCTATGGGCCTATAGGTTTCATTCTGATTTTTGTACTGGGCCAAGGCCCAGATAAGTCTGACTCTGAGGTTTGATCTATTTTGGGATATGGTTAGGTTATGTTACACACTGAGTTTACCAAACTCATCCTTTATTTTCATCTATGCAGGAAATCCCCAACCATAGTGGGCTTGGAGCTATGAGGGATTCGGAGTGGCCACATCATCTGCAAAGTTGGGTTTTCTAAGTTAGTTTATTTTTATTATTTTTATATTTTGATTTAATTTTGGGTTTTAAGTTGTAATAAGGCCGCTATTTAAATTTCTTTTTTCCGCTATGGTTTTATATTCTGATTATATTTATACTATGACGAAACTGCTATTGTTAGGCTGCGCGGGTTTTCAAAATTAATGAACGTTTTCAAGACTCAACAAGCACAACAAATGGATAGCCTAAGGATTGATAAATCGGCTTTTCATTCAACCGCTGTTTTTACAAAGACCACCCCAATCACTTAAACTAGCGAATGCATACTAAGTCGTAAGTCCATGTGACACGTCAGATCGGGCCATAACTCTGGGCCGGGTTTGGGGTGTTTCATTTTTGCAAAAATGACGAAATAGAATCAACTAATCTGATACTTTATCTTTCCCTTGATCTAGATCCGTACGAGGCTTAACTTCATCTAAATAAGAACATTCAATCCATTTGATATTTATTCTATTCAATTTAGTCCAAAATACATACTTTTGTAAAATTACACTTTTACACCTAATATTTTAACTTCTTTACAATTTAGTCTTTTAGCCCGTAAATTGAAATTAATGCAATTTAATCCACATATTATGCTAGCTGAATTCACTATAAATCAATGGCAACTCATACAACTCATTATTTCACAATTTTACCATGTATTTTTACACATTTTACAAATATGTCCTTAATTAACATTTTCAAGAAAAATCATTTTACAAAAGTTTTTTATTTATCAACAAAGATTCATTTTCTTCCATCAAACATCATTAATCACATACACATATTCATGGAAAAACCCTAACCTTTTAATAATTTTGCAAATTAGTCTCTGGGTTTACTAGATGAAGCTACAACCTCAAAAACATAGAAACCATTAAAAAAACAAGATGAAAAATACTCACCATGCACCAACTTTAGCTTAGCTGAACCTAACAATCTTCCATGGAGTTTTCTAAGCTTCAATTTCGGTCGTTGAAGGCATTTTAGAAGATGATCTTTTATTATTATTACTTAACTTTTTTTATCATTTTACTTAAATGACCTTATGAATTAACCTATAAAACACTTAATAATATGTTCATAAAAGTCCACTCATAGTAACAATGGTCGAATTACCACATAAATCCCTTAATCATTTAATTACAATGCCATTTGGTACCTTTAACTTATAGAACTCTAATTTTGCACATTTTACGATTTAGTCCTTTTTACTAAATTAAACATGCAAACGATAAAATTTCTTAACGAAATTTTTCTACGACACTACTAACATACCATAGAAATTAAAATAAATATTTTCACGTCAGATTTCTGGTCCCAAAACCACTGTTCCAAATTCACTAAAAGCGGGTTGTTACATGTCCCCTGTAGGTTTTAATGCATGCAAGTCAGGCTGTTACACGGCCTAGCAACGACCTGACTCACAGGCGTGTGTGGATATTTTGAGAGTTACACGGCTTGGAACACGGGCGTGTGGTTTGGCCGTGTGACCCAACTCAGAGAGTTAGACGGGTGAAGACACGGGTTGGGACACGGCCGTGTGTCCCTATTTTGACTGTTACAGAGCCTGAGACACGGGCGTGTGTCTCAGCCGTGTGAGGCATATGGCCTGGCAAAATGGCCATATGATCCCTGCAGTCAAAATTTTCTAACTTTTTCTTAAACTTTCCAAATGTTTCCAATTTAGTCCCAAATTGTTTCAAATGTATTTCTAAGGCCTCAAGGGCTTGATTTAGGGATGATATGCATGTGAATGAATGGTTTATGTCATGTTTATATTGAAGTATGAAATGTATATTGTAATGTTCCACTTGTATGATAATGCTCTGTAACCCTAATCCGATGACAGATATGGGTTAAGGGTGTTACACTTCCTCCCCTTTGCCATTTCCCTTTCATTCTCCTTTCTCCCTCTATTCGACCATTGTTCCATATGCCCCCGTCACAGCCACATTCTCACCGACCGCACTTCCATTGACCACCATCATCATTGCCCTTAGCACCGTTTTGCCCCTCCCTATTTATTTCTCTAATTATGATTTTTGATTCATTATTATATTTTATTAGTACTATTTTTTATTATTTATCATTATTATTCTTATTCATACTAGTATTAGTATTATTAGTTGTACTACTTGTTATTATTATTACTATTTATCTTATATTCTTATTATGTTTATTATTAGTGTAAAGCTCTTAGTATTAACTCTTTTAGTTCATTTAATTTTTTTATGCTTTATTAGTTTTAGTTTTAGTTCCAATTTAGACTAGATTTTAGTTATATTAGTTAAGTGCTTCGGTGTTCGTCCTAAGAACTGATTAATTTACCTGTTCGATTAGCTTATTTGTAATTCTAATTTTTCTGGTCTGATATTTGATCTTTATCTTTTATTTTAGGTACATAATGACAAACATGAGAGGTGATAAACCGTAATTTATACATATTTTTATCCCATGCTTAGCACATTTATGGATGGTTTCTCCTTAGAATTAGTGAATTCGATGCTTCTAATCCTTTAATTTCATGTTTTATACTTAGGTGAGCATGGGAGAGTAAAAAGAGCGAGAAACGAACCGAAAATGGAAAAAATGGACCCACGTGGAAAATCAACACGGCCTGGACTTTCTTACACAGGCGTGTCCCTGCCGAGCCCAAGCATAACCCTATTCAGAAAAGGCCAATTTTGGGGGCTCTTAGGCATTCGAAAGCCTATTTAAACACTTGAGGAGGCACTTAGAAGGGGGGTGCAGAGTAGGAAGCAAGGAATTACTCGAGGAAAGCTGATTGATCCATCTCAGAAGCCAGATTCATCATCAATATTGAAGATCTCCCTTCAAGTTCCTTCAGGATTTTTGGATTTTCTTATGTTTTGTTATCTTTATGCTTTTGAGATGTTTTCTTCCAAAAGTATGAACTAAACCCCCTAAATACCTTAGAGGAATGAAACCTAAGACGGATCTTGTTACTACTATCTGAATTGTATGATAAATATTTGACTTGTTCTTAATTATGTGTTCTTAATTCTTGTTTTGATATTCCAGGATATTGATTCAAGTTAAACTCTTATTCAGAGGAGGAATAGACCTTGTCTAAGAGTAAATTTGTCATAATTAAGCGGAGTTGATTGCAGGCCTAGAGATAAGGTGAGAAGATTTTGCCACATTAGGGTGAAACCTAATAAGGGAATACATAGATCTAGTTAATGCAATTCTGGGGTGTTAATTAGAAAGAGATTTCAATTATTCAACCTAGGGTTAGACATTATTAGTCTCGAGAGAGATAATAATATAACTTAGGCATTTTTACTGTTCAAGTCAAATGAATAAATCGTCCGATTCAGAGTCAAATAACAAGTGAAATCTAGGTGGATTTTTCCTTAGGTATTGTCTTAATCAATCGAATTTTCCCAAAAGTATTTTCCAAAATTTTCTTTCTGTGCATTCTTAGTTAATAATTAGTTCAGGTAACTAAACCTCTTAATTTTTAGGCTAGATAATAATAAGGAAGTAAATACTAGTACTCGTAGTTCCTTTGGGTTCGACAATCTGGTCTTGCTGAACTATACTACTGTTCGATAGGTAGACTTGCCTTAATCGTGATAATAAGTTAGTCTCAAGAACGATCCTTCCATAAATCTTTAAAACCTGTCACGAATATCACGTATCAAGTTTTTGGCACCGTTGCCGGGGAACTAGGATATTAGGAACACTCAATTTTTATTTCTTTAGTCTTTTTACTTTTATTGCAATTTAAAATTTTATTTTCTTTTCTAATTCTTCATTTATTTTCTTCTAACAGGTTTTTCTAGTTTATGACCAAAAGAAACCCGTCAGGACCATTACTGTTTGATAGTGAGCTCAATCGCACAGTTCGCATAAATCGAAGAGAAATAAGGCAAAGCTTACGATACACAGAGGAAGAGCAAGAGGACGATACTTCAACCACAACCGAGGAGATGGCTGAAAACTAAGAATATCCGCTACCTCCTGCGATTGCTATTAATCAGAATCTTGCTCTGCGCACTATGTATGATTATGCTAAACCTTCTTTAACAGGAACTGAATCGAGCATAGTTAGACCTAATGTAGCTGCAAATATTTTTGAACTAAAACCTAACACAATTCAAATGATACAGCAATTTGTTCAGTTTGATGGTTTGCAAGACGAAGATCCCAATGCTCACTTGGCAAATTTCTTAGAATTTTGTGACATTTTTAAAATAAATGGCATTTCTGATGACGCCATTCACCTTTGGTTATTCCATTTTGCATTGAGAAACAAAGCTAAAAAGTGGTTGAATTCGTTACCACGGGGGTCAATCACTACTTGGGAACAAATGACCGAAAAGTTTTTATTAAAATATTTTTCGCCGGCTAAAACGGCTAAATTACGTAATGATATCTCATCTTTTGTGTAGATGGATTTAGAAACACTCTACGATGCATGGGAGAGATACAAGGACCTCTTGAGAAGATGCCCTAACCATGGGTTACCACTCTGGTTACAGGTTCCAACCTTTCATAATGGCCTGAATCCTTCGACTCGGCAGATGGTTGACGCAACTGCTGGCAGAACCATCTATAATAAGACATCTAAATATGCCTATGAATTTATAGATGAGATGTCACTGAATAACTATCAGTGGCAAGTCATGAGGACAAAGCCAATGAAAACAGCCATCATTTATAATGTCGATTCAGTCACCATGCTCTCTAATCAGGTAGAACTCTTAAATAAGAAAATTGATGGTTTCCTTAGTTCTTCACAAGTTCACTCAGTAATGCAGTGCGAAGCGAGTGGAGGTGGATCAAGCAGTTCAGAATACCCACCTTATGGCCACAACATAGAGAACTAGCAGTTAAATTACATGGGTAACAATCCTCGATCTCAACACAATCCTTATAGCAATACTGACAATGCAGGTTGGAGGAACAACCCAAATTTTTCATGGGGAGGCCAGAGACTACCACCTCCAGGCTCCCAACAACCACCCTACCAGCAAGAGGAAAAGTCGAACCTTGAGGAGATGCTAAAAAAATTCATCTCAGTGTCAGAAACTCATTTTCAGAATACCGAGACAACACTCAAAAATCAACAAGCATCAATCCAGGGGCTCAAAACTCAGATTAGACAGCTTGCCAAGCTGATTTCTGAACGACCACAAGGTAGTCTGCCAAGCAACACTGAATCTAACCAAAGGGAGGAACTCAACGCGCCTAGCATTCAAGATGAGGAAGGGTTAGTTGAAAAACCAAGGCCAGAAATGTGACAGCCCAAAATTGACCCTAGTCGGAAGGTGGTCTCGGGACCACAAAACCGAGGCATAAAAATAATTAAAAATTTATTTTGATGCCTATAATATGTGTGTGCTCATGTATGACATTTTATGATGATTGATTTAGTGTTATAAGGGTGAATTCCACAAGAAAGGACTTAGTAATGAACTTTGAAAGTATGATAGGAAATGTGTGATGACTAATTAAAGCATGCATGCAAAATAATGGACTTGCATGTCAAATTCCCCTTTATAGGTGGTGGCCGCCATGACAAGGAGGATGGGCTAAACATGTCATGAAACATGTTTTGTTGGTGCATTAGGGTGAAATAATAAACAAAGGTGTATGGGTGATAAAAAATGAAAAAAAATGTGTGTGAGTGTGGTAATCCCCCATTGCCGTGAGTTGTAGAGAAGGAAAGAAAAATTTTGTTCATCCTTTCTTTGAGCCAAAACTAAGGAAGAAGGAGGATTTTTGCTTCATGCTTGGTTTGGAAGAGATCTAGAAGGAGATTTGGCCAAGTTTGCATCAAGATTAAGGTATGTATGAGGTTGTGTTAGGAGTTTCATGCATGTTTTGGTTGCTAACTTGATGTGCATGTTAGCCATGGCTCAAATCTTTGTTAAGCCATGGAAATGGTATTTGGCCAAAGTTGTTATGGTGATAAAGCCATTGCATGCTAAGTGTGAAGCTTGATGATGATGCATGCAATGATGGATTGTCTACTCTTGAGTAAGATTTTGAGCTTTCTTTTGTTTTATCATGATTGAAGTTGAAAAGGAGCATGATTGTCATATTCGCCATGATGCATTCATGAGCATGGTTCATGCTTCTTGCATGTTAGTTAAAATTTGTGTTTTGGATGGCTATGGACACCTTGAAATTCGCCATGCTCATATATGTATATATATGTTTGCACATGATGTTTTGGTTATGAAGGAAGTGATGAATAAGTTTGTTTAAAGAAGAAGATGTTGAAGAATAATTGTGAAATTGTAAGCACATTCGCCTAGCACACATATGAGTGCTTGATGCTATATTGTAAGTTTTGAGCTACAATATGCAAAGCATTAACTAGTAAAATGCATGCTGTTTTGTGTGGTATTAAGTGCATAATTGGCCTCAACATGGACAAGTATATTCGCCTTGGGTAGCCTATTGAAGGCCTTAGCTTTTCCTTGATGCTCGAATAAATTGTATTGAATTGCTTGATGTAGTATAAAATGTGCATGACCATTGTGTATTCAAGCTAAAGGGTGGCCATATGACCATTTAAATTCCTTGTCATATTCGCCATAAGCTAGCACAATGAGGTTTTAATAAATTGAATTTGTTTGAATTAGCTCAAGAGCTAAGAGGGCCACAATTGGACAAGGGAAGGAAAAGGTGATCGAATAGCCAAAAAGCCGTTCGACAACATCCGAGGTAAGTCCTCAAGAAGTGATCTTACTTGAATTATGTAAGATGAAACATGGATGTGTATGATTATTGATCATGTGTGTATGAGTATTTGAATTCCACCCGGCTAAGTCCCGGGCGAATATGCTAATGATTATAATTGTGTTTGAGCCTTAGTAACGAAAATGAAATATGTATGTCCAATGATTATTGATGTATGTGTGCATGAGAAATTGAATGATATCCGGCTAAGCCCCAAGACAATTATGCTGAAATTTATATCCGGTTAAGACCAAGGCAATTGTGCTAGTAGCTATATCCGGCTAAGACCAAGGCATTCGTGCAAGTTGTTAAATCCGGCTAAGACCGAAGGCATTTGTGCAAATCGTGATATCCGGTAAAGTCCGTTGGCCTTGGTGCGGGTTACCATAACCGGGCTATGTCCCAAGGCGATTGAACGAGTACCGACATCCGGATAAACTCGAAGGTATGTGATTTGAAAATTATGAGCTTGCTGGAAAATTTCAGCTAATGCACTTGTGAAATTTCCCAATGATAAGGTAAGTGCGGTGTGTGCTTTGCGCGCTAGGAGTAAGAGCGTATGAATATCCGCTCCTATGATGGAGCTAGTTATCGGCCTTAATGAAGCCGTTATTTGTGTATGAACATAAGAGTTGGGATGGTAAAGTAAGTATGATTATGTGAATGCGCATTAATGAAATGATGCATTTAACTATGTGAATGTATTGCTGTAATTAGAGTTGATTATATTCCTTGAGACTTACTAAGCATAAAATGCTTACTCCGCCGCTTTGGCTCTCGCTTTTCTAGATTTCGCTCGATAGCAATCGGATTCGGGATCGTTGAAGTCGAAGTCATCCACACTATCAAGCCCCATTTTGGTATAAATTCTTGGTTGAACTTGAAATGGCATGTATAGGACTACCCTTGTTGGTTTAAATATGTTATGATGTATATGTATACGGCCATGCGAAAATGGCTCGTAATAGTGAAGTATCAACTTAAACTATTTGCGGTTTGTATATATATATATGGTGTCATGATGTGACTATGAATTGGAAATGGAATGTTGGTCACATGATCAGCCATTGGCATGGTTAAAATGATCATATGTGGACCTATGTAAGGCAAGACTAGTTGGTTCATGGAGACTACAAAATAGGTAAGACCTACCTTAAAAACAGATGCTGCCAGCTGCAGTAACGTGAATGTGAAAAATCACCAAAATTTGTAGGAATGGTATTAAATAGT
Organism: Gossypium arboreum; assembly: GCF_025698485.1. NCBI lineage: Eukaryota > Viridiplantae > Streptophyta > Magnoliopsida > Malvales > Malvaceae > Gossypium > Gossypium arboreum. The sequence goes on from NC_069079.1 coordinate 61,490,603, forward strand.
GAATCAGCTTTGTAAATGAACATTGATGAGTCTATTTTCATATGGAAGAAACGAAATGGTCATAGGAGTTACATGTTAAGAGATATTAAAGCTATTGTGAGACAGGGCCAGAACAGTTTCTGGGTTCCCTGTCGCAACTTTAAAAATTTACTATAAATTATCCAGAAAGAATTAGGAGACATACCTTATATGTACAGATTCCATTTTGAGTCTAGTTTCATTAGAAACAAATGGCACCAGCATTAAAGCCCTGTACAGAGAGATATTCAAGTTATACCACGCGAAGGTCAGAGCAGTCGATCCCTGTAACATGGGTGACTTTAACTATTAAACTGTACCAATTGGCCCGACCAAAAATTCTAGAAATAAATCCATGGATGGATATATGAGTCTAAATTCAGGGAAAATTTACGAAACCAGTTTCCGAGTTTTGAAACTCGAGATATGATTTTAAGGCGACAGTGACGCAGTTTTTCCAGCCTGACTGGAAATGTCCAATGGATGGGCAAAACAAGTGAACTTGGCTTGCTAACCCTCGTGTCCGACACACCGGCGATGGTCTCCGGTTTGGGGTGTTACAATTTTATTGGTATCGAGCCACGGTTTAGTCGATTCTAGGACTACCGTGAGGTGTCTGGGTCTAGCTATACATGCCATTAAATGATGAATCGATAGTGTGGTGATTTCGACAATTTGACTTTGAGTTTGTTTATAGCAATGGGTCCCGATCCCAACCGAGCAATAGCTGATGATGTGGAGAGTGTGGCGCTGCTCCTTTACAAGGGACAGCGCGGTGGACTCTCAACCTATGGCCAGCAATCCGAATGATGAGGCTAGGCAAGCCTTTTATAGTGTGATGAACGAATGGTTTAATCAATACATTCGAACTAACACGGCTGTCCCACGACCTCCATTCCCGACAAATGCAACCCCGCACCTACAATACCTCCGAGAATCGACCAAATAAGGTCAAGTAAGCCCCAATCGATAGGATTCAAAACATGGGGCCACTGAATTTAAAGCTACAGATGATGATGATGCCGAACGAGCTGAATTTCGGTTGGACAACACTATCCGGTGCTCGATGAGCTATCTTGTACACCGATGAATGCTTAAAGTGTACCATCTCCTTGCTACGTGATTCCACCTACTATTGGTGGAGTACTCGACTTCTTTGGTACCTAGAGAGCAAGTGACTTGGGAATTTCTTGATCTTAAGCAAGGTTCTATGTCGGTTACCGACTATGAACGAAAATTTGTGAGGCTTAGCCGATACACGCGAGAATGCATTTCGTCCAAGCTATTATGTGTAAATGCTTCGAGGATGGGCTGAATGATGATATAAGGATGTTCGTTGGCATTCTCGAAATACGAGAGATCGTAGTACTTGTTGAGCGAGCTTGTAAAGTCGAAGAGCTTAGAAAGGAGAAACAAAAGTGATGTGGGAACCGGAGAATTCGAAGAGGTCCTCGGAAAGTCTCTTCAACAGCAATCAAGAGATTTCGAGATGATGTGAACCGGTGTAGAGGCGCTTTGGGCTTTTTTAGACGAGGACGCGATCGACCCCTGTGACCACACGAGTCACTTGATCGCCATGGTGGAAATGATCGCCGAGAGAGGCGGAGTGTCAACATTGTGGCAAATGGCATTCGGGAGCTGTTGGTTTCGTGATCACTCCTGCTATAAGTGTGGATCGGCCGACCACTTTAGGAAGGATTGCCCGAGGAAGCTTGAATGAATGTGAGTCGAGTGGAAACTCGGGTGCTACCATCGCCGAGGTAGGCCACCTAGAAATATGGGCAATGTCGGTGGCGGTCGGGAGGATCTAGAGATGCTACCATCGATCCGAGGCTCGTGCTCTGCGAGGACTTATGCCATACGCGCACGCCGAGGATGCCGCCTCTCCGGATGTCATTACCGGTGCTTTCACCATTTTCAATACTAAAGTGATTGCGTTGATTGACCCTGGTTCTACTCAATCTTATATATGTGAAACCTTAGCATCCAAAGAAGACTTTGCCTATTGAGTCTCATCGAGTTTGTAATTCGGTGTCAAACCCTTGGGTCATTACGTGCTTGTCAACAAAGTGTGCAAGAAAAGTCTCCTAGTGTTCCGAGGTTCTTGTTTCCGGCGGACTTGATGCTTTTGCCGCTCGATGAATTCAACGTTATTCTTGGTTTGGATGGGTTGACCATGCACGATGCGGTCGTAAATTGCAAAAGCAAGACTATCGATTTGAGGTACGCGAATAACGAGATAATTCGGGTTAAGTCTACGGACTTAAAGGGTTGCCACCGTAATATCGCAATGTTGGCCCGAAAATATGTAAGAAAAGAGTGTGAAGCGTACCTTGCGTGCGTGCTCGATGACAAGGAATCGAAAAGAAACCCGAATCGCGCGCGTGGTTTGTGAATACCCGGATGTTTTCCACAAGAATTGCGGGTTTACCACCGTTCGGGAATAGAATTTGGCATCGAATTGGTACCGGTACCACTCCAATTTCGATAGCTCGTATCGTATGGCACCAACGAATTAAAGGAGTTGGAAGCTCGCTTGCAAGAATTGGTGGATAGAGGTTTTGCTCGCCTGAGTTTTTCGCCTTAGGTGCGCCGGTGTTGTTCGTGAAAAGAAGGATGGAACCATGCGGTTGCAGCATCGATTATCGCCGACTTAATAAAGCGACAATAAAGAACAAATATCCGTTACACGATCGATGACTTGTTCGATCAACTAAAGGAGCCTCGGTGTTCTCGAAAATAGATTTGAGATCGGGCTATTATCAATCGCGAATCCGAGATTCGGACGCACCCAAGACCGCCTTCGAATCGAGATATGGTCACTATGAGTTCCTAGTGATGCCGCTTTGGGCTCACTAATGCCCTCGGTATTTATGGATTTAATGAATCGGATCTTTAGACCATATTTGGATCGATTCGTAGTCGTGTTCATTGATGACATCTTGGTCTATTCAAGAAATGAGACCGAACATGCTTTGAACCCTGCGGTTAGTCTTTGCAAATTTTACGGACAAGCAATTATATGCTAAGTTCAGAAGTGTGAGTTCGGTTAAGAGAGGTTAGCTTATTGGGTCATGTGGTATCAGACGGTATTCGAGTCGACCGAATAAAATTTCAGCCATACTTAATTGGAAGCCTCAGAAATATTACGAGGTTCGAGTTTTTGGGGCTTGCTTAGGTTATTACCGACGATTTGTAAAGGCTTCTCAACGATAGCCACGCCGATGACGGTTACTCCAAAAGGACGTTAAGTTCGAATGGATTTGAGAAATGCCAAAAAGTTTCGATCAATCGAAAACTTATTTGATGAAGCCCCAATTCTAGTGCAACCCGAGTCCGGCAAGGAGTTTGTCATCTATAGCGACGCCTCTCTACTTGGGTTAGGTTGCGTATTAATGCAAGAAGGTCGAGTTGTGGCCTATGCGTCGAGGCAATTAAAGCCACATGAGAAAAATTATCCGACTCATGATCTCGAGTGGCCGCCATCGATTCGCCTTTAAAGATTTGGCGACATTACTTATTTGGTGAAAGGTGCCATGTATACTCGGATCACAAAAGTCTCAAATATTTGATGACCCAAAGAGACTTAAATCTGTGACAAAGACGTTGGCTCGAGCTGTTAAAGGATTATGAGCTGATCATTGACTATCACCCGGGAAAGGCGAATATGGTTGCGGATGCCTTGAGTCGTAAATCGTTATTCACTTTACGAGCGATGAATGTGCACTTGTCTGTCCGATCCGACAATGTGTTAGTGGCTGAATTGAAAGCCAAACCATTATTGACACACCAAATTCGAGAAGCTCAGAAAGTCGACGACGAGTTGGTTGCAAAACGGGCTGCGTGTGTTCCGAACAAGGACTCGGAGTTTCAAATCGACGATGACGATTGTTTGAGGTTCAAAAGTCGTCGGTGTGTCCCAAAGAATTCGGAACTCATTTCGATAATTCTGAAGGAAGCCCATTGTAGCCGAATGGCAATCCACCCGGGGAGTACGAAGATGTACAATGAGTTGAAACGTCGATTTTGGTGGCATGGTATGAAGCGAGACATCTCCGACTTTGTTTCAAGATGTTTAATATGTCAACAAGTGAAAGCGGAACATCAGGTGCCTTCAGGATTACTTCAGCCAATCACGATACCCGAGTGGAAATGGGATCGAGTCACAATGGACAAATTAGCGGAATTGTACGTTTCTCAGATTGTGAGATTACATGGGTGCCTATTTCCATCGTGTCGGATAGAGATCCGAGATTTACCTCGCGATTTTGGAAAAAGTTGCAAGAAGCTTTGGGTACCAAGTTGCATTTCAAGACCGCTTTTCACCCCAAACCGATGGTCAATTCGAGCGGATAATTCGGATACTTGAGGATATGTTAAGATGTTGCGTCCTCGAGTTTAGTGGTTCATGGGAACGGTATTTGCCGTTGATTGAATCCGCTTACAACAACAACTTTCAATCAAGTATTAAAATGGCACCTACGAGGCCTTGTACGGTCGTAAATGCCGTACACCATTGTTTTGGACCGAGCTCGGTGAAAGCAAGATTTTCGGTGGATTTGATTAGGGATGCTGAACAGAAGTGAAAGTAATCCGTGAAAGTCTCAAGATAACCTCCGATCGTCGAAAGTCGTGACGCGGATCTGAAGCGTAAGGATATCGAGTATCGTGGGTGATAAAGTGTTCCTCAAGGTATCGCCTTGGAAAAAGATACTCGATTCTACCGTAAGGGCAAGTTGAGCCCGAGGTTCGTTGGGCCATATGAGATATCTCGAGCGAGTCGATCCAAAGGCATATCGTTTGACTTTGCCCCCGAACTCGAAAAGGTTCACGATGTCTTTCACGCTTCGATGCTTCGACGCTATAGATCCGATCCATCGCACGTGATTAGTCCATCGAAATTGAAATTCAAGCTAATATGAGTTATGAGGAAGAACCGATTCATATCCTATCGCGAGAAGTGAAAGAGTTGTGAAACAAGCGGGTTCCGCTAGTAAAAGTGTTATGGCTCAAGCACGGGATAGAAGAAGCTACTTGGGAGACCGAGAACTCTATGAAAGAGCGATATCCAAACCTATTTACCGGTAAGATTTTCGGGACGAAAATTTCTTAAGTGGGGAGAGTTGTGACACCAAAATTGACCCTAGTCGGAAGGTGGTCTCGGGACCACAAAACCGAGGCATAAAAATAATTAAAATTTATTTTGATGCCTATAATATGTGTGCTCATGTATGACATTTTATGATGATTGATTTAGTGTTATAAGGGTGAATTCCACAAGAAAGGACTTAGTAATGAACTTTGAAAGTATGATAGGAAATGTGTGATGACTAATTAAAGCATGCATGCAAAATAATGGACTTGCATGTCAAATTCCCCTTTATAGGTGGTGGCCATGACAAGGAGGATGGGCTAAACATGTCATGAAACATGTTTTGTTGGTGCATTAGGGTGAAATAATAAACAAAGGTGTATGGGTGATAAAAAATGAAAAAAAATGTGTGTGAGTGTGGTAATCCCCCCATTGCCGTGAGTTGTAGAGAAGGAAAGAAAAAATTTTGTTCATCCTTTCTTTGAGCCAAAACTAAGGAAGAAGGAGGATTTTTGCTTCATGCTTGGTTTGGAAGAGATCTAGAAGGAGATTTGGCCAAGTTTGCATCAAGATTAAGGTATGTATGAGGTTGTGTTAGGAGTTTCATGCATGTTTTGGTTGCTAACTTGATGTGCATGTTAGCCATGGCTCAAATCTTTGTTAAGCCATGGAAATGGTATTTGGCCAAAGTTGTTATGGTGATAAAGCCATTGCATGCTAAGTGTGAAGCTTGATGATGATGCATGCAATGATGGATTGTCTACTCTTGAGTAAGATTTTGAGCTTTCTTTTGTTTTATCATGATTGAAGTTGAAAAGGAGCATGATTGTCATATTCGCCATGATGCATTCATGAGCATGGTTCATGCTTCTTGCATGTTAGTTAAAATTTGTGTTTTGGATGGCTATGGACACCTTGAAATTGACCATGCTCATATATGTATATATATGTTTGCACATGATGTTTTGGTTATGAAGGAAGTGATGAATAAGTTTGTTTAAAGAAGAAGATGTTGAAGAATAATTGTGAAATTGTAAGCACATTCTACCTAGCACACATATGAGTGCTTGATGCTATATTGTAAGTTTTGAGCTACAATATGCAAAGCATTAACTAGTAAAATGCATGCTGTTTTGTGTGGTATTAAGTGCATAATTGGCCTCAACATGGACAAGTATATTCGGCCTTGGGTAGCCTATTGAAGGCCTTAGCTTTTCCTTGATGCTCGAATAAATTGTATTGAATTGCTTGATGTAGTATAAAATGTGCATGACCATTGTGTATTCAAGCTAAAGGGTGGCCATATGACCATTTAAATTCCTTGTCATATTCGCCATAAGCTAGCACAATGAGGTTTTAATAAATTGAATTTGTTTGAATTAGCTCAAGAGCTAAGAGGGCCACAATTGGACAAGGGGAAGGAAAAGGTGATCGAATAGCCGAAAAAGCCGTTCGACAACATCCGAGGTAAGTCCTCAAGAAGTGATCTTACTTGAATTATGTAAGATGAAACATGGATGTGTATGATTATTGATCATGTGTGTATGAGTATTTGAATTCCACCCGGCTAAGTCCCGGGCGAATATGCTAATGATTATAATTGTGTTTGAGCCTTAGTAACGAAAATGAAATATGTATGTCCAATGATTATTGATGTATGTGTGCATGAGAAATTGAATGATATCCGGCTAAGCCCAAGACAATTATGCTGAAATTTATATCCGGTTAAGACCAAGGCAATTGTGCTAGTAGCTATATCCGGCTAAGACCAAGGCATTCGTGCAAGTTGTTAAATCCGGCTAAGACCAAGGCATTTGTGCAAATCGTGATATCCGGGTAAAGTCCGTTGGCCTTGGTGCGGGTTACCATAACCGGCTATGTCCCAAGGCGATTGAACGAGTACCGACATCCGGATAAACTCGAAGGTATGTGATTTGAAAATTATGAGCTTGCTGGAAAATTTCAGCTAATGCACTTGTGAAATTTCCCAATGATAAGGTAAGTGCGGTGTGTGCTTATGCGCGCTAGGAGTAAGAGCGTATGAATATCCGCTCCTATGATGGAGCTAGTTATCGGCCTTAATGAAGCCGTTATTTGTGTATGAACATAAGAGTTGGGATGGTAAAGTAAGTATGATTATGTGAATGCGCATTAATGAAATGATGCATTTAACTATGTGAATGTATTGCTGTAATTAGAGTTGATTATATTCCTTGAGACTTACTAAGCATAAAAATGCTTACTCCGCCGCTTTGGCTCTCGCTTTTCTAGATTTCGCCGATAGCAATCGGATTCGGGATCGTTGAAGTCGAAGTCATCCACACTATCAAGCCCCCATTTTGGTATAAATTCTTGGTTGAACTTGAAATGGCATGTATAGGACTACCCCTTGTTGGTTTAAATATGTTATGATGTATATGTGTACGGCCATGCGAAAATGGCTCGTAATAGTGAAGTATCAACTTAAACTATTTGCGGTTTGTATATATATATATGGTGTCATGATGTGACTATGAATTGAAATGGGAATGTTGGTCACATGATCAGCCATTGGCATGGTTAAAATGATCATATGTGGACCTATGTAAGGCAAGACTAGTTGGTTCATGGAGACTACAAAATAGGTAAGACCTACCTTAAAACAGATGCTGCCAGCTGCAGTAACGTGAATGTGAAAAATCACCAAAATTTGTAGGAATGGTATTAAATAGTGAATCAGCTTTGTAAATGAACATTGATGAGTCTATTTTCATATGGAAGAAACGAAATGGTCATAGGAGTTACATGTTAAGAGATATTAAAGCTATTGTGAGACAGGGCCAGAACAGTTTCTGGGTTCCCTGTCGCAACTTTAAAATTTACTATAAATTATCCAGAAAGAATTAGGAGACATACCTTATATGTACAGATTCCATTTTGAGTCTAGTTTCATTAGAAACAAATGGCACCAGCATTAAAGCCCTGTACAGAGAGATATTCAAGTTATACCACGCGAAGGTCAGAGCAGTCGATCCCTGTAACATGGGTGACTTTAACTATTAAACTGTACCAATTGGCCCGACCAAAATTCTAGAAATAAATCCATGGATGGATATATGAGTCTAAATTCAGGAAAATTTACGAAACCAGTTTCCGAGTTTTGAAACTCGAGATATGATTTTTAAGGCGACAGTGACGCAGTTTTTCCAGCCTGACTGGAAATGTCCAATGGATGGGCAAAACAAGTGAACTTGGCTTGCTAACCCCTCGTGTCCGACACCGGCGATGGTCTCCGGTTTGGGGTGTTACAAGAAATGGTCGTAAGCGAAGGTAAGAATGAGGTAGGTCAAGATGACCCAAAGCCGATGAGTACAAAATATAAACCTCATGTGCCACACCCTTATGCGATAAGGAAAGACCGATCAAATGAACAATTTCGTAAATTCCTTAAACTTTTAAAGAAACTACATATTAACTTACTGTTTATTGAAGCCCTTTCGCAGATGCCAAACACAGTCAAGTTTTTAAAGGACCTTTTGAAAACTAAACGAAAGTTGGATGAGGCATCGCATGTGGAGTTGAATGTAATTTGCACAGTAATATTATAGAATAAGCTACCCAACAAATTGAAGGATCAAGGGAGTTTTACGATTCCTTGTTTACTTGGTAGTTTAGATGTTCATCATGCATTGGCTGACTTAGGGGCAAACATTAATGTTATGCCTTATAAAATGTTTTTACAACTAGGTCTTGGGAAACCCAAACAAACTAGGATGAGCATTCAATTGGCTGATAAAACCATTAGATTTCATAAGGGTATCATTGAAGATGTTCTTGTTAAGATCGATAAATTTATATACCCAGTAGACTTTGTTGTTCTAGACATGGAAGAGGATAGTAACGCACCTTTAATTTTAGGACGACCATTTTTAGCGACTGCTAGAACTATTATTGATGTTGGTACAGGTGAACTCACACTTCGTGTGGAAGATGAAACAATCACTCTTCAAGCTTGTAATTCGAGTAACACATCAAAAATTAAAGGTGGTTGTATAAATCATTCTACTAGTACTGATCACGTGGTGAAACCTTCTGTGTAGGAAACAATTACGAAGAACGTATATGAGCTACGTTCAAACAGCAACAACGGACCTATCTATGAAGAACAGAGGCTACAAATCGAGGAGCTAGATGAATGGTGGACACAGAAACTAAGAACACCCGATAAGCCGAAACCAAGCCAGGATGAGTTCAATACCTCACCAAATCAACTAAATGTTAGAGACAAAGTACTACTAGATGCAGCAAATCCTCGCATTACCACTTCTGAACCTAATGAAGAAATTCCTCTTACGGTACTCAGTATTTTCCCATATGGTATAGTCGAGGTAAATCATCCTAAATTCAACACATTTAAGGTAAACAATACTCATCTTAAACCTTATGTTGATAAAGTTTATAGCAGGGATGAGGAGTGTAAACTCCTCGCTTTACCTTGACCATGCAAAAGTGAGGTAAGTCGAGCTTAGACTATAAATAAGCGCTTCTCGGGAGGCAACCCAAGCATTAATAGTGTTAATTTCTTTAAAATTTTAGTTTTTAACATCTAACATACTAACCGAATCATGGAACGCAGACTTTCTAAAGACCACACGGCCATGAACACGAGCGTGATTAGGCTGTGCGAAAACAAGGTAAGATTTTTTCCCCAACACGGGATACGATAAGTTGCCACGGCCGTGCGACATGGCCGTGGGTGAAACTGCCAAAACAACATAGTCGTATGACACGCCCGTGCTTAGAGACCGTGGTTGAAATTGAGAATGTAACATGGGCATGAAACATGCCCGTGCCATCCACCCGTGGTCGACACTGTCACAATAACACGGGCGTGTGCTTGCATACACGGGAGTGGGAGAAGCGATCAAAGATTGACATAGCCGTGCAACATGGCCGTGTACACCAATGCTCCCAATTCGAAACCCACGAAACGAACGGGTTGAAATGAAGGCACACGGGCGTGCCCTACGGCCGTGTGCCCCAATTTCTCTATAAACACCTATTATCTATTTTAGTTTTATCTTTATTTTTTATATTACTTTTTATTTCCTATTAATACTATTTTATCTTAAGTTTGTACAACCTTTTTTTTCGACTATTTCACTACGAGTAAACATGCTTCATTATATTCCTAAAAAGTTCCTGATTTTATCACAGTTATAAAGAGCTCCAAAGCTCACTATTACTCAGGAACTTGAAACTCCACTAGGAAAGGTTCTCCACGACATCCATGCCCTGCTCGACCACGACCATAGCCAACTTAAGATATAATATTCTTTTGGCGCAGCATTTGTGGAACCCAACCTCTACCACCACCGGAGTATCCTCCTCCACCCTCATCATTGCTTTCGCTGTTTATTATCCATGACTCCAATTCAAGGAGTCCATGCATCATTCAGGAAGTTTCACTTCTCTTCCTATCTTATGATTATATATCTATCTTTGTCAATATATCTCTCTTTGTACATTGAGGGCAATGTACATCTTAAGTGTGGAGGGGCTCTTTCATATCATCATTAGAAATCCCTGAATTTTGTCTTATTCTCACGTGAATCACTCATATCACTATTAGAATGAATTTTGATTAATTTATGATTTTTATTGATATGTCTTGAATTAAAACATAGGTATTTATGCATTGATTGTTTAAACTTTAGGACATTAGGGAATCAAGAATGATAATTTGATTTTTGAATAATTAAAAACTTTTAGGTTGTTTCCCTAAGCTTAGGTATTATCTTGAGTTGAAATTGACAAGTTTGAACATCAAAAAGCCATAATTTTTGTGAGATCTTGAGCCTTTAGAGCATATTTTATTCCTTTTATGCTCACTTTCATTATGAGTGCGTCAGTTTTGATTTGTTATTCTAGAACTTGCTTGATTATGCATGTCAAGACCACACCATTTGATTTAATATGTCAAGATGATAAAGGCACTTAGGTTTAACCCACTCACTCTAAAAAAGCCTACCTTCATAATTAACCCCTAGTGAACCCCTTTGAGCCTAACAAGCCATTAATTGATTCACCCTCAATATTAACCCATAACCCATTATTGTTGAAATCTCCTAACTTGATCCCTATTTTTGTCGAGATTTGGTTTGAACTAATTGCTTAGTATGTTTTGCTCTTCTATGTATTTGACTTGTTCTTAAAAAATAAAATAAAAAAAATGAATGTACTTCAATACATATTAGTTGTAATGCGTCGTTTTTGAGCTTGAATGTTAATTCCATATTCTGAAAAGAAGCTCACTTGTATTCAATTGATAATTAGTTATTTTTCTAGCTAAGTGATTTTTCAATTCAATCTTGATTCTAACCTTTTCTTTCAGCTTATGACCACACCCTCTAACCAAAGCCATGTTACAACCCTCTAAAAGACCTTTTTGATTGATGTATCAGCTCAATATATAGTGGTGGAGATTTGATTTTCAAGCAAGCCTATGGTAATAACTTTTCATATTGACTAATGAGTGTTTTTATTGATGTCCTCAAACACCTTGAGTGATTTGAGTGAATCTTTAGTGAGGATGTTAAACTCTGTGATATTTTGATCAAAGGTAATCACTTAGATGAGGGGAGACACCTATGTTTTCGTGATAAAATGCTCAACTTGGAATGTTTGAAACTCTTATGTACTTTTAGTTGAATTTTCAATGTATGAGTACTTATGAATTATTTTGAGATATTATTGATAGAAAGTATAAATTGAGAAGAATTTATTTTGATTATGATTTGAGGATTTTTGCTTGAGGACAAGCAAATGCTTAACTGTGGGGGTATTTGATAAATTGTAATTTATAAATATTTTTATCCCATGCTTAGCACATTTATGGATGGTTTATTCTTAGAATTGGTGAATTCGATGCTCCTAATCCTTTAATTTCATGTTTTATACTTAGGTGAGCATAGGAGAGTAAAAAGAGCGAGAAACGGGTCGAAAAAGGAAAAAATGGACCCACGTGGGAAATTAACACGGCCTGGACTTTCTCACACGGGCAGGATTGAAGCATGACTTAGATGGGTATACTACATGCCCGTGCCTGTTCAACAGCCTTGGCTACAGGCTGGAGTAGTCGTACACCGACGTGTCACAGGGCGCGTCCTTGCCGAGCCCATGTAACACCCTGAATTTGGGCCTAGAAGTTTTGGGCCTTGAGCATGGGAGCAGTTGAAGGCAGCTTATAATATTTTGTTGTGCATGTAAATTTCGTTAATGAAGGCTTGTTTTAGTGGTTAAGTGTGCTGAGAAGTGTTAGAGAAGTCCTGGGTTCAAATCTGGACTCTAGCAAAAATTTTGGTTTAAGGTGAATCAGACCCTAGGTGTAGTAGGTAGGCCTTAAGAATATTGTTGGGGAAATTATGCCACAGAAAGCCTTGTGGTCTAGTGGCGAAGCAGCGCCACATAAGAGGCAGGAAGGTGGCGTCATAGAGTTGGCAAGGAGGTCCAGGGTTTGAAACTCATGGCAATCAAAGAGCATTTATTTTGCTATGTTGGGACGGCAAGAGTTGGTGTTGGTTTTAAACTCTGGCGATGGAGGGATCCCACATCGGGAAGCTAACATAAGAGTGGATGCAAGCTGGCTTTAAATAGAGAGAACCATGAGGAGAGTAAAGGTACCTTTCTTGGCTGATCCCTTTCGCTTTATGGCGTGCTCGTTCGGGTTGGGCGTCGGCTAAGAGTACTCAGAGCGCGGATTAACTCCAGTCTCCTATCAGGTGTGTATTTCTCACTACTCTAGCTGTAGGATGGCTACTTCAGGTCGCGATGGGCCGAAAGGGGCAATGTGGGCCCAATGGGCCTACAGGCCCAATTGGATAAGTTGTTTGATTGTGTAGTAAATATTGGACTAGGCTAGGTGAATCTCATATCTATGGCTAGATTTGGGCTAAAAGGGCCATACGAGCGTGTGGGCCCATTTGGGCCGAGAATGGGCTTTAGGCCCATTCGTATTGTTATCCCTGTTTAGAATACTTTAGTTACCAAATTACCAAAATACCCTCGATTAGCAAAATTACCAAAATACCCTCTATTAGAAAAATTACCAAAATACCTTCGATTAGAAAAATTACCAAAATACCTCTGGTTTGTAAATTACCAAAATACCCCTAATTTTTAAAATTTTCGAAATACCCCTATAAGGTAGAATTACCGAAATACCCTTGTAGGGTAGAATTACTAAAATACCCCTATAAGGTAGAATTACCGAAATACCCCTATAGGGTAGAATTACTGAAATACCCTTGTAAGGTAGAATTACCGAAATACCCCTGTAGGGTAGAATTACCAAAATACCCTTGTAAGGTAGAATTATCGAAATACCCCTGTAGGGTAGAATTACTGAAATACCCCTGTAGGGTAGAATTACCGAAATACCCTTGTAGGGTAGAAATACTGAAATACCCCTGTAGGGTAGAATTACCGAGATACCCTCATGGGGTAAAATTATCATTTTGCCCCCCGTGCGTAAATGACTAACTTGTGTGATGATTGGGTTAGTTGATGTGGATTTATGTTAGTTATCATTAATTCGTAAGTGTAATGTGTTAGTGATCGATTGTAGGATTATCGCGTGGGAGATATCGTCATCAATCGTCATCAACCAGGTGTGTAAATGAGACCCTCCCTCAGACTGAATCGGTAAAAGCTGAAATATCAAAAGGTTGGTATTTTGTGAACTCGCGAGCGTGCGAGCGCTTGTGAGACAGTTGTTAATGAATATGGTGCATTTGGATGATTAGAGTGCAGAGTGTGCATTTTCATGCACAACGGTGTTTTTGGGCTTAATGGGCCAAAAACGGGCCAATGGGCCAACGGGCCCACTTTGGTAAAAAGACAAGGTAAGTACTTATGATTACTTGGTAAATGTTAGAATGAGTATGAAACCTTAGCAATAGGTAATAATTACTGAAATACCCTTATGCATGCAAAATTACGATTTTACCTCTAGGGTTATATTTTTTCTGAAAAGCATGATGTTTTGTTTCTGTATACGTATGCCATGACATATTATTTCTGTTGCATGGGCCATGGGTTTATATTGATGGAGGAAGCGTTGTGGCAGCCTCGCTGCAATCTGGTAGCCTCGCCACATATATCTGTTTCGGTGACTTTGTCACAATATCCGCGACCTCATTTGCAATCTGGTGGCCATCGCATATATATATATATATATATTCTTACGGTGGCCTAGCCACAATATTCAGATCTGGTGACTTCGTCTCAATATCCGCGACCTCATTGCAATTTCCGTGGTGTGTAGCAATTGGGTGGGTCGAGTAGTCTCCCCACATGGTGTAAGGCTGATGCGGGGTGTTATGGATGCCTCTGGTTGGGATTTCTGCGATTCGATATATTTGTTACAGATCTGCTATGGTCCTATGGGTTTCATTCTGATTTCTGTACTGGGCCAAGGCCCAGATAAGTCTGATTCTGATGTTTGATCTGTTTTGGGCTATGGTTGGGTTATGTTACACACTGAGTTTTCGTAAACTAACCCCGTTTATTAACCTTTCAGGTAATTTCCAGCCTTAGATGGATTGGAGCTGCGAGGGGCTTGGAGGAAGCCACACACACTATTTATGTTACAGTTTTGATTATTACTTTTAAATGTTTTTATGTGGGTTGTAGTAAAGCCGTTGTAATTTTCTAGATTTCAAATTTGGAATTTTCTTTGTTGTTTTTATAAATTGCTAGTATTAGAACACGGTTTTCCAAAGCAACTACTGTTGTTCAAAACATCACGTATCCGCAATTGTTTTTAAATTTAGCTTCCGCAACTACCAAGATTTTTACAAAGTTGTGAAGAATGTTATTCAGCTGAGGTTTTCTAACAAGGTTTAAAAAGGGTATAAGTTTTTAATTATTAAGAAGGGTTTTTAATGAAAACATGGTTTTCAAAAAACACTTCAATGTGACACGCCAGAGTTGAGCCAAACTTCTAGGCCGAGTTTGGGGTATTACAGCCCAAGTATAACCCTATTCGAAAAAGGCCAATTTGGGGGGCTCTTAGGCATTCGAAAGCTTATTTAAACACCTGATGAGGCACTTAGAAGGGGGACGCAGAGTAGGAAACAAGGAATTACTCAAGGAAAGCCGATTGATCCATCTCAAAAGCCAGATTCATCATCAAGGTTGAAGATCTCCCTTCAAGTTCCTTCAGGAGTTTTGGGTTTTCTTATGTTTTCTTATCTTTATGCTTTTGAGATGTTTTCTTCCATAAGTATGAACTAAACCCCCTAAATACCTAAGAGGAATGAAACCTAAGACGGATCTTGTTATTATTATCTGAATTGTATGATAAATAATTGACTTGTTCTTAATTATGTGTTCGTAATTCTTGTTTTGATATTCTAGGATATTGATTCAAGTTAAGCTCTTATTCAGAGGAGGAATAGACCCTATCTAAGAGTGAATTTGTCATAATTAAGAGGAGTTGATTGCACTCCTAGAGATAAGGTGATAAGATTTTGCCGGATTAGGGTGAAACCTAATAAGGGAATCCATAGAACGAGTTAATGCAATTTTAGGATGTTAATTAGAAAGAGATTTCAATTATTCAACCTAGAGTTAGACGTTATTAGTCTCGAGAGAGATAATAATATAACTTAGGCATTTCTACAGATTAAGTCAAATGAATAAATCGTCCGATTCAGAGTCAAATAACAAGTGAAGTCTAGGTGGATTTTTCCTTAGGTATTATCTTAATCAATCGAATTTTCACAAAAGTATTTTCCCAAATTTTCTTTTTGTGCATTCTTAGTTAATAATTAGTTTAGGTAACCAAACCTCTTAATTTTTAGGCTAGATAATAATAAGGAAGTAAATACTAGTACTCGTAGTTCATTTAGGTTCGACAATCCGATCTTGTTGAACTATACTACTATTCGATTGGTACACTTGCCATAATCGTGATAATAAGTTAGTCTCAAGAATGATCCTTTCATAAATCTTGAAAACCTGTCACGAATATCACGTATCAAGAGGCAAACTTATGGTTGATGTACTTGCTTCAAAAAAGCGGAACACATAGGGTGCGACCTTGTCTTCAAGCCCCACTCTAGTCGCAAGGCACCCGTGTCTCCAATTATTCTCAGGTCCACATGAGGAACAATATCAACTCCTAAATGAGTGACCCTTGGGTTTGGGTTGTTGCATCGACTGAGAGGCACTACAAGCACATAGTTGACAGAGTTCAGACCCTAATCAACACAATTTCATGGGATTGGGTTTTCTCCCTTGAGGGGCCTACTTTTTTAGAACTCACGCAGGAGTTTTGTTTGACATTCTTCCTATAGCATGCTATGTCATGGTGGGATGGGCCGCATACTGTATCTTTCAGACTTGGGGGTATGACGCATAATTTGAGCGTCCCGGGCTTTAGACCTTGGACTTTATTCCGAGGAGTTCATGAGTACCCTTGATTTGTCCACATTATCCCAACACATCCATTTTTCTACTCCACTCTGTTGGTAAAAGATCAGCATGATAGTGGCACAGTACAAACCCAGTCAGTCAAAGGCGACTTGTCTACCTTCGGCACATCGCTACATTCATACCATTTTGGCGCACACACTAATTGGGCAAAGGAAGAGTATAGGGGTGATTGGAACATATGACGCTTACTTCCTTTGGAGTATGGTGAGGTGACACCCCATCGATGTTGCCTATTTTGTGGCCCTCTCTTATCACCACCTGTCCGACCAAAGTAGGAAAGGTCTTATCTATTTGGGCTCTTACGTAACTCGACTAGCAAGACATTTTGGACTGCTTGATACTTCAAAGCAGACATCCTCATTCACACTGTCTGGAGAGATGGTCCCACAAAGATTATCCATTGTGAGTCATATGAGGATAATTGAACACTTACATGGAGCAAGCCCTTGATACACACGATCTCATTCGGATCCTCAGGATAAGCATGAGGACCTAGCTTGCTCCCCTCCTCCTTTGAGTCAGGATAAGCCTTTCCTCTTCCGAGTCATCCTATTGTTGCGTATTTAGCTCCACTCAACAATATTTTTGAGCGATTTGACCTCTTTAGCAGTGACACTTTGATTAGATTGACCTTTTCGAGCGACGACAGTTAGAGTGGATCGATCACATTGAGGTGTATCGGTAGCAGATATGCCATCATTTACATATCTCTCGTCCTGGTCATGTGGCTCGTGATCCCCACACCTCACATTATGCCAATCACTGGCTTGATTTAGTTTATTGTTTGTTTTTTTTACCGTATTTTTATTTTTATTGTTAGTTGTTTTTATTTTATTTGTGAGACTTCTTTGTTTTATTATATTTTTATTTTGCACTTTAGTTTTATTTTTTTTTTATTGTTTTTTCTAGTTTGTTATCTCTTTATCTTATTTTTTTTTATTTTCATATTAGTTTGCCCAGGAAAATGTACTTCATTTAGAATTGCCCAGAATTCTAATTTTCCTTATTCTGAAAAAATTAATCCAAATTCAGGGTAGTTTCAATTCTCTCCCACCCTTATGATATTTTCTGTTTATATCTATTTGTACATTGAGGACAACGTACATCTTAAGTGTGGAGAGGTTTTTTATACGCTTATACTATAAAATGCCTAAATTGTTTGTTTTTAAGTAATTTTCTCACAGCTTCCATTGAAGTAATTTATGCTAATTTGGACCTTTTATTGATTCTGTTTTGGGATTTATTTGTGGATGTTTTTGTATTGTTTCATTTATACTTTAAGACACGAAAGAGTCAAGCATGATAAGTTTTTTTTTTAGAAATTATTATTTTAGGTTGTCTCCCTGAGTTGAAGTATTATCTTGAAATTTTAAATTTTCAAGTTTAACATCAAAACCATAACTTTTTTGTAAGCTTTTGAGCCTATAGAGCATATATATTTTTGGGCTCATTTTATTTTTGGTTGTGAGTATGTCGACTTGATTTGTTATTCTAAAACTTGCTTCAGTTATACATGTCAAGACCACATTATTGATTTGATATACTAAGATGATAAAGGCACTTAGGATTTAACCCATTAACCTTTAATCAACTTACCTGTTGTATTATCCCTTAGTAAACCCCACTAGTCCTAACACATTTTTTTCTTTCTCTATAACTCGTCAATGTTAACCCTTAACTAATATATTTGTTGTAAAATTATTCCTTTTTATTGACTCCTTTTTTGTCGAGATTTGATTTGGTTAGTTGCCTAACTATGTTTCATCATTTGTATTGTTGAATTTCTTTTGCAAAAAAAAAAAAGACAGTGATAAAAATATATAAAAAATAAAATTGAAAAAAATTTAATTGAGCTTGAATCATTCGTTTCATATTATATTGAAAAGCTCGTTTTCATTTTTTATTTCTTGTTGATGTAAATTCCTTTAATTCAACAACTGAGTTTTTCTAGTTTGGTAACTTATCAACTCGAGTCTCGATTATAACCAACTTTTCTAACATTTTCCATACCCTTAACCTAAGCCCCATTACAACTTTGTAAAGCACTCTTGATTGGTGTGTCATCTTATTCTATAGTGGTGGAGATTTGATTTTCAAGGAAGCCTATGGTAATGACATTTTTTGTTTGACTATTAAGTGCACATTACTTGAACCTTAAAAACTTTGAGTGCTTTGAGTAAATCTCTAGTAAGGATGTTATTTCTTATTGAGTTTGAATTTCAGGTAATAATTGAGATATGAGAGATGCCTAATATATTTTTTAGGTTTAAAATTCTCTGCTTGGATTACTTTTGCTTTTTAGTGTCATTTAGTACAAATTTCAAATTGAGAAATTATCCTAAGACATGATCGGTGGAAATAACAAATTGAGAAAAGTTAACTAGAATATGGGTTGAGGATTTTTCTTGAGGACAAGCAAATGCTTAAGTATGGGGATATTTGATAGGTGTTAAAAGTAACATGTTTTAGCCTCATTCTTAATGCGTTTTTTGGTTATTATTCCATGTAAATGGTGAATTTTATGCTCCTAATCCTTTAATATCATGTTTTTATACTTAGGAGTGCATTTGGGAACAAAAGGAGCAAAAAATGTGTGAAAACTAGAAAATTGGAGTGAGGTATAGGGGCCACATGGGATAACCTGTAACACCCCTAACCTGTATTCGCCGCCGGAGAGGGGTTACGAGGTATTACCAAACGAAACACAACTTTCAAACATTTATGGATACAACTAGGATTTAATCGTTCTAACTTACCATATTTGAACATATTCTAAACCAAACCAAATATTTTGAAGTTACACATAAATTAATTAACATTCAAATGACTGGATATAAACATATGAATTAAAACATCTCATAATTCATTACATAAGACTGAACACACATGCCACCTTATTACAAATTTATCTAAACCAACTTACTTATAATAATAGAATCTAAGTTACTATTCATATGGTCATTTTTCTAAACTTTAGTCAAACATATATAACATGCTAACCACGTATGTCTTATTTAATGTCAACTTCCAATACACTCAAACACTATACTAGCATGAAACATATCATGAACCAATTCGAATAATCAAACATATTATTTTACTAATCACAACATCACATCATTTATCTATGTATAGGTACAATACATAAGAGCTATTCATCCAATAATTTTTAGCAAACCAACAGCAAGTTTTAACATGCTATTATCACTTATCAAGTAAATTAACAAAAGTCATACTCAATACTAATTTAATATTTACATATTAGGCTAAATATATTTATATAAATCCCTACAGCCAAAGCAATCTCATTTTATCATCAAATAAATAACACTTCAATTATTTAACATCCATCGAAAGTTAATTCGCCTAGTTTGCCAAATCTAAACATAGTCATTTTAGAAACTATTCATTATGCTTAACATTTCATTTATAAACAATGAACAAAGGTAATAATCTTATACCTTTATCTATTCTATTCCACAACCGAATATCCACACTTCAACTCATATTCATTTACATATACATAACATAGCTTATAAAGACATAAATATTATGGCAAATATACATCCATCAACTAAATAATCACTCAAGCCTATTCATATAGCCAAGCACACCATGCACATATACCATGAATGTACCAACCCAAACCCAGCCTAGACATTATGGCCGAATTTGGCGTGTCACAATGAAGTATTTTTCGAAAATTGATCTTTTCGGTAAAAATCCGTTACTGAATCTAAATCCTTTTATTATTATTTAACAAAAGTTCTCATCAAAACATTTACCAATTTGTTTGCCTTTGGTATATTACTTCAATTTAAACAGTGGAAGCATTTTGAAAACTTTGTTGTGAAAGCTCGTGTTCGTCTAGAAAACTGTGACTATTTTGAAAACTTGTGTCTTCCTAGACTGGCAATTTAATATGAGAAATCAACATCCCAATTAAAACTTAAAACCCACAACCGGCCTTATTAAATAAATTAAAACCCAAAATGAAATCTAATAGAAAATAAAAGAAACAGAAGTAGTAGTGTGGCCATCTCCGAGTCCCTAGCAGCACCGATCCACCTAAGGATTACCTGAATAGTTAAAACAAATGGGTGAGTTTACGAAAAACTCAGTGTGTAATCCCAATAATAAACAAACAGTGAATAACATAGTTTGGGCCCAAGACTTATTCAATATCGATGACAGATCAAGCGTAAGCCCTATTCAAGATCGAGATAGTTTGGGCCCTAGCCCTATCTGATGAGAGTGTAGGCCTAAGCCCAATGCAGTTACAATACAGTATAGTGTAATGCAATTATGCATCCCACCCAAATCCAACCAGCACACCACCCGTACCAACCAACACACCATGTGAGGATATAAATCGACCCACTCAGCCAGCACACCAATATCGCAGCAAAGCTACTAGTAATAATAATGCAGCATAACTGCCAGAAACAGTAAATGTGGCAAAGCCATTAGTATCTGTAATTGTGGCATAGCCACCAGTAACAGTGATTGTGACATAGTCACCAGTACAGTACTTCCTCCATATCAAGATCCCAACCCTATGTAGTATGTCATGTCATAAATATTACATGTATACAAAGTCATACTCAGTATAATCATATACATAAAACATAAGCACATCAGTCATACGGAACATAAGGGCATAATCTTCATTTTACAATACAGGGTATTATGATCATTTTACCCTATAGGAGTACTACGGTCATTTTACCCTATACGGGTATTATAGTCATTTTACAAACTGGGGTCTTAACGACCCAATAGAAGGTCCACCGTCACCTCGAGCGACTTAAGTAACCTAAACAGACCTAACAGTGTAAATGGGCCTAAGGCCCTTACTCGGCCCAAGTGGGCCTATACACTCGTGTGGCCCATTTAGCCCAAATTTAGATACGGCTATGTGCACACCATAGTCTGGTTCAATAATAGTCACTTACCATAGATTTTATCTATGTGGGCCCATGAGCCTATTGGGCCCACAATGCCCATTTCGACCCATCGAGGCCCAAAACAACCTAAGTCATGTATGCGACATGACAAGTCCAACTGCTTCCCGCTTTATAGCGAAATTTACCCAATCGAGCCCACGGGCCCATTGGGCCCATACTGCCCATTTAACCTAGAACTATTCACGGCGGTACGAACGACGTAGCCTAGTCCAAAACTTACCACATAACATACATTTTATCTGTGTGAGCCCACAAACCTATTGGGCCCACACGGCCTAGTTCCGTCCAATGTGGCCCAGAACGGCCTATGCCATGCACGTGACATGACAAGCCCAACTATATTCCACCTAGCAGCTGATTTGACACAAGCGAGCCCATGGGCCCATTGGGAATATTTGGCCCATTTTGTGGCCCAAGTGGCCCACTATGGCCTAAGCCCACGAATTCGTTCATGGTGGCGTTTGTGACAGCCTTAAAACGACCCTAGTCGGAAAGCGGTTTTGGGACCGCTAAACCGAGTCACCAAATTGTTTGAACATGGTATTTATTGTCTAAACTGTGTAAATATGGATGTGTGAAGTTTCAAACTTCGATTTAGTCGATTGCATGTGAATTCAGTTAGTAGGACTTATATGAGAAAATTTAGAAATGTGCTAGGCAAATGTAAAGTGGCCTATTAGTGCATGTAATCAAAGGGGTGGACTTGCATGTCAAATTCCCCTTTTTATTAGCTAATGGCCGGCCATGACAAGAGTGATGGGCAAGGGAAACATGTTTCCAACATGTTAGGCTAGTGATGTATGTAGGAAACAATAAAATAGAAAGCTAGTAGTAAAGAAATGAAAAAAAAAAAAAGAGAATGGTGAATGTTTCCCCCCATTGTCGTGAGTTGAGGAAGAAGAAAGAAAAAAATTTGTTGTTCATCCTTTCTCATTTTTTTTGTTACAATTGCCATGACTTGAGAAGAAGAAGGAGTGTTCATGTTTTCTTTCTTTTGCAATTGTCATAACTAGAGGAAGAAGAGGAAGCAAGATTCGGCCAAGGTGGTCCTTTAGATCAAGGTATGTTCAATGATATTTTTGGAAGTTTACACAACCTTTGGGTGATGATGTCTAAATTCTATCTATCCCATGGTTGGATTTGGGGTTGTCGGAGAGTTAGGCTTTGACTAAGAAGCTTAAAAAAATTTTAGTTGATACCTTGATGCTATTAACATGTTAGTTATATGTATGTGTTAAATTGCTTGTTATGTTAGCATGGAAGTTGAAGTTGTGATGTCATTTTGTTGGAGGTGCCGAATTTGAGACTAAGAAGAGAATGAGTATTCGGCTAACATAGTTGAAAGGGGATGTTGCCGATTTTTAGATTTAGATTGTTGGAGTGGCTATAATGGGAATTAAGATGTTGAACTTAAGGAATGTAGTCACATGTGGATTTATGTGATATTACAAATAGAGGTGAAGCTATGCTAGATTGGGAAAAAGTCGATCAAGTGTGCATGAGAAGAATTTAGGCGTTTAGATGATGTTATAGATGACATTGTACATATATATATATATATATATATATATATATATTCGGCCATTAAAGTGAGTATGTAGGTGATGTTGAATCAAATTTTTGGTGCATATTCGGTTATGTGTATAATCGACTAAATGGGTAATTAGTAAGAGTGGTTGCCGAATATATAAACATACATATGCATGTGTAATTGAATTTTAAATGTTTAGCAAGATGATTAAACTAGATGATTTATTGATCAAGCTCAAGGAGTTAAAGGAGGAGAATCAAGCAAGGGAAAGACGAAGGTCATCGAGTAGCCGACTTGGAACTATTTTACCCAACACAAGGTAAGTCATTAAGCATATATTTGGTATTGATTTAAATGATCATAATATATATGCAATTGTGTTTAATGAGTTGATGTGTAAATGGAAATGTATGTGTATGGAATGATGACATTGTTGAATGTATAAAGTTAGTAAAATGCGTAAAGTGTTTGGTCTCGGCACTAAGTGTGCGGGTATAAATGGACACGGTGACAAGATTGGCACTAAGTGTGCGGGTTTAAAATTTGTACAGCACTAAGTGTGCGAATTTGATTATATAGCACTAAGTGTGCGAGCTGATTATATAGCACTAAGTGTGCGGACTCACTATATGCTTTTGCATCACTATTGGCACTGAGTGTGCGACATTATCGAGTTGATCACGGACAGCGGATCGGGTAAGTACCTTGAGCTCATGGCGAATAGGCACTATGTTCATGCTCGGGGTTGGGCTTGGTAAGCTTTAAAACTATGTGATGATGGAAATTGTATGATTGTGGTGAAAATGAGTTGAAGTATAAAAATGCCTTAAATATCCTATTGATTAGTATATGAAATGTGAATGTATGAGATTGAACCGAAAGGTCTAAGGAACTATGGTATAGTTCAGTATGGATGAAACACTTAGCCTCGTTTCATTGATTCACTTTGAGATGAATTTTGCTTATGGATAATTATGAAGTGCTTATGACTTACTGAGTTATAAACTCACTCGGTGTTTTCTTGTCACCCATTTTAGGTCTCTTGGACTCGTCTCCTTTTGGGTGCTCGGAACCGTCAACGAAGTCATCACACCGGTGAGCAATCTTTGGTATTGTCTTCTTAGTCGATCTAGGAGAACATTTGGCATGTATAGGCTATTTTGTTTTGTTGAATTTTGGGTTGTAAACTTTAAGCCATGTGAAAATGGCCTATGTGGTCGGTTGAGTGGGATGCTAAAACCTATAGCCACGAGTCTTAGAAACCTTAATTTTGATAAGGTGGCCATAATTTGTGTCTTGTATGATGGATGATTAGTAAGGTCAAGGAAAGATTCATGAAATTGGCATAGTCTACTGCAGTAACTGTTGTGGACAGCAGCAGTGATGTGAGATCAAAAAATCACTAAAATAGTAGAAGTGGAATTAAATGCTAAAAAAAAATTATGTAATCTAAGCTTGATGGGTCTGTTTTCATATGGACAAAACGAAATGACCATATGAGCTGTAATTTAAGAGATATTCAAGATTTCGTGAGACAGGGCCAGAACGGTTTCTGGACCCTCTGTTTCGAATTTGAAAATTTACCATAAATTATCCAGAAACAATTAGAAGTCATGCCTTACATTTATAGATTCCCCTTTGAGTCTAGTTTCATTAGAAACAAACGGCATGAGCATTGAAGCTCTGTACGAGAAGATATCCAGGTCGTAATGCGCAAAGGGCAGTGTAGTCGAACCCTGAAACAGGGGTGACTTTAACTAATAAACTGTACCAATTGGCCCAACCAAAAATTCTAGAAATAAATCCGCGGATGGATATATGAGTTTAAATTTGGGGAAAATTTACGGAACGGGTTTTTGAGTTCTGGAACTCGAGATATGATTTTTAAGGTGACAGTGATGCAGTTTGCCAGCTTGTCTGGAAGTGTTAAAAATAGTCTGGGTGACACATGAGAGTTGGTCTGAGAACCCCTCGTGTCCGACTCCGTGACGGTATCGAGGAACGGGTGTTACAATTTTATTGGTATCGAGCTATGGTTTAGTCGGTTCTAGGACTACCATAGCGTGTGAGTCTAGCTATACATGCCAAAATGTTAGTGCTTAATAATGTGATGACTTGACGGTTGAAATTTTTGTTTTGATTAGCAAATGGAACCCGGTAGAGACCCTTGGCGATGACGTTGAAAGTGTAGCGGCTGCTCTGCGTAAGGGACACCGCCTGTTGAGCCTCGGTCATCCGCGAATAATCAAGATGAAGGCGAAACAAGCCTTCTTCACCATGATGAATGAGTAGGTCGCATAATATGCCCGAACCAATCCGGCTGTCCAACCATTCCCGAATTTAAATACTCCACCCCAAGAGCCCGCAATGCCTTGATTCTTGATCTGTGAAGTGAGTAAACCACCAGAGACTTGATTAGGAAGCGGGGCCGAGGAGTTCAAGGCCATAGTTCTTGATGATGCCGAAAGGGCCGAGTTCGCTTGATAACACCATTCGAGTGTTTGATGAACTGTCATGCACACCCGATGAATGTCTTAAGTGTGCTATATCCTTGTTGCGAGACTCAACCTACTATTGGTGGAGGACCTTAATTTCCTTAGTCCCAAAGGAACAAGTTACTTGGGATTTCTTTCAAACGGAGTTTCGGAAGAAATATATAAGTCAATGGTTCATCGATCAGAAGCGTAAGGAATTCTTCGAGCTCAAGCAAGGCCGTATGACAGTATCTGAATACGAACATGAGTTTGTAAGACTTAGTCAGTATGCTCGGGAGTGTGTGGCGGATGAGGTTGCTATGTGCAAAAGATTTGAAGAAGGATTGAATGAAGATTTAAAGCTACTAGTGGGTATTTTGGAGATAAAGGAGTTCGTAACACTAGTCGAACGAGCCTACAAGGCGGAAGAACTTGGAAAGGAGAAGAAGAAGGCTGAATTTGAAGCAAGAGATTATCGTAAAAGATCGACGAGTAAAGCTCCGTTCTCGGCTGTAAAGAAGTTCAGGGAGGACACTAGTAAGTCGAGGGCGACTGCGGGAATTTTCATCGAGCAGACCATTGACGGACTCCGAGCTACTTCGTAGCTAGTGTGGGCAATAATCGTCAAGAGAAACCAGAATGCCCCCAATGTGGAAGATGACACCTAGGTGAATGTTGGGGTAAGTCTGTTAACAGGGCCTGTTATGGATGCGGTTCGAAAGACCACTTCATTAGAGATTGCACGGAGCTAGATGAGAAGAATAAGATGCAAGGTGCAAGACCTAGTGGAACAACGGCTAGAGGTAGGCCCCCGAGGATTTCTGGAAGTAGGGGTGGTAATCAGAGAGGAGCCTCTGACACGGTTGTTCGATCCGAGACTCGTGCTCCTGCTAGAGCATATGCCATCCGCGCACGAGAGGAGGCATCCTCCCCTGACGTTATCACTGGTACTTTTACTCTCTTTGATACTAGTGTGATTGCATTGATTGACCACGGCTCTACTCATTCATATGTATGTGAAACCTTAGCATTCAAGAAGACTCTACCGTTGAGTCTCTTGAGTTGGTAATCAGTGTCAAACCCTCCGGGTCAATACGTACTCGTTGATAAAGTGTGCAAGAGATGCCCCCTAATAATTCGAGAATCCTGTTTTCTGGCCGATCTGATGCTTCTACCATTTGATGAATTCGATGTTATTCTTGGTATGGATTGGCTGACCGCACATGAAGCAGTGGTGAACTGCAAAAGGAAAACCATTGATTTGAGGAGTGCAAATAATGAGGTGGTCCGAGTCGAGTCTACTGATTTAAAAGGAGCGCCTGCGATAATATCTTCTATGACCGCTCGGAGATATGTGAAAAAGGGGTGTGAAACATACCTTGCGTATGTGTTTGAGAGTAAAGAGACGGAAAGGAAACTCGAATCGGTACCAATGGTTTGTGAGTATTCAGATGTTTTTCCTGAGGAGTTACCGGGATTGCCACCGGTTCGAGAAGTGGAATTCGGCATCGAAGTTGTACCGGGTACTATGCCGATCTTAATAGCCCCGTATCGTATGGCATTAACAGAATTAAAGGAATTGAAGGTTCAATTACAAGAATTGACGGATAGAGGTTTCGCTCGACCGAGTTTTTCTCCATGGGGCGCACCAGTGTTGTTTGTGAAGAAGAAGGGTGGAACCATGAGATTGTGCATAGACTATCGTCAGTTGAATAAAGTGACGATAAAGAATAAATATCCGTTGCCACGAATTGACGATTTGTTTGATCAATTAAAGGGAGCCTCAGTGTTTTCAAAGATAGATTTGAGATCGAGTTACTATCAGTTGAGGGTTCAAGAATCGGACATACCCAAAACTACTTTTAGAACGAGGTACGGTCACTACGAATTCTTAGTGATGTCGTTTGGGCTCACTAATGCCCCTACGGTATTTATGGATTTAATGAATAAAATTTTTAGGCCATACTTGGATCGGTTCGTAGTTGTATTTATCGATGACATTTTGGTCTATTCGAGAGATGGCCGAACATCTTGAACACCGAGGCTAGTGTTGCAAATTTTACGAGATAAGCGATTATCATAAAGTTCAATAAATGTGAATTTTGGTTGAGAGAGGTTAGCTTTTGGGGCACGTGGTGTCGCATCGGTGTCGAGGTGGACCCGAACAAAATTTCAGCCATAGTCGATTGGAAACCTCAAGGAATGTTACCGGGTTAGGAGCTTTTGGGGCTTGCCGGATACTATCGACGATTTGTCAAAGGTTTTTCGATGATAGCTGCACCGATGATGAAACTACTCCAAAAGATGTTAAGTTCGAGTGGTCGAACGCATTGTCAAGAAAGTTTCGATCGACTAAAAACCTGTTTAACCGAGGCCCGGTGCTAGTACAGTGAGTCCCAGTAAAGAGTTTGTCATTTACATGGCGTATCCTTGCTCGGGTTAGGTTGTGTGTTGATGCAAGAAGGTCGAGTTGTGGCTTACGCGTCGAGACAACTAAAGCCGCATGAGAGAAACTATCCGACCCATGACCTTGAACTAGCAGCCATAGTGTTCGCCTTGAAAATATGGCGGCATTACTTGTTTGGAGAAAGGTGTCATATTTATTCGGACCACAAGAGTCTTAAATATTTGATGACTCAAAGAGATTTAAATCTGCGACAAAGACGTTGGCTTGAGTTGTTGAAAGACTATGAACTCATCATTGATTATCACCCGGGAAAGGCCAACGTGGTGGCCGATGCTTTAAGTCGCAAAGCACTGTTTGCTTTGAGAGCGATGGATGCTCACCTATCCGTTTCACCCGATGAGGTGCTAGTAGTCGAATTAGAGGCCAAACCGTTATTGATTCATCAAATACTTGAATCTCAAAAGGTCGACGCTGAATTGGTCACTAAACGAGTCGAATGTGTTTCGAATGAGGAATCGGAATTTCAGATTGACGACAATGATTGCTTGACGTTCAAGGGTCGAATATGTATTCCAAGGGATTTGGGACTTGTTTCGAAGATTCTGGACGAGGCTCACAGTAGTCGAATGTCGATCCACCCGGTAGTACTAAAATGTACAATGACCAAACGCCAATTTTGGTGGCCCGTATGAAACGAGACATTTCGAATTTGTTTCAAGGTGTCGATATGTCAACAAGTGAAAGCGAACATCAAGTGCCATCGGGATTACTTCAGCCAATCATGATACCTGAATGGAAATGGGATCGAGTAACGATGGATTTTGTATCTGGGTTGCCAGTGTCGACAAGTAAGAAAGATGCGGTTTGGGTTGTTGTGGATAGATTGACTAAGTCGGCTCACTTTATCCCGTCACGCATCGAATTTTTCACTTGATAAATTGGCGAATTATACGTCTCCCAAATTGTTCGATTGCATGGGTACCTACTTCTATCGTGTCGGATAGAGACCCAAGATTTACATCGCGATTCGGAAGAAATTGCAAGAGGCTTTGGGTACCAAGCTGCATTTTAGCATCTTTTCATCCCCAAACCGATGGTCAATCCGAACGGATAATTCAAATACTCGAGGATATGTTGAGATGTTGCATCCTTGAGTTTAGTGGTTCATGGGAACGGTATTTACCTTTGATTGAATTCGCACAACAATAGTTTTCAATCAAGTATTAAGATGGCGCCTTACGAGGCTTTATACGATCGTAAATGCCGTACCCCATTATTCGGGTGAACTTAGTGAAGGTAAAATCTTGGGG
Source organism: Gossypium arboreum (assembly GCF_025698485.1). Lineage (NCBI taxonomy): Eukaryota > Viridiplantae > Streptophyta > Magnoliopsida > Malvales > Malvaceae > Gossypium > Gossypium arboreum. Next base: position 61,519,880 of record NC_069079.1, read on the forward strand.
TTGATTTGGTTAAGGATGCCGAGCAAAAAGTTCGAGTAATCCGTGAAAGTTTGAAAGCTGCTTCGGATCGCCAAAAGTCGTATGCGGATTTGAAAAGAAAAGACATTGAATATCAGGTTGGAGACAAAGTATTTCTCAAAGTCTCACCCTGGAAGAAGGTGCTTAGATTTGGCCGTAAGGGCAAATTGAGTCCTAGGTTCATCAGTCCGTATGAAGTGTCCGAACGAGTTGGGCCAGTAGCGTACCGATTAATTTTACCCCCTGAGCTTGAAAAGATTCACAATGTTTTCCATGTCTCGATGCTTCGACGGTATAGGTCCAACCCGTCGCACGTAATCACTCCATCAGAAGTTGAAATTCAAGCCAATATGAGCTATGAAGAAGAACCGATTCGTATCCTAGCACGTGAAGTGAAAGAGTTGCGAAACAAAAGGGTTCCGCTAGTGAAAGTGTTATGGCTCAAACACGGGATAGAAGAAGCTACTTGGGAACCCGAGAACTCTATGAAAGAGCGATACCCAAACCTATTTACCGATAAGATTTTCGGGGACGAAAATTTCTAAAGAGGGGGAGAGTTGTGACAGCCTTAAAACTACCCTAGTCGGAAAGCGGTTTCGGGACCGCTAAACCGAGTCACCAAATTGTTTGAACATGGTATTTATTGTCTAAACTGTGTAAATATGGATGTTTGAAGTTTCAAACTTCGATTTAGTCGATTGCATGTGAATTCAGTTAGTAGGACTTATATGAGAAAATTTAGAAATGTGCTAGGCAAATGTAAAGTGGCCTATTAGTGCATGTAATCAAAGGGGTGGACTTGCATGTCAAATTCCCCTTTTTATTAGCTAATGGCCGGCCATGACAAGAGTGATGGGCAAGGGAAACATGTTTCCAACATGTTAGGCTAGTGATGTATGTAGGAAACAATAAAATAGAAAGCTAGTAGTAAAGAAATGAAAAAAAAAAAAGAGAATGGTGAATGTTTCCCCCCATTGCCGTGAGTTGAGGAAGAAGAAAGAAAAAAATTTGTTGTTCATCCTTTCTCATTTTTTTTGTTACAATTGCCATGACTTGAGAAGAAGAAGGAGTGTTCATGTTTTCTTTCTTTTGCAATTGTCATAACTAGAGGAAGAAGAGGAAGCAAGATTCGGCCAAGGTGGTCCTTTAGATCAAGGTATGTTCAATGATATTTTTGGAAGTTTACACAACCTTTGGGTGATGATGTCTAAATTCTATCTATCCCATGGTTGGATTTGGGGTTGTCGGAGAGTTAGGCTTTGACTAAGAAGCTTAAAAAAATTTTAGTTGATACCTTGATGCTATTAACATGTTAGTTATATGTATGTGTTAAATTGCTTGTTATGTTAGCATGGAAGTTGAAGTTGTTATGTCATTTTGTTGGAGGTGCCGAATTTGAGACTAAAAAGAGAATGAGTATTCGGCTAACATAGTTGAAAGGGGATGTTGCCGATTTTTAGATTTAGATTGTGGGAGTGGCTATAATGGGCATTAAGATGTTGAACTTAAGAAATGTAGTCACATGTGGATTTATGTGATATTACAAATAGAGGTGAAGCTATGCTAGATTGGGAAAAAGTTGATCAAGTGTGCATGAGAAGAATTTAGGCGTTTAGATGATGTTATAGAAGACATTGTACATATATATATATATATATATATATATATTCGGCCATTAAAGTGAGTATGTAGGTGATGTTGAATCAAATTTTTGGTGCATATTCGGTTATGTGTATAATCGACTAAATGGGTAATTAGTAAGAGTGGTTGCCGAATATATAAACATAAATATGCATGTGTAATTGAATTTTAAATGTTTAGCAAGATGATTAAACTAGATGATTTATTGATCAAGCTCAAGGAGTTAAAGGAGGAGAATCAAGCAAGGGAAAGACGAAGGTCATCGAGTAGCCGACTTGGAACTATTTTACCCAACACAAGGTAAGTCATTAAGCATATATTTGGTATTGATTTAAATGATCATAATATATATGCAATTGTGTTTAATGAGTTGATGTGTAAATGGAAATGTATGTGTATGGAATGATGACATTGTTGAATGTATAAAGGTAGTAAAATGCGTAAAGTGTTTGGTCTCGGCACTAAGGTGCGGGTATAAATGGACACGGTGACAAGATTGGCACTAAGTGTACGAATTTGATTATATAGCACTAAGTGTGCGAGCTGATTATATAGCACTAAGTGTGCGGACTCACTATATCCTTTTGCATCACTATTGGCACTGAGTGTGCGACATTATCGAGTTGATCACGGACAGCGGATCGGGTAAGTACCTTGAGCTCATGGCGAATAGGCACTATGTTCATGCTCGGGGTTGGGCTTGGTAAGCTTTAAAACTATGTGATGATGGAAATTGTATGATTGTGGTGAAAATGAGTTGAAGTATAAAAATGCCTTAAATATCCTATTGATTAGTATATGAAATGTGAATGTATGAGATTGAACCGAAAGGTCTAAGGAACTATGGTATAGTTCGGTATGGATGAAACACTTAGCCTCGTTTCATTGATTCACTTTGTGATGAATTTTGCTTATGGATAATTATGAAGTGCTTATGACTTACTGAGTTATAAACTCACTCGGTGTTTTCTTGTCACCCATTTTAGGTCTCTTGGACTCGTCTCCTTTTGTGTGCTCAGAACCGTCAATGAAGTCATCACACCGGCGAGCAATCTTTGGTATTGTCTTCTTAGTCGATCTAGGAGAACATTTGACATGTATAGGCTATTTTGTTTTGTTGAATTTTGGGTTGTAAACTTTAAGCCATGTGAAAATGGCCTATGTGGTCGGTTGAGTGGGATGCTAAAACCTATAGCCACGAGTCTTAGAAACCTTAATTTTGATAAGGTGGCCATAATTTGTGTCATGTATGATGGATGATTAGTAAGGCCAAGGAAAGATTCATGAAATTGGCATAGTCTCATCGCAGAATCGCTATGGACAGCAGCAGTGATGTGAGATCGAAAAATCACTAAAAATAGTAGAAGTGGAATTAAATGCTAAAAAAAACTTATGTAATCGAAGCTTGATGGGTCTATTTTCATATGGACAAAACGAAATGACCATATGAGCTGTAATTTAAGAGATATTCAAGATTTCGTGAGACAGGGCCAGAACGGTTTCTGGACCCTCTGTTTCGACTTTTAAAATTTACCATAAATTATCCAGAAACAATTAGAAGTCATGCCTTAAATTTATAGATTCCCCTTTGAGTGTAGTTTCATTAAAAACAAACGGCATGAGCATTGAAGCTCTGTACGAGAAGATATCCAGGTCGTAATGCGCAAAGGTCAGTGTAGTCGAACCCTGAAACAGGGGTGACTTTAACTAATAAACTGTACCAATTAGCCTGACCAAAAATTCTAGAAATAAATCCGCGGATGGATATATGAGTTTAAATTCGGGGAAAATTTACGAAACAGGTTTTCGAGTTCTGGAACTCGAGATATGATTTTTAAGGTGACAGTGACGCAGTTTGCCAGCTTGTGTGGAACTGTTAAAAATAGTCTGGGTGACACATGAGAGTTGGTCTGAGAACCCCTCGTGTTCGACTCCGGCGACAGTATCGGGAACGGGGTGCTACAGCGTTCATCGTCGTACACCCACGTTTTGAGAGCTCGGTTCACCACATGCGCGATCGCATGCTTGTGTGGCATCATATGCCATATTTCTGGCTTTTTGACATTTTGCCGACCTACAGTCATAGCAGAGTAAACAACACACATTTTTGGCTTTTCAGCCGATTATCAAAACAAGGCATACGGTTACACACCTGCTTACGAAAACGTGTGAAGGATCCACGAGTACTCCAACCTACATTCATCCCAAACATTCAATCAATCATTCACTTATTATAGTTTACAGGCTCTAAATCCCCAAATCAATAATACTATCTACTTCAATTGAGCAAACCACGGCCTGTTCTACTAAATCGTAGTAGACTAAAACCGATTCCACTTTACTTGTTGATAATCTACAATATTAAAAGATCTTACTAGGTGAGATTGCCTAGGATCACGATATAAATCTCACAGAGATATAAAGGCATTTGACCTATGCTCAAATAAAAAGAAAGGTAATGCGCTTACCTTAATAGAATGATGGAGGAAAGGGGTTTGACAGCTTGAGTACTTCTGCACTTCACCACTCCTCAGGAATACCTAAAACCCCACGATCATGTCTTGTCAAGAACTCTTGTAGAATTGGACTAGAGAGGGAGATATTGGACAAGGAATGTTCGACCAACTTAGAACAAGAAGAAATCGAAATATCGAGAGGAAAGGAGAACAGAAAATGGAGAAAAAGATGGGGAGAAAAGAGACTAAAATCGATCAAGAAAATAAAAGGAAAGAAAGGTGAAAGAAGGAGAGCAGTCGACAGAGGTTAAGAGAGGTATTCGGCAATACACATGACTTTACCTAAATGGTCAACTCGACAATGCCAGAAACCAAAATAGAAACCAAAATAAGAGACTACTTTCGACACTTCAGTTCATAACAAAATCGGAAGAAAATAAAGGATTCCCCTAAAATAAAAGTGACAAAAACTGAATAAAAGAGAGTGGAAAAACTAGCTTAGCCGAATTTCCACACCCCTAATGCCCATTTCAGTCCATTTCCCTCAACTCATCAAACTCCTAACTTTTCTGCACAAAACCCTCCCCAATCTTCTCATTGAATCTCTCCCCTTATCACTCCACAAATCACTCTAACCACTCTTTCGTGACCATTTCCACTTAGAGTCTCAAACCAACTCCAATACTAGCCGTCCATGTAGCAAAATAAATATCCATCATAATACTATGGCGACACTCAAACCCCTGACCACATGCTCACTCCTAATGCCTCTTTACCACTTGACCACATGCTTCTTTGTGTCACTTTTTAACCTTAATTAGTTTAAAGGCTTACTACCTAGCATTCAGGGTATTATTCACTTAAAACCAAAAATATTGCTAAAGCCTAGGTTTGAACCCAGAACTTCTCCAACACTTCTCAAGACCCTTAACCCTTGAAGTAAGCCTTCATTTATGTCACTTTTTGTACAGCAAATATTCACATGCCGACTTCCAAACGCTCCCCAAGCCCAAGGCCCATTTCTTTCAGGCCCAAAATTTAGGCCGTTACAATTTTACCCCCTGAAAGAAATTTCGTTCTTGAAATTTCCAACCATCAGAATAGTCGTACATACTAGCCTACCATACTACGTTCTAGCTGTGCACTCTGATCCTAATAACGCTAACACACTTTACCTTGAACTTGGAACCTCTTACACACACCCAACACCTACCCACTGGAGCATATAGACATCACACGTATACAATTTCTATGTCCAAATCATCACACTTAAACAAAACATACCTGAGTTAAAAGTGATTTGGCAATCCCAAGCCCGATGCTCTTTAGACCCACATCTGAGACATGCTCTTGACTTCCTCCAACATTCGCCTGGATAACGCTTTCTACAATGTTCACAAGATGAAAAGTTCAGATGTGTTTTAACATGCTTCACAAACGAGGCTCTAACCCCAGAGAACAGCGATCCCTCTTCTTCCTGTTGTCCACACACCTAACCCGGAGTGTTTCACCAATCTCCTTAACTTCCTCCAGCATTTCCCTTACTAACTGGGTTAGCGCCTCAGTACCAAGCTCTGGGTTATCGTTAACAGAAAGTTGGCGGACTTATCCTGACTTCCGTCTCCTAAACCATCTCATATTCCAGTGAAGTTGGTGCCTCCCTAGTAGGCATGTGGCCTAGTGCTGAAGACCCAGCCCCAGCACTTCCACAACCTCTACCGCGGCCACATGTACCCCTTCCGTGAGTAGCTCTAGTGCTCATTTCGATAACGAATTATCTTCTTAAAAGTCTTACGTATCAGTTTGTAATTTTAGTAATTGCTAACTAATGTGTTATGAACAATAGTAATTAGGGTTTGTTTTTGTAAAACAAGATCTTACTACAGTTTTTCGTCTTCTATAGTCTCAGTCTACTCTAACTAAAGAATTTCTGTATAGTCCTACTACCTATAGTAGTCCCTTAGTAATACCTTTTAGTTCAAGCAATCTACAGTAAAAGACGAACTTACAAATTCAGCGCTGGAGACTCGGCGTGCCATATTGGTAAACCTTCAGAAATTATTTCAAGAACAATTTTTCAAAAATTTCTAATATCTTCAAAACCCATTCCATAGCGGAGTTTTGTAACTTGACTCTGATACCACTAAATGTAACACCCGAAACCCGGCCTAGACTTTATGGCCGAATCTAGCATGTCACACCGAAGTGTTTTTCAAAAATTGATCTTTTCGGTAAAAATTTGTTACTGAATCTAAATCCTTTTATTATTATTTAACAAATGTTCTCGTCAAAACATTTACCAATTTGTTTTCCCTTGGTATATTACTTCAATTTAAACTGCAGAAGCATTTTGAAAACTTTTTTGTTGAAAGCTTGTGTTCTTTTAAAAAACCATGACTATTTTGAAAACTCGTGTTTCAATAGATTGGCAGTTTAATATAAGAAATCAAGATCCCAATTAAAACTTAAAATCCACAACCGGCCTTATTACATAAATTAAAATATAAAATGAAATCTAATAGCAAATAAAAGAAACAGAAGCAGTAGTGTGGCCATCTCCGAGTCCCTCGCAGCTCCGATCCGCCTAAGGATTACCTGAACAGTTAAAACAAATGGGTGAGTTTACGAAAAAATCAGTGTGTAATACCAATAACAAACAAACAGTGAATAACACAGTCCGGGCCCAAGCCCTATACAGTATCAATACAGTCTGGGCCTAAGCCCTATTCAGTATCAGTACAATCTGGGCCCTAGCCCTATACAGTAGCAGTGTGGGCCTAAGCCCAATATAGTTACGATACAGTATAGTGTAATGCAATTATGCATCCCACCCAAATCCAACCAGCACACCACCTGTACCAACCAACACACCATGTGGGGATATAAATCGACCCACCCAGCTAGCATACCAATATCGCAGCAAAACTGGCAATAATTGTAACACCCCGTACCCGAGTCCGTTACCGGAGTCGAACACAAGGTGCACACAGACTTAACTTAATTATTTTCACAGTCCATTTAAAAATTTCCAGACAAGCTGGTTACTGCATCACTGTCGCCTTAAAAATCATATCTTGAGTTTCAAAACGCGAAAATCAGTTTCGTAATTTTTCCATGAAACTAGACTCATATTTCCATCTACAGAATGTTTTCTAGAATTTTTTGTCAAGCCAATTAGTACAGTTTATTAGTTAAAGTGTCCCCTTCTCCAGGGTTCGACTACACTGACCTTCATGCATTACGACTTGGATATTTCCCTGTACAGGGCTTCAATACTGATGCTGTTTGTTTCTATAGAAACTAGACTCAAAGAGGAATCTATAAATATATGGCATGACTCCTAATTATCTCTGGTTAATTTATAATGAATTTCCAAAGTCGGAACAGGGAATCCAGAAACCGTTCTGGCCGTGCTTCACGAAAACCTAAATATCTCTTAACATACAACTCATATGACCGTTTCGTTTATTCCATATGAAAGTAGATTCATCAAGGTAACTATTTAATTCTATTCCTACTATTTTTAGTGATTTTTCACATCCACATCGCTCTTTGCCGGCATTCGCCTTTAAGGTAGACTTTACCTATTTCATAGTTTCCATGATTCAATTAGCCCTTTTGCATACATAGCACAAAGTATAATCATGATTAACCATTCCAATGGCTAATCGTTTCCAAACATTTCCATACCTCTTAGTGATCAACATACAAAACGATTATAGCACTATGCTAAAACGATATAAGCCATTTTCGCATGGCTATCCAAATTTACACAAAATCCATGGGTACATGACCAACAACAAAAGGGTAGTCCTATACATGCCATATCCGATTTCAACTAAAAGAGTACCAAAAGGGCTTTGATAGTGTGGATGACTTCGACTTTGATGATCCCGAATCCGATGGCTAACGAACAAAATCTAGAAAACAAAGTGCCAAAGCAACGGGATAAGCATTTTAATGCTTAGTAAGTCTCAAGTAATGAAATCACTTTGACTAAAGTATTACATTCACATAGCTAAATGAATCACTTTATTGATACACATTCTCATAATCATACTTACTTCACACTTCATCAACATATACACACAAGGTATCAACCTATCTAAGAGCCGAAAGTTCGTTAGTCGATTGAACGAATACTATTTAAAACGAATCAACTTTTCCGATGCACATGCAAACATACCTTATCGTTTGGGTTTTTCGAGCGTATTAATTAAAATTATTATAGCACAAATCGCTTACCTTCAAACCCAAGTTTCTTCGGGATTTAGCCGGATATAACCACACGTCCAATTGCCTTCGAGTCTTAACCCGGACATAGCAACTCGCACAAATGCCTTCGGGTCTTAGCCCGGATATAACAACTTGCACAAATGCCTTCGGGTCTTAGCCCGGATATAACAACTCGGACAAATGCCTTCGGGTCTTAGCCCGGATATCATTCAAATGCTCATGCACACATATATCAATATTCATGACACATCCATATTTCATTTCCGTTACTAAGGCTCAAACACAAATCATTTATCAAACCTTTCCAATTTCGGCTCAATAGCCACAGACAAGAGCATGATTTCAATTGGCTTTATAACATAGGCTCTATGCACATTCGACTATCTGCCATAATATGACAAATCATTTCAATATAAATCAAGGAGGGTCATTACTCGAAGACTTACCTCGGATGTTGTCGAACGATTTCGACTGACTATTCGCTCACTTTTTCCTTCCCTTATCCAACTTTGGTCCTCTAAGCTCTTGAGCTTAATTCAAACAAATAGAGCTTATTTAATAATTTATCAATTTAACAATCCGATTAAATACATTTATATTATACAATTAGGCGCGAATAGCTTTATTGACTAGTTATTCAAGCATTATACATGTGCTCTACTCATGCACCACCAAATAATAGGACTAGCTTAATACCTTGCATTTTCAAATTCATAGACATCATTTCATTCCTCACAACACACATTTTGTCCCTAACCATCATAAGAGCCCAAGGCATCACTTACAATGCCGAATTCCAATTAAGTCTACCATCATAGCATTATCATATTTATGCACTTGGTAAGTTGCGTTTGAACACATTCGGCACTAGGTGTCCAAACCAATGTACCTCGAACATTAAACTCAATTTATAACCCATTCAAAATTCCTTAGCAACAAGCATTTAACAACAATGTACTTAACCAATACCTTAAGCACACATTCGGCAACATATATATATATCTATATATATATATATATGTCAATGACTAAAACACTTAGGCCGATTCTTTCCATTTTGTATCTATGCACCTATTTGATCATTAGTTTAGTTCAAACACCCTTACACCAAGATTCATCCAATTTAACATGAAACACAAACCTAAATCCTCAATAGCTACCATGGCCGAAAGTTCTAGTCATCCCAAAATCAAAATTCTTAGCATGGGCTACCTAGAGGATTTGATGACTAGTTCAAATCTCAAACCATTTAACATACTTATCAAAATATATAACATTACCACCATTTTCTTTAACCTCTACCATGGCCGAATGTTCATATCACCATCCATTTCAAAGATTTTGGCATGGTTAAGTAAGGGACTTAGAATCTAGCTTAAAACCATGCTAAGATTTTAAAGGACTAGCTTGAGTTTCTTACCTTAATGAAGGCCTACCATGGCCGAATGGCTCCTCCTCTTCCTCTCTTAGAATCGGCCAAGAAGAAAACATGAGAAAGACTCCTTTGTTTCTTTTCTCTTTTCCTTATTTTATTTACTTATGTTATAAAATATAAGCTACTAACTAATAATTAATACATATTATGTGCATATAAGCCCATCATAGCCGACCACTACTTATGATATATGGGAAATTTGACATGCAAACCCCTCATTTTTTGCATGCATGATCAACTAGTCATCACACATTTCCCCATCATACTTTCAAAGTGTACTACTAGGTCCTTTCTAGTAAAATTCACATTTATAACTCTAAATCAAAACATCAAAAATGTCACACATGAGTTAACACATATTATAGGCATCAAAATAAATTTTAAATTATTTTTATGCCTCGATTTTGTGGTCCCGAAACCACATTTTGACTAGGGTCGTTTTAAGGCTGTCACAACTCTCCCCCACTTTAGAAATTTTCATCCCCGAAAATCTTACCGGTAAATAGGTTTGGGTATCGCTCTTTCATAGAGTTCTTGGGTTCCCAAGTAGCTTCTTCTATCCCGTGTTTGAGCTATAACACTTTCACTAGCGGAACCCTTTTGTTTCGCAACTCTTTCACTTCACGTGCTAGGATACGAATCGGTTCTTCTTCATAACTCATATTGGCTTGAATTTCAACCTCTGATGGACTAATTACGTTCAACGGATCAGATCTATAACGTCGAAGCATCGAAACATGAAAGACGTCGTGAATCTTTTCGAGTTCAGAGGGCAAAATCAAACGATACGCAACTGGACCGACTCGTTCAGATACTTAATATGGCCCGATGAACCTCGGACTCAATTTGCCTTTACGGCCAAATCTGAGTATCTTTTTCCAAGGCGAAACTTTAAGAAACACTTTATTTCCCACCCGATACTCAATGTCTTTTCGTTTCAGATCCGCGTACGACTTCTGACGATCGGAGGCTATCTTCAGACTTTCATGGATTACTTTTACTTTCTATTCAGCATCTTTAATCAAATCCACTCTGAAAATTTTACTTTCACCGAGCTCGGTCCAAAACAATGGTGTACGGCATTTACGCCCGTACAAAGCCTCGTAAGGTGCCATCTTAATACCTGATTGAAAACTATTATTGTAGGCGAATTCAATCAAAGGTAAATACCGTTCCCATAAACCACTAAACTCGAGGATGCAACATCTCAACATATCCTCAAGTATCTGAATTATCCGCTCGGATTGACCATCGGTTTGTGGATGGAAAGCGGTGCTAAAATGCAGCTTGGTACCCAAAGCTTCTTGCAATTTCTTCCAAAATCGCGAGGTGAATCTCGGATCTCTATCCGACACAATAGAAATCGGTACCCCGTGTAATCTCACAATCTGAGAAACATACAATTCAGCTAGTTTATCCAATGAAAAATCCGTGCGTACGGGGATAAAGTGAGTCGACTTAGTCAGTCTATCGACAACGACCCAAATCGCATCTTTCTTACTTGCCGACATTGGTAACCCAGATACAAAATCCATCGTGACTCGTTCCCATTTCCATTCAGGTATCATGATCGGCTGAAGTAAACCCGTAGGCACTTGATGTTCCGCCTTCACTTGCTGACATATTAAACACTTCGATACAAAATCGGAAATGTCTCATTTCATGCCACGCCACCAAAACTGGCGTCTCAGATCGTTGTACATTTTCGTACTCCCCGAGTGAATTGACATTCGGCTACAATGAGCTTCGTTCAGAATCATCGAAATGAGTTCTGAATTTCTTGGAACACACAACCGATTTCTGTACCTCAAACAATCGTCATCATCAATTTGAAACTCCAATTCCACATTCAGAACACATTCAGCCCGTTTTGCAACCAACTCATCGTCGGCTTTCTGAGCTTCACGAATTTGATGAATCAATAATGGTTTGGCCTTTAATTCGGCCACTAACACATTGTCGGGTAGAACAGACAAGTGTACATTCGTTGCTCGTAAAGCAAATAGTGATTTACGACTTAAGGCATCTGCAACCACATTAGCCTTTCCCGGGTGATAGTCAATGACAAGCTCATAATCTTTCAAAAACTCGAGCCAACGTCCTTGTCGCAGATTGAAATCTCTTTGAGTCATCAAATATTTGAGACTTTTGTGATCCGAAAATACATGGCACTTCTCACCAAATAAGTAATGTCGCCATATTTTTAAGGCGAATACGATGGCAGCTAATTCGAGATCATGGGTCGGATAATTTTTCTCATGTGGCTTTAATTGTCTCGACGCATAGGCCAGAACTCGACCTTCTTGCATCAATACGTAACCCAACCCAAGTAGGGAGGCATCACTATAAATGACAAACTCTTTGCCGATTCGGCGCACTAATCTTTGGAGCTTCCACAAATGAGTTTTCAATTGATCGAAACTTTTCGACACTTTTCTCGTCTATTCAAACTTGACATCTTTCTCAAGCGGTTTAGTCATGGGTGTGGCTATCATCGAGAATCCTTTTACAAACCGTCGGTAGTAACCTAAGCAAGTCCCAAAAAGCTCGAACCTCAATAATATTTCTGAGGCTTCCAGCTAAGTATGGCTGAAATTTTGCTCGGGTCGACTCGAATACCCAATGCAGATACCACACGACCCAAATACCACATGACCCAAGAAGCTAACCTCTCTTAACCAGAACTCACATTTGCTGAACTTAGCATATAACTGCTTATCCCGTAAAATTTGCAACACTAATCTCAGGTGCTCAACATGTTCGGTCTCATCTCTTGAATAGACTAAGATGTCGTCAATGAACACAACTACGAACCGGTCCAAATCATCGTCTCAAGATCTGATTCATCAAATCCATAAATACCGCAGGGCATTAGTGAGCCCAAACGGCATCACTAAGAACTCAGTGGTCGATCTCGCTCGAAAGCGCTTTGGGTATATCCGAATCTCGAATTCGCAACTAGTAATACCCCGATCTCAAATCTATCTTTGAAAACACTGAGGCTCCCTTTAGTTGATCAAACAAGTCATTAATACACGGTAACGGATATTTATTCTTTATCGTCACTTTATTCAGCTGACGATAATCAATGCACAACCTCATGGTTCCGTCCTTCTTTTTCACAAACAATACTGGTGCACCCCAAGGTGAGAAACTTGGTCGAGCGAAACCTCTATCTGTCAACTCTTGCAACTGAGCTTTCAATTCCTTTAACTTGGTTGGTGCCATACGATACGGAGCTATTGAAATTGGTGTAGTCCCAGGTACAAGCTCAATACCAAACTCTACTTCCCGAACAGGTGGTAAACCCAATAATTCTTCGGGAAAAACATCCGGGTATTCACAAACCACCGCACAGATTCGGTTTCTTTTCCAATTCCTTATCATCATACATACGCAAGGTATGCTTCACACCCTTCCTTACATATTTCGGGCCAACATTGCGATATTACACCGGCAACCCTTTAAGTCCGTAGACTCAACTCGGATTATCTCGTTATTCGCGCACCTCAAATCAATAGTCTTGCTTTTGCAATTCACAATCGCATCGTGCATGGTCAACCAATCCAAACCAAGAATAACATCAAATTCATCGAACGACAAAAGCATCAAGTCCGCCGGAAAACAGGAACCTCGAATTACTAGGGGGCATTTCTTACACACTTTGTCAACAAGCACGTAATGACCCAAGGGATTTGACACCCGAATTACGAACTCAATAGACTCAATAGGTAGAGTCTTACTGGATGCTAAGGTTTCGCATATATAAGAATGAGTAGAACCAGGGTCAATCAAAGCAATCATATTAGTATCAAAGAGGGTGAAAGTACCGGTAATAACATCTGGCGAGGAGTGGTAACACCAGGTTTCCCACTCTGATTTTCGTTCTGTTCAGACAGTCTCGGGCAATCTTTGATAAAGTGGTCGGCTGACCTACACTTGTAACAGGAGCGGTCATGGAATCTACAACTCCCCGAGTGCCATTTACCGCAATATCAACATTCCGTTCTGTCCTGACGATCATTTCCAACACTGGCGACCGAAGTGACTCGTGTGCTCACAGGGGGTCGATCGCGATCTCGCCTAGAGAAACCCGAAGTGTCTCTAGACCGGCCTAAGTCATCTCTAAATTTCTTCGATGACTGTGGAAAGGGCTTCCCCGAAGACCTCTTACGAAACTCCTTTGCTCCCAATCAGCTTTTCTTTTCTCCATACTTAGCTGCTCGGCTTTACAAGCTCGCTCAACAAGTACCACAAATTCTCGGATTTCCAAGATGCCAACATACAGCTTTATATCATCATTTAGTCCATCCTCGAAACGTTTACACATCACAGCTTCTGAAGAAATGCATTCTCGTGCGTATCGGCTAAGCCTCACAAATTTTCATTCATAGTCGGTAACCGACATGGAACCTTGTTTGAGTTCAAGAAATTCCTTCCGTTTTTGGTCAATGAATCTCTGACTGATATACTTCTTTCGAAACTCGGTTTGGAAGAACTCCCAAGTTACTTGCTCTCTAGGCACAACAGAAGTCAACGTATTCCACCAATAGTAGGCAGAATCACGTAGCAAGGAGATAGCACACTTTAGGCACTCATCGGGTGTGCAAGATAGTTCATCGAGTACCCGAATAGTGTTGTCCAACCAAAATTCAGCTTGCTCGGCATCATCACTATCTGTAGCCTTAAATTCAGTAGCCCCGTGTTTTCGGATTCTATCAACTGGGGGCTTATTTGACCTTATTTGGTCAGTTACCGGAGGCATTGTAGGTGCGGGGGTGGTATTTGTTGGGAATGGAGGTTGTGGAACAGCCGTATTAGTTCGAATGTATTGGTTGAACCAATCATTCATCACGCTATAGAAAGCTTGTCTAGCTTCATTATTCGGCTTACCAGCATTAGGTTGAGAGTTTGCTGGCACTGTCCCTTGTGCGGGAGCAGGCGCTACACTCTCAAGATCATCAGCTACCGCTCGGTCGGGATCGGGATCCATTACTATAAATAAACACATTTGCAAATGTCAGAAATCACCACACTATCAAATAATCATAAAATGGCATGTATAGCTAGACCCACACGTATTACGGTAGCCCTAGAATCGACTAAACCGTAGCTCTGATACCAATAAAATTGTAACACCACACCCGAGTCCGCTCATCGAGTCAAACACAAGGTGCACACAGACTCAACTTAATTATTTTCACAAATCCATTTAAAAATTTCGGACAAAGCCGGTTCTTGCATCACTTTCAGCCTTAAAAATCATATCTTGAGTTTCAAAACTCGAAAATCAGTTTCGTAATTTTTCCATGAAACAAGACTCATATTTCCATCTACAAATTTTTTCTAGAATTTTTGGTCAAGCCAATTAGTACAGTTTATTAGTTAAAGTCTCCCCTACTCCAGGGTTTGACTACACTGACCTTCATGCATTACGACTTGGATATCTCCCTGTACAGGGCTTCAATACTGATGCCGTTTGTTTCTATAGAAACTAGACTCAAATAGGAATCTATACATATATGGAATGACTCCTAATTATCTCTGGTTAATTTATAATGAATTTCCAAAGTCGGAACAGGGAATCCAGAAACCGTTCTGGACCTGCTTCACGAAAACCTAAATATCTCTTAACATACAACTCATATGACAGTTTCGTTTCTTCCATATGAAAGTAGATTCATCAAGGTTCATTTACATAATTTATTCACTATTTAATTTCATTCCTACTATTTTTAGTGATTTTTCACATCCACATCGCTGCTGCTTTCAAGATTCGCCCTAAAGGTAGACTTTACCTATTTCATAGTTTCCATGATTCAATTAGCCATTTTTGCATACATAGCACAAAGTATAATCATGATTAACCATTCCAATGGCTAATCGTTTCCAAACATTTCCATACCTCTTAGTGATCAACATACAAAACGATTATAGTACTATGCTAAAACGATATATAAGCCATTTTCGCATGGCTATCCAAATTTACACAAAATCCATGGGTACATGACCAACAACAAAAAGGGTAGTCCTATACATGCCATATCCAGATTTCAACTAAAAGAG
The DNA here is from genome assembly GCF_025698485.1 of Gossypium arboreum. Taxonomy (NCBI): domain Eukaryota; kingdom Viridiplantae; phylum Streptophyta; class Magnoliopsida; order Malvales; family Malvaceae; genus Gossypium; species Gossypium arboreum. The sequence continues at coordinate 61,535,732 of NC_069079.1, forward strand.
TACCAAAAGGGCTTTGATAGTGTGGATGACTTCGACTTTGATGATCCCGAATCCGATGGCTAACGAACAAAATCTAGAAAACAAAGTGCCAAAGCAACGGGATAAGCATTTTAATGCTTAGTAAGTCTCAAGTAATGAAATCAGCTTTGACTAAAGTATTACATTCACATAGCTAAATGAATCACTTTATTGATACACATTCTCATAATCATACTTACTTCACACTTCATCAACATATACACACACAAGGTATCAACCTATCTAAGAGCCGAAAGTTCGTTAGTCGATTGAACGAATACTATTTAAAACGAATCAACTTTTCCGATGCACATGCAAACATACCTTATCGTTTGGGTTTTTCGAGCGTATTAATTAAAATTATTATAGCACAAATCGCTTACCTTCAAACCCAAGTTTCTTGAGTTTAGCCCGATATAACCACACGCCTAATTGCCTTGGGTCTTAACCCGACATAGCAACTTGCACAAATGCCTTGGTCTTAGCAGGATATAACAACTCGCACAAATGCCTTCGGGTCTTAGCCCGGATATCATTCAAATGCTCATGCACACATATATCAATATTCATGACACATCCATATTTCATTTCCGTTACTAAGGCTCAAACACAAATCATTTATCAAACCTTTCCAATTTCGGCTCAATAGCCACACACAAGAGCATGATTTCAATTGGCTTTATAACATAGGCTCTATGCACATTCGGCTATCTGCCATAATATGACAAATCATTTCAATATAAATCAAGTAGGGTCATTACTCGAAGACTTACCTCGGATGTTGTCGAACGATTTCGACGGCTATTCGCTCACTTTTTCCTTCCCCTTATCCAACTTTGGTCCTCTAAGCTCTTGAGCTTAATTCAAACAAATAGAGCTTATTTAATAATTTATCAATTTAACAATCCGATTAAATACATTTATATTATACAATTAGGCGCGAATAGCTTTATTGACTAGTTATTCAAGCATTATATATGTGCTCTACTCATGCACCACCGAATAATAGGACTAGCTTAATACCTTGCATTTTCAAATTCATAGACATCATTTCATTCCTCACAACACACATTTTGTCCCTAACCATCATAAGAGCCCAAGGCATCACTTACAATGCCGAATTCCAATTAAGTCTACCATCATAGCATTATCATATTTATGCACTTGGTAAGTTATGTTTGAACACATTCAAAGACTAGGTGTCCAAACCAATGTTCCTCGAACATTAAACTCAATTTATAACCCATTCAAAATTCCTTAGCAACAAGCATTTAACAACAATGTACTTAACCAATACCTTAAGCACACATTCGGCAACATATATATATATATGTCAATGACTAAAACACTTAGGCCGATTCTTTCCATTTTGTATCTATGCACCTATTTGATCATTAGTTTAGTTCAAACACCCTTACACCAAGATTCATCCAATTTAACATGAAACACAAACCTAAATCCTCAATAGCTACCATGGCGAAAGTTCTAGTCATCCCAAAATCAAAATTCTTAGCATGGGCTACCTAGAGGATTTGATGACTAGTTCAAATCTCAAACCATTTAACATACTTATCAAAATATATAACATTACCACCATTTTTCTTTAACCTCTACCATGGCCGAATGTTCATATCACCATCCGTTTCAAAGATTTCGGCATGGTTAAGTAAGGGATTTAGAATCTAGCTTAAAACCATGCTAAGATTTTAAAGGACTAGCTTGAGTTTCTTACCTTAATGAAGGCCTACCATGGCCGAATGGCTCCTCCTCTTCCTCTCTTAGAATCGGCCAAGAAGAAAACATGAGAAAGACTCCTTTGTTTCTTTTCTCTTTTCCTTATTTTATTTACTTATGTTATAAAATATAAGCTACTAACTAATAATTAATACATATTATGTGCATATAAGCCCATCATGGCCGGCCACTACTTATGATATATGGGAAATTTGACATGCAAACCCTCATTTTTGCATGCATGATCAACTAGTCATCACACATTTCCCCATCATACTTTCAAAGTGTACTACTAGGTCCTTTCTAGTGAAATTCACATTTATAACTCTAAATCAAAACATCAAAAATGTCACACATGAGTTAACACATATTATAGGCATCAAAATAAATTTTAAATTATTTTTATGCCTCAGTTTTGTGGTCCCGAAACCACATTTCGACTAGGGTCGTTTTAAGGCTGTCACAGTAATAGTAATACAGCATAGCTGCCAAAAACAGTAAATGTGGCAAAGCCACTAGTATCTGTAATTGTGGCATAGCCACCAATAATAGTGATTGTGACATAGTCACCAATACAATACTTCCTCTATATCAAGATCCCAATCCCATGTAGTATGTCATGTCATAAATATTACGTGTATACAAAGTCATACTTAGTACAATCATATATGTAAAACATAAGCACATCAGTCATATGGAACATAACGACATAATTGTCATTTTACAATACAGGGGTATTACGATCATTTTGCCTTGAAGGAAGGGGTAATACGGTTGTTTTACCCTACAGGGGTATTATAGTCATTTTACCCTATAGGGGTATTACGGTCATTTTATCCTACAGGGGTATTACGATCATTTTACAAATCGGGGTCTTAACGGCCCAATAGAAGGTCCACCATCGCCTCGAGCGACTTAAGTAACCTAAACAGACTTAGCAGTGCAAATGGGCCTAAGGCCTTTTCTCAGCCCAAGTGAGCCCACACACTCGTGTGGCCTATTTAACCCAAATTTAGTTACGGCTATGTGCACACCATAGCCCGGTTCACTAATAGTCACTTACCACAAATTTTATCTATGTGAGCCAACGAGCCCATTGGGCTCACATGGGCTGAAATGGGCCATGTGGGCCCAATGGGTCCTTAGACCCAAGTGGATAAGTTGTAGAATTACTAAAATACCCCTATAGGGTAGGACTACTGATTTACCCTTGGAGGGTAAAATGACTATTTTGCCCCTCGTACGTAAATGACTAACTTGTGTGAGGATTGGGTTAGTTGACCTGGATTTATGTTAGTTATCGTTAATTCGTAAGTCTAATGTGTTAGTGATTGATTGTAGGATTATCGCGTGGGAGATATTGTCATCAATCGTCATCAACCAGGCGTGTAAACGACACCCTCCCCTAGACTGAATCGGTAAAACCTGAAATACCAAAACATTGGTATTTTGTGAACTTCATGACGTCTGAAGCCGTGAGACAGTTGTTAATGAATATGGTGCATTTGGATGATTAGAGTGCAGAGTGTGCATTTTCGTGCACAACGGTATTTTTGGGCTTAATAGGCCGAAAACGGGCCAATGAGCTAACGGGCCCACTTTGGTAAAAAGACAAGGTAAGTACTTCTGATTACTTGGTAAACGTTAGAATGAGCATGAAACCTTAGCAATACGTAATAATTATTGAAATACCCTTATGCATGCAAAATTATGATTTTACCCCAAGGGTTATTTTTTTGGAAAGCATGATGTTCTATTTCTATATACGTATGCCATGACATATTATTTCTGTTGCATGGGACATGGGTTTATATTGATGGAGGAAGCATTCTGGTAGCCTCGCTGCAATCTGGTGGCCTCGCCACATATATCTATTCTGGTGACTTTGTCACAATATCTGGCAGCCTCGCTGCAATCTGGTGGCTTTGCCACATATATATATATATATATATATATATATATATATATATCTGTTCTGGTGGCCTAGCCACAATATTCAGATCTGGTGACTTCACACAATATCCGCACCTCGCTGCAATTTCTGTGGTGTGTAGCGGTTGGGTGGGTCGAGTAGTCTCCCCACATGGTGTAAGGCTGGTACGGGGGTGTTATGGATGGCTCTGGGTTGGGATTTCTACATTCATGATATATTTGTTTTGTATCTGCTATGGGCCTATGGGTTTCATTCTGATTTCTACACTGGGCCAAGGCCCAGATAAGTCTGACTCTGAGGTTTGATCTGTTTTGGGCTATGGTTGGGTTATGTTACACATCGAGTTTACGAACTCACCTTTATTTTCATCTCTGCAGAAATCCCCAACCATAGTGGGCTTGGAGCCATGAGGGATTCGGAGTGGCCACATCATCTGTAAAGGTGGTTTTTCTAAGTTAATTTATTTTTATTATTTTTATATTTTGATTTAATTTTGGGTTTTAAGTTGTAATAAGGCCGCTATTTAAATTTCTTTTTCCGCTATGGTTTTATTTTCTGATTATATTTATACTATGTCGAAACTACTAGTGTTAGGCTGCGCGGGTTTTCAAAAATTAATAAACGTTTCCAAGACTCAACAAACACAACAAATGGATAGCCTAAAGATTGATAAACTAGCTTTTCATTCAATCGTTGTTTTTACAAAGACCACCCTAATCACTTAAACCAACGAATGCATACTAAGTCGTAAGTCCATGTGACACATCAGTTCTGGCAATAACATCTGGGCCGGGTTTGGGGTGTTACATTTAGTGGTATTAGAGCCAAGTTGCAACAACTCGGCTGTGGAACGGGTCTAAAAATGGGAGTTTGTAAAGAAACACTGAATAAAGGTTTTCAAAAATTATTATTATTTTTTTTTGGAACTTGATTATATGAAATGAGTACACGAGCAGCTCGTGGAAGAGGCCGTGGACGTGACCGAGGTAATACTCAGGCTGAATCTTCGTCTTCAGGACATGTACTGGCTGTAGATACACCGGTACCACCGGCAACGGAGGTAGAGTCTCATGATCGAGGTACCGGGGACGATGCTCTATCCCAGGCAATGCTCCAAGTTTTGGAAAGGGTTGTTGGGGCAAGTACGAGAAACGAAATTCGGGGGTCTATTTTTGAGCGGCTTCGGGCCAATGGAGCAGAGATATTTAGGGGTGTATCTGGTGTAGCTCCGAATGTGACTGAGTATTGGTTAGAAGCCACAGAGCGGATTATGGATGATCTGGACTGCTCTGTGGAGCAGAAGCTGAAGGGAGCCATATCGTTACTCATGGATGAGGCTTATCAGTGGTGGCTCACAGTGAGAGATGGAACTCCTGCTGACAGTGTAACTTGGGAGCTGTTTAAGACAGCCTTCAAAGGAAAGTATGTTGGGGCTAGTTACGTGGACGCTCGCCGGAAATAATTTTTTAACCTATTCCAAGAGAGTAAGTTAGTTGCTGAGTATGAGTCTGAGTGTCTGAGACTGAACCGGTATGCTTCTGGGATTGTCACTACAGAGTATGATCGTAGCGTACGTTTCGAGGATGGTCTGAGGTATGAACTTAGGGTGCTGATTGCTCTGCAGAGGGAGCGTAACTTCACTGCTTTAGTGGAGAAAGCTAATATAGCTGAGGAAGTGAAGCATACAGAAAGACAGAATCGTGAGAAGATCAGAACCATTTTAGGAGAGATTCAGGACTTTCAGGTGGTATGAACAGGAATGTTAAGAGAGCAAGGGTAATAGAGCTAGTTCAAGCAGTACCGATGAATGCTGTTAGACCGCAGGGTTGTAGGAATTGTGGGAAGATGTATATGGGCGAGTGTCAAAAACATTCTGGTGCTTGTTTCTGATATGGATCTATGGAGCATAGGGTTAAGGATTGTCCCCAGGAACCAGATCAGGTTCAAGTTTTAGAGCAGACGGTCGCTCAACCAGTGAGGGGTGGACCACAATTTCCGAGAGGACGTGGGCAAGGCGGAGGTGGTAATGAAAATAGTCGAGGAAGAGGAGCACCTGGTAGGGGTGCTGAATTTGTTGAGTCTCTTCAGCCGGCATTAGTGTATGCAGCTCGTCACCGAGAGGAGGGTGATGCACCTGACGTCATAACTGGTACGTTTCTGATTTCCAGTATGCCATACACTGCGTTGATAGATGCCGGATCTACCCATTCATATGTTGCATGTGCTATATCTGGGTCGCTGGGTGTGCACTCTAAGGAGACCGTGAGTGGGGTATCTGTACTAAGTCTTTTGGGTCATTCGGTTAGGGTAGATAAACTGTATAGAGATGTGCCTATAGAAACTCAAGGAAAAGTTTTCTCTGGAGATCCGATGGAGCAACCTTTCGGAGAATTCTATCTCATTTTGGGAATGGATTGGCTTGTTAAGCATAGGGCTACTCTGGATTGTGCTGCTAAGCGAATAATGTTAAAGACCACAAAGGATGAGGAGGTTTTGGTGATAGGCAAGCGTAGGGATTATCTGTTTAATGTGGTGTCGGCATTGAGAGCCGAGAAGTGGATTCAAAAGGGATGTGTAGCTTATTTGGAATTTGTAAGCCAATCAGAAACTAAGTATCTAACGGTGGATAAAGTTAACCGTCAAGGATTTTCAAGATGTGTTTCCAGAGGAGCTTCTGGGTTTGCCCCCGAACCGAGAGGTTGAGTTTGGAATCGACTTGTTGCCTGGAAAGGCACCGGTGTCCATTGCACCTTATAGGATGGCACCAAAGGAGTTGGTGGAGTTGAAAGCCCAAATTTAAGAGTTATTGGATAGAGGCTTCATTAGACCAAGTGTGACTCTGTGGGGAGCACCAGTGTTGTTCGTAAAGAATAAAGATGTGTCAATGCGAATGTGCATCGATTATCGACAGTTGAACAAACTAACGTTTAAGAACAAGTACCCACTGCCGAGAATCGATGATTTATTCGACCAACTTAGAGGAGCTTCAGTATTTTCCAAGATTGACCTTCGACCTGGGTATCATCAGTTGAGGGTTAAAGAGGTGGATATTCACAAGACGGCATTCAAAACTCGATATGGTCACTATGTGTTCTTTGTTATGCCATTTGGGTTGACGAACGTACCTGTGACATTTATGGATCTGATGAATCGAGTGTTCCAACCATACTTGGATCGATTCGTGGTCATCTTTAACGACGATATTCTGGTTTATTCTGAAACTGAGGAGAAGCATGATGAGCATCTTCGTATTGTGCTGCAAGTGCTGAGGGAGAAGGAGCTTTATGTGAAATTCAGTAAGTGTGAGTTCTGGTTGAGAGAGGTAACTTTCTTTGGGCATGTTGTCTCTACTAAAGGGATCAAGGTGGACCCTCAAAAGATTGAAGCGATTTTGGAATGGAAGCCACCGAGGTCAGTGTCGGAAATTCAAACTTTTCTGGGTTTAGCTGGGTACTATAGAAGGTTTGTGGAAGGATTTTCTGTGATGGCAGCGCCTTTGACAAAGCTTATAAGGAAGGGGGTACCGTTTGTTTGGACTGAGAAACAACAGGAATCTTTTGAGAAAATGAAGAAAGTTCTGACCAAGGCACCTGTACTGATTCAGCTAGAGTCTGAAAAAGATTTAACTGTATGTAGTGATGCATCACATATAGGGTTGGGCTGTGTGCTGATGCAAGAGGGTAAAGTGGTTGCTTATGCATCGCGATAGCTTAAACCACATGAAGTTAACTATCCTACTCATGATCTGGAGTTGGCAGCGATAATCTTTGTGCTTAAGATTTGGAGCCATTACCTGTACGGAGAAAGGTGTATTATATACACAGATCATAAGAGTCTTAAGTACTTGCTGACTCAGAAGGAGCTGAACCTTAGGCAGCGGAGATGGATAGAGTTGCTTAAGGATTATGACTACGCGATTGAGTATCACCCAGGCAAAGCTAATGTGGTGGCTGATGCCCTAAGTCATAGAACTGTATCTGATCTGAGAGGCATGTTTGCTCGTTTGAGTCTGTATGACGACGGTAATCTGTTAGCAGAACTGCAAGTTAGGCCGACCTGGGTGGATGAGATTAAGGAAAAACAGTCGAGGGATGAGTCCTTGGTTTCTTGATTCCGGCAGGTTAAGAATGGGGATACTTCTGAGTTCGGACTGAACAATGAGGGAGTTCTGTGTTACCGAGGTAGAGTTTGTATTCCGAAGGACTCTGACTCGAGGTAAGAAATTCTGAAAGAAGCTCATGGAGGTCTGTGTGCTATGCATCCTGGAGGGAGTAAAATGTATCGTGACTTAAAGGAGTTGTATTGGTGGCCTGGATTGAAGTGAGAGGTAGCAGAAGTTGTGGGAAAATGTCTGACTTGTCAACAAGTGAAAGTTGAACATCAATTACCTTCCGAACTTTTGCAGCCAGTGAAAGTACCACTTTGGAAGTGGGAGAGGGTAACCATGGATTTTGTGAGTGGGTTACCGTTGACACCGTCGAAGAAGGACTTGATTTGGGTAATTGTGGATAGGTTGACCAAATCTGCTCATTTCATACCTGTCCGCACTGATTATTCACTTCAGAAGTTAGCCAAATTGTATGTGACGGAAATAGTGCAACTTCACGGACTGCCAGTGTCGATTATTTCTGATCGAGATCTTAGATTCACATCTCGATTTTGGTAAAAGTTGCATGAGGCGTTGGGTACGCGGTTGAACTTTAGTACAGCCTTTCATCCTTAGACTGATGGCTGAGGAAGTGAAGCATATAGAAAGACATAATCGTCAGAAAGATCAGAACCATTTTAGGAGAGATTCAGGACTTTCAGGTGGTATGAACAGGAATGTTAAGAGAGCAAGGGTAATGGAGCCAGTTCAAGCAGTACCGATGAATGCTGTTAGATCGCAAGGTTGTAGGAACTGTGGGAAGATGCATATGGGTGAGTGTCGAAAATGTTCTGGTGCTTGTTTTTGATGCGGATCTATAGAGCATAGGGTTAAGGATTGTCCCCAAGAACCAAATCAGGTTCAAGTTTTAGAGCAGAGGGTCGCTCAACCAGTGAGGGGTGGACCACAGTTTCTGAGAGGACGTGGGCAAGGCAGAGGTGGTAATTTGCTTATTTGCCTATTTGGCCCATTTTGTGGCCCCCTACGACCTAAGCCCACGAATTTGCTTATGGTGGCCTTCCTCGCCATATGCCCACGGTCCGAGAGCTTGGTTCACCACACGCGCGATCGTACGCTTGTGTGGCATCATACGCTATATTTCTGGCTTTCCAGTATTTTTTCGATCTACAGTCATAGCAAAGTAAACAACACATACATTTTTGGCTTTTCAGCCGATTATCAAAACAAGGCATACAGTTACACACCTACTTACGAAAACTTACGAAGGATCCTCGAGTACTCCAACCTACATTCATCCAAAACATTCAATCAATCATTCACTTATTATAGTTCACAGGCTCTTAATCCCCAAATCAATAATACTATCTACCTCAATTGAACAAACCATAGCCTGTTCTATTAAATCGTAGTAGACTACAACCGATCCCACTTTACTTGCCGATAATCTGCGATATCAAAAGATCTTACTAGGTGAGATTGCCTAGGATCATGACATAAATCTCATAGAGATATAGGGGCATTTGGCCTATGCTCAAATAATAAGAAAGATAATGCTCTTACCTTAATAGAATAATGGAAGGATGGGGTTTGAGGACTTGAGTACTTCTGTAGTTCACCACTCCTCAGGAATACCTAAAATCCCACGATCACATCTTGTCGAGAACTCTTGCAGAACTGGAATAGAAAGGGAGAGATGGGACAAGGAATGTTCGGCCAACTCAGAACAAGAAGAAATCGAAATATCGAGAAGAAAGAAGAATAGAAAATAGAGAAAAAGATGGGGAGCAAAGAGACTAAAATCGGTCAAGAAAATGAAAGGTAAGGAAGGTGAAAGAAGGAGACCAGTCGACAGAGGTTAAGAGAGGTATTCGGTAATAGACATGAATTTACCCAAATGGTCAACTCGACAATGCCAATAACCAAAATGGAAACCAAAATAAGAGACTACTTTCAACACTTCAGTTCATAACAAAATCGGTAGAAAATGACGGATTCCCCCAAAACAAAAGTGACCAAAACTGAACAAAAGAGAGTGGAAAAACTAGCTTAGTGATTTTTCACACCCTTAATGCCCATTTCGGCCCATTTCCCTCAATTCATCAAACTTCTAACTTTTCTCCGCAAAACCCTTCCCAATCTTCTTCTTGAATCTCTCCCTTTATCATTCCACAAATTACTCCAACCACTCCTCCGTGACCATTTCCACTTAGAGTCCCAAACCAACTCCAATACTAGCCGTCCATGTAGCAAAATAAATATCCATCATAATACTATGGCGACACTCAAACCCCTGACCACATGCACACTCCTAATGCCTCCTTAACACTTGACCACATGCTTCTTTGTGTCACCTTTTAACCTTAATTAAAAGGCTTACTACCTAACATTCAGGGTTTTATTCACTTAAAACCAAAAATTTTGCTAAAGCCCAGGTTTGAACCCAAGACTTCTCCAACACTTCTCAAGACCCTTAACCCCTGAAGCAAGCCTTCATTTATGTCACTTCTTGCACAGCAATTATTCACATGCCGACTTCTAAACAATCCCCAAGCCCAGGGCCCATTTTTTCTAAGCCCAAAATTCGGGGCGTTATAATGAACATAATTTCCAAAATGAGCTAAATACATGACTGATTATACATCATAACTGACATCATTATCAAGCCATTTCCAAAGCATATAACACCTATCATAAATACCATTCATTCATAATACGTAGCATTAACTTAAACTATATTCAAATATAACCAAATTCAAGCATAGAAGTTAAGCCATTTTCGTATGGCTTAAATTATACAAAAACCAATATTCAACATTACAAAGATATAATCCAGCCTATACATGCCATAGTTTCAAAAATCTAGCTTACAAAATACCAAAGACAGTCGATAGTGTGATGAACTTTGTTGACGATCCCCGAGCTCGTAACTAATGTCCAAAATCTATAAAACAGAGGCAAACGTAAACACATACATTAAGCTATCATAGCTTAGAAAGTCATAAGCAAATAAACAATTCAATGACATAATCAATTCATTTAAACTAAACCAAATTATACTACATAATCATATTAAACCTTAAACTTATGATTTCACGTATATCTTATACTTTCACATATAAACTTATTTATGGCCAAATACATACATATATATATTAACAAAATATCTTTTGACTTCAAAGCAAAATATCATTATGTGACCAAGTACATTTATACCCATATACATTTACTCATGAATCAAAATATAATATCATATGCATATACATAGTCGAATATACTTCACAAGGCACATATATTCACAATAGTAATTTATGTAATTTACATCACATACATAATGGTTCAAATAGGTAATCAACTAACTCATACCTGATCGTTTTAGCTTATTTTACACCTTCGAACACAACTTATCATTGCCCGTTGAACCATTCGAAATTGAATAGGATACTCGGATAATCACATATATCAAAAAATGCCAACATCCCAGACGTGGTCTTACATGTCATCTCATATCGATGCCACTATCCCAGACAGGATCTTACACGAATCAAATACGATACCGATGTCCCATACATGGTCTTACACGTTACCACATATATTGATGCCAACGTCTCAGATGTGGTCTTACACAAAAACTGTAACACCTCTAACTTATATCCGTCACCGGACTAAGGTTATGAGGCATTACCAATTAAAAGCACAAATCCAAACATTAATAAAGTTTCACCCAAGTCAAACTCAATTATAAATAAAATGTAGGTAACTTACATTTTAGAACATATACTGTTTTGGACATTGAAAACACAGGTCATATCAAATTTCAACTTAATACTTACTGCGTATAATGCAAATATATATATATATATAGTATTAATTATTAACATGGTTAAACATATTTGTAACATCCTGATTTTCGGGTTTTTCGCGATTCTTGATATTTTCAGTAAATTTCTAAAATTTGGTATGTGATTATAGAATTCATAATTTGGGTATGTAAATGGGCTTATGGAAGGCCCATGAGTTGGCCAAAACCCGGTAGAATTTTTAAATTTTGGACTTAGGAGTTAGGGGTTCTGGCTAGGTGCTCTTATATTAAGTTGTGGGTAAAATGTATCACAAAAAGAGCTTTGGTAAAGTGGCAAGGGTGACACCACTAAGCTCCTAAAAAGGTGGCGTGTGGAGCATAGAGGAAGACTTGGGTTTGATTCCCAGTGTTGGCAAATAAGAGTATTTATTTTTATGTGCAGGAAGGGTAAGTGTTAGAACCTAAGTGGATTCTGTAAGAGGAGAGTTGGATCAAGTTAAATGCATAAATTAAGGAGGGATAAGGGGAGAGATTTTAAGGATGTGATATGGAGATAGAGTTGGCCGAATAAGGGAGATTGGAGAGGGGATTTTCGGTAGAGGGGTATTAGGTTAGTAATTTCGGCATTAGGGTCTGAGTGGTGCCGATTCCTTCTTTGGTGTGTAGCCTTTTTCTCTCTTTTCTATTCCAGCCGAATCTACCTCCCTCCTATTCATTTTTCTTCTTTTTTCTTCTTTCAAAACAGCCCACTATTTCCCTCCATTCACCATTGTTTCTTTTCTTAATCTCTACTTCTACCAAATACCGCAAAAAGCCAAATCGGTGAAGATAGGGGTGCCGATTCTTTGTGACCAGCAACCTTTTTTGTTTCTTTTCAATAGTTGGCATTCGATTCCTTTACCTTTTAGGCATCCGGATTCAAGAGGATAAAGACTGTGGTAAGTGTTCAAACTCTAAACAATTCCTAGTATAACTTTGGCCAAAAGCCGAAATCCCAAATTTAGGGAGATGGCCGAATATGGGCATAGATTTTATGGGGTCTTCTTTTAATATTTTTGGTTTATTTATTGAAGGAGCAGCAAGGTGTAGTGTCGACTTGGAGTAGCTTGGGTCACCGGAGTAGCTAGGCCTAGTCATCAATCGCGACAAAGGTAAGGTGCCTAAGGCCATTAGGGATGGTGGCCGAATGTGTAAGTGTTAATATTGGATAGTTCTTGATTTGGTTCAATTATTGCGAGCTGATCTATTTAACAATTGATTATAGGAGAAATCGTGTAGGAGATCTCGTCGAGGAATATCACAAATCAGGTGTGTAAACGAACCCTTTCATAGCTTAAAGCAATAAATGCCGAAAAGCCGAAATGCTGAAATTCTGGCATTTCGAGGACTCGTGAGCAAGAGAACGCTCATTAGTTAGTTAGATTTGTTGAGATGATAATCGGGAACATTGGATACGGTAAGAACGTGATTTTTGGCATTCACGGTAAGTTAGGCCTCGAGGGGCTGCAATAGGGCCCAACAGGCTTTCGGGCCCATTTGGGTAAAATTGGTAGAATATGAAAACTCGTTAAATTGCGCATCGAGACTGATAATGTGACAACCCGAATTAGGGCCTAATCGGAATAGTGGTTTCGTGACCACAAATCCGAGATAGAAATAATTGTTTTATAAATATTTTGGGGTTTATGATATGATTGCATGATTGTGTGAAAATTTCGTGATGAAATTCTATGCCTAAAGTGTTTAAATTGAAAGTAGGGACTAAATCGAATAAGTTGCAAAATTTGCATACTAGAAATTTTAGTATGAAATTGTTTTGAAATATTTATTAGGAGGTCTTAAATAGAAATTCTACCAATTTTAAGTTCATGGACAAATTTAGGACATGGAAGGAATTTTGGAAAGTTTAGTAGTAAGGGTATTTTAGTCATTTTGATATTAAATGAAATAAAATGGGAAAAATAACACAAAATAGTCATCTTCCCCATTTAGTTGCTGCGAAACTTCACTCTCTCCATAGCTAGGATTCTTCAACTTTCAAGCTCCATAGTAAGTGATTCTAAGCCCGCTTTTAATGTTCTTTACGTTTTTGGAATCCTAAGCTCGATTAAGCTTATGCTAGTAATAATTTAACCTAGGGTTCATATTTGGAAAAATACCCATAGGTGAAATTTGTGTATTTTGATGTTTTATGATAGAATATGAGGTTTTAAATTGTGTTAAATAATTTGTGCTACTCGGTTTTAAGTGAAAACGAGTAAATGGCATAATCGGTAAAAATACCTAATGTTCATAACTATATGATAGAGTGGGAATTTGATGTTGTTGTAGAAGAGAAAATGTTCAGCATATCATAAAACATAAGAATAAGGGCTGAAATTAAATTCCGAGCCTAGGGGCAAAATTGTAATTTTGTAAAAGTTAGGGGCAAAATGTAATTTTTCTACAATGTGATTTTGGATTGAAATAAATAGTATGAGTATTAAATGAGCTAAATGTGTTATTATAGATCAAGAAAGGCGCTGAACCCGACCTCGAGCAGGGAAAGAAAAAGTTTTGGACTAAATTGCAAAATTTCCATATTTTGCACCAAGGTAAGTTGTATGTAAATATTACAATAATTTCATGTACATTCTTATATTTCAGCCTATTATATAAATATACTAGCTGATGTTAAAATATAAATTGACTATGGGAAGAATGGAAATAAATATAGAGAGAGAGATCCCGGTTGAACATTCGGAGAGATCGAATGAAATAGAGGGAGCGTAGCTAGGTCACATGTATGATGCTGAGTGCACATCATGTGTACAAGAAAGCTACGAGACACCTGTAGTAGCTAGGTCACATGCGTGATACGAGATGTATCCCATGTAGACAAGAGAGCTACGTGAAAGATAAATGTAGCTAGGTCGCATGCGTGATTCCAAGTGAAGGACACCATGTAGACAAGAGAGCTACGTGAAAGATAAATGTAGCTAGGTCGCATGCGTGATTCCAAGTGAAGGACACCATGTAGAGAAGAGAGCTACGAGACAAATCGGCTAGGTCGCATGAGTGGTACTAAGTGTTCCCCATGTGTACAAGAGAGCCGAACTAAATGAAGTATGATGGTGGGTCAGTGTCAAACCGTTAAATATCGAGGATTGATCCGAATTGTTCAACGGGATGGTTTTGTGGTGACATTGTGGTTTGGACCTACACTTATAGTGAATGAAATGTGGTGAAAATGAATTGTGGCATATACATATATACGATAAAATGAGGTTAGCATAAAGAATGTGTGAAAGAGTGAAATTAGTATTAAAACTGTTTTTAGATGGCAGCAGTGACGTGATTTTGAAAAATCACCAAAAATAGGAGGAATATAATTAGAGGTTGAATGAGATGTGAAATTAAAGCTTAATGAGTCTACTTTCATATAAAAGAAGCAGGGAAAGCAAAGGAATTCTATATTTTGAGATATTTACAATTGTAACTGACTTGCTCAGGATGAATACGTGATCCCCTGTTTCCACTTTGAAAAATTATTAAAAATTGTACAAAGCAAACTAAGAAATATAGTTTACATGCCTAAATTCCTTATTGAGACTAGTTTTAAATACAACAGACTTCAGGGTTGTTTGAGTTATGTACTGAGAGAAATTCAATTCGTAGTGGACAGAGGTCAGGCCAGTCGAGCTGTGTAACAGGGGAAACTTTAACTAATAAACTGTACTAATCTGCTGAACCAAAATTATAAAAAAATTTAGCAAGAAGCTTTATGAGTCTAGATTCAGGGAAATTTTATGGATATGAATTTCGAGTTTTGTAACTCGCGTTATGATTTATTTAGTGAATATGACACAGTAGAGACAGCTTAATCGAAGTGGAATAAGTAGTGAAGTTAAAGTAGACATACTTGAATTGTTGTGTAAACATGTTAGATTCTTAAATTAGTATTTACATACTACTTACTAAGCTATAAGCTTACTTCGTTTTCTCTCTTTGTCTTATAGTGTTCTCCACTTGCTCAGAGTCAAGGATCGTGAAGATCTACCCGCACTATCATACTTTGGGGTATTTGAACTAAATGTTTTGAATTATGGCATGTATAGTAGGCAAAAATTATTTTGTTATGTGTCATATTTGTCTAGGTTTAAAATATTAGTTACTGATTTCGACCATTACTTTGTACAAGCCATAAAAGTTGGCTAATATTGTTCAAGATATATGTTATACGATGCATTATCAAATGGGATGACATATTTCTATCTTGGTATATGTTATGTTCGGTAATACCTTGTATCTGCTCCGCGACAGTAACGGGTAAGGGTGTTACATTTAGTGGTATCGAGCTATGGTTTAGTCGGTTCTCGGACTAATAAAGTGTGTGTAAAAGTCTAGCTATACATGCCATAAAAATATTGTGATAGTGTGGTGACTCCTGATTATTCTAAACTGTGTTTTGTTTTAATATAGTAATGGATCCTGAAGGAACTGCGGTGATGATCTTTAGTAATGCGCCGGCTCCCTTTACAAGGGACCGCTACTGTGGAAAGTAGACACTGAGACATTGGGACAAGGAGATGAGGCTCGGGACGCCTTTCTCCAAATGATGAACAATTGGTATCTTGAATTTATTCGAGCAAATCCAAATGCTCAACCTCCTCCACCCCTCCTATACCTCAGACGATTCCTGTAGTTGCTCAAGGTATAAATTTGGTAAGAATGAACAAGCCTCCGGTTGACAAGATTCAAAAACAAGGGGCGAAGAGTTTAGAGCAAAGGTTGATGATGATCCCGAGAAAGCGGAATTCGCTTGAAAATTCTACCCGTGTATTTGATGAGCTCTCATGTACACCTGAGGAATGCTTAAAGTGTGTTGTATCGCTTTTGAGAGATTCGACCTACCACCGGTGGAAGACTTTGGTTGCAGTGGTGACAAAAGAAAAAGTTACTTGGGATTTCTTCCGGAAGAATTTAGAAAGAAATACATAAGTCAACGATTTATTGATCAAAAGCGGAAGGAGTTCCTTGAATTGAAGCAAGGAAAAATGTCATCGCAGAGTATGAACGCGAATTTGTAAGACTCAACAAGTATGCCCAGAATGTGTGTCCACCGAGGCCATTATGTGTAGAAGATTTGAAGATGGGCTGAATGAGGACATTAAAGTGTTTGTAGGGATTTTGGAGTTGAAAGAATTTGTAGTATTGGTTGATCGAGCTCTTAAAGTCAAGAATTGAACAAAGAAAGAAGAAAAGCTGCTATTGAGGCTCGAGATGTCGAAAAAGACAGATAAGTAAGCCATTTCAATCTCAACCAAAGAGGTCCAAAGGACAAACCCTCGAATGACAGTTTCAATTGGGGATTTACACAGAGATCGTGGTAGAGCATATTCGGGTCTAAAGCTCAAGCTACTTGGTGGCAAGTGTGGGTAATGTGCGACCTAGAAAGCCCGAGTGTCGAAGAATGTGGCGAGCAACATTATGGTGAGTGTTGGGGACCGAGCGAGCTTGTTTCAAAAGTTGTTCTCATGAGCATTTTATTAGAGACTGTCCGGAGAAGGTTAAAGAAGAAAGATTTGAGTGTTAGATGAATACCACCGCTAGTAGAGGTAGACCACCGAGAAATACTGGAGGTGGGACTAGTAGTAGAACTGTGATGAAAGATTTAACGGCAAGATCGAAGCTAGAGCACTGCTAGAGCTTATGCTATACGTGCTCGAGAAGATGCATCATCTCCGATGTCATTCTTGGTACATTTTCTCTTTATGATACTATTGTTATTGCATTGATTGATCCGGGTCCACCCATTCCTATATTTGCATGAATTTAGTATCCAATAAAAGTTGCTGTTGAATTTATTGAGTTTACGATTAAAGTGTCGAACCCTTAGGCCAATATGTGCTAGTTGACAAGGTTTGCAAGAATTGCCCATTAATGATTCAAGGTCACTGTTTTCCGGCCAACTTGATGCTGTTACCATTTGGTGAGTTTGACGTTATCTTGGGAATGGACTGGTTAACATTGTATGATGCTAAGGTAGATTGTAAACAAAAGACACTAGAGTTAAAGTGTGAAAATGGAGAAATTCTGTGGGTTGAAACAAACGAATCAAATAAATTGCCTATGGTGATTTCGCACATGTCTGCACAGAAATACATGAGAAAAGGGTGTGAAGCTTATCTGGCTTATGTAATGAATGTTGAGATGTCTCAACTGAAATTTGAATCAAGACCTATAGTCTGTGAGTTTCGGATGTATTTCGGAGGAATTGCCCAGGTTGCCTCCAAACAGAGAGATAGATTTTGCCATTGATTTGTTGCCGCATCGCACCGATCTCGATTGCTCCATATAGAATGGCTCATTGAATTAAAAGAATTGAAGGCTCGATTGCAGGAGTTAACAGACAAGGGATTTGTGAGACCGAGTTTCTCTCCTGGGTGCTCTGTATTATTCAGAAGAAGAAGGATGGTTCAATGAGACTTTGCATTGATTACCGTCGACTTAATAAGGTGACTATAAAGAACAAGTACCCATTGCCGAGGATTGATGATTTATTCGATCGGTTAAAGGGGCCACAGTGTTTTCAAAGATTGATTTGAGGTCCGGTTACTATCAATGAGAGTTAAGGAGTCGATGTGTCGAAAACCGCCTTTAGGACAAGGTATGGACATTATGAGTTTCGGTGATGCCTTTTGGCTTAACAAATGCTCCACCATATTTATGGACTTAATGAATCGGATTTTCCGGCCATATTTGGATAAGTTTGTAGTAGTGTTTATAGATGACATTTTAATTTATTCTCGAGATGAGTTTGAACATGCCGAACACTTGAGAACTATATTGCGAGATCTTGAGAGAAAAGAAACTGCTTGCCAAGTTTAGTAAAAGTGAGTTCGCTTCGTGAAGTCGGATTTTTGGGGCATATAGTCTCGGTGATGGTATTCGGTGGATCCAAGCAAGATTTCTGCGATCGTTGATTGGAAACCGCCAAGAATGTATCTGAGGTTAGAAGCTTTTAGGCTTGGCCGGGTATTATAGGCGTTTTGTTGAAGGATTTTCGATAATTGCCTCTCCTATGACTAAATTGTTGCGTAAGAATGTTAAGTTTGAATGGACTGATAAATGTCAACGAGTTTTGAAAAGTTGAAAGCACGATTGATGAAGCACCAATTTTAGTACAGCCGAGTCGAAAGGAGTTCGTAATTTATAGTGATGCATCATTGATGGGCCTTGGATGTGTGTTGATGCAAGAGGGCAAAGTAGTAGCTTATGCTTGAGGCGTTAAAACCGCATGAGAAGAACTATCCTACACATGATTTGGGCCGCATTGTTGTTTTTGCCTTGAAGATTTGGCGACATTATTTATACGGTGAAAAATGCGAATTTTTACCGATCACAAAAGTTTGAAGTACTTGATGAATCAAAAGGACCTAAATTTGCGGCAATGAAGATGGCTTGAATTATTAAAGGATTATGATCTAGTGATTGATTATCATCCGGAAAAGCAAATGAAGTTCTTGGCGCCTTGAGCGAAAAATTTCTTTTCACTTTGAGAGCCATGAACACGGGTTAGCATTGTCGATGACGGGTCAATTTTAGCGAGATGAGAGCTAAACCGTTATTTCTCCAGTTGATTTGTGATGCTCAAAAGAATGATAGTGAGTTGCGGATCAAGAGAACTCAATGCGAATCGAGTTATGACTCGATTTTCGAGTTGGACCAGATGACTGCTTGATGTTTCGAGACGAATATGTGTGCTTGAAAAATGATAAATTGATTCGAAAATATTACATGAGGCGCACAATGGTCATTTATCAGTTCACCCCAGTAGCACAAAATGTATAATGATTTAAAGAAGTCAGATTGGTGGCGGTATGAAAAGGACATTTCAATTTGTAACTAAGTGTTTGATCTGTCAACAAGTAAAAGTGAACATCAAGTACCTTGAGGATTACTTCAACCGGTAATGGTGCTCGAGTGGAAATGGGACAAGATTACCATGGATTTTGTAACCGGTTTGCCTTTAACTCCTAAAAAGAAGGATGCTGTTTGGTAGTGGTTGATAGATTAACAAAGTCAGCCCACTTTATACCAGTACGTACCGATTACTCACTTGATAAATTAGCCGAATTATATATTGCTGAAATTGTGAAGTTGCACGGAGTACCTATGTCTATAATATCATATAGAGATCCAAGATTTACCTCGAGATTTTGGAAAAAGTTACAAGAAGCTTTGGGTACAAAATTGAACCTTAGTACCGCATTTCATCCACAAACAGATGGTCAAACGGAAAGAGTAATCCAGGTACTCGAAGATATGCTTAGATCTTGTGTTTTAGAATTTGGAGGTAGTTGGGAGAAATATCTATCTTTGATTGAGTTTGCCTACAATAACAGCTTATCAATCAAGTATACAAATGGCTCTGCATCTGAAGCCTTATATGGTCGTAAGTGTCGGACTCCTTTATATTGGACCGAGCTTAGTGAGAAATGAGATTCACGGAGTTGATCTAGTTAAAGAAACCAAAGAGAAAATAAAAGTAATTCGGGATTGCTTGAAAGTCGCTCAGATCGACAAAAGTCATATCTGATTTAAAAAGAAAAGAGATTGAATTTCAAGTGGGGATAAAGTGTTCTTGAAGGTGTCACCATGGAAAAGATTCGAGATTTAGTCGAAAAGGCAAGTTGAGTCCGCGTTTTATTGGGCGTCTGAGATTATCGAGAGAATTGGACCCGATGGCATATCGGTTAGCCTTCTTGGCGAGTTAGAAAAGATTCATAACGTGTTTCATGTATCAATGTTGCGACGTTATCGTTCGATCCTTCACATGTGATTTCCCAACGAAATTGAGATTCGATCGGATATGACCTATGAGGAGGAACCAATAAAGGTTTTGGCTCGAGAAGTTAAGCAGTTAAGAAACAAAAGTATAGCCTTAGTGAAAGTATTGTGGCACGGACATGGGATAGAAGAGGCTACGTGGGAACCCGAGGAAGCTATGAGGAAACAGTACCCAAACCTCTTTCTGGGTAAGATTTTCTGGGACGAAAATCTCTAAAGGGGAGAATTGTGACAACCCGAATTAGGGCCTAATCGGAATAGTGGTTTCGTGACCACAAATCCGAGATAGAAATAATTGTTTTATAAATATTTTGGGGTTTATGATATGATTGCATGATTGTGTGAAAATTTCGTGATGAAATTCTATGCCTAAAGTGTTTAAATTGAAAGTAGGGACTAAATCGAATAAGTTGCAAAATTTGCATACTAGAAATTTTTAGTATGAAATTGTTTTGAAATATTTATTAGGAGGTCTTAAATAGCAATTCTACCAATTTTAAGTTCATGGACAAATTTAGGACATGGAAGGAATTTTGGAAAGTTTAGTAGTAAGGGTATTTTAGTCATTTTGATATTAAATGAAATAAAATGGGAAAAATAACACAAAATAGTCATCTTCCCATTTAGTTGCTGCGAAACTTCACTCTCTCCATAGCTAGGGATTCTTCAACTTTCAAGCTCCATAGTAAGTGATTCTAAGCCCGCTTTTAATGTTCTTTACGTTTTGGAATCCTAAAGCTCGATTAAGCTTATGCTAGTAATAATTTAACCTAGGGTTCATATTTGGAAAAATACCCATAGGTGAAATTTGTGTATTTTGATGTTTTATGATAGAATATGAGGTTTTAAATTGTGTTAAATAATTTGTGCTACTCGGTTTTAAGTGAAAACAGTAAAAGCAGCATAATCGGTAAAATACCTAATGTTCATAACTATATGATAGAGTGGAATTTGATGTTGTTGTAGAAGAGAAAATGTTCAGCATATCATAAAACATAAGAATAAGGGCTGAAATTAAATTCCGAGCCTAGGGGCAAAATTGTAATTTTGTAAAAGTTAGGGGCAAAATGTAATTTTTCTACAATGTGATTTTGGATTGAAATAAATAGTATGAGTATTAAATGAGCTAAATGTGTTATTATAGATCAAGAAAGGCGCGAACCCGACCTCGAACGGGGAAAGAAAAGTTTTGGACTAAATTGCAAAATTTCCATATTTTGCACCAAGGTAAGTTGTATGTAAATATTACAATAATTTCATGTACATTCTTATATTTCAGCCTATTATATAAATATACTAGCTGATGTTAAAATATAAATTGACTATGGGAAGAATGGAAATAAATACAGAGAGAGATCCGGTTGAACATTCTGAGAGATCGAATGAAATAGAGGGCGTAGCTAGGTCACATGTATGATGCTGAGTGCACATCATGTGTACAAGAAAGCTACGAGACACCCAGTAGTAGCTAGGTCACATGCGTGATACGAGATGTATCCCATGTAGACAAGAGAGCTACGTGAAAGATAAATGTAGCTAGGTCGCATGCGTGATTCCAAGTGAAGGACACCATGTAGACAAGAGAGCTACGTGAAAGATAAATGTAGCTAGGTCGCATGCGTGATTCCAAGTGAAGGACACCATGTAGACAAGAGAGCTACGAGACAAATCGGCTAGGTCGCATGAGTGGTACTAAGTGTTCCCCATGTGTACAAGAGAGCCGAACTAAATGAAGTATGATGGTGGGGTGTGTCTTTGAAACCGTTAAATATCGAGGATTGATCCGAATTGTTCAACGGGATGGTTTTGTGGTGACATTGTGGTTTGGACCTACACTTATAGTGAATGAAATGTGGTGAAAATGAATTGTGGCATATACATATATACGATAAAATGAGGTTAGCATAAAGAATGTGTGAAAGAGTGAAATTAGTATTAAAACTGTTTTAGATGGCAGCAGTGACGTGATTTTGAAAAATCACCAAAAATAGGAGGAATATAATTAGAGGTTGAATGAGATGTGAAATTAAAGCTTAATGAGTCTACTTTCATATAAAAGAAGCAGGGCAAGCAAAGGAATTCTATATTTTGAGATATTTACAATTGTAACTGACTTGCTCAGGATGAATACGTGATCCCCTGTTTCCACTTTGAAAAATTATTAAAAATTGTACAAAGCAAACTAAGAAATATAGTTTACATGCCTAAATTCCTTATTGAGACTAGTTTTAAATACAACATACTTCAGGGTTGTTTGAGTTATGTACTGAGAGAAATTCAATTCGTAGTGGACAGAGGTCAGGCCAGTCGAGCTGTGTAACAGGGAAAACTTTAACTAATAAACTGTACTAATCTGCTGAACCAAAAATTATAAAAAAAATTTAGCAAGAATCTTTATGAGTCTAGATTCAGGGAAATTTTACGGATATGAATTTTGAGTTTTGTAACTCGCGTTATGATTTATTTAGTGAATATGACACAGCAGAGACAGCTTAATCGAAGTGGAATAAGTAGTGAAGTTAAAGTAGACATACTTGAATTGTTGTGTAAACATGTTAGATTCTTAAATTAGTATTTACATACTACTTACTAAGCTATAAGCTTACTTCGCTTTCTCTCTTTTGTCTTATAGTGTTCTCCACTTGCTCAGAGTCAAGGATCGTGAAGATCTACCCGCACTATCATACTTTGGGGTATTTGAACTAAATGTTTTGAATTATGGCATGTATAGTAGGCAAAAATTATTTTGTTATGTGTCATATTTGTCTAGGTTTAAAATATTAGTTACAAGATTTCTAACCGCTTACTTTGTACAAGCCATAAAAGTTGGCTAATATTGTTCAAGATATATGTTATACGATGCATTATCAAATGGGATGACATATTTCTATCTTGGTATATGTTATGTTCTGGTAATACCTTGTATCCTGTTCCGGCGACGGTAACGGGTAAGGGGTGTTACAGATAAAACCATTATGGAATATAGGCTAAATGGGCCTAGATGACGAAATTGGCTAAGTAGGGCCCATTAGGGGTTTTTAGGCCCAATAACTCGTTTTCGCTAAAAATGGGCTAGAACACTGTTTGCACCCATGAATTGTTTGTAACCGTTAATGAACATGGAAACCCTAATTTTTGGTAAAATTACAAGATTACCCTTATAATATGAGAATGACCGTTTTGCCCCTAGGTAAAAATGACCATTATACCCCTAGGGTTTATACATGAACTTAATGCATGGGATCTTGATAAACATGATATGTATGATATGCACATGACATATATGATATGCACATGATATGTATGATATGCACATGAGATGTTCATAAATGCATTGGGTTGGGAATTTATATGGATGGAGGAAGTGCAAAAGGGCTTATGCCCTAGTTATCAAAAGGGCTTATGCCCCAGTTATCAAAAGGGCTTATGCCCCAGTTATTAAAGGGCTTATGCCCCAGTTATTAAAAGGGCTTTTGCCCGATTATTAAAAGAGGCTAGGCCTCCAAGATATGATAAAGCAACT
This sequence comes from Gossypium arboreum, assembly GCF_025698485.1. Taxonomy (NCBI): domain Eukaryota; kingdom Viridiplantae; phylum Streptophyta; class Magnoliopsida; order Malvales; family Malvaceae; genus Gossypium; species Gossypium arboreum. The sequence goes on from NC_069079.1 coordinate 61,559,679, forward strand.
ATCTTTGCCAAAGAGAGTTATGGCGGGGTGGGTCGAGTTAATCCCCACATGGTGTGTTGGTTGGTACGGGTAGAGAGTAGCGGATGGTGGGTTGAGTAGTCTCCCTAAATGGGTTGCATTATTTCATTTGACATTACGTGTGATATAAAAATGGGCCTACGGGCCATACCGTTTACAGTAAAGGCTTCGGCCCAGTAATATGAAACTTGAAAAGGCTTCGGCCCAGTGTTATAAGATATGAATATGAATAGGGCTATGGCCCAGTACGTGCTTTGAGATTGGATTTGGGCTTAGACCCAACAGGCTGCTATTGTTTTGGGCTCTAAAAGGGGCTTGTTGCACACTGAGTTTCCAAACTCACCCCTTTCCTTAACCTTGCAGGTGAGCCTTGATGTGGAGACTTGGGTCGGAGGGGATTCAGAGTGGCCACGGTGATTGTCTTTGGACTTTTAAATAGGCGTTGGTTTTCATTTAATTTCCTTTAACTATTTATTTCTGGGTTGTAATAAGGCCATTCTAACTTTCCTTTTATTTCTTTTCGGGATTATTTTAATTTTAACAACTTTAAAATTGGTTGATAACTATTCAAATGGGCTAGACTTAGGACGTGTTTTCAAAACGATACTTGTTTCCAAAAAAGTTCAACACCACGATTAATCGATTTATCAAAGTCGTTCACTTAAACAAATTTAAACTCGATATAACAAAGTGTGGCTATGGTTGTGGGCATGTCTAGGATTGGATCCAATCAAAGAGGTTGGTACTTAAGCAGCCTTCATGGCTCACCTCCTCTGTCTCGGATACCTACCTGGTGCCTAGCTTCCATACACTTCGTTAACTCAACAAAATATATGGTTTTAAAACACTAGAACGAAACACGGATTTTTTAACTCCAATTTGGCATGTCAGATTTGGCCATAACATCTAGGCCGGGTTTGGGGTGTTACATTTAGTGGTATCAAAGCCTAGGTTGCAACAACTCGGCTGTGGATCGGGTCCAAAAATGTTTTCGGAAACTTAAGCCTAAGAAGGGTATTTTTGGAAAATGGTTTTTGAAAAGTTCATTTTAAAGATGGTTTGCAGAGAATATAGGTCAAAAAGGTACCAGTTTTTCTGTTTTAAATCAAGAGTTCAAAATAGAGGGAGTTTTCAAATCAAAGTTTTCAAAATTTCTAATATCGATGATCAAAAACATGGTTTTTAAGTTCTAAATGGATTGGAGAAAGAAGTGGCGCACTGAATCCCCGGCACCAAGTCTGTAAGTATATTTTTCTTTGCGATATATGATATTATGAATAGTCTTGAGACCCTACTATGATACTTTAGCTAGGTAGAGTCAGTAACGGTAGGAATGAGACTGTAGCTAGGCTACGATGATGCGAAACAACCCTTGAACCGCTATATCTTCATAAGACATTTTCTTAATAAAAAGTGGAACAGTATACTAATTTCATAAAACTCGTAAATGAAAATTCGATATGAGTACAAGAGGAGCTCAGGACGAGGCCATGGGACGTGGTCGCGAAGGGTGCAAGCTGAATCTTCATCCTCGGGGCATAGGCCACCGAGGAGCCATCTGTGCCACAAGCAACGGAGACTAGGTCTTATGATCGGGCTGCGGGGGATGACGCTCTATCCCAAGCCATGTTAAGGGTTTTAAAAAGAGTGGCTGGAGCTAGTACTGGGACGGTGAATAGGGGGTCTATATCGGAGTGACTCCGGGCCAACGGAGCAGAAGTATTTAGGGGTGTATCTGGAGTAGCCCCAAATGTGGCAGAATATTGGTTAGAGGCAACAGAACGGATCATGGACGATCTAGACTGCTCAGTAGAGCAAAAGTTGAAAGGAGTTGAGTCGCTGCTACGGGACGAGGCATACCGTTGGTGGATCACCGTAAGGGAGAGTACCCTAATTGAGCAAGTAACCTGGGAATTGTTCAAAACTACTTTTAAAGGGAGGTATGTTGGAGCAAGCTATGTGGATGCTCGTCGGAAGGAATTCTTGAATTTGACTCAAGGTGATAAGTCGGTAGCAGAGTATGAGGCAGAATTTTTGAGGCTGAGTCGATATGCTAGTGGTATAGTGGCAACTGAATATGAGCGCAGTGTCCGCTTCGAGGATGGTCTCCGCGATGAGCTTAGGATATTGATAGCTCCACAAAGGGAGCGTGGTTTTGCTGCATTGGTAGAAAAGGCTAAGATAGCCGAGGAGGTGAAGCTGACTGAGCGAAAGAATCGTGAGAAGGATCGACCCAGATTCAAGAGGGATTTTAGACCCTCAAGTGCCGCGAATCGAAATGTTAAAAGAGCAAGGATGGAGGAACCAAGTGAGCGGTGCAAAGTGCAAATACTTATAGACCGCAGGCTTGCAGGGACTGTGGTAAGGTGCATATGGGGGAGTGCTGGAAACGAACTGGAGCATGTTTTCGATGTGGGTCTAAGGAGCATAAGTTCAGAGAGTGTCCTCGGAGGACAGCTCAGGAGCTAGCGGCAGAGCAAAGGGATGTCCAACCATGGCGAGGAGGACCACCACCACAGAGGGGTCGTGTGCAAGGTAGAGGTGGCAATGGTAATGGTCGAGGACGTGGGGCACCTGGCAGAGGTGCTGGACATGCTGAAGCTCGACAACCGGCGTTGGTTTATGCTGCACGACGTCGTGAGGAGGATGACGCTCCTGATGTTATAACGGGTACGTTCTTCATCCATAACATGCCTTACACTGCTTTGATTGATGTGGGTTCTACCCACTCGTATGTTGCTTGTGATGTATCTAGGGCTTTGGATGTGCTTCCTGAGAAGACTGTGAGTGGGGTATCAGTGATAAGTCCATTGGGACATTCGATTAAGGTAGATAAAATTTTTAAGGCAGTACCGTTAGTGACAAAAGATAAAATCTTTGAAGGAGATTTGATGGAGCTGCCATTTGGGGATTTTGATCTTATCTTGGGAATGGACTGGTTAACTAAGCACAAGGCGACGTTGGATTGTGCTGCAAAGAGGATGGTACTAAGAACTGCCGAAGATGAGGAGATAATGGTCATAGGGGAACGAAGGGATTATTTATCCAATGTTGTTTCGGCATTAAGAGCCGAAAAGTTGATTCGAAAAGGTTGTGAGGCGTACCTGGCCTTTGTAAGTCAAACGAGACTTGAGGAGATAACGGTGGAGTCGGTTAGGACTATTAAAGAATTTCAGGATGTATTCCCAGATGAACTTCCTGGATTACCCCCGAACAGAGAAGTCGAGTTTGGAATCGACTTACTACCTGGAACAGCTCTTGTGTCCATTGCGCCTTATCGGATGGCACCAAAGGAGTTGGTAGAATTGAAAGCTCAGATTCAAGAGTTGTTGGATAGAGGGTTTATAAGACCAAGTATTTCTCCGTGGGGTGCACCGGTACTGTTCGTAAATAAGAAAGATGGGACTATGCAAATGTGTATTGACTATCGGCAGTTGAATAAGCTGACTATCAAGAACAAGTATCCGTTACCAAGAATCGATGATCTGTTCGACCAATTAAAAGGAGCCTCAGTGTTTTCTAAGATCGACCTTAGGTCGGGATATCATCAATTAAGAGTTAAAGAGGGGGATATTTATAAGACGGCATTTAGGACTCGATACGGTCATTACGAGTTTCTGGTAATGCCATTTGGGTTGACTAATGCACCGGCAATGTAACACCCCGAACCCGAGACCATCGCCGGTGTCAGACACGAGGGGTTAACAAGCCAAGTTCACATGTTTTGCCCACCAATTTGGCATTTCCAGTCAGGCTGGAAGACTGCGTCACCGTCGCCTTAAAAATCATATCTCGAGTTTCAAAACTCGGAAACTGGTTTCGTAAATTTTCCCTGAATTTAGACTCATATATCCATCCATGGATTTATTTCTAGAATTTTTGGTCGGGCCAATTGGTACAGTTTATTAGTTAAAGTCACCCATGTTACAGGGATCGACTGCTCTGACCTTCTCGCGGTATAACTTGAATATCTCTCTGTACAGGGCTTTAATGCTGGTGCCGTTTGTTTCTAATAAAACTACACTCAAAATGGAATCTGTACATATAAGGTATGTCTCCTAATTATTTCTGGATAATTTATAGTGAATTTTTAAAGTTGCGACAGGGGACCCAGAAACCGTTCTGGCCCTGTTTCACAATAGCTTCAATATCTCTTAACATGTAACTCCTATGATCATTTCGCTTCTTCCATATGAAAATAGACTCATTAAGGTTCATTTACATAGATTATTCACTATTTAATACCATTCCTACAATTTTTGGTGATTTTTCACATTCACGTCACTGCAGCTGGCAGCATCTGTTTTAAGGTAGGTCTTATCTATTTTTTTCTAGTCTCCATCAACCAACTAGTCTTGCCATACATAGGTTCACATATGATCATTTTAACCATACCAATGGCTGATCATGTGACCAACACTCCCATTTCCGATCCATAATGACATCATGACACCATATATATACATTCAAACCACAAATAGTCTAAGTTCATGCTTCCTTTTACGAGCCATTTTCGCATGGTCGTATACATATACATCGCCACATTTTTAAACCAACAAGGGTAGTCCTATACATGCCATTTCAAAGTTCAACCAAAATTTATACCAAAATAGAGGCGTGATAGTGTGGATGACTTCGACTTTATTGATCCCGAATCCGTTTGCTATCGGCGAAATCTATAAAACAGAGAGCCAAAGCAACGGGTAAGCATTTTATGCTTAGTAAGTCTCAAGGAATATAATCAGCTTTAATTAAAGCAATACATTCACATAACCAAATGCATCATTTCATTAATGCACATTCACATAATCGTACTTACTTCACCATCCCAACACTTATGTTCATACACAAATAACGGCTTCATTAAGGCCGATAACTCCCTCCATCATAGGAGCGGATATTCATACGCTCTTACTCCTAGCGCAGCAAAGCACACACCGCACTTACCTTGTCATTGGGAAATTTCACAAGTGCATTAGCTGAAATTTTCCAGCAAGCTTATAATTTTCAAATCACATACCTTCGAGTTTAACCGGACGTCGCTACTCGTTCAATCGCCTTGGGACATAGCCCGTTATGGTAACCCGCACCAAGGCCTACGGGACTTAACCCGGATATCACGATTTGCACAAATGCCTTGGTCTTAGCCCGGATTTAACAACTTGCACGAATGCCTTGGTCTTAGCCCGGATATAGCTACTAGCACAATTGCCTTCGGTCTTAACCCGGATATAATTTTCAGCATAATTGTCTTGGGGCTTAGCCGGATATCATTCAATTTCTCATGCACACATACATCAATAATCATTGGACATACATATTTCATTTTCCTTACTAAGGCTCAAACACAATTATAATCATTAGCATATTCGCCTTGGACTTAGCCCGGTGGAATTCAAATACTCATACACACATAATCAATAATCATACACATCCATATTTCATCTCACATAATTCAAGTAAGGTCACTTCTTGAGGACTTACCTCGGATGTTGTCGAACGGCTTTTACGGCTATTCGATCACTTTTTCCTTCCCTTGTCCAATTGTGGACCTCTTAGCTCTTGAGCTAATTCAAACAAATTCAATTTATTAAAACCTCATTGTGCTAGCTTATGGCCGAATATGACAAGGAATTTAAATGGTCATATGGCCACTCTTTAGCTTGAATACACAATGGTCATGCACATTTTATACTACATCAAGCAATTCAATACAATTTATTTGAGCATCAAGGAAATGCTAAGGCCTTCAATAGGCTACCCAAGGCGAATATTCATGTACATGTTGAGGCCAATTATGCACTTAATACCTCACAAAAACAGCATGCATTTTACTAGTTAATGCTTTGCATATTGTGGCTCAAAACTTATAATATAGCATCAAGCACTTATATGTGTGCTAGGCCGATTTGTGCTTGCAATTTCACAATTATTCTTCAACATCTTCTTCTTTAAACAAACTTATTCATCACTTCCTTCATAACCAAAACATCATGTGCAAACATATATATACATATATGAGCATGGCCGAATTTCAAGGTGTCCATAGCCATCCAAAACACAAATTTTAACTAACATGCAAGAAGCATGAACCATGCTCATGAATGCATCATGGTCGAATATGACAATCATGCTCCTTTTCAACTTCAATCATGATAAAACAAAAAGAAAGCTCAAAATCTTACTCAAGAGTAGACAATTCGTCATTGCATGCATCATCATCAAGCTTCACACTTAGCATGCAATGGCTTTATCACCATAACAACTTTGGCCAAATACCATTTCCATGGCTTAACAAAGATTTGAGCCATGGCTAACATGCACATCAAGTTAGCAACCAAAACATGCATGAAACTCCTAACACAACCTCATACATACCTTAATCTTGATGCAAACTTAGCCAAATCTCCTTCTAGATCTCTTCCAAACCAGGCATGAAGCAAAAATCCTCCTTCTTCCTTAGTTTTGGCTCAAAGAAAGGATGAACAAAATTTTTTCTTTCCTTCTCTACAACTCACGGCAATGGGGGGGGATTACCACACTCACACACATTTTTTTTTCATTTTTTTATCACCCATACACCTTTGTTTATTATTTCACCCTAATGCACCAACAAAACATGTTTCATGACATGTTTAGCCCATCCTCCTTGTCATGGCCGCCACCACCTATAAAAGGGGGAATTTGACATGCAAGTCCATTATTTTGCATGCATGCTTTAATTAGTCATCACACATTTCCCTATCATACTTTCAAAGTTCATTACTAAGCCTTTCTTGTGGAATTCACCCTTATAACACTAAATCAATCATCATAAAATGTCATACATGAGCACACACATATTATAGGCATCAAAATAAATTTTTAATTATTTTTATGCCTCGGTTTTGTGGTCCCGAGACCACCTTCCGACTAGGGTCAATTTTGGGCTGTCACAACTCTCCCCCACTTAAGAAATTTTCGTCCCCGAAAATCTTACCGGTAAATAGGTTTGGATATCGCTCTTTCATAGAGTTCTCGGTCTCCCAAGTAGCTTCTTCTATCCCGTGCTTGAGCCATAACACTTTTACTAGCGGAACCCGCTTGTTTCGCAACTCTTTCACTTCTCGTGATAGGATACGAATCGGTTCTTCCTCATAACTCATATTAGCTTGAATTTCAATTTCTGATGGACTGATCACGTGCGATGGATTGGATCTATAGCATCGAAGCATCGAAACGTGAAAGACATCGTGAACCTTTTCGAGTTCGGGGGCAAAATCAAACGATATGCCATCGGATCGACTCGCTTCGGATATCTCAGATGGCCCAATGAACCTCGGGCTCAACTTGCCCTTACGGCTGAATCGAGTATCTTTTTCCAAGGCGATACCTTGAGAAACACTTTATCACCCACGATACTCGATATCCTTACGCTTCAGTTCGCGTCGACTTCCTCGACGATCGGAGGCTATCTTCGACTTTCACGGATTACTTTCACTTTCTCATTCAAAGATCTCTAATCAAATCCACCGAAAATCTTGCTTTCACCAAGCTCGGTCCAAAACAATGGTGTACGACATTTACGACCGTATAAGGCCTCGTAGGGTGCCATCTTAATACTTGACCGAAAGTTGTTGTTGTAAGCGAATTCAATCAACGGCAAATACCGCTCCCATGAACCACTAAACTCGAGGACGCAACATCTTAACATATCCTCAAGTATCTCGAATTATCCGCTCGGATTGACCATCGGTTTGGGGTGAAAGGCGGTCTTGAAATGCAACTTGGTACCCAAAGCCTCTTGCAATTTCTTCCAAAATCGCGATGTAATCTTGGGTCTCTATCCGACACGATAGAAATAGGCACCCCATGCAATCGAATAATTTGGGAGACGATAATTCGCCAATTTATCGAGCGAAAAATCCGTGCGACAGGATAAAATGAGCGACTTGGTCGGCCTATCAACAATGACCCAAATCGCATCTTTCTTACTTGCCGACACCGGTAATCCGGATATAAAATCCATTGTCACTCGATCCCATTTCTATTCGGTATCATGATTGGTCAAGTAATCCCGATGGCACTTGATGTTCCGCTTTCACTTGTTGACATATCGACACCTTGAAACAAATTCGAAATGTCTCATTTCATACCGCCACCAAAATTGGCATTTCGGTCATTGTACATTTTAGTACTACCCGGTGGATTGACATTCGACTCACCGTGAGCCTCGCTCAAAATCATCGAAACAAGTTCAATTCCTTGGAATACATAATCGACCCTTGAACGTCAAGCGGTCATTGTCGTCAATCTGAAATTCGATTCTTTATCCGAACACATTCGCTCGCTTAGCGACCAATTCAACATCGACCTTCCGAGATTCAAGTATTTGATGAATCAATAACGGTTTGGCCTCTAATTCGACTACTAGCACCTCCTCGGGTGAAATGGATAAATGAGCATCCATCGCTCTCAAAGCGAGCGGGCCTTGCGACTTAAAGCATCGGCCACCACGTTGGCCTTTCCCGTGATAATCAATGATGAGTTCATAGTCTTTCAACAACTCAAGCCAACGCCTTTGTCCTGTGTTTAAATCTTTCGAGTCATCAAATATTTTAGACTCTTGTGGTCCGAATAAATATGACACCTTTCTCCAAACAAGTAATGCCGCCATATCTTCAAGGCAAACACTATGGTCGCTAGTTCAAGGTCATGGGTCGGATAGTTTCTCTCATGCGGCTTTAGTTGTCTCGACGCGTAAGCCACAACTCGACCTTCTTGCATCAACACACAACCTAACCCAAGCAAGGATGCGTCATCAGATATGACAAACTCTTTACCGGACTCTACTGTACTAGCACTGGGGCCTCGGTTAAACAAGTTTTTAGTCGATCGAAACTTTCTTGACAAATGTTCACCACTCGAACTCAACATCTTTTGGAGTAGTTTCACATCGGCGTAGCTATCATCGAAAAACCTTTCACAAATCGTCGATAGTATCCGGCAAGCCCCAAAAGCTCCTAACTTCGGTAACATTCCTTGGAGGTTTCAATTGACTATGGTCAAATTTTGTTCAGTCCACCGACACACCGATGCGGACACCACGTGCCCCAAAAAAGCTAACCTCTTTCACCAAAATTCACATTTACCGAACTTTGCGTATAACCGCTTATCTCGTAAGATTTGCAACACTAGCCTCGTGTGTTCAAAGATGTTCGGTTTCATCTCTCGAATTGACCTAAATGTCATCGATAACTACAACTACGGACCGATCCAAGTATGGCCTGAAAATTCTATTCATTAAATCCATAAACACCACGGGGCATTAGTGAGCCCAAACGGCATCACCAAGAATTCAGTAGTGACCGTACCTCGTTCTAAAAGCGGTTTTGGGTATGTCCGATTCTCGAACCCTCAACTGATAGTACCCCGACCTTAAATCTATCTTTGAAAACACCAAGGCTCCCTTTAATTGATCAAATAAATCGTCAATTTGTGGCAACAGATATTTATTCTTTATCGTCACTTTATTGAGTTGACGATAGTCGATGCAAAACCTCATGCTTCCGTCCTTCTTTTTCACAAACAATACTGGTGCGCCCCATGGAGAAAAACTCGGTCGAGCGAAACCTCTATCCGTCAATTCTTGCAATTGGACCTTCAATTCCTTTAACTCCGTTAATGCCATACGATCACGGAGCTATCGAAATTGGAGTGGTACCAGTACCAATTCGATGCCAAATTCTACTTCCCAAACAGTGGTAAGCCCGGCAATTCTTCTGGAAAACATCCGGTATTCACAAACCACGCACAGATTCGGGTTTCTTTTTGATTCCTTGTCATCGAAAGCACGACGCAAGGTACGCTTCGCACCCTTTTCTTACATATTTACGGGCCAACATCACGATATTACAACCGGCAACTCCTTTAAGTCCGTAGACTCAACCCAGATTATCTTGTTATTCGCGCTCCTCAAATCGATAGTCTTGCTCTTGCAATTTACAACCGCATCGTGCATGGTCAACCAATCCGCACCAAGAATAACGCCGATCTCATCGAACGGCAAAAGCATCAAGTCCGCGGAAAACAAGAACCTCGAACACTAGGGGACTTTTCTTGCACACTTTGTTGACAAGTACGTAATGACCCAAGGGTTTGATACCGAATTACAAACTCGGTGAGACTCAATAGGCAAGTCTTACTGGATGCTAAGGTTTCACATATATATGAATGAGTAGAACCAGGGTCAATCAAAGCAATCACATTTGTATTGAAAAGAGTGAAAGTACCGGTAATGACATCTGGAGAGGCAGCATCCTCGCGTGCGCGTATGGCATAAGTCCTCGCAGGAGCACGAGCCTCAGATCTGATGGTAGCATCTCTAGATCCTCTCTGACCGCCACTGACATTGCCCATATTTCTAGGTGGCCTACCTCGAGCAGCGGTAGCACCCGGGTTTCCACTCTGACTCACATTCTGTTCAAGCATCCTCGGGCAATCCTTCATAAAGTGGTCGGCCGTTCCACACTTATAACAGGAGCGATCACGAAACCAACAGCTCCCGAATGCCATTTGCCACAATGTGGACACTCCGCCTCTCTCGTGATTATTTCCACCATCGGCGATCAAGTGACTCGTGTGGTCACAGGGGTCGATCGCGTCCTCGTCTAGAAAAGCCCAAACGCCTCTAGACCGCTCACATCATCTTGAAATCTCTTTGATGCTTGTTGAAGAGACTTTCCGAGGACCTCTTCGAATTCTCCGGTTCCCACATCAACTTTTTGTTTCTCCTTTTAAGCTCTTGACTTTACAAGCTCGCTCAACAAGTACTACGAACTCTCGTATCTCGAGAATGCCAACGAACATCCTTATATCATCATTCAGCCCATCCTCGAGCGCCACACATAATAGCTTCGGACGAAATGCATTCTCGCGCGTACCGGCTAAGCCTCACAAACTTTCGTTCGTAGTCGGTAACGGACATAGAACCTTGCTTAAGATCAAGAAATTCCCTTCACTTTTGGTCGATGAATCTCTGACTAATATACTTTTTTCGGAACTCGGTTTGAAAGAATTCCCAAGTCACTTGCTCTCTAGGCACCACAGAAGTCAGAGTACTCCACCAATAGTAGGCGGACTCACGTAGCAAGGAGATGGTACACTTTAAGCACTCATCGGGTGTACAGGATAGCTCATCGAGCACCCGGATAGTGTTATCCAACCAAAATTTAGCTCGCTCGGCATCATCATCATCCGTAGCCTTAAATTCAGTGGCCCCATGTTTTCGAATCCTATCGACTGGGGGCTTACTTGACCTTATTTGGTCAGTCACCGGAGGTATTGTGGGTCTGAGGGGTTGCATTTGTCGGGAATGGAGGTTGTGGAACAGTAGTGTTAGTTCGAATGTATTGATTAAACCATTCGCTCATCACACTATAAAAGGCTTGCCTAGCCTCATCATTCGGATTGCTGGCCATAGGTTGAGAGTCCGCCGCGCTGTCCCTTGCTCGGGAGCAGCGCCACACTCTCACACCATCAGCTATCGCTTCGGTTGGGATCGGGATCCATTCTAATAACAAACACAAAGTCAAATTGTCGAAATCACCACACTATCGATTCATCATTTAATGGCATGTATAGCTAGACCCCAAACACATCACGGTAGTCCTAGAATCGACTAAACCGTGGCTCGATACCAATAAAATTGTAACACCCGAACCCGAGACCATCGCCGTGTCGAACACGAGGGTTAACAAGCCAAGTTCACATGTTTTGCCCACCAATTTGGCATTTCCAGTCAGGCTGGAAGACTGCGTCACCGTCGCCTTAAAATCATATCTCGAGTTTCAAAACTCGGAAACTGGTTTCGTAAATTTTCCTGAATTTAGACTCATATATCCATCCATGGATTTATTTCTAGAATTTTGGTCGGGCCAATTGGTACAGTTTATTAGTTAAAGTCACCCATGTTACAGGGATCGACTGCTCTGACCTTCTCGCGGTATAACTTGAATATCTCTCTGTACAGGGCTTTAATGCTGGTGCCGTTTGTTTCTAATAAAACTACACTCAAAATGGAATCTGTACATATAAGGTATGTCTCCTAATTATTTCTGGATAATTTATAGTGAATTTTTAAAGTTGCGACATGGGACCCAGAAACCGTTCTGGCCCTGTTTCACAATAGCTTCAATATCTCTTAACATGTAACTCCTATGATCATTTCGCTTCTTCCATATGAAAATAGACTCATTAAGGTTCATTTACATAGCTTATTCACTATTTAATACCATTCCTACAATTTTGGTGATTTTTCACATTCACGTCACTGCAGCTGGCAGCATCTGTTTTAAGGTAGGTCTTATCTATTTTTTCTAGTCTCCATCAACCAACTAGTCTTGCCATACATAGGTTCACATATGATCATTTTAACCATACCAATGGCTGATCATGTGACCAACACTCCCATTTCCGATCCATAATGACATCATGACACCATATATATACATTCAAACCACAAATAGTCTAAGTTCATGCTTCCTTTTACGAGCCATTTTCGCATGGTCGTATACATATACATCGCCACATTTTTAAACCAACAAGGGTAGTCCTATACATGCCATTTCAAAGTTCAACCAAAATTTATACCAAAATAGAGGCGTGGATAGTGTGGATGACTTCGACTTTATTGATCCCGAATCCGTTTGCTATCGAGCGAAATCTATAAAACAGAGAGCCAAAGCAACGGGTAAGCATTTTATGCTTAGTAAGTCTCAAGGAATATAATCAGCTTTAATTAAAGCAATACATTCACATAACCAAATGCATCATTTCATTAATGCACATTCACATAATCGTATTTACTTCACCATCCCAACACTTATGTTCATACACAAATAACGGCTTCATTAAGGCCGATAACTCCCTCCATCATAGGAGCAGATATTCATACGCTCTTACTCCTAGCGCATAAAGCACACACCGCACTTACCTTGTCATTGGGAAATTTCACAAGTGCATTAGCTGAAATTTTCCAGCAAGCTTATAATTTTCAAATCACATACCTTCGAGTTTAACCGACGTCGCTACTCGTTCAATCGCCTTGGGACATAGCCCGTTATGGTAACCCGCACCAAGGCCTACGGGACTTAACCCGGATATCACGATTTGCACAAATGCCTTGGTCTTAGCCCGGATTTAACAACTTGCACGAATGCCTTGGTCTTAGCCCGGATATAGCTACTAGCACAATTGCCTTGGGTCTTAACCCGGATATAATTTTCAGCATAATTGTCTTGAGGCTTAGCCCGGATATCATTCAATTTCTCATGCACACATACATCAATAATCATTGGACATACATATTTCATTTTCCTTACTAAGGCTCAAACACAATTATAATCATTAGCATATTCGCCTTGGGACTTAGCCCGGTGGAATTCAAATACTCATACACACATAATCAATAATCATACACATCCATATTTCATCTCACATAATTCAAGTAAGGTCACTTCTTGAGGACTTACCTCGGATGTTGTCGAACGGCTTTTACGGCTATTCGATCACTTTTTCCTTCCCTTGTCCAATTGTGGACCTCTTAGCTCTTGAGCTAATTCAAACAAATTCAATTTATTAAAACCTCATTGTGCTAGCTTATGGACTAATATGACAAGGAATTTAAATGGTCATATGGCCACTCTTTAGCTTGAATACACAATGGTCATGCACATTTTATACTACATCAAGCAATTCAATACAATTTATTTGAGCATCAAGGAAATGCTAAGGCCTTCAATAGGCTACCCAAGGCCAATATTCATGTACATGTTGAGGCCAATTATGCACTTAATACCTCACAAAACAGCATGCATTTTACTAGTTAATGCTTTGCATATTGTGGCTCAAAACTTATAATATAGCATCAAGCACTTATATGTGTGCTAGGCCGATTTGTGCTTGCAATTTCACAATTATTCTTCAACATCTTCTTCTTTAAACAAACTTATTCATCACTTCCTTCATAACCAAAACATCATGTGCAAACATATATATACATATATGAGCATGGCCGAATTTCAAGGTGTCCATAGCCATCCAAAACACAAATTTTAACTAACATGCAAGAAGCATGAACCATGCTCATGAATGCATCATGGTCGAATATGACAATCATGCTCCTTTTCAACTTCAATCATGATAAAACAAAAAGAAAGCTCAAAATCTTACTCAAGAGTAGACAATTCGTCATTGCATGCATCATCATCAAGCTTCACACTTAGCATGCAATGGCTTTATCACCATAACAACTTTGGCCAAATACCATTTCCATGGCTTAACAAAGATTTGAGCCATGGCTAACATGCACATCAAGTTAGCAACCAAAACATGCATGAAACTCCTAACACAACCTCATACATACCTTAATCTTGATGCAAACTTAGCCAAATCTCCTTCTAGATCTCTTCCAAACCAGGCATGAAGCAAAAATCCTCCTTCTTCCTTAGTTTTGGCTCAAAGAAAGGATGAACAAAATTTTTTCTTTCCTTCTCTACAACTCACGGCAATGGGGGATTACCACACTCACACACATTTTTTTTTCATTTTTTATCACCCATACACCTTTGTTTATTATTTCACCCTAATGCACCAACAAAACATGTTTCATGACATGTTTAGCCCATCCTCCTTGTCATGGCGGCCACCACCTATAAAAGGGGAATTTGACATGCAAGTCCATTATTTTGCATGCATGCTTTAATTAGTCATCACACATTTCCTATCATACTTTCAAAGTTCATTACTAAGCCTTTCTTGTGGAATTCACCCTTATAACACTAAATCAATCATCATAAAATGTCATACATGAGCACACACATATTATAGGCATCAAAATAAATTTTTAATTATTTTTATGCCTCGGTTTTGTGGTCCCGAGACCACCTTCCGACTAGGGTCAATTTTGGGCTGTCACAGGCAACATTCATGGATTTGATGAATCGGGTATTCCAACCATATTTGGATCGGTTCGTAGTCGTTTTTATTGACGATATCTTGGTGTATTCGGAAACGGAAGAGAAGCATGATGAGCATCTTCGTGTAGTGCTGCAAGTGTTAAGGAAGAAGCAACTTTATACAAAGTTTCGTAAGTGCGAGTTTTGGCTGAAGGAAGTTACCTTCTTGGGGCATGTTGTGTCTGCCGAGGGATCAAGGTGGACCCTCGAAAGATTGAAGCAATTTTGGAATGGAAGCCACCGTCGATAATAGAGATTCAAGTTTTCGGGGTTGGCGTGTTATTATCGGAGATTCGTGGAAGGATTTTCGTGTTGGCGGCACCATTAATCTAAACTTATAAGGAATGGAGCACCTTTTGTTTGGACAAATAAGCGCAAGAGGCTTTTGAGAGACTAAAGAAGGTTTTGACTAAGCGCCAGCTTTGATTCACCGAGTCCGGTAAGGATTTCACTGTACAATGATCGTCACATGTAGGTTTGGGCTGCGTGTTGATGCAAGAGGGTAAAGTGGTCGCTTATGCTTCACGACGACTTAAGCCGCATGAGGTGAACTACCCTACTCATGACTTGGAATTGGCGGTAATCTTTGCACTTAAGATATGGAGGCATTACCGTATGGAGAGAAATGCATCATCTATACGGATCACAAGAGTCTTAAGTACTTGCTGACTCAAAAGGAGCTGAATCTTAGGCAGCGAAGGTGGATAGAGTTGTTAAAGGACTATGACTGTTCGATCGAGTATCATCCAGGTAAGGCGAATGTCGTGGCTGATGCGCTAAGTCGAAGGGTCGTGATGTAATTAAAAGTGATGTTTGCTCATCTAAGTTTGTATGACGACGGAAGTTTGTTGGCAGAGTTACAAGTGAGACCGACTTGGGTAGAACAGATTAAGAAGCAACAGTTGGAGGATGAGTCGTTGGTTTCTCGGTTTCAGCAAGTTGAGAAGGGGGAGAATCCTGACTTTGGGTTAAATAGTGAAGGAGTTCTTTGTTTTCGAGGGAGAATTTGTATGCCGAAGGACTCCGATTTGAGATTGATGATTTTGAAAGAGGCACATAACGGACCTTGTGCTATGCATCCAGGAGGGAATAAGTTATATCGAGACTTGCGAGAGATGTACTGGTGGCCCGGATTAAAACGAGAGGTGACCGAATTTGTAGGAAGATGTTTGACATGTCAACAAGTAAAGGCCGAGCATCAACTACCTTCGGGATTGTTACAGCCGGTAAAGATACCACTTTGGAAGTGGGAAAGGGTAACTATGGACTTTGTGAGTGGGTTGCCGTTGACACCTTCTAAGAAGGATTCAGTTTGGGTGATTGTGGATAGACTCACGAAATCTGCTCATTTCATACCTATCCGAACCGATTACTCACTTCAGAAGTTGGCCAAATTGTATGTGGCAGAAATAATACGGTTGCATGGTGTGCCAGTATCGATAATTTCATACCGAGACCCAAGGTTTACATCTCGGTTTTCATCTCGGTTTTGGCAGAAGTTGCATGAGGCATTGGGAACGCGATTGGATTTCAGTACGGCTTTTCACCCTCAGTCGGATGGGCAGTCAGAGAGGGTTATTCAGATTTTAGAGGATATGTTGAGGGGTTGTGCTATTGAGTTCAGAGGCAGCTGGGAGGACCATTTGCCATTAGCGGAGTTCGCGTATAACAACAGTTACCAAGCAAGTATTCAGATGGCTCCATATGAGGCACTATATGGGCGAAGGTGTCGTTCGCCTACTTGTTGGACAGAATTGGGGGAAAGGCAAATACTTGGACCAGAGTTGGTAGCAGATACTGAAGACAAGATTAAGGTGATCAGAAAGCGGCTAAAAGAGGCGGCGGATCGACAAAAGTCTTATGCCGATCTGAAGCGTAAGGATATTGAATATGCGGTAGGGGACATGGTCTTTTTGAAAGTTTTGCCTTGGAAGAAGATTTTGAGATTTGGTAAGAAGGGTAAATTGAGCCCACGGTTTATTGGGCCTTACCGAATCACTAAACGGATAGGGCCGGTGGCTTATCAGCTAGAGTTACCTCCAGAATTGGATCGCATTCACGATGTCTTCCATGTGTCCATGCTAAGCCGATATCGTTCTGACCCAACTCATATCGTGCCAGTTGCAGAAGTTGAGGTACAGTCGGATTTGACCTTTGAAGAGGAACCTGTGCAAATACTTGATCGGGATGTCAAGGTGTTGAGAAGGAGGTCAGTCCCGTTGGTGAAGGTACTTTGGAGGAACCATGGCAAGGAAGAAGCTACCTGGGAGACCGAAGAGGCAATGCGTCAGCAGTACCCTCAACTGTTTGGATCAGGTAAATTTCGAGGCCGAAATTTCTTTAAGGAGGGTAGAGTTGTAACATCCTGATTTTCGGGTTTTTCGCGATTCTTGATATTTTCAGTAAATTTCTAAAATTTGGTATGTGATTATAGAATTCATAATTTGGGTATGTAAATGGGCTTATGGAAGGCCCATGAGTTGGCCAAAACCCGGTAGAATTTTTAAATTTTGGACTTAGGAGTTAGGGGTTCTAGCTAGGTGCTCTTATATTAAGTTATGGGTAAAATGTATCACAAAAAGAGCTTTGGTAAAGTGGCAAGGGTGACGCCACTAAGCTCCTAAAAAGGTGGCGTGTGGAGCATAGAGGAAGACTTGGGTTCGATTCCCAGTGTTGGCAAATAAGAGTATTTATTTTTATGTGCAGGAAGGGTAAGTGTTGGAACCTAAGTGGATTCTGTAAGAGGAGAGTTGGATCAAGTTAAATGCATAAATTAAGGAGGGATAAGGGGAGAGATTTTAGAGATGTGATATGGAGATAGAGTTGGCCGAATAAGGGAGATTGGAGAGGGGATTTTCGGCAGAGGGGTATTAGGTTAGTAATTTCGGCATTAGGGTCCGAGTGGTGCCGATTCCTTCTTTGGTGTGTAGCCTTTTCTCTCTTTTCTTTCCAGCCGAATCTACCTCCCTCCTATTCATTTTCTTCTTTTTCTTCTTTCAAAACAGCCCACTATTTCCTCCATTCACCATTGTTTCTTTCCTTAATCTCTACTTCTACCAAATACCGCAAAAAGCCAAATCGGTGAAGATAGGGGTGCCGATTCTTTGTGACCAGCAACCTTTTTGTTTCTTTTCAATAGTTGGCATTCGATTCCTTTACCTTTTAGGCATCCGGATTCAAGAGGATAAAGACGTGGTAAGTGTTCAAACTCTAAACAATTCCTAGTGTAACTTTGGCCAAAAGTCAAATCCCAAATTTAGGAGATGGCCGAATATGGTGTGACAGCCCAAAATTGACCCTAATCGAAAGGTGGTCTCAGACCATTAAAACCGAGGCATAAAAATAATTAAAATTTATTTTGATGCCTATAATATGTGTGTGCTCATGTATGACATTTTATGATGATTGATTTAGTGTTATAAGGGTGAATTCCACAAGAAAGGACTTAGTAATGAACTTTGAAAGTATGATAGGAAGTGTGTGATGACTAATTAAAGCATGCATGCAAAATAATGGACTTGCATGTCAAATTCCCCTTTATAGGTGGTGGCGGCCATGACAAGGAGGATGGGCTAAACATGTCATGAAACATGTTTTGTTGGTGCATTAGGGTGAAATAATAAACAAAGGTGTATGGGTGATAAAAAATGAAAAAAAAATGTGTGTGAGTGTGGTAATCCCCCCATTGCCGTGAGTTGTAGAGAAGGAAAGAAAAAATTTTGTTCATCCTTTCTTTGAGCCAAAACTAAGGAAGAAGGAGGATTTTTGCTTCATGCTTGGTTTGGAAGAGATCTAGAAGGAGATTTGGCTAAGTTTGCATCAAGATTAAGGTATGTATGAGGTTGTGTTAGGAGTTTCATGCATGTTTTGGTTGCTAACTTGATGTGCATGTTAGCCATGGCTCAAATCTTTGTTAAGCCATGGAAATGGTATTTGGCCAAAGTTGTTATGGTGATAAAGCCATTGCATGCTAAGTGTGAAGCTTGATGATGATGCATGCAATGATGGATTGTCTACTCTTGAGTAAGATTTTGAGCTTTCTTTTGTTTTATCATGATTGAAGTTGAAAAGGAGCATGATTGTCATATTCGCCATGATGCATTCATGAGCATGGTTCATGCTTCTTGCATGTTAGTTAAAATTTGTGTTTTGGATGGCTATGGACACCTTGAAATTCGCCATGCTCATATATGTATATATATGTTTGCACATGATGTTTTGGTTATGAAGGAAGTGATGAATAAGTTTGTTTAAAGAAGAAGATGTTGAAGAATAATTGTGAAATTGTAAGCACATTCGCCTAGCACACATATGAGTGCTTGATGCTATATTGTAAGTTTTGACCTACAATATGCAAAGCATTAACTAGTAAAATGCATGCTGTTTTTGTGTGGTATTAAGTGCATAATTGGCCTCAACATGGACAAGTATATTCGGCCTTGGGTAGCCTATTGAAGGCCTTAGCTTTTCCTTGATGCTCGAATAAATTGTATTGAATTGCTTGATGTAGTATAAAATGTGCATGACCATTGTGTATTCAAGCTAAAGGGTGGCCATATGACCATTTAAATTCCTTGTCATATTCGCCATAAGCTAGCACAATGAGGTTTTGATAAATCGAATTTGTTTGAATTAGCTCAAGAGCTAAGAGGGCCACAATTGGACAAGGGAAGGAAAAAGTGATCGAATAGCCGTAAAAGCCGTTCGACAACATCCGAGGTAAGTCCTCAAGAAGTGACCTTACTTGAATTATGTGGAATGAAATATGGATGTATTGATTATTGATTTATGTGTGTATGAGTATTCGAATGATACCCGGGCTAAGTCCCGGCGATTATGTTAGTGATTATAATTGTGTTTGAGCCTTAGTAACGAAAATAAATATGTATGTCCAATGATTATTGATGTATGTGTGCATGAGAAATTGATTGATATCCGGCTAAGCCCCAAGACAATTATGCTGGAAATTATAACCGGGTTAAGACCTGAAGGCAATTGTGCTAGTGGCTACATCCGGCTAAGACCAAGGCATTCGTGCAAGTCATTCTATCCGGCTAAGACCAAGGCATTTGTGCAAATCGTGATATCCGGGTTAAGTCCCGTGAGGCCTTGGTGCGGGTTACCATAACCGGCTATGTCTCAAGGCGATTGATCGAGTAGCAACATCCGGTTAAACTCAAGGTATGTGATTTGAAAATTATAAGCTTGCTGGAAAATTTCAGCTAATGCACTTGTGAAATTTCCCAATGACAAGGTAAGTGCGGTGTGTGCTTTGCGCGCTAGGAGTAAGAGCGTGTGAATATCCGCTCCTATGATGGAACGAGTTATCGGCCTTAATGAAGCCGTTATTTGTGTATGAACATAAGAGTTGGGATGGTGAAGTAAGTATGATTATGTGAATGTGCATTAATGAAATGATGCATTTAACTATGTGAATGTATTGCTGTAATTAGAGTTGATTATATTCCTTGAGACTTACTAAGCATAAAATGCTTACTCACCGCTTTGGCTCTCGCTTTTCTAGATTTCGCTCGATAGCAATCGGATTCGGGATCGTTGAAGTCAAGTCATCCACACTATCAAGCCCCCATTTTGGTATAAATTCTTGGTTGAACTTGAAATGGCATGTATAGGACTACCCTTGTTGGTTTAAATATGTTATGATGTATATGTGTACGGCCATGCGAAAATGGCTCGTAATAGTGAAGTATCAACTTAAACTATTTGCGGTTTGTATATATATATATGGTGTCATGATGTGACTATGAATTGAAATTGAATGTTGGTCACATGATCAGCCATTGGCATGGTTAAAATGATCATATGTGGACCTATGTAAGGCAAGACTAGTTGGTTCATGGAGACTACAAAATAGGTAAGACCTACCTTAAAACAGATGCTGCCAGCTGCAGTAACGTGAATGTGAAAAATCACCAAAATTTGTAGGAATGGTATTAAATAGTGAATCAGCTATTTAAATGAACATTGATGA
Organism: Gossypium arboreum; assembly: GCF_025698485.1. Taxonomy (NCBI): domain Eukaryota; kingdom Viridiplantae; phylum Streptophyta; class Magnoliopsida; order Malvales; family Malvaceae; genus Gossypium; species Gossypium arboreum. Next base: position 61,580,685 of record NC_069079.1, read on the forward strand.
GTCTATTTTCATATGGAAGAAACGAAATGGTCATAGGAGTTACATGTTAAGAGATATTAAAGCTATTGTGAGACAGGGCCAGAACGGTTTCTGGGTTCCCTGTCGCAACTTTAAAAATTTAATATAAATTATCCAGAAATAATTAGGAGACATACCTTATATTTACAGATTCCATTTTGAGTCTAGTTTCATTAGAAACAAACGGCACCAGCATTAAAGCCCTGTACAGAGAGATATTCAAGTTATACCGCGCGAAGGTCAGAGCAGTCGATCCCTGTAACATGGGTGACTTTAACTAATAAACTGTACCAATTGGCCCGACCAAAATTCTAGAAATAAATCCATGGATGGATATATGAGTCTAAATTCAGGAAAATTTACGAAACCAGTTTCCGAGTTTTGAAACTCGAGATATGATTTTAAGGCGACAGTGATGCAGTTTTTCCAGCCTGACTGGAAATGTCCAATGGATGGGCAAAACAAGTGAACTTGGCTTGCTAACCCCTCGTGTCCGACACCGGCGATGGTCTCGGGTTCGGGGTGTTACATATGGGCATAGATTTTATGGGGTCTTCTTTTAATATTTTTGGTTTATTTATTGAAGGAGCAGCAAGGTGTAGTGTCGACTTGGAGTAGCTTGGGTCACCGGAGTAGCTAGGCCTAGTCATCAATCGCGACAAAGGTAAGGTGCCTAAGGCCATTAGGGATGGTGGCCGAATGTGTAAGTGTTAATATTGAATAGTTCTTGATTTGGTTCAATTATTGAGAGCTGATCTATTTAACAATTGATTATAGGAGAAATCGTGTAGGAGATCTCGTTGAGGAATATCACAAATCAGGTGTGTAAACGAACCCTTTCATAGCTTAAAGCGATAAATGCCGAAAAGCCGAAATGCCGAAATTCTGGCATTTCGAGGACTCGTGAGCAAGCGAATGCTCATTAGTTAGTTAGATTCGTTGAGATGATGATCGGGAACATTGGAAACGGTAAGAACGTGATTTTGGCATTCACGATGAGTTGGGCCTCGAGGGTCGCAATAGGGCCCAACAAAGCTTTCGGGCCCATTTGGGTAAAATTGGTAGAATATGAAAACTCGTTAAATTGCGATCGAGACTGATAAAACGATTATGGAATATAGGCTAAATGGGCCTAGATGACGAAATTGGCTAAGTAGGGCCCATTAGGGTTTTAGGCCCAATAACTCGTTTTAAGCTAAAAATGGGCCGAATCACTGTTTGCACCCATGAATTGTTTGTAACAGTTAATGAACATGGAAACCCTAATTTTTGGTAAAATTACAAGATTACCCTTATAATATGAGAATGACCGTTTTGCCCCTAGGTAAAAATGACCATTATACCCCTAGGGTTTATACATGAACTTAATGCATGGGATCTTGATAAACATGATATGTATGATATGCACATGACATATATGATATGCACATGATATGTATGATATGCACATGAGATGTTCATAAATGCATTGGGTTGGGAATTTATATGGATGGAGGAAGTGCAAAAGGGCTTATGCCCCAGTTATCAAAAGGGCTTATGCCCCAGTTATTAAAGGGCTTATGCCCCGATTATTAAAAGGGCTTTTGCCCGATTATTAAAAGAGGCTAGGCCTCCAGTTATATGATAAAGCACTATGCTTTGCCAAAGGAGAGAGTTATGGCGGGGTGGGTCGAGTTAATCCCCACATGGTGTGTTGGTTGGTACGGTGGAGAGTAGCGGATGGTGGGTTGAGTAGTCTCCCAAATGGGTTGCATTATTTCATTTGACATTACATGTGATATAAAATGGGCCTACGGGCCATACCATTTCTGATAAAGGCTTGCCCAAGAATATGAAACTTGAAAAGGCTTCGGCCCAGTGTTATAAGATATGAATATGAATATGGCTATGGCCCAGTACGTGCTTTGAGATTGGATTTGGGCTTAGACCCAACAGGCTGCTATTGTTTTGGGCTCTGAAAGGGGCTTGTTGCACACTGAGTTTCCAAACTCACCCCTTTCCTTAACCTTGCAGGTGAGCCTTGATGTGGAGACTTGGGTCGGAGGGGATTCAGAATGGCCACGGTGATTGTCTTTGGACTTTTAAATAAGCGTTGGTTTTCATTTAATTTCCTTTAACTATTTATTTCTGGGTTGTAATAAGGCCATTCTAACTTTCCTTTTATTTCTTTTCGGGATTATTTTAATTTTAACAACTTTAAAATTGGTTGATAACTATTCAAATGGGCTAGACTTAGGACGTGTTTTCAAAACGATACTTGTTTCCAAAAAAGTTCAACACCACGATTAATCGATTTATCAAAGTCGTTCACTTAAACAAATTTAAACTCGATATAACAAAGTGTGGCTATGGTTGTGGGCATGTCTAGGATTGGATCCAATCAAAGAGGTTGGTACTTAAGCAGCCTTCATGGCTCACCTCCTCTGTCTCGGATACCTACCTGGTGCCTAGCTTCCATACACTTCGTTAACTCAACAAAATATATGGTTTTAAAACACTAGAACGAAACACGGATTTTTTAACTCTAATTTGGCACGTTAGATTTGGCCATACCATCTAGGCCGGGTTTGGGGTGTTACAATATTATTAGATCACTTATGAAATTATGCATAAATCACCAAGTATCACATGCATATTCTTATAATTTAATAAGTCATAATACACATAAAAAAAATTGCTTACATATGCAACTAGGGTTAAGGTAAATTTTGAATTTGCATGCTCTGCATTTAAATATAAATTTTAAACATCCATACGGCACTAACCATATATTACCATATACTTCTTTTAAAAATATTAATCATAAAAGACTATACATATTTATTCTAGGTCATTAAATCATGCACATTTGAGCTTAGTAAATTTAATCATTTTATGAAAACACACACACCACCCAAAAGTACACTAATTACCTATTCCAATCAATATGTCTAATATCACATACTCAATAACCGATTAATTGTTAACATTTGGTCAACTTAAGCTTTGGTTTACTAATTGACATTTAAAACTCAACTTTAATAGCATATCCATGATAACCAAGTTTAAGCATGCAACCATGATCTAATAAGTTTGACTAAAAATACTTATCAACTAAAGGGGATTGTCTCTATCATTGCAAAAACGCGACCCACACATAATCATACTCAAAACGTAAATCTTTCATATCATATACAAAACAAATCGAGTCACATTATCATATGCATAAATATTTATAATGCATTATCATAAAATTTCCAAACCAACTCATATTACAATTTATACTTCTCAAGAATAAAGCTTTAACTACAAATAGACATATAATCAAAATACGAATCTTACCTGCCATGTAATAACCATATTAAAGCAATTTATGTTATGTTCGGTCTTAGCCAAGTCTATGATGCCGAATCACATATATTACATTGACCAAAAACACCCACCACAATTACATATATTTTACTCTATGTATACCTTAGCCGAATCAACCATATATTCAACCAAAATCATTAATCAATACTAAAACATAAAACACCTATCATGAACATCATTCATTCATAGCACTTAAAAATATTACTAAAATGAATTGAAGCCACAACCAAGCATAATTGAATTTAAACATGGGAATTAAGCCATTTTCGCATGGCCTTTATACATGCACTTTCCAAAATAACTAACTCCAAAGATAGCCTACACATGCCATAATTCGAGTTTAGCTTATAAGGTACCAAAATAGTAGATAGTGTGATGATCTTGCTGACGATCCCCAAGCTTGTAACTTGATCCACAACCTATAAAATAAAAACACACATAAACACAGAGTAAGCTTTTTATAGGTTAGTAGTCATAAGCAAATGTACAACCCAATGATATTATCAACTTAACTAAATCAAGCCAAATTATATTATCATAACACAATTAGATCCAAACATATAAAGTTCATATTATATATATATATGTATGTATTCATTCATAAATGCTAGCTTGGTGAATGCTATTATAATCCAAATAATTAATTATCATTCAAGCTTCAAGCCAAAATGTCAACATATATATATATATATATATATGTCGAATATACATACACTTATATACCTGAGCTCAAATCATAAGATAACATCATGTATATATACATATCTATATGGCCAAATATACATGGTCTTGTATACAACTATTCAAAAACTAATTCCATAACATTCATATCATTCATTCAAAAGACCAAACACATATATCATGATCACATAAATCCTTTATTTGCATCACACATGATTTACAACAAATAACCAAATGACTTACCTTATTTTAGTTAGGTAACCAACTATTCCATACCTGGTCGTTTCCACTCATTTTACACTTTCGATCACAACTTATCGATGTCCGATGAACCATTTAGAATTGGGTAGGACACATAGATAACTACTCATATATCGTACAATGCCAACGTCCCAGACGTGGTCTTACATGTAATCACATATCGATGCCACTGTCCCAGACGTGGTCTTACTCGAACACATATATCGGAATCCTATGTCATGACATATGTATCCTAACTATTCCTAAGGTTCATACGGGGCTTTCGGACGTCATAATTCGGTCAAAACGAATTCAGAAACATAGTAACCAAGCTTATTCACATTCGGATATAGCATGTATAAAATCATATATTCCATTTCAGCATATATATATTACATTTAATTAAAATTAAGTACGTCTAATTGCTTATAAACTAGCCTCGGATTATATAAAACGGAACGAGACAACTAGTCGACAACTTTCGTTTTCCCCCAATCCACAACCGATTTCTTTGATTCCTGATCTAAACATATTCAAATTAAACTTATTCAAACATATTTTCATTCAATTTAGTCCAAAAACACATAAATGGGAAAATACCCATTTTACCCCTGACATTTACATTTTTTACAATTTAGTCCCTATTGCATAAAACAAAAAATATGCAACATTTCCCTATACCCAAGTTAGGTTGAATCTTACCCATATCCATACAAGTCCTTACATTTCATTTATTTCACATTTTAGTCCCTTAAATTATTATTTCACATCTTACTCCACTACAAAACATGTTAATCTAAAACCTATCTTTCATATTTCATCATCAAACAACAGAAATCACAAGCTCTCAACAATGGCATAACTCAAAATATTCACCAAAATAAAAAATACAAGCATGGGTCTTGACGATAACTTAGCAACGATCTCAAAAACGTAAAAATTATCAACAACCAAGCTAAACACATACCTTGATTAAGCTTGAAAGTAACCGAACCCTAGATTCTTTTTCTTTTATTTGGTTTCGATAAGAACACAAATATAAACACTTATATTAGCTTTATTTTATGTTTTCGATATATATTATAACTTATTATAACTTAAAGTTTAATTTACATATATAACCTTAATGAAATAATATAAAAACCATATAATATATGCCTAATACCGTCCAACTAATATGTCAATGGGCTATTTACAACTTAAAGGCTTCCATTAATAAAGCCAATAGCAATTCAGCCCCTTATACATTAAACTACCAAATTTTTAATTTATGCGATTAAGTTCTTTTATTTAATCGGGCACCTAAACGACAAAATTAAATCATGAAAATTTCATAGATAAAAATTCACACAAAATAAACACAGAAAATAATTTTTTAATATTTTCTGACTAGGATTCCTGGTCTCGAAACCACCGTTTCGATTAGGGTCTAAATTGAGCTGTTACAAAAACACATATATCCATCCCAATGTACCAAACGTGGTCTTACATGAAAACACATATTGAAATCCTACGATTTGTATGGAGCTTTCAGACATCATAACTCAGTCAAATCAAACTCATAAACGTAATTCCCAAGCATATACACATCCAGTCATGATATATAAATACTCATAATATTCAATTCAACATTTTAAGTTTACACTTGTTCAAAATTAATAGCATTTTCTTGCTTATAAACTTACCTCAGATGATGAACACTAAAACGGGATGGCTAGTCAACAACTTTAGCTTTCCCTCGATCCAAATCTGATTTCTTTGGTTCTTGATCTAAACATATTCAAATTAAACTCATTCAAACAAATTTTTATTCAATTTAATCCAAAAACACATAAATGGGCAAATTACCATTTTACCCTTGACATTTTACAGTTTTTACAATTTAGTCCTATTGCACAAAACACAAAATATGCAAAATTTCAATATATCATGTAACAGCCTGATTTTGGGTCTAGTCAGAACAATAGTTTTGGGACCACAAATCCTACATAGAAAAATGTGTTTTTATTACATTTTTATGGTCTACATTTTTATGGAATTATTTTTTAAAAATTTTGTTCAAAAATTTTGACGTTTGGGCACTCAATTTAGTCAAAAGGACTAAATTGTAAAAAGAGCAAAAGTTGAGTTCTACTTGTTAAAGGTGTCCAACTGTTATGAAATTTTAAATTGGAGGTCCTTATATGGTAATTAGACCACTGGTTAAGTTGGTGGACAAAAATGGACATGGTTAGGCATGTTTCCAAAGTTTTTCATTAAGGGCATTTTGGTTATTTAGTTATTAAAATGAATTAAAAACAAAATTAAAAGCCAATTTTTGTCCATCTTTAACCCCTTGGCCGAATTTCACATGAGGAAAACATAGCTAGGGTTTTTCAAACTTCCAACCTCGATTGTAAGTCCGTTTTAGCTCGATTTTTAATGTTCTTTATAATTTTTTGAGATCCTCGTAGCTCGATTTACCTATTTCTACCAATATTTTGAGCTAGGGTTTATATTTAAAATTTTACCCATGGATGACATGCATGTATTTTCATGTTTTATGGAAGAATATGAATGTTTGGAGTGTGATAAACAACTTTTACTAAGTGATTTTTGTTGAAATTGCATAAAAGGACTAGTTAGTAAAAAAGTGTAAAATGTGTGTAAGTGTGTGATTTAATGCAAATTGTGGACTGCTATAGTTATGAAAATGGTTCGGCTAAGCCTAAAATACAAGCAAATTGAATAAAAATTATTTCTCGAACCTAGGGGCAAAATCGTAATTTTGTGAAACTTTAGGAGCAAAATTGTAAATTTTGCCATAAGATGTTTTTGGGTTAATTTGAATAATGTGAGCATTTTAATAAGTCAAATGTGTTATTATAGACCAAGAAAGACATGGAATCGACCTTGATCGGGGAAAGGAAAAGATTGTGGACTAAATTGCAAAATTTCTATATTTTGCACCGAGGTAAGTTTGTATGTAAATAATATTTCGATTCCTTTTATGTTAATATCTTTTTTTACTATACGTGGCTGCCTATAGAATGATCAATTGATGTAAACTACGAATTGGAATTGACTAAGAACAAGTTAGTAAAATGTTGTAAAGTGAAGAATTTCCCGATTGAACCTTCGGAATAGAAGAGATACGAATGATCCATTGTGAGAACACATGTGTAGTACTATGTGTAGGCTACTATGTGTTTAAGAAAGTTTTAGGTCACGTGTGTAATACTAAGTGCAGGCTACTACATGTACCATATTGTTAGGTTGCATGTGTAGTACTAAGTGCAGGCTAGTATGCGTACCTGATAGTTCGATCACTTGTGTAGTACTAAGTGCAAGCTACTACGTGTATCGGATGGTTAGGTCACGTGTGTAGTACTAAGTCCAGGCTACTACGTGTACCGGATTGATAGGTCACATATGTAGTACTAAGTGGCAGGCTGCTATGTGTAGCAGATTGATAGGTCACATGTGTAATACTAAGTGCAGGCTACTATGCATACCAGAGAGCTTTGGTTACAAGGGTGGTATATGCACAGGCCACCGAGTATCTATTATTATTCCGATGAGTTCAACGGGAAATTTACTAAGTGAAAATACATATGTACATGACTATGTGATGAATACGTGCAGGTATATCAAGGTGAAAAGTTGTGAGCAATGTGCCCGATAGTTGAGTGAATCATTTGGTAAGATAGAAAGGAGTAAGTGAAATTATGTAAAAATGAAATTTTGTAATAAAATAGTTTTGGACAGCAGCAGTTGTGTGACTTTGAAAAATCACCAAAATTGGTATGAATTGAATTAGAGGTTGAATAAGATATGAAATTAAATTCTAATGAGTTAATTATCTCATAAAAGAAACAGTGAGGCAAAAGAATTTCATATTCTATGATAATTGGATTTTTGTGAGATAGGGTCAGAATGATTTTGAGATACCCTATTCTGATTTGGTAAAATCATTAAAAATTTTTAAAAAATAATTATGGGTCATAATTTGCATGATTAAAATCCTTAATGAGTCTATTTCCAAAAGGAATTTACGGGGACAACATCCAATATCTGTACCATGAGATAAATAATTTTTGGTGAAGAAAGATCGGAACTGTTGGACAGTGAAACAGGGGTATCTTTAATGAATAAACTGTACTAATTGGCTAAACCAAAAATTTTGAAAAGTTAATGGTCAGAATATATATGAGTTTAGTTTCTGGAAAAATTAGCGGTTCTTAATTTGAAGTCCATACCATGAGATAAATATTTTTTAGTGAAGAGAGGTCGGAACTGTTGGATAGTGAAACAGGGGTAAATTTAATGAATAAATTGTACTAATTGGATAAACCAAAAATTCTGAAAATTTTATGTAAGAATATATGTGAGTCTAGTTTCTAGGAAAATTAACAGATCTTAATTTGGAGTTTTTTAGATCTATTTATAAATAATTTAGTGACTATGACTCAAGAAAACAGCTTAACCTAAAATTGAGTAATTGTACAATTATGATTGTTTTACCTTGACAATCATGTTGACAAATTGTTTATTATTTACGTACTTACTTACTAAGCTTTATGCTTACTCTCTTTCCTTTCCTTTGCCTTATAGTGTCACCAAGCCAGCTCGGGGTTCGGAGATCGTTGGAGATCTATTCACACTATCAACACTCTTTTGGTATTTTGAAAACAATATTTTGGACTACGGCATGTATAGAGGACTTAGTTATTTTGTTTTATGTCATAATTAATTTAGCCTAAAATGTTAGTGTAACACCCCTAACCCATATCCATTACCAGATTACGGTTATGAGGCATTACTGTATAAAACACAGTTCAACACACTCATTCCTCACCTTTCAGACACCAAGAATTAATAAACATTTAAAACTTATCGATTTCAAATATCTACAATTCAATTATTATAAATTCAAATACATGGGTCATAATTCCAATTCAGAATTAATCAAACCTTACTGAACATATATCGCAAATAAGCACATTTCAAAAATTCCAACTAATTCAGTACGAACATATATCAATGATTATGTTCCATAATTACTAAATTCGAACCAAACTTGTATATATCAAAGACATGTTCACATATTTAATACTTCCAATATTCAGTTCCTTATATCCATCATATTAATGCCATTTTCATAATTAAAATCATATTCCATTATAAATTCAAATATATGCCAATTTCTATCTCATTAATCGTATATCAATCATATCATTTGATAACTTCTGCACAAGTTCATAATAAAACCAATTGAATCATATTACATGAATTATTATGCAATCACATATGAAACTTAAATACATTATAACATGGCCAAACATACTAATGATGCATATATATACAAGTGTGCAATTCATCCTAAAAATAAAAGCCATACTTAGCACTTGAACACAAATAACACTCCAGCGTGTATCTAATTCATATCTATATTAATACACCTAAACTTCATATTTTTATCCTATTAACTAACCCAAAACATACTTAATCATTACCATCATTAACTATTTGAACCCATACCAATACAATCAACCAAAACAATCATAAAACATATTCATTACTTACCACTTAGTAGCCGAACCTGTTGAGTTAAGATACCACATCCACCATTGTAATTATACCACATTTCATATTTCCAAAATGAGCTAACTATTAAAACGACTACCAAAACCAAACTCATTAAACATTTTAATTAAGAACATGTAAAACAAAACTTAAGCATAATAAGCAAGTCGTTTTCGCATGCCTTAAAATACATACTCATTCAAAATAATTAACTCCAAGACTAGCCTATACATGCCACATAACCGAGTCTCAAAATATTATTTACTGAAATGATAACAGGATAGTGTGATGTCGTCTCCATCGACTTCCAACCCGAGCAAATCTCCAAAAATCTATAAACATAAGAAAAAGAAAACACAGAGTAAGCTTTTGAGCTTAGTAAGCTCGTATCTTAATAAACTTAACATAACAAATACTTTTATTACAATGTCGTAAACATAATATGCTATCTCACACAACCTTTCTAAATTTCATAACATGTTCTCATATCAAATTATCATTATTCAATATTATACTTACTCACTTAATGAACTTTAAGTTTCACAAACTTATTCAATTAAATTTTCATACATCAACCCTTTCACACTTTCATATAGCCAAATGAACACATTATGAGAAATAACACATTTAATTATATATCTTTCTCATATGAATCTTGTATGATCATTTATAATCAAATTCACTTTTCATTCATATAACATCTGACAAATTTCACATATGCAACCTTACAAATCACATCTTATTCATTCATTTATGTTTCATTGGCACATAATCATATTTCATTTCCAGATACAACACAATACATTCTTTGCACATATACTTACCTTATTTTCAAATAGGTAATCAATTATCACGTACCTGATCATTTTAACTCGTTTAACATATTCAACTACCATATCAGCAATAAATCTTTTTGGCATAAACTTATAATAATTCACCAGCATAAAGCCAGCTAGGCCTAAGACTGTATTTCACACTGGCACTAGGCCTACTAGACTCAAAGTCTGATTTTATACACCGACAATAAGCCTGGTAGGCATAAGCCTTATTTAATTCACCAGCACAAGGCTTGCTAGGCTCAAAGCCCAAATATCACCATTATAAAGTCGTCTCATAAACAATTCATATAATATAGCATGTAATACGGATTTCATGCATATAACACATACTATTATGAATGGTCAATTCATTACTAATTCCACATTCTCAAAACACCTAACCATCTTTTAATTATGATCACCTTTGTACTCAACACATAATTCATACGCTAAATCAAATCATTAATTCACAATCAAAATATTCACATAACAATCACATGCCAAACATCACAACTCATATACTCATATAATTATAACATTTGTCAATAACAGAATATCATGCATTCTGATTTATACCTTTTATGAGTTTCAGCTCATCACCAACACATTTTCACTCAAGCGTTTGAGTATAGCATTCTGTACTATCGGAATTAGCTTAGTTGGAAAACATGTCTGTCTCAACAAAATAATTTTCGTTAAAGTCGGGAGATATCACACTATCATAGGTTAAATGTGGCATGTATAGCTAGACTCACATACATTATGGTAGTCCTAGAACCGACTAAACCATAGCTCTGATACCAATCAAATGTAACACCCCTAACTCGTATCCATTATCAGATTAGGGTTATGAGGCATTACTGTATAAAACACAGTTCAACACACTCATTCCTCACCTTTCATACACCAAGTATTAAAAAACATTTAAAACTTATCAATTTCAAATATCCACAATTCAATTATTATAAATTCGAATACATTGGGTCATAATTCCAATTCAGAAATAATGAAACCTTACTGAACATATACCGCAATTAAGCACATTTCAAAAATTCCAACAAATTCAGTATGAACATATATCAAAACCCTGATTATGTTCCATAATTACTAAAGTCGAACCAAACTTGTATACATTAAAAGACATGTTCACATATTTAATACTTCCAATATTCAGTTCCTTATATCCATCATATTAATGCCATTTTCATAATTAAAATCATATTCCATTATAAATTCAAATATATGCCAATTTCTATCTCATCAATTGTATATCAAACATATCATTTGATAATTTCTGCACAAGTTCATAATAAAACCAATTGAATCATATTACATGAATTATTATGCAATCACATATGAAACTTAAATACATTATAACATGGCCGAACATACTAATGATGCATATATATACAAGTGCGCAATTCATCTTAAAAATAAAAGCCATACTTAGCACTTGAACACAAATAACACTCCAGCGTGTATCTAATTCATATCTATATTAATATACCTAAACTTCATATTTTTATCCTATTAACTAACCGAAAACATACTTAATCATTACCATCATTAACCATTTAAACCCATACCAATACAATCAACCAAAACAATCATAAAACATATTCATTACTTACCACTTACTAGCCGAACTTGTTAAGTTAATATACCATCATCCACCACTCTAATTATACCACATTTCATATTTCCAAAATGAGCTAACTATTAAAACGACTACCAAAACCAAACTCATTAAACATTTTAATTAAGAACATGTAAAACAAAACTTAAGCATAATAAGCAAGTCATTTTCGCATGCCTTTAAATACATACTCATTCAAAATAATTAACTCCAAGACTAGCCTATACATGCCACATAACTGAGTCTCAAAATATTATTTACTGAAATGATAACAGGATAGTGTGATGTCGTCTCCATCGACTTCCAACCTGAGCAAATCTCCAAAAATCTATAAACATAAGAAAAAGAAAACATAGAGTAAGCTTTTAAGCTTAGTAAGCTCGTATCTTAATTGTAACACCCCAAACTCGGCCTAGACGTTATGACCAGATCCGGTGCGCCACATCGATACGTTCAAAACGTTCCGTATTACTTAGGTTGGAAAACTTAGTTGGTGTTGCAAAAGATACTTTTAAAAGTAGGTTAAAGTGATTAGAAGCTGTGCACCAGGTAGGAAACCAGGAAAAGAGGAGGTGAGTCCGTCGGACTGCTTAAGTACCAAGCTCCCTTCGGATCCAATCTTAGACATGCACACCACCATTGCCACACCTTAACGACTCGTATTATTTTGAGAAAACCGTCTAGTTATGTCTATCTTAAGAAAATGATTAAGTTTGAAAACGTTTGCTTAGCGGAAGTCTTATTTGTAATCGTGTTATTTTGAAATCCCTTAATGTTTTTGAAAACGCGTCCTAAAGCTAACCCATTTTCCTTAGTAATCATAGTTTTTTCATCAGAATAAAATAAAATAATAAAAGTAAAACAAAACTATAAAAATAAGTAAGCGGCCTTATTACACTTAAAACCCAAAACCATAAATGAAATTAAAAGGACGTCCAGTTCACCAGAAAGAAACCAGGTTTGTAGATACATGTGGCGGTCAAATCCTCGCAGCTCAAGCCCACTATGGTTGATGATTACCTACGAGGATGAAAATAAGGGTGAGTTTTGGGAAACTCAGTGTGTAATTCAACCCAACCATAGCCTAAATCAGTTCAAACCACGAGAGCGAATAAGTTGGCCTTAGCCCGCAATGTATTTCGAATAAAGCCCATAGGCCCGAACATATCGTAATGATATATCATGCTTATGCGAAACCCAACCATATCCAACCACATACACCCCCATACCATCCTTTCGCCATGTGGGGAGACTACTCGACCCACCCAACTGCTACACGCCACAGAAATATGCAGCATGGCTGCCAGATACAGAAAATGTGACAGAGTCACCAGATACAGATATTTTGTGGCAGTGCCACCAGAACAGATATATTTGGCAAGGCCACCTGAACAGATAATTTGTGGCATAGCAACCAGGACGCTTCCTCCATAATATAACCCATGTCCCCATGCAACAGATATACATTCATGGCATACATCATACAGATTTAATTCATCATGCTTTTAAGACAAAATTAATCCTAGGGGTATAAAGGTCATTTTGCATACATAGGGGTATAATGGTAATTTTGCATACATAGTGGTAGTCTAGTACATCTAACTATTTCTAAGGTTTTCATGCATATCGTAGCGATTACGTTTAGCCAGAAACACTTACCGAGTGTTTTTACGAATTGGGCAGATGCTGGCCCATTAACCCGATTTTGGCCCATTAAGCCCAAAATATATCAAAATGCACGAAATAGAGCGTACTGCAGTTTTATCACTTTTGATTTCCAGTAATAATTACCCATACGTCTTACGAGCATTCGCACACTCGCAAGTGCCCAAAATACCGGCTTTTCGGCATTTTGACTTTTCGGCTTTTGCCGATCTAGCCTATGAGAGGTGTCGCCACACACTGCTTTTGGGATTTCTCGACGAGATCCACACGAACTGCCTACAATTGAATCACTTAATATTACTCCAAATATCGAAATAAGATTGAGTATATAGTCCCCTAACACTTTCGGCCAAACATGCCTAAAACCCTTATTGCTCTTACCTTACTGCCGAAAGATGGTTAACTCCAAAGATCCGATCGTTCCACCTGTCCAAGACCTTGATCAACTGCCTCTAAATCACGCTATTACTAAAACAAAATAGTTATTACGACCCCTCAGGGTTACAAGTCCAAATCGACAACCTCCCTAACTTTTAGGGATTTCGACTTTTCCTAAAATATGTAAGAAGACTAAGTTTTGGAGAAGACTTACCACCGATTCCTTAGTGAATGATTTCAATGTGTTCCATTACTTACCTTTTCTGTTCATAAAAATTAATCCCTTGATTTACTGTTATTGTGGCTTGAACCTGGGTCATCCCAATCATCCACACGCCACTTATAGCATTCCAAGTGGCGTCACTTAACCACTTTACCACATGCTTCCTTGTGATCTATTTTACACAATTAATTCCTTAAAGCGTAATTTACCAGAACCCCTTTCTCTTATGGAATTAAAATTAATTAAAACTATCGGGTTTTATCCTAAGCTTGGGCCTTCTAGAGGCCCATTATCACAATTAACCCTACACTTAACAAGCAGAACACAGAATTTTTTTTAATTTTACAATTTTTTTTCAGAATTCCCAAAAATTTGGGGCGTTACAACTCTACCGTCCTTAAAGAAATTTCGTCCTCGAAATTTACCTGATCCGAACAGATGAGGGTATTGTTGTTGCATTGCCTCCTCTGGCTCCCAAGTAGCTTCTTCTCTGCCATGGTTACGCCAAAGCACTTTCACTAATGGTACAGATTTCCTCCTCAAAACCTTAACGTCTCGATCCAATATTTGTACAGGCTCCTCCTCATAGGTCAAATCAGCTCGTACCTCAATTTCTACAATCGGCACGACATGAGTAGGGTTAGAACGGTAGCGCCTTAACATGGAGACGTGAAAAACATCGTGAATCCTGTCTAACTCTGAAGGCAATTCCAACTGATAAGCCATTGGGCCCACTCGCTTCAAAATCCGATAAGGGCCAATGAACCGCGGACTCAACTTGCCCTTCTTACCAAACCTTAGTATCTTCTTCCAAGGTGAAACCTTCAAGAAGACCATATCGCCTACTGAGTATTCAATCTCCTTACGCTTCAGATCTGCATACGACTTTTGCCTATCAGACGCTTCCTTTAACCGATCTCTAATTAACCTGACCTTATCCTCAGTATCTACCACCAACTTAGGTCCAAGAACTTGTCGCTCCCCCAGTTCAGTCCAACAACTAGGTGTTCGACACCTTCGCCCATACAGTGCTTCATAAGGTGCCATTCGAATACTCGACTGATAACTATTGTTGTATGCAAACTCTGCCAAAGGCAAGTAATCCTTCCAACTACCTCGGAAATCAATAACACATCCCCTCAACATGTCTTCCAGAATTTGAATAACTCTTTCTGACTGACCATCAGTTTGGGGATGGAAAGCCATACTAAAGTTCAATCGCGTTCCCAACGCCTCATGCAACTTTTTCCAAAACCGAGATGTGAATCTAGGATCCCGATCAGAGATAATCGAAACCGGAACTCCATGCAGTCGCACAATATCCGCCACATACAACTTGGCTAACTTCTGAAGAGAAAAGTCTGTGCGAACAGGTATAAAATGAGCCGACTTGGTCAACCTATCCACAACCACCCATATCGAGTCTTTCTTCGACGGAGTCAAGGGTAGTCCACTCACAAAGTCCATGGTTACCCTCTCCCACTTCCAAAGTGGTATTTTTACTGGCTGCAATAATCCAGAAGGTAATTGATGCTCAGCTTTCACTTCTTGGCATGTCGACATTTCCCCAAAATTCATTACCTCTCGCTTAAGTCCGAGCCACCAATACAGCTTCTCGCAAGTCATGGTACAACTTATTCCCTCCTAGATGCATGGCACAAAGTCCCCCATGAGCTTCCTTCAAAATTGACTGTCTCAAGTCGGAGTCCTTCGGAACACAAATTTTACCTCGAAAACACAGAACCCCATCATCATTTAACCCAAACTCAGAAGTTTCCCCTTCCTTAACTTATTGAAAACGAGGGACCAAAGACTCATCTTTCAACTGCTTTTCCTTAATCTAATCCACCCAGGTTAGCCTTACTTGCAATTCAGCCAACAGACTTCCATCATCATACAAACTTAGACGAGCAAACATTGCTCTCGGATCGAATCTGACTCTACGACTTAGAGCATCGGCTACCACATTAGCCTTGCCTGGGTGATATTCGATTGAACAATCATAATCCTTAAGCAACTCGATCCATCTCCTTTGCCTAAGGTTAGTTCCTTCTGAGTCAGCAAATACTTGAGACTCTTATGATCTGTGTATATAATACACCTTTCTCCATACAAGTAATGTCTCCAGATTTTAAGTGCAAAGATCACTGCTGCTAACTCCAAATCATGAGTGGGATAGTTCCCTTCGTGAGGCTTAAGTTGTCGAGACGCATAAGCAACCACCTTACCCTCTTGCATCAACACACAACCCAAACCTACGTGTGATGCATCACTGTACACAGTAAAATCTTTCCCAGACTCTGGTTGAATTAACACAGGTGCTCCAGTCAGAACTTTCTTCAACCTCTCAAAAGCTTCTTGCTGTTTCTCCGTCCATACAAATGGTACTCCTTTCCTTATGAGTTTTGTGAGAGGTG